>NC_079500.1:53645514-54845514 GCF_030052815.1 Hevea brasiliensis | reverse complement strand
AAAGAAGCTTTCATGGAGGTTGAGAGAGGTGAGGGAGAGGGCTGCCGAAATTTGGAAAAGAAGAGCAGAAAGTTTGTTAAATTTTTAACTCATTTCTTTCCTTTTTAATTGGTTTAAGAGTGCTTGTTAAAATGTGATTGGTGGAGGCCTTTTCGATGACATCATTATGATGTCATAATTCAAGTTTTCATTCAATTTCTTTTCTTTTCTCTCATACCCATTTTTAATTCAATTTTTAACAATATTTATTCATATTTTAGATCATAATAATTATTTACTTAACTGGACAAGTTGGCCAAAAATCGCCTCTGAAGGCGAAATGACCAAAATACCCTCCGTTTGGCTTAACGGGTCAAAATTGTCTATACCGATTAAAAAATTTTTCTAAATATTTTCTTGGCATTCTAATGCCATAGGAACCTCAATGACCCTTCTCTGGAGTCCCAAAAATTATTTTATGAATATTTCCCTGAGTCTAGGGCTCTTAGTTGCGAGAACCGCAACTTCTCACTAGGTTACCCATCGCTAGGGCACCGGCTCATTTAACTTGGTTGTATTTTATTTCTAAAATTTTTTCTAAATTTTTCTTAGTAATATTTGAGTTAATTATGGTTCCTCACTTTAGTTTAAATATTTTTCCAGACGTTCTAGCTGTCCGGACCGACACTGGTCATCGGAACAGTAGAATGTACGGAGTTGCTACCGGGAGGGTGTTACATCTTACATCTTTCCCTACTGGGAGCAAGGAGACTTCCTGCATAGTGTGTCACACCCTACCCCTTAGTAAGATGTAACATGATCCTGTAGTACATCTAATGATTTACCGTACTTCGCCTACCGGCAACCCAGTAGGAAATAAAAACATTTTAATTGAAGTCTGAAAACTAGTTAAAATTTTTGTCCCATTTTATTTTTTCGCAAATTTAAAAAAAATTTGAGCAGAGTGCTGTCTGTATTTGGGAAAAACAGTTCTTCAAAAGGCCTAAAAAAACACTTCCAAATAATTTCATTTCACAGCCTCAATCTCCAATAACATAGTTAACTACAATTTAAAACAAAATTCACTTTTAAAAATATTGTTAAAATAATTCCATTCATAAACGTGGCATTAAAATTAATTTTACATACACAATCTTAATTTATAGAAAGAAAATTCAAAATAATATTATTACAATTTTTTCTGTCCAACTGCTCAAATTATAGAGATACATATGCATACTATCATATTTACATCAAACTAAACTACCAGGGTATAGACAAATACTCGTACAAAATTCTTCAACTGTGCTCCTCTCATTGTGTGACTCACTCTGTTTGCTATGCCCTTTTTCTATCTCATGACAAGTTAAAGCTATCGCTGAGTATAAAAATACTCAGTGGTGCACAATAAATATAAAATGCAAAATATAAAACATTTGTCATTAATTCATAGTTCAAATATTTCACAATCACATTTCACAAATTTCAAAACATAATATAACACAAATTTGATCAAACAATTTAATAATCATAGTGTTGCCAATCAATAACACAACTTAGGTCATGACACAAAATTTCCAAACATGCCGTGTTGTACACCAGGACAAGGCAAAATCACCCCACTAATCGAAATCAATGAGGGAGGTGGCTAGCTAGCTAATGAGTACTCATCCAAACTCACCCCTCAAACTGGAAAGCCAAAGAGGGAGAAATATAGTCAAACTCACCCCATAAATGGAGGAGGAACATAATAAGGGACTGCCATGCCAAGTGTAAATCAAAACAATTTAAAACTATGATGTTCAATTATAATTGATACAACAATTAAACAAACTTCATTTCAAATCTCTATTTCTAAAGTAGGCAACATACAAATTCTCAAATAAAATTACCAAGGCCATAACCAAATTCACAACCATATTGTTCAAATATTTCATACAAATCAATAAATAATTTTCATCACAAATTTCCATTGTAAAATAGGCAACACAACATTCTCGAAATTCATAATGAATAAAACACATTCACAATGTATAACAAATAAGTTTTCATTGTGAAAACTATAATTTAAAAATTTTTGTGCACAAACCTGATGTGAGTCACCTCTAGGCCTTGACTCAGTTTGCCCTATCCTTTTCCAGGTCTCTTTCAGCTGAAACACGCAATTTATAGTATTTCAATATCTTATCTCATAATAAATCCAATAATTAATTCATAAATACTTAATTCTAGCCTAAATATACTTAAACTAACGTTTTTGAAAATTTTCATTTCGGAGTTACTATTCATGACACTATTCAAGTCAAAATATTGACTTTCTTATGCTTAATAAGTATGGGAAATCCAATTATACCCACATACCACATTTTGGTCACCTAACTTGTTGGTTTTGGTCATTTTCTCAAAACATAAGTCTTTTAGGCAAATTTTCAAATTTTTAGTTTTGGTAACCTATTTTGCACTGTTCCATTGGTCATGTTGCTATAAAAATTTGGGCAAATTTTCTTCATAGAAATTGTTCTTTATTGTCTTATCTTTATTTCTCTTTTTGGATCACTCCATTTGGAGTTTTGTAGCTCAAGTTATAGCCATTTGAATCATGGCTGCCGGATTGGCCTAACCCAGATTTCTAGGCAAATTTCTGGGTTCTTGCAGTTTTAGGTCACCAAATTTGGGTGACTAAATGACTTGGTTAAGGGCATAATTTGGGTTTGTGTTCTTCATGAAAGTTTTAAGTCTATATCTAGCTTTCCACTGGTCAAAGTTCAGATCATTTGGACCTACCTAACCCAAGATATGGCCAAATGAACAAACACTGTTTATTTGGTTATTTATGTACAGGTCAGAACACCCATTTCTGGATTTGGTCAATTTGTTCACTATGCTATGGTCACTTTTTGGGCATGATTCCTAAATGGAAAATGTGTCATTTTGTGTCTAGTTTCATTCTAAATTGGCCTCACACCAATTGGGTTAGTAAATTTTCAGTTTTGGTCCCTGAAAGGGACCTTGGTTCTGCTACCTACAGAATGCCTATAACCAATCCGAATTTAAACTCAATTCCAACACTTCCTACACACCACAATTGGTCACATATAACCATTTGTCAGCTCAAACAAGGTCAAACACACCATTTGACCATTTCTTCAAATTTTGCCTCCCAAACCCTAGGTGCTAAAACCCTAATTTTCATAAAATTCAAACCTAATGCATTCTACACATCTATCCATTGTCTACGCACATAATTCAACTTAAACAACTATTCAAATGCATCAAATTCATTCATTCTCAACCCTACATATTGCTGGCCAAAACTTATATAGTCCTTTAACATATCATTTTGTTTCATTTTTCAACAAATCATCACTCAATCAAGTTGTCTAAGTATAAATATAAAGATACAAAAAGAGAAATCAAACTAACCTTACTTGGAATTTCTCACCTCTTCAAAACTTCCTCCTTTCTTTTTCCTTTTGTTGTCAAGCTCTTTATCAAGGTTTGAATACAAGGTTTAATGATAGAAATTTAAGTTTTTATGGTGGGATTTAGAGTTTGATCAAGCTCAAAATGAGCTTTAATAGAGTTTTAAGGGTGAGAGAGCTTTGAGAGAAGGAGAGAGTGTGTGTGGACGGGAAAGTAAAAAATGGAAGATGACCAATTTTTTCTTTTCCTTTTGTGTATTTATCTCTTAATTTGACTTAGTCAAATTAAGTAATTAAATTAAAATTAAATATGAAGTCATGCATGATGTCATCTTGATGAGGTCATTAATTTATTTTCTTTTCTTTACTTTTTCTCTTGTTTTTCCATACTTCTTTAATTTAATTCTATATTTCAAAATTTTCATTTCTCAAATTTTATTGGACAGTTAGGTCAGGAGTCAGTTTTAGGGGTAAATTGATCAAATTGCCCCTCGCTGGTCCAATCCGGTTTGCAAATAATTCAATATTTCTTCCGGATCCCTGACCTAATTATTTGACCGGATTAGCAATTCTTTTTTGTGATTTTCTCTTTTCTACTGTGTTCGCAATAGTCCTAAGGACCGTGGCATCACAATTTAAGGTTCGAAATTTGAGTTAAGACTGAACTCGCAATCACTTCCCGGGAAGGTCACCCATCGTTGTGACTCCTGGCTCATTTAACTTCTTGTGTACTATTTTTCTTATTTATACTTAACTACTTGACAATTACTAATTATTTGTGTTCAGGGCTTATCTAGTTGTCTTAGATGTGGTTCTAATCCCCTTAATTATCCGGACCGACACCGGTCACCGGAATAGTGAAATTTACCAGGCTATGCAAATAGGGGTGTTACAATTCTCCCCCCCCCCCCTTAAAATAATTTCGTCCTTGAAATTGTGTCCACTATCTGTCCTCAAATAGTCATACATGTTATTTTCTCATGTTTTTCTCACATTTCTGCGTAGTTTCGTAATAGAAATAATGGTCCGTAGCACTTTAACCAATACTATTTACTCATCGATTGCTCACCTAGTGTGCCAAGTTTCTTATGAGCTTCTGTCATAAGTTAGATTCAAATTCATGTCAATTTTAAAGGTAAGCAAATTAATATGCTAGTGGATACACTCTTTCTAGGATCTCCTATGATCCTATGGGTGAGAACTCAATTTTACTCTTTTCTTATCAAATTTCTTGATCATTTGATGCAACATTTAGTTTAGTTTAGAATATTTTAGTCTTTTCTTGCTCTTGTTTTAGCAATTATTTTCCTTTGTAGTCTTTTTTTTTTTTTTAAATGACCCTGTTGGTCATATATGAACTGCTTATCTCTTTCTTGGCCATAGGTCCATAACCATTATCTTACCATCTCCATTTATGACCAAGGCCCATGTGCTATTTTGCACTATCTTGTTTGCTTTTGTTTAACTTATTTTCTTCTTGATAAAATAGTTCGGGACATCGTTACGCGTCTTAAGTAGGTTGTTTGCCTTGGTGGCAATTCTTCATCTAGTGTTTTTCTCATTTTTTACTGTTCTATTTATTTCCCCTTTTTTCATTTCACAACTTAACTTTAATTATTTTATTCTTCAATCTTATCCTCTTCCTTAACTTGACTATCGAGTCCTAATTTAGCACTTGTTATCATCGCTAATAACTCCGCTATTCTTTAATATATTACTTTGATTTGGTCCTCAAGCCATTCTTGTCAACACTTTAACTACTATTCATAATATTTTTTTGTTACATTTGCACCAACTATTCTAATTTTTACTTCCATAATTTTTTTTTATCTATTGATATTCTATAGCTTATTTTGCACTGATGTGTAGTCATTACTTTTTTTTGTATTGAACTATAACCTTTCAATATTCTAACTTTACAGTTTTAAGCCCCAGGTTAGGACTTTCAAACTCGTTTCTAATAAGAAAACTTTATTTTATCATAACTATACCAAAATAGATGTCGTTTGCAACTATTCTTATCCTTGTGTACTATTGGGTAGTACGCAGCTCTACACAATAAATTCCAAGTCAGTACTGTAATCTGCAGCTTACAGTACAAACATCAAGAATATTGCATAGTTACTACTATACATCCCAATAGATCAAACTTCCCTATATCTTATTTCTTTCAAATCCACTAATATCTTAAACTTATTTTGATTATGGTACCCTCTGACACCTATCAGCAGTAATACCTTTACCCGCATCTAAGGTAGCTATATTACTATAACTTACTTTTAGGTTCTCTTGCCTTACCTAATTAGGCTTACTAATTGACTTTACAAATTCTTGTATGCTAGCAAATATTTTTCACTGACAAACTCTTCCAAATTTAATTTTAAAAAGACTAGTCACTAACATATCAAAAATTTTTTTTTTTTACACATATACATATCTTAGTTAAGGATCGAGAAAATACCAGTAACCATGTCAGAAGTCTCATTCTCGTCCCTCTATCGCATAGTGTATACTCTCACTGGAGCATCACCTTATCCTGGTTGATTCACAGTACTCTGATTTCTAGGTATACTACCCCTACCTCTGCCTCTGTCTCTGCCTCTACTAACTGCTGGTGAACTCTTCGGGGTAGAAACTTGGGCTGATCCTTCTGACGTGGTAAATGATCCATAACGACGTGGACTTACACAGTCCTTAGCAAAATGACCAGTCCCTCCACAATTAAAACATGCTCCTATAGCTCTATAACATACTCCACTATGTGGTTTACCACAAGTCTCACAAAGTTGATATGACAAAGTATTTCTGCGTGTCTGTTAAGTTTGTTGATCGATTCGAAGTGGTTTTTGTCCAGAAGATCTACCTCTACCCGATTCGCGTGAGCTAGATCCTCCAAAATGCTTTCTCTTCCCCGAACTACTTTCTATAGTTTAACCAGTAGCTTTTTCTGTTTTCTCTTTCTCTTATATACTCTCTTTCATTGCCCCTTTTGATTCTATCCTTTCCAGTTCCAGGGCTTGTGAAATCAATTCAGAAAAATTCTGGGGTCGAAACCCCACCACTTGCATTCTCAAGCTAGGCCTCAACCCAGCCTTAAACCTCTTAAACCAGTCTCTGGGGGTGGTGACTAAGCTTTCGGTATAGTAGCTTAGTCGAGAGAAATCCAGCTCGTACTCAGCTACAGTTTTGTCCCCTTGCTTCAGACTTAAAAACTCTTGCAGCTTCATGTCTATATAAGTATCGGGGACCCACTTTTTCCGAAATTCTCTCAAAAAGTCTGCCCATGTGAGGACTGGTGGCTCTACCAGGCTGTGGGGGATGGTTTTCCACCACTCATATGCATCCCCTTGCAGAAGTGATACTGAATATTCGAACTTCAACTCTTCTACACACTACATCTTTCTGAAAACCCGTTCCATTCTCTCTAACCACTGTTCTGCCTCCAGTGGATCCACTGTTCCTTTGAATTCTGTAGCCCCAAATTTCATTAACTTCTCATATTGTCGAGCCGGAGGCTGTGGTTGTGCTGCAGGTGCTTGCATCTGAGCTTGAGGTGGCACATTTCCCACCATTTGTTGGAAAAACGCAGCCATCTACTGTGCAATCTGAGCAGGAAACTGCGTTGCTGGAGTAGGAGCTGGAGTGGCTGACCCACTCACGTTCTAGAGTGCTGGGGCTTCTCCTCGGGCCTCAGCCTTGACAGATTGCTCTATGGAATGATCTCCCTCTTCCATTCTGTTTTCTAGAAATTTTCTACTCTATGATAATATACACAAAGAGGTTGACCTTCGTTAGTGCATATTCATGATGTAAATATGTCATATGTATCAAACATTTGAGCAGTTGTATTTACCGATAAAATATTTCAAATTCACAGTTCAAAATTTATTTTAAAACCTTTGCTCTGATACCACTAAACATGTCACACCCTACCCCTTAGTAATATGTAACATGATCCCGTAGTACATCTAATGATTTAGATGTACTTCGCCTACCGGCAACCCAGTAAATATACTACAAGCGATTTTAAAATCATTTTCTTACATTTTGGAAGTGGTGAGCATTTTGGTAGGAAATAAAAACATTTAATTGAAGTTTGAAAACAAGTTAAAATTTTTGTCCCATTTTATTTTTTCGCAAATTTATAAAAATTTCGGCAGAGTGCTGTCTGTATTTGGGAAAAACAGTTCTTCAAAAGGCCTGAAAAAAACACTTCCAAATAATTTCATTTCACAACCTCAATCTCCAATAATACAGTTAATCACAATTTAAATCAAAATTCACTTTTCAAAATATTGTTAAAATAATTCCATTCATAAACGTGGCATTAAAATTAATTTCACATACACAATCTTAATATACAGAAAGAAAATCCAAAATAATATTATTATAATTTTATCTGTACAACTGCTCAAATTAAAGAGATACATATGCATACTATCATATTTACATCAAACTAAACTACCAGGGTATAGACAAATACTCGTACAAAATTCTTCAACTGTGCTCCTCTCTGACTGTAGCAGCTCACTCTGCTGCTATGCCCTTTTTTCTATCTGCGACAGCAAGTTAAAGCTATCGCTGAGTATAAAAATACTCAGTGGTGCACAATAAATATAAAATGCAAAATATAAAACATTTGTCATTAATTCATAGTTCAAATATTTCACAATCACATTTCACAAATTTCAAAACTTAATATGACACAAATTTGATCAAAAAATTTAATAATCATAGTGTTGCCAATCAATAACACAACTTAGGCCATGACACAAAATTTTTAAACATGCCGCGTTGTACACCATGACAAGGCAAACTCACCCCACTAATCGAAATCAATGAGGGAGGAAGCTAGCAAGCTAATGAGTACTCATCCAAACTCACCCCTCAGACTAGAAAGCCAAAGAGGGAGAAATATAGTCAAACTCACCCCATAAATGGAGGAGGAACATAATAAGAGACTGCCATGCCAAGTGTGAATCAGAACAATTTCAAGCTATGATGTTCAATTATAATTGATACAACAATTAAACAAACTTCATTTCAAATCTCCGTTTCTAAAGTAGGCAACACACAAATTCTCAAATAAAATTTCTAAGGCCATAACCAAATTCACAACCATATTATTGAAATATTTCATACAAATTAATAAATAATTTTCATCTCGAGTTTCCATTGTAAAATAGACAACACAACATTCTCAAAATTCATAATGAATAAAACACATTCACAATGTATAACAAATCAGTTTTCATTGTGAAAACTATAATTTAAAAATTTTTGTGCACAAACCTGATGTGAGTCGCCTCTAGGCCTTGACTCAGTTTGCCCTATCCTTTTTCAGGTCTCTTTCAGCTGAAACATGCAATTTATAGTGTTTCAGTATCTTATCTTACAATAAATCCAATAATTAAATCATAAATACTTAATTCTAGCCTAAATATGCTTAAACTAACATTTTTAGAAATTTTCATTTCAGAGTTACTATTCACGATACTATTCAAGTCAAAATATTGACTTTCTTATGCTTAATAGGTATGGGAAATCCAATTATACCCACATACCATATTTTGGTCACCTAACTTGTTGGTTTTGGTCATTTTCTCAAAACTTAAGTCTTTTAGGCAAACTTTCAAATTTTCAGTTTTGGTAACCTATTTTGCACTGTTCCATTGGTCATGTTGCTGTTAAAATTTGGGCAAATTTTCTTCATAGAAATTGTTCCTTATTGTCTTAACTTTATTTCCTCTTTGGATCACTCCATTTGGAGTTTTATAGCTCAAGTTATAGCCATTTGAATCATGGCTGCCGGATTGGCCTAACCCAGATTTCTGGGCAAATTTCTGGATTATGGCAGTTTTAGGTCACCAATTTTGGGTGACTAAATGACTTGGTTAAGGGCATAATTTGAGTTTGTGTTCTTCATGAAAGTTTTAGGTTTATATCTCAACTTTCCACTGGTAAAATTTTAGGTCATTTGGACTTGCCTAACCAAGATATGGCCAAATGAACAAACACTGTTTATTTGGTTATTTTTGTACAGGTCAGAACACCCATTTCTGGATTTGGTCAATTTGTTCACTATGCTATGGTCACTTTTTGGGCATGATTCCTAAATGAAAAATGTGTCATTTTGTGTCTAGTGAATGTCATAAAGAATTAAACTCCATTTCACAATATCACAATAAATATCAATAGATCACATACACAGCTTAATCATGTTTCCAAAGTCCAATTCGTCCCAAAAGCTGATGGCTAGTGAGGAATAACATAGCTAGCTAACAAATAAATGAGTACTCATCCTATTCATCCTCAACTGGCACACACCTCAACACTTCAGCCAGAGAGGGAATTCTAAGCCAATTCGTCCCACTAGACAAGCTAGTGAGGAATTCAATCAATATACATGATAGCTGTGGTTTCAAACCATTTGCAATATTTTTCAAGCAATAAGTATCCATCAAATATCATTCAAACAAATTTTCCACAATTTAAGCAAATACATATAAATTGTCAAAATTTATTTCAATTGAAAATTCAAAAGAAATAATTGTTGTGCACAAACCTCTGAAGTGTAACCTCTTGGCTGTCACACCTTACCCCTCTGTACGGCGTAACATGATCTCGTAGAATACCGAATGAACTACCGAACTTTACCTACCAATAACTCATTAAGTACCCTACAAGGGATTTTAAAACAATTTTCTTACTTTTACAAGTGGTGAGCATTTTCTAATAGGTATTAAAATCATTTAATTAAAGTGGAAAACTAGTTAAAATTTTTAGCCCATTTTATTTTTCCACAAATTTTATAAAAATTTCGGCAAAGTGCCATCTGTATTTTGAGAAAACAGTTCTTCAAATTCCTGTAAAAAGCACTTCTAATAATTTATCTCAACAATTTCCACAACTCCATAACAATCCCAACCAATTTCTCAAGTTTCAAAATTCAACAATCATCATTTCTCAATTTCCAAAATTTCAGTAATCATCAAAATACTATCAATCAATTTCATTCAAATTAAAATAAAATATTTCCATTCATATTTCATTAAAGATAAAACAATTTATATACATCATACTAAAAATTTACATTAGGAAAATCCAAACTAAAATTTATTACAAACTTTATACAAACTGCTCAAGACCAGTTTTACATGTCCATACCTTTACATACATTACATATATCAAAATAAATTTTACAGTCAAGGTATAAAATATACCCGATAGACTTTCGAGTAGATAGCTCATCTATCCTCAGTAGCTCAATCTGCTACTCCTCTAGTTTCTATATCTGCGATAGCAATAACAGCTATCGCTGAGTACTAGGACTTAGTGGTGCACAACATACTAAAATAATCTTTATGAAGAATTTAAATCACATTTATTCAAAAATTAGACTGAACATGAGAATTAAATACAAAACATGAATTATGAGATTTTAATCCAAACAAGTTCATTTCAAAGTGTCAAAACCAATTTCATAAAACCCACAGTTATATCATGCCATTCGAAACAAATATAATCTCAATAGCCAGAGGCTAAGGAGAAGTCACATCACAAGGCTAGCTAGCTCAAATATATGGAAATCCATTCAATTTCTTCTTCTACTGGCACACACCTCAACATTTCAGCTAGAGAAGGAATCAAAATTTGAAACTGATTACCCCCACTAGTCATGCTAGTAAGGTGTTCAAATATAGGATCATGACACTGTGGTTTCAAAACTTATCTTAACAATTTACTAATCATTTTTGCCATCTCAAATATACACAAATAACTTCCAATAATTTAAATCAAAAGCATCATAAATACTTCATCATAATAATGTCACAATTCAATATTTCAAATTATTCAAAACAATATGCAGAAGATAATTTACAGAAATTATACGTTGTGCACAAACCTTTAGCGAGTCGCCTCTTGGCCTTGACTCGATTCCTCAGGTTCTTTCCCGATGTTCCTTTCCACTGAAACACACAGTTTCACAGTGTTTCAGTACCATAACTTAGCATAAATCAAAAATAAATTTAAATTCACTTTTACCTAACTTTAATGTGCTAAACTTGATGTTCTTTAAAATTTGTGTTTTGGGTTACTATTCATGACACTATTTAAGTCAATTTGTTGACTTTCTAAGGCTTAATAGGTATGGGAATTCCAACTTCACCCACATACCACATTTTGGTCACTAAATCTGTTGGTTTGGGTTGTTTACTCAAATTTTAAGTCTTTTAGGCAAATTTGTAAATTTTCAGTTTTGGTGTCTTAAGTTACACTGTTCCATTGATCATTTTTCTGTTAGAATTTAGCAAAACTTTCTTCATAGAAAATGTTCCCTATTGTCTTAACTTTATTCTTCTTTTTGAATCACTCCATTTGGAGTTTTTTAGCTCAAGTTATAGCCATTTGAATCATGGCTACCGGATTGGACCTAACCCAGATGTTCTGGGCAAATTTTGGTTCTAGCAGTTTTAAGTCACCAAATTTAGGTGGCTAAATGACTTGGTTAAGGGAATAATTTGGGTTTGTATTCTTCATGAAAGTTTTAGGTCTATATCTCAACTGTCCACTGGTAAAATTTCAGGTCATTTAGACCTGCCTAGCCCAAGTTATGACCAAATGAACAAACATTGTTCATTTGGTCATTTTGTACAGGTAAGACTGCATAAATCCAGATTTGGTTAATTTGTTCACTAGGTTTTGGTCCCTTTTTCGGCATGATTCCTAAATGAAAAATGTGTCATTTTGTGTCTATTTTCATTCCCAGTTGGTCTCAAACCAATTGGACTTGTAAATTTTCAGTTTTGGTCTCTCAAAGGGACCTTGGTCCTACTGCCTGCAGCATGGCCATTTTCAGTACGAATTTAAACTCACTTCTAACAATTTTAACAGATCTCAATTGGTCACAAATGACCATTTCTCACCTCAAACTAGGTCAAACACATCATTTCACAAATTCTCACATTTTTTACTCCTAAACCCTAAGTGTCCAAAACCCTAGTTCACCAATTTGTTGTATTTAGCTAATTTAAAGCATATAACCATAATAATTCAACTCCTTGATGTTCATATTCACCTCTAACTCAATCAAACCATGCAAATCATACCCCCACACATGCTGGCCGAAACTGATATAGGTAGTCCACATAGTTGATTTAATTCACTTATTTGTTAATTCCAAGTATAACTTAGCTACTTAAACATAAATTCAAAGAGAGAATGAAGAAAGAACACTAACCTTAATTCTTTGATTTACAATCCACCAATTCTTTCACTTTCTCCTTTCTTCTTCTCCCTCAATCTTCTTTTCTAGTGTAGATTGGAAGCTTTTTAGGGTTTAGGGTTTATTTTGAAAGGCTAAAATCAAGTTATGTAAGCTTGATGCATTCATCAATGGTGGTTACACATGGTAGTGAGGGAGAGAGGTGCCAGCTTGGTTGGGAGAGAAGACTAAATAATGTTTTTCTTTTCTTCTTTTTTTTTATGTATTATAACTCTTTAATTATCTTATAGTTTCAAATTTTAATAATTAAGTTTATTGCATCATGCTTATATCACCACATGATGTCATTACTTTTTTAACTTTTCTTTTTCTTCTTCTTTTTTTCATTTAGTTTTTTCCATTAGTTCTTTAATTTAATTCCCGAAGCTAAAATTTTCTTTTCTTCTATTTTATTTGACTGTTAGGTCAGGAGTCAGCTCTCGGGGTCAATTGACCAAATTGCCCCTCGCTGGTTCAACCCGGTTTGTAAATAATTTAATATTTCTTTCAGCTCCCTGACCTAATTATTTGACTAGCTTAACAACCTTTTTTCGTGATTTTCTCTTTTACACTGTGTTTGTAATAGTCTTAAGGACCGCGACGTCACATTTTACGGTTCGAAATTTGAGTTTAAATCGACTTCGCAGTCCTTCTCGAAAAGGTCACCCATCGCTGTGACTCTCGACTCGTTTAACTTCTTATGTTCTATTTTTTTTTATTTATACTTAACTAATTATTTGTGTTTAGGGCTTGTCTAGTTGTCTTAAGTGTGGTTCTAATCCCCTTAATTGTCCGGACCGGTTTCGGTCACCGGAATAGTGAAATATACCAGGCTATGCAAATAGAGGTGTTACATTGGCCTTGAATCAGTGTTTCATTTCCCTTCCCTGAGTCTTTGCTAATTGAAACACACAATTTGAAGTGTTTCAGTACTCATTTAAACTGTCTTTAATAATAAGGTTCAATAATTAATTTATTTAATTTTATTGTTTTCCTTAGTCAACCTATAATGTTGACTCTTAATGCACTCTAGGTGAATTAGGTTTAATGTTACCAATATGTCACATTTTGCATTTCAATATGCTACCAATATAGTGCAATTTACCATTTTTACAAGTTGGCATTTATTGCCAAATTATTTCAAGCATCATTGTATGTAAATGTCAAGTTCTCAATTTTTGTGTGCTAGATTGATCTAGCTTAAAGTCCTATTTTTTTTTTGTTTTTAGCTTCTAGTCAAAGAAGCAAAATTATAGCTCTATGTCTTATTGCACTCAGGGCAAAATTTCAGGTCATTTTGAGTTGTATAGACCAAGATATAGTCAATTTACCAAAGCTGGACAGATTGCACCTTTAGTGTAAAATTTGGTCAATTTTAGGTCACTTTTAGTTCTGGCAGTTTTAGTACCCGAACTTGTACAAGCTATTTGTCACACCTTACCCCTCTGTAAGGCATAACATGATCCCGTAGAATACCTAATGAACTACCGAACTTCACCTACCGATAACTCATTAAGTACCCAACAAGGGATTTTAAAACAATTTTCTTATTTTTGATAAATGGTGAGCATTTCTAATAAGTATTTTAAACATGCAATTAAGTTGAAAGCTAGTTGGAAATTTTAGCCCATTTTATTTTTCCGCAAATTTTATAAAAATTTTGACAGAGTTCCCTCTGTATTTTGAGAAAACAGTTCTTCAAATACCTGTAAAAAGCACTTTTAAAAATTTTCTCAACAACTGCTTCAATTTCAAACTCAATCTCAAACAATTTCTCAACACATTTATCAACTTTCAATTTTAAATCCAGTATCCAATGATCATCAAAATACTAACAATCCATTTCATTCAAATTAAATAAAATAGTTCCATTCATATTTCATTAGAAACAAAACAATTTGAATAGATCATTACAAAATTTACATTAAGAGAATTTCAAACTACAATATATATTACAACTTTATACAACTGCTCAAGACCCATTTGTACATGTCCATACATTTATGTGCAATATATACATCAAAAGAAATATTTACAATTAGGGTATAAATTATACCCGAAGACTTTAGGCTGAATGATCCTTAATCTTTAGCAGCTCACCATCGCTTCCTCTAGTCTCTGTATCTGCGATAGCAATAAAAGTTATCGCTGAGTACTAGGACTCAGTGGTGCACAACATACTAAAATAATCTTTATGCAAAAATAAAATCACATTTATTCAAAAATTTGACTAAACATGAGCATTAAACACAAATCATGCATTGTGAGATTTTAATGCAAACCACGTTCATTTCGAAGTATCAAAACACATTTCATAAAACCCACAGTTAAATCATGCCATTCGAAACAAATAGAATCTCAATAGCCAGAGGCTAAAGAGAAATCACATCACAAGGCTAGCTAGCTCAAATATATGGATATCCATTCACATCCTCTTCTACTGGCACCTCAACACTTCTCCAGAGAAGGAATCAAAATTCTAAACTAATTAGCCCCACTAGTCGTGCTAGTGAGGTGTTGAAATATATGGTCATGACACTGTGGTTTCAAAACTTATATTAACAATTTGCTAAACATTGTCATTTCAAATATACACAATAACTTTTACAGTTTAAATCAAAACATCATAAATAATGTCACAATCAAACTTTCAACAATTCCAAAGCACAAGTAAAATACATATTTCGTTCACTTTATCAATGAATTTTAAAGCATGGAGATGTTGTGCACAAATCTCAAGCGAGTCGTCCCTTAGCCTCGACTCAGTTCCTCGGGTTCCTTCCCGATATTCTTTTCAACTGAAATACACAATTTTACAATGTTTCAGTACTAGAACTTAACACAAATCCAAAATAAATTTAGCTTCACATTTACCTAGTTCTAACTTGTTAAATTCGACGTTCTCGAAATTTTTGTGTTTTGGGTTACTATTCAAGTCAAATAGTTGACTTTCTAAGGCTTAATAGGTATGGGAACTCCAACTTCACCCACATACCACATTTTGGTCATTAAATTTGTTAGTTTTGGTCATTTTCTCAAAGCATAAATCCTTTTCGCCAAATTGTCAAATTTTCAGTTTTGGTGCTCCAAGTTGCATTGTTCCATTGGCCCTTTTACTGTTGGAATTTGGCAAAACTTCCTTATTGTCTTAAGTGTATTCTCATTTTTGGATCACCCCAATTAGAGTTTTGTAGCTCAAGTTATAGCCAAAATACAATTGCTGTTTACGTGCACTGTTCATGCTGCAATTTAGGTTCTGGCAGATTTTTGATCCAACTTCATTCAATAATTTGACCAAGTTAAGTCCATAATTTAGTCTAATTTCCTTCATACGAAATGTTCTACTATGTCTTAGGTTTCCATCGGTTCAAGAATCGCCTAAATCGGAGTTTTCTAGAGAGAGTTATAGCCATTGGAACTTTACTGTTCAAATGGAAATCTGTAGTTTTGCAGGTTCAGTAACTCAACTTTGCTCAATAATTTGATTAGGTTAATGGCATAATTTAGATTGGTGTTCTTCATGAAAGTTTTAGATCTATATCTTATCTAATTACTGGTAAAATTTCAGGTCATTTTGACTTTCCTAGCTCGAGTTATGACCAAATGAACAATTACTGTTCATTTGGTCAGTTTGTGCAGTGGTAGCCTGCTCTCATTTCACTTTGGTCAATTGGTTCACTAAGTTTTGGTCAGTTTTTTTGCCATGGTTCCTTAATGAAAATTGTGCCATTTTACGTCTATTTTCATCCCCAATTGATGGCATATCAATTGGACTTGTAAAATTTCCGTTTTGGTCCTTCAAAGTTGGTAACCTACGAATTTGACTTCCATTCTAACAATTCCCACGCATCTCCTTTGGTCATTATTGACCATTTTTCAGTTCACAATTGGTCAAAGATATCATTTATGCATTTCTTCAAAATTTGCCTCAAAACCGTAGGTCTCAAACCCTAACTTTCATATCTTACTCACTTGTTGAATTTTAAATGCATTTTTAGTACTCATACCCTCACTTACACTTAACCACTTCATTATTTGCATCAAAATTACCCATTTCAACATTAATTTGCTGCTGGCCAAAATTCCTAGGGTTCTAGATAGACATGATTTTGCATGTTTTCATGTATTTGTAACCACTTTCATCTTACTTCTATACTTATAATTCAATCAAAATTAAGGAAGAGAGCTTACCTCAAATGGAGCTTTCCAACTTCTTGATTCTTCAAACTTCTTTCAATTTTTCTCTTTCCAATCTTCTTAACAAAACTCAACTACAAGTTTAAATTAAGAAACTTATAAATTTTATGGCTCAAATCTTGGGTTTAAGAAGCTTTTTAGTGAGCTTCAATGGAGGAGGTTAAGAAAATGAGAGAAATGAGAGAGGAGATGAGAGGTGACGGGAAAGGGGAGAAGAAATCATTTTTTTTTCTTTTCTTTTTGTTATTATATGTCTTAGGAAGACCATAATTCTAATTAAATAAAATTTTAATTAAATTACTTATGGCATCATGCATGTGTCACCACATGATGTCATTACCTTTTAACTTTTTCATTTTTCTTCTTTTTTTTTATTAGTTCTTTAATTTAATTCTCGATTCCGAAATTTTCTTTTCTCTAATTTTATTTGACAGTTAGGTCAGGAGTCAACTCTCGAGGTCAATTGACCAAATTGCCCCTCGCCGGTTCATCCCGGTTTGTAAATAATTCCCTATTTATTTTGGTTCCCTGACCTAATTATTTGACTGACTTAACAGTTCTTTTTCGTAATTTTCTCTTTTCCACTGTGTCCATAAGGGTCCTAAGGACTGCAGCGTCACTTTTTACGGTTCGAAATTTGAGTTTAAAATGACTTCGCAGTCATTCCCGAGGAGGTCACCCATCGCTGTGACTCTCGGCTCGTTTAACTTCTTATGTTTTGTTTTTCTTGTTTATACTTAACTAATTAAACATTACTAATTTTTTGTGTTTATGGCTTCTCTAATTGTCTTAAGTGTGGTTCTAATCCCCTTAATTATCCGGACCGACATTGATCACCGGAACAGTGAAATATACCAGGCTATACAAATAGGGGTGTTACAATTCTCCCCCCCTTAAAATAAATTTCATCTCGAAATTTTACCTGGTATCAATCTCTGAATAGTTGTGGGTGCTGTCTCCTCATGTCCTCCTCTCGTTCGCAAGTAGCCTCCTAGCCCGAATGATGGTTCCACAGCACTTTTACCAATGGTATCTGCTTGTTTCGTAGCTGCTTCACCTCATAAGCCAGAATCTCTATGGGTTCTTCTTCATATGTGAGGTCTGGATTTACTTCAATTTCCTCTACTGGTAGTACATGAGATGGGTCTGATCGATACCTCCTCAACATAGACACATGGAAGACATTATCTATCTTCTCCAACTCTGGAGGTAGTGCCAACCGATATGCCAAAGGACCCACTCTTTCCAGAACCTCATATGGCCCAATGAAATGAGGACTCAATTTCCCCTTTCTGCCGAATCTCATAATTCTCTTCCAAGGAGAAACCTTGAGGAATACTTTTTCACCCACTGCATACTCAATATCCTTTTTTTTCAAATCAATGTAGGACTTCTGACGGTCCGATGCAGTCTTAAGTCGATCTCGGATCACCCTGATGTTCTCCTCAGTTTGGTGAACAATTTCGAGTCCAATCATCTTTCTTTCACCCACGTCATCCCAACATAATGGGGTTCTACATTTTCTGCCATTCAAAGCTTCATATGGAGGCATTCCAATGCTTGATTGGTAGCTGTTGTTGTAAGCAAACTCAATCAAAGGCAAGTGTGTATCCCAACTACCCTCAAACTCAATCACACAAGCCCGTAGCATGTCCTCCAAAATCTGAATTACCCTCTCAGACTGGCCATCTGTCTGTGGATGGAATGCACTACTGAAGTTCAATCTAGTTCCTAGGGCTCTCTGAAGACTACCCCAGAATCTAGAAGTGAACCTAGGATCTCTGTCTGACATGATGGATACTGGCACTCCATGCAGTCTCACAATCTCATCGATGTATAACTTGGCCAATCTTTCTAAACTGTAGTCCATCCGAATCGCGTAAAATGAGCAGATTTAGTCATCACAACAATGACCCAAATCGCATCATGACTCTTCCGTGTCTCGGAAGTCCCATCACAAAATCCATCGTTACTCTCCCATTTCCATTCTGCAATCGGTAGTGGATGTAACAACCCAAAGAGGGTACTTGATGCTCTGCCTTCACTTGCTGACAAGTTAGGCATTTGGATACAAACTCTGCCACACCTCTTTTCATACCCATCCACCAGTAATGCTCCTTTAGCCCTCTATACATTTTTGTGCCACCAAGGTGCATGGCAAAAGGAGACTCATGTGCTTCTTTCAAAATGATCTTCCTCAATTCAACATCATTAGGAACACACATTCTGCCCTGGTGTAGCAATAGACCATTATCTCTGATTGAGAATTCTGGTTTCTTGCCCTGTCGTACTTCTTCCATCAACTTCTGATACTTCTGATCATTCTGAGCAGCCATTCTAATCTGATCAATCAACACTGGCTATACATGCCATGCAACTGCTGTCTGCCCATCATCATTAATCTCTAAGTTGGCATGCAATGATCTTAACTCATGTACCAAAGAGAAAGGAGTAACCCGTAGACTTGCCATAGTCTTGCGACTTAAGGCATCAGCCACAACATTAGCTTTCCCTGGCTGATAGTCTATCAGACAATCATAGTCTTTTATCAACTCTAACCATCTCCTCTGTCTCAAATTCAGTTCTTTCTGAGTACCCAAATACTTCAAACTCTTATGATCTGTATAGATGTAACACTTTTCCCCATACAAATAGTGTCTCCAGATCTTAAGAGCAAACACAATAGCTGCAAGCTCCAAATCATGTGTTGGATAGTTCCTCTCATGCGGTTTTAGCTGGCGTGATGCATAGGCAATGACATTTCGATCTTGCATCAATACACAGCCTAATCCATTGTGAGAAGCATCACTATATACTGTATATTCTTTACCCGGAGTAGGTAAAGTTAGGATTGGAGCTTCAGTCAAACATCTCTTCAATTCATCAAAACTCTGCTGACATTTGTCTGTCCACTAAAATTTTATATCTTTTCTAAGCAGCTTGGTCAATGGAGATGCCAACATGGAGAATCCCTTCACAAATCTACGGTAGTATCCAACTAAACCCAGAAAACTGTGAATCTCTATGAAATTTCTGGGTGGCCTCCAATTAAGGACAGCTTCTATCTTACTTGGATCTACCTTAATGCCCTCTACTGATACCCCAAGAAGGATATTTCTTTCAGCCAAAATTCACACTTCGACAATTTGGCATATAGCTGTTTCTCTCTCAAAGTCTGCAGTACAATCCGCAGATGTCTATCATGCTCTTCTGCATTCCTCGAATAGACCAATATATCATCTATAAATACCTCAACAAACTGGTCGAGGTATGGTCTGAAGATAGTGTTCATCAGATCCATAAAAGCAGCCGGAGCATTAGTTAACCCGAATGGCATAACCAAAAACTCATAATGGCCATAGTGGGTTCTGAAGGCAGTTTTAGCAATACTCTGCTCTTGTACTTTCAGCTGATAATAACCTGATCACATGTCAATTTTGGAAAATACAGCTGCACCCCTCAACTGATCAAACAAATCATCAATACGGGGCAATGGATATCTATTCTTTATTGTCACCTTATTCAACTGCCAATAATTAATGCATAACCAGAGAGTGCCATCCTTCTTCTTTACAAACAACACTGGTGCTCCCCAAGGTGACACACTAGGGTGGATAAAGCCCTTGTTAAGCAACTCCTGCAACTGTACTTTTAACTCTTTTAATTCTGCAGGTGCCATTCTATATGGTGTTATAGAGATTGGGTCCACACCAGGCATAACATCAATCTCAAACTGCACCTCTCTTTCTAGAGGTAATCCTGGCAATTCATCAGGAAATACATCCGGAAAATCACATACCGTAGGGATGTCCCTCAGTGCTACACTCCCCACTTGGGTGTCTATCACATGTGCTAAGTATGCTTCACAACCCTTTCTAATCATTCTTCTGGCTAGTGCAGCCGAAATGATGTTTGATGGCAGTAAATGCCTCTTCCCGTGTATTACCACATCACCGTATAAAGGGAGACCAAAAGAGACTGTCTTCAGTCTACAGTCAATCATAGCATGATGCCTGGCTAACCAATCCATGCCCAAGATGATATCATACTCTCTGAAGGGCATTTCAATCAAGTCTGAAGGGAAAACATGTCCTTGGATCACCAAAGGACAGTCTCTATAAATTCTGTTGACCCGGACCTCTTGTCCTAATGGACTAGTTACTAGCACTTCAAAACCCATTTGCACACATGGAACAGCAAGTGAACAGACTATGCTAGCACTAACATATGAATGGGTTGAACCCGGATCAAACAATACAAATACTTCTTGATCAGAGATAGAGAATGTACCAACTACCACATCAGAAGTCTTAGCCTCTTCTCGCTGTCTCATTGTGTAGATTCTGGTTGAAGCACTTCCTTGTCCTGACTGACCAATCGTTCTCGATCGCTCAAGCAAAGGCTCTACCTCTGCCTCTTCCTCTGCAACTGACTGTGAACCTCTGGGAGTAGGGCTTTGAATAGATCCCTCGGTAGTAGTAGGAGCTGGACCATATCTTGAAGACGGAGCACTAGTGCAATCTTTAGCTATATGGCCCTTGCCACCGCAGTTAAAGCAGGCTCCAGTGGCTTAGTAGCACTCCCCCCCATGAATCTTACCACAAGTCTCACAGTGGGCGTGAATGTGAACCCTCGCCGATCACGACTGGACTTAGGGGGTCTCTGTCCGGAGAATCAGCCCCTACCAAATCTTCCACCTCGACCCCTGCTGGGTCCGCTAAATTTCTTCTTTTTCCCAGAAGTCCCACCCGAACTCGGCTCTACAGACTTTTCCCCCTTGTCTTTCTCTGATTTCTCAGCTTTCTCTGATTTTTCTTTCATTGGGGTTGCTTCTGATTCAATTCTCTCCAGTTCAAGTGCTTGAGACATAAGCTCTGAGAAGTTGCTGTGTCGAAATCCCACAACTTGCATCCTTATGCTGGGCTTCAAACCCATCTCAAATCTCTTGCATCTTGCCTTGCTGGTAGTAAGGAGACTCCCAGCATAATGACTTAAGTGGGAGAACTCCCTCTCATACTCTGCCACCGATCGATTTCCTTGTTTCAGACTCAAAAATTCTTGCAGTTTCTGGTCAACATATGCATCTGGGATGTATTTCTGTCTGAATTCTCTGATGAAGTCATCCCAGGTCAACACTGGTGGTTCAACCAAGCTGTGGGGGATGGTCTTCCACCAATCATACGCATCCCCTTGCAATAGCGACACAGAGTATTCAAACTTCAGTTCATCTTAGCAGTGCAGCTACTTAAATACTCTATCCATTCTTTCAAGCCATTGCTCTGCCTCTAAAGGGTCCACTATACCCTTAAATTCTGCAGCCCCATACTTTAGTAATTTATCATATTGTCTGGCTGGAGGCAGTGGTTGTGTCACAGGTGTCTAGGGTGGAGCTTGAGCAGGCATACCTCACCATTTGTCAAGCATCGCATGACCATCTCAGGCGAATCAGGCAGAAATCGCGGCATTTATGGGGTCGGTGTCCGACCCACTAACATTCGGTAAAGCTGGGCCTTCCCCTTGTGCCTCAGCTTCAACAGACTGCTCAACTGAGCTATCCCCTTCTTCCATTTCAGGCTGAAGTTAGGGTATCTCCTGAACAAGTAACACAAGGAGATTTCCCTCCGTTAGTTCATATTCATGATGTAATGCACTGTATGTAACAAATATGGACATTGAGCAGTTGTACTTAACAAAGAAAGACACAAATTTATATGTTAAAACATACTTCAAAAATTTGCTCTGATACCACTAAAACATGTCACACCTTACCCCTCTGTAAGGCATAACATGATCCCGTAGAATACCTAATGAGCAACCGAACTTCACCTACCGATAACTCATTAAGTACCCTACAAGGGATCTTAAAACAATTTTCTTATTTTTGATAAGTGGTGAGCATTTCTAATAAGTATTTTAAACATGTAATTAAGTTGAAAGCTAGTTGGAAATTTTAGCCCATTTTATTTTTCCGCAAATTTTATAAAAATTTTGACAGAGTTCCCTCTGTATTTTGAGAAAACAGTTCTTCAAATACCTGTAAAAAGCACTTCTAAAAATTTTCTCAACAACTGCTTCAATTTCAAACTTAATCTCAAACAATTTCTCAACACATTTATCAACTTTCAATTTTAAATCCAGTATCCAATGATCATCAAAATACTAACAATCCATTTCATTCAAATTAAATAAAATAGTTCCATTCATATTTCATTAGAAACAAAACAATTTGAATAGATCATTACAAAATTTACATTAAGAGAATTTCAAACTACAATATATATTACAACTTTATACAACTGCTCAAGACCCATTTGTACATGTCCATACATTTATGTGCAATATATACATCAAAAGAAATATTTACAATTAGGGTATAAATTATACCCGAAGACTTTAGGCTGAATGATCCTCAATCTTTAGCAGCTCAGTCTACTGCTCCTCTAGTCTCTGTATCTGCGACAGCAATAAAAGCTATCGCTGAGTACTAGGACTCAGTGGTGCACAACATACTAAAATAATCTTTATGCAAAAATAAAATCACATTTATTCAAAAATTTGACAAAACATGAGCATTAAACACAAATCATGCATTGTGAGATTTTAATGCAAACCACGTTCATTTCGAAGTATCAAAACACATTTCATAAAACCCACAGTTAAATCATGCCATTCGAAACAAATAGAATCTCAATAGCCAGAGGCTAAAGAGAAATCACATCACAAGGCTAGCTAGCTCAAATATATGGATATCCATTCACATCCTCTTCTACTGGCACACCTCAACACTTCTCCAGAGAAGGAATCAAAATTCGAAACTAATTACCCCCACTAGTCGTGCTGGTGAGGTGTTCAAATATATGGTCATGACACTATGGTTTCAAAACTTATCTTAACAATTTGTTAAACATTGTCATTTCAAATATACACAATAACTTTCACAGTTTAAATCAAAACATCACAAATAATGTCACAATCAAACTTTCAACAATTCCAAAGCACAAGTAAAATACATATTTCGTTCACTTTATCAATGAATTTTAAAGCTTGGAGATGTTGTGCACAAACCTCAAGCGAGTCGTCCCTTAGCCTCGACTCGGTTCCTCTGGTTCCTTCCCGATATTCTTTTCAACTGAAACACACAATTTTACAATGTTTCAGTACTAGAACTTAACACAAATCCAAAATAAATTTAGCTTCACATTTACCTAGTTCTAACGTGTTAAATTCGACGTTCTCGAAATTTTTGTGTTTTGGGTTACTATTCACTACACTATTCAAGTCAAATAGTTGACTTTCTAAGGCTTAACAGGTATGGGAACTCCAACTTCACCCACATACCACATTTTGGTCATTAAATTTGTTGGTTTTGGTCATTTTCTCAAAGCTTAAATCATTTTCGCTAAATTGTCAAATTTTCAGTTTTGGTGCTCTAAGTTGCACTGTTCCATTGGCCCTTTTACTGTTGGAATTTGGCAAAACTTCCTTATTGTCTTAAGTGTATTCTCATTTTTGGATCACCCCAATTGGAGTTTTGTAGCTCAAGTTATAGCCAAAATACAAATGCTGTTCACGTGTACTGTTCATGCTGCAATTTAGGTTCTGGCAGATTTTTGATCCAAATTCATTCAATAATTTGACCAAGTTAAGTCCATAATTTAGTCTAATTTCCTTCATACGAAATGTTCTACTATGTCTTAGGTTTCCATCGGTTCAAGAATCGCCTAAATCGGAGTTTTCTAGAGAGAGTTATAGCCATTGGAACTTTACTATTCAAATGGAAATCTGCAGTTTTGCAGGTTCAGTAACTCAAATTTGCTCAATAATTTGGTTAGGTTAATGGCATAATTTGGGTTGGTGTTCTTCATGAAAGTTTTAGATCTATATCTTATCTAATTACTGGTAAACTTTCAGGTCATTTTGACCTTCCTAGCTCGAGTTATGACCAAATGAACAATTACTGTTCATTTGGTCAGTGCATTGATGTGACCTTCTCTCATTTCACTTTGGTCAATTGGTTCACTAAGTTTTGGTCAGTTTTTTTGCCATGGTTCCTTAATGAAAATTGTGCCATTTTACGTCTATTTTCATCCCCAATTGATGGCATATCAATTGGACTTGTAAAATTTTCGTTTTGGTCCTTCAAAGTTGGTAACCTACGAATTTGACTTCCATTCTAACAATTCCCACGCATCTCCTTTGGTCATTATTGACCATTTTTCAGTTCACAATTGGTCAAAGATATCATTTATGCATTTCTTCAAAATTTGCCTCAAAACCGTAGGTCTCAAACCCTAACTTTCATATCTTACTCACTTGTTGAATTCTAAATGCATTTTTAGTACTCATACCCTCACTTGCACTTAACCACTTCATTATTTGCATCAAAATTACCCATTTCAACATTAATTTGCTGCTGGCCAAAATTCCTAGGGTTCTAGATAGACATGATTTTGCATGTTTTCATGTATTTCTAACCACTTTCATCTTACTTCTATACTTACAATTCAATCAAAATTAAGGAAGAGAGCTTACCTCAAATGGAGCTTTCCAACTTCTTGATTCTTCAAACTTCTTTCAATTTTTCTCTTTCCAATCTTCTTAACAAAACTCAACTACAAGTTTAAATTAAGAAACTTATAAATTTTATGGCTCAAATCTTGGGTTTAAGAAGCTTTTTAGTGAGCTTCAATGGAGGAGGTTAAGAAAATGAGAGAAATGAGAGAGGAGATGAGAGGTGACGGGAAAGGGGAGAAGAAATCATTTTTTTTCTTTTCTTTTTGTTATTATATGTCTTAGGAAGACCATAATTCTAATTAAATAAAATTTTAATTAAATTACTTATGGCATCATGCATGTGTCACCACATGATGTCATTACCTTTTAACTTTTTTATTTTTCTTTTTTTTTTTTCTATTAGTTCTTTAATTTAATTCTCGATTCTGAAATTTTATTTTCTCTAATTTTATTTGACAGTTAGGTCAGGAGTCAGCTCTCGGGATCAATTGACCAAATTGCCCCTCGCTGGTTCATTTCGGTTTGTAAATAATTCCCTATTTCTTTCGGTTCCCTGACCTAATTATTTGACTGACTTAACAGTTCTTTTTTGTGATTTTCTCTTTTCCACTGTGTCCATAAGGGTCCTAAGGACCGCAGCGTCACTTTTTACGGTTCGAAATTTGAGTTTAAAATGACTTCGCAGTCATTCCCGAGGAGGTCACCCATCGCTGTGACTCTCGGCCCGTTTAACTTCTTATGTTTTGTTTTTCTTGTTTATACTTAACTAATTGAACATTACTAATTATTTGTGTTTATGGCTTCTCTAATTGTCTTAAGTGTGGTTCTAATCCCCTTAATTATCTGGACCGACACCGATCACCGGAACAGTGAAATATACCAGGCTATACAAATAGGGGTGTTACACTATTTGACTTGCTTATGGTATTTTTTGGGTTTTGAGGTCTTCATAAGAGTTGTATCTCTATGTATAATCTATTCATGGTAAAAATTTCAGGTCATTTGGACCTGTTTTGAGTGAGCTATGGCCAAAACACTAACTTCTGCCCAAATGGTCAATTTTCAGGCTTTCAAGTCACTAATCCGGATTTGGTCATTTTTAAGGTCAGTTTCTAGGCAGAATTTTAGCAATATTTTTACATGAAAGTTGGCCTATTTGGTGTCTAGTTTCA
This sequence comes from Hevea brasiliensis, assembly GCF_030052815.1. Lineage (NCBI taxonomy): Eukaryota > Viridiplantae > Streptophyta > Magnoliopsida > Malpighiales > Euphorbiaceae > Hevea > Hevea brasiliensis. The sequence goes on along the minus strand of NC_079500.1, from coordinate 54,818,965 downwards.
CCCCCCATTGGCCTCATACCAATTGGGTTCACAGTTTTGCACTTATAACCTAATTTAGGTACTGCCAAAAACACACAACCTGCACAAGACAATTACACTTTCAATTTGACATTCCTTCTCCTCCTCATGACTTCATAATTCATTCATAGAACTTCTACAAATACTAAACACAATTCTAGTAAGCATATTGGGTAGAACACTCAAGTGCTCAATGCACATAATTGATCATTAAAGTCCAACATTCAATTCCACCGAAATACAACATACTTCAACACCAATATTTCACATACACATCCATGAAAACTACACATGCTGCCCACTATTTAACACAATCACATTTCATCAATAATTCACATAAACTCACATACAATTTCATAGTATTATAGGCTGCCAAACATGGCAGTTTACCAAAGTATCAAGACCTATTTTCAAACCTTTAATTCAAGCACTAACATGCACATCCTTGGATATTAACTTACTACATCTTCCATTTGAGTTAATCAACCTTAATTTCCATCCATTAGAGATAAGAAAAACTCAAACACTACGAACCTTCATGGCTGCCGAAAATGGCTCAATTCCAATACTCAATAATTCATCAAATTTTCTTCACCAAACAACATCCCTTAACTCAAGCATCACTTTTACTTAAGGAAGGAAGATAATTGGACATTTACTTATTTTTGTAGCTTGCTCGAACCTCACTAAACTTTCTTCTTTTTGTTTCAAGTATGCTGCCCAAGGTGTGCAGGCAAGGTTTAGTAAAGGAACCTAGTGAAAAAGATAACTTGATCAAGGTTGCATGGAGGTCCTTCCATGGTCGGCAATGGTGATTTGGAATGGAGTTTGAATTCAGCAAGGAGAAGACTTGAGGAAGAAATGATGTTGCAGAATGTTAGTGGGACAATTTTGGTTTTTTTTTTTTTTAATGTTTTAGATACTCCTTAGTGGTCCACTAAGTTATTAGAAAATTTAAATTAATGTTAAGCTTTCATTTATTCAACATTATACCCCATATTTTGCCTTATTTCTACAACACCTAAAATTTCATTTTTTATGGCATTTTCAAAGTTTAATATCATTTATTTTTAATGGACATTTAGGTCAAAAGGCAACTTGGGGTGTCAAAAGGCAACTTGGGGTGTCAAATGACTACAATGCCCCTATTCGGGTTGCATTCCCGATTTTTGGGTAACACCGAGTTTTGTTGTTTTCTCAATTTCTCATTTTTCTTTATACTAATTAATTAATTTTTCTTTGATATTTCTAATGACATTTATACTTCAATAGATGTTTATTTAATTCTTAAAAATATTTTCCAGAGTTCCCAGCGGTCTAGGGCTAGTCAATGGTCCACGCCGCAACTTCCCGATGCAGTCACCCATCGCTATGGTTTTCGGCTCGTTTAACTTGGTTACATTTCATTGTTATTATTTTTCTTTTTTTTTCTTATATTTTCCTTTCTTGTATTTCATTATTTTACATCTCCTCACTAATATTTAAGTATAGTTCTAGGCATTATATCTGTCCGGACAAACACTAGTCATCGAAACAGTAGAACGTACTACTGAACATAGGGTTGTTACACCATAAGTTTAAGAATCAGCTCAATTGGAGTTTTCTATAGTAAGTTATGCCCAATTTACCAAATACTGTTCATATGGTCATTTCTACAGGTCCAGAATGCCACATCCGGATTCAAGCCAATTTTAGGGAATCTTAGGGTCCGTTTCTGAGCAGGCTTCCTTCATGACATTTCTAGCATTATGTCTAAGGTTCAATCTACAATTAGCCTCATACCAATTGGAGCTATGTAGCTCTACTTATGGCCACATAAACCTGCTGGACTCAGAGGTCCGAAATTCCTGCACAAAGGTTACACTTCCAATTCCACAATTCAACTCCACAACCAACTTTAAAACTCAACCAATTCTTATCAAATAGTCATTATTTAACCTTAACAAACATCAGTTAAACATTCCAGAACAAAACCACCAAATTTCCCTTCAAGCCCTAACTTCACAATCTCAATTACATCACTTTCATGCATTTTCACCATATACATCATGTATACCACTTAATCCATACTAGAATTCAAGTATAAATCCCATTAAACACATCAAACACTTCATATACATTGGCTGGCTAAAATTTTTGGTCTTTCAAACATCCATCAATTTCATCATTTTTCATTTAATTTCATCATAATTTACCATAGTTTCAACACTAAAGGAGAAAGAACAAGGATTTAGCACTAACCTCATTTGACCAATTCTTCCTCTTGCCAAAACTTCAATATTCTTCAATTCTTTTGCTCCCAATCACTCTAGCTAGGTCACTTAACAAGTTTTAGTATTTGGGTTTTGGAAAAATATGGAAGAAATCTAAGGGAGATGGAGCTTTGGAAAAGAAACAAATGGGGGAAAGGGAATGGGAGAGTGGGCGGCCAAGAAGGGAGAGAAAGAAGAAGTTGCTTTTTATTTTAGGGTTTTATCTCTTATTTATATACTTATCCTCTTTTTAAATTTTTATTTTTAATTTGATCATGCTTATGTCATAATTTTAATTAAGTTTTCATTTCATTTCTTTTTTTCTTTTATTTACACATTTATACTTAAATTTTCATCAAAATTTCTTCATATTTTATTACATTAATTTCGCTTAATTTAATTGACATTTTGATCAAAAATCAACTCTATAACACCCCTATATTAAGCAACCTATGCATTCTACTGTTCTGGCGACCGGCGTCTGTCCGGACAGTCAGGATGTCTAGACATATGTCTATATCACCTAGAAAAGCCCTGAACAAAAATTAATAGTAATTACCAGAAGGTAAAATATAGATAAGAAAAATAGAGCATAAAAAGTTAAATGAGCCGGGGGTCACAATGATGGGTGACCGCACCGGGAAGTGACTGCGAGATCAGTCAAAACCCTAATTTCATACGGGGCATTGTGACGCCGCAGTCCTAGGAAAAATTACGAAGCTAAGGGAAATGTAAAAATAACAGAAAAAGGTAGAGAACCAGAACAAATAATTAGATCAAGGTTCCGAAAGAAATACAATATTAATAATAAACCAGATCAGATCGGCGAGGGGCAAATTGGTTAATTCACCCCTAGAGGTGACTCATGGCCTAATTGTCCAATAAAATGTGAGAAATTAAAATTTTGAAATATAAAATTAAATTAAAGAAGTGTGAAGAAAAACAAAAGAAAAATAAAAGAAAAGAAAATTGAATTATGACATTGTGACACCCCTTATCCATCTACAGTGTAGCCGAGCAAGTTATGCCACTCAGTGTGTTGGAACACAAATTCATGTTTCAATTTCAATTAATCTCTTTTTATTCATTTATTTATAATTTTTGATAAATCTAAATTTTTTTGCAAATTTTATAGAAAATCCGGCAGAGTGCCGGCTATAAATTGGAAAGCAGTTCTTCTGAACCTGTTTAAAAACACTTCCAATATAATTATAATCTCAATCTCAGTCAACCACCAATATTTTTCAACAATTTCTCAAATCAATTCAGTATCTCAAAATTCACATTCATCTCATATCATACCCAATTCAATGAGAAATACTCATATTTATTTCTGAACACAGCTCATAGGTAATTACAGCAAAAATATGATTATATGAGTTTATAATATACATAACAAAAGTTTACAAATACAAAAGACTTAGGTAGCCCAATGTCCTACTAATGCACTGCAATTTGTGAGGTGACTTTGAACTCTGAGTGCAGATCTGAAAACTCACCCTATATGAGGTCTGCTAAACTCCCCAGCTATGTCTCCAGTACCTGCGCATGGCAAAAGCGACGCGCTAAGCAATTATGCTTAGTGGTGACAATATAAAATAAAATAAAATAAAATAATAACATGTATGCAGAATGTATGTTTACATTTTTGGTAGACTTAATTTCAAATATTTATTGCTTTATTATTCGATTAAAGTTTGGTAAGATTTATTAATATTGCCGAGTAACCTATACTAGTTGACTGGACTGGATAAATGGGTAAACTGGTACTGGGTACTAAGTACCTCGGACCATCACACCATCGGTCATATAGTGTCTCCCGGTGGGCAACAGAATAGCTAATAAGCTGTAATAATTATCGGGGATTAAACCCGAGCATAACAACTCAATATCATAGCGAAAGGCTATTATGTCACAGAATGGCATGGAAAGCCATAAAATACAGAATGGCATGAAGTCATATGCAGTACTGCTAACAGAACTCTATTGGCATGCCAACCTATCCAAACCAATCACATTAGGCCTACTAGGGCATTTAACACTTTTTATTTATGTAATTCTTTGAAATTGAATTTTTATGATTACTATTCATTTCATTGGTCAACCAAAATGTTGACTTTTGTATTGGCAATAGGTAAATTAGTTTAAATATCATCAACATACCACATTTTGCATTTTAAACTTGTTGGTATTGGTTGCCAATACCATCTCTAAGCTCAATGTGAATTTGACAGAATTTTTAGTTTTCAAGCTTTGGGTTTACTGTTCTATTAGTTACTGTTGCAGTGGGAATTTGGAAAACTGATAAACATGAAAGTTGTTCCTTATTTTGTCTAGTTGAATTTACTTTTTTGAATCACTCCATTTGGAGTTTTGTAACTTAAGTTATGGTCCAAAAACCACAACTAGCCGGATTGAAATTTTTCTAGACTGACCATATCTACAGTGCAGTAAACAGTGACTTCAACTCACTTGTTGGATAGGTTCTAGTCATAATTTGGGTTAGGTTTCTTCATGAAAGTTGTTGTTCTATATCTCAGATTGTTGTGGGTAAAATTTCAGGTCAATTGGACTATTCTACACTGAGTTATGGCCAAATGACCAAATACTATTCATTTAGTCATTCTGCAGAAACAGACTGCAGGTCACCCGGATTGGGGCAAGCTTTTGGTCCACTTAGTTTGGTCTTATGGGCATGATTTCTTCACCAAAGTTGTGCCATTATGTGTCTAGCTTCATGTCCAATTGGCCAAACACCAATTAGACCTCTACAATTCAAGTTATGGCTGCCCAAACCTGCTGGACTCATGTCCAATTCTGTAGGTCACCTAGGGCAGCCACACTAAACCTAAATCCCATCCCTCAACACACTTCATTTTTCGTTTAAACAGAACTAAATGGTCACTAATTGACCATTAATACCCATTTTCATCATCACATGGTCAAAGTCCCATTTCTCCATCCCAAACCCTAACTCAAACATTACCATTCATGCATTTTCATTGCATTTCTTCAATCTACTTACAAAATGCACATTAAGGGCAGCCATAATAACCTTTTAACTTCATTAAATCATCATAAACAAACCCTAACCATGGCTGCCAAAAATTTAGGATTTACACACAATTGGTATTGAACATTTTTCTTTGTAATTTACACTCATTTATACTTACTCAACATAAATTTGAAGAGAAACATAAGTTTAAGTCACTAACCTCTTTTAGCTCAAATCCAAGCCAACCAAAACTTTAATTTTTCTTCAAAATTTTGCTGCCCAAAGCTTCTTCAAGGTGTGGGGTGAATTTTTTGTGAAGACAACTAGGGCTTTTATGGTGTGGAAGCTAGGGAAAATCAAGCTTGAAAAAGCTTATCCATGGAGGTTAGGGAAGGAATAGTTTACGGCAAGGAAGAAAAAGAAATGAGAAATCTGGTTTTTCTCTCATTTTTCAGCCCATTTGTCTCTTTTAAATATAGTTATGCCATGTGTCAACATTGGGTTGGGTGAAGGCACACTAATGACATCATGTGATGTCATAAATTCCCATTTAATTCATTTTTTTTCTTTTCTTTTCTACTCATTTTCAATTCAATTTTTAGTAATATTTAATCACATTTTATGTTATAATAATTATTTACTTAACTGGACAAGTCGGCCAAAAATCACCTCTGAAGGCGAAATGACCAAAATACCCTCCGTTTGGCTTAACGGGCCAAAATTGTCTGTACCGATTGAAAATTTTTTCTAAGTATTTTCTTGGCATTCTAATGCCATAAGAACCTCAATAACCCTTCTCTGGAGTCCTAGAAATTATTTTATAATTTTCCCCCCAGGTCTAGGGCTCCTAGTTGCGAGAACCGCAACTTCTCACTAGGTTGCCCATCGCTAGGGCACCCGCTCATTTAACTTTGTTGTATTTTATTTCTAAAATTTTTCCTAAATTTTTCTTATTAATATTTGGGTTAATTATAGTTGCTTACTTTAGTTTAAATATTTTTCCAGACATTCTAGCTGTTTGAACCGACATCGATCACCGGAACAGTAGAATGTACGAAATTGCTACAGGAGGGTGTTACAACTCTTCCCCTCTAATTTAAATTTCGTCCTCGAAATTTACCTGGTGCAAACAGTTGAGGGAACTGTTGCCTCATCGTCTCTTCACTTTCCCAAGTTTCCTCCTCGGTGTTGTGGTGCCTCCAAAGCACTTTCACTAGTGGGATCTGCTTATTTCTCAACTCTTTCACTTCCCGAGCCAGGATTCGTATGGGTTCTTCTTCATATGTCAAATCCGGTTGTACTTCAATTTCTTCCATGGAGATGACATGTGAAGGATCTGAGTGGTATCTTCTTAACATAGACATGTGGAACACATTGTGGATCTTGTCCAGCTTTGATGGTAAAGCTAGCCTATAGGCCACTGGACCCGCACGTTCAATAACTTCATATGGGCCAATGAACCTAGGGCTTAACTTACCTTTTCTTCCAAACCTTAGTACCTTCTTCCACGGTGAGACTTTGAGAAACACTTTATCGCCAACCGCATATTCTATTTCTTTTCTCTTTAAGTCGGCATAGGATTTCTGTCTGTCTGAGGCAACCTTCATATTGGCTTTGATTAGTTTTACCCTCTCCTCAGTCTGTTTCACCAGGTCTGACCCTACTAGTTTATCTTCGTCCAATTTAGTCCAGCACAATGGAGTTCTACATTTTCTCCCATACAATGCTTCATACGGGGCCATTTGGATGCTAGCTTGGTAGCTATTGTTGTATGCAAATTCTGCCAGTGGGAGGTATCTATCCCAACCTCCCTCCTACTCAATGACACAACTCCTCAGCATATCCTCAAGGACCTGACATATATTTCATGTTATTATTACCATTTCAGTTCAATATTTGTATTAGTCTAATTGGTTTCAATTGTTTACCTGGATTACTCTTTCTGATTGCCCATCCGTCTGAAGATGGAAAGTTATGCTGAAGTGGAGTTGTGTACCCAAGGACTCATGCAACTTCTTCCAGAATCTCGATGTAAACCTTGGGTCTCGATCAGATATGATGGAAAGTGGAATTCCATGCAATCTAACTATCTCACTGATATACAATTCTGCTAACTTCTCCAATAAGTAGTCAGTCCTAACTGGCAGAAAGTGTGCTGACTTTGTCAATCTATCTACTATCACCCATACTGCATCATGTTTCTTCTAGGTGAGAGGTAGACCACTCACAAAATCCATGGTGACCCGATCCCATTTCCATTCAGGTATGCGTATAGGCTGTAGCAAACCTGATGGAACTTGATGTTCTGCCTTGACTTGCTGATATGTCAAGCATTTAGTCACATAGTCAGCTATGTCCTTCTTCATACCAGGCCACCAATACTAAAGCTTCAGATCATGATACATCTTTGTACTTCCTGGGTGCATAGCATAAACACTGGCATGTGCCTCTTTTAGAATACTGGCTTTAATTCCCCATTATCCAGTACACATACTCTTCCTTTGTAGTATAGACACCCATCTGCTTTTACCTCATAGTCAGTTACTTTTCCCCCTGAGATTTGGCTCATAATAGCCATTAACTTTTCATATGCCTTTTGCCCATCTAAAATCTGTTGTAGCAGGTTTGGCCTCACTTGCAACTCAACCAAAATAGCTCCATCTCGAACCAAAGATAGACGGGCATTCAGTGATCTCAAAGCTGTGATGGATTTTCTGCTCAAAGCATCAGCAACTACATTTGCCTTCCCAGGATGGTAGTCAATTACATAATCATAGTCCTTCAGGAACTCAATCCATCGCCTCTGTCTAAGGTTGAGCTCTTTTTGGGTTGGCAAGTATTTCAAGCTTTTGTGGTCTGCGTAAATGTAGCACTTTTCACCATACAAGTAGTGCATCCATATATTCAGTGCGAAAATAATTGCTGCAAGCTCTAGATCATGGGTAGGGTAATTCTGTTCATGTGGCCTTAGCTGCCTAGAAGCATAAGCGACCACCTTCCTCTCTTGCATTAATACACACCCTAACCCATTATGAGAGGCATCACTATAGCCCACAAAGTCCTGTCCTGACACTGGTTCTGTTAACACTGGTGCCTCTGTCAACATAGCCTTCAACTTCTCAAAATTGGTCTGACACTTGTCATTCCAGTCAAATCTGACATTCTTGTGTAACAACTTGGTCATTGGAGCAGCTATTAAGGAAAATCCCTTCGCAAATCTTCTGTAATACCCAGCTAGCCCCAAGAAACTTCTGACCTCAGTTGTATTCCTGGGAGGCTTCCATTCCATCACTGCTTCTATTTTCTTGGGATCCACTCTAATCCCGTCAGCTGACACTATGTGTCCAAGGAATGCAATCTCATTCAACTAGAAGTCACACTTGGACAACTTAGCATACAGCTTCTTTTCTCTCAGGGTTTGCAGAACAATCCTCAAATGTTCATCATATTCTTCCCTGGTCTTGGAATACACCAAAATATCATCAATAAAGACCACTATGAATCGATCTAGGTATGGATGGAAGATACGGTTCATAAGGTCCATGAATGCTGCTGGTGCATTTGTTAGGCCAAAGGGCATCACCAGAAACTCATAATGCCCATACCGAGTCCTGAATGCAGTCTTTGGCACATCTACATCCCTCACCCTCAACTGATGATACCCTGATCTGAGATCAATCTTAGAAAATACTCCTGCTCGCTTCAACTGATCAAACAGATCATCAATTCTAGGCAACGGATATTTATTCTTCACAGTTACTTTATTCAACTGCCGGTAATTGATGCATAGCCTCAAAGTCCCATCCTTCTTTTTCTCAAATGGCACTGGAGCTCCCCATGGTGACACACTGGGGCATATAAACCCCTTATCAAGCAACTCTTGCAGCTGAGTTTTCAACTCCCTCAATTCAGTGGGTGCCATCCTATAAGGAGCAATGGAAATGGGTGTTATACCTGGCATTACCTCAATAGCAAACTCGACTTCCCTTTCTGGTGGTAAACCAGGCAACTCTTCAGGAAATACATCTGGGAAGTCTCTTACTGTGGGTATATCACTTAGGTTTGGCTTAACTTGCCTAGTATGAACCACATGTGCTAGGTAAGCTTCACAGCCTTTTCTCATCATTCTTCTTGCAACTGTGGCTGAGATAACATTGGACAGGAAATTTGTCCTTTCACCCACAACAGTGATCTCATTACCCTCAGAAGTTTTCAAAAAAATTCTCTTCAATTTACAATCAACTATTGCCTGAGGACGTAACAACCAGTCCATTCCAAAAATCACGTCAAACTCATGGAAGGGCAACTCAATTAGGTCTACTAAGAATTCATACCCCTGAATCCTTAACGGGCAACCCTTGTACACTTTGTTCACCACTACACTGTGGCCCAACAGATTAGTGACCAGAATGTCTTGGTCACTCTCCCCTACTAGTATCCCCCTTTCTACAGGTAGGTTGATGCAGATGTATGAATAAGTGGATCCTGGATCCACCAATGCATGCACAGATGTATTGTAGAGGGAGAACGTACCCTTGATGATGTCCGGGGCATCTTGCTCCTCCTGAGCTCTCATGGAATAGGCTTTGGCAGGTGGTCTGCCCTCAGGCCTCTCTACTAGCTTAGATGTAGGCCTCTGTGATGGTCCCACTGCCTCAGATTATCCAGATTTCCTACCCCTTTGTGGTGCAGGAGCAGGTCTGTCTGCTTGTGTTGGAGCAGCTATAGTAGTTCTGCGTGGACAGTTCCTCAACTGATGCTCTGTTGACCCACACCTTAAGCAGGCACCAGTCACTCTCCAACACTTCCGCTTATGCCATTTCAGGCAATGTGGACATGCAGGCTGGTCCCCTAAATCTCGTCCCTGGAGAGCTGCCCACTGATGGTGTGGACTGACCTCTCCTAGGGGTGAACTGTGGCCTGGGCCCCTGAGACTAACCCTGACCTTGTGGTTAACCTGACCTCTGTGCAGGTGGACCTTTGAACTTCTTCCCAGGTGCAGGAGATGAACTAGACTGACCCGTACCCCTCTTCTGCTGTCTCTCTCTTCTGGTCTGCTCACTTATTCTAACCTTTTTAACTTTTATTGCAGCTTCCACTAACTTGGTGAAGTCAATGATTCCCAAGGCAGTAATCATGATCTTTATGTTGTCATTTAATCCCTCTTCAAATCTCTTACACCTTTCGGCCTCATTAGGGACTATCTCCCTTCCGTAGTGGCTCAATCTAACAAATTCCTTTTCATACTCAGCCACTGTCAACTGTCTCTGCCTCAGGTTAATGAATTCCCTTCTTCTCTCTTCTAGGTATACACTACCCACATATTTCTTCTTGAATTCGGAGAGGAAGAAGTCCCAAGTTATTACTTCTGGCTGTACTTCACTGGACACTGTATCCCACCATTCATATGCATCATCTTGCAACAGAGATACAGTAGCTTCTAGATTTTGTACAGGAGTGCAGTGGAGTTGTTTTAAGACTCTACCTGTTCTGTTCAACCAATTTTCGACTGCAACAGAATCATCTTCTCTCTTGCCAAAGAAATCCACTGCTCCAAATTTTCTTAGTCTTTCCAGGTGTGATTTCTTCTGTGGAGGTGGTGGTGGTGGTGGCATTACCCCAGCCATTTATTTGAAGAATTCGGCCATTTGCTAGAACACGACCTGTGGAGGTTGAGCAGGCTCTGATGGAGCAGGTGGAGCAAGTTCTCCCCTACCCCCAGTCTCAGCTATTGCAGGTGAAGCATGACTCTCCACTTCCTCCTCAACTGCCCTCTGAGATGAAGGGTCCATATCCTATTTAACAATGACAACAAATCTGCATTAGTGTCACCTCGACTCTTACAAATGCAATGCATGATATGGACTCAATCTAGGCCCAGAAACGCCTAAACCATGCTCCGATACCACTAAATGTGACACCCCTTACCCGTCTACAGTGTAGCCGAGCAAGTTATGCCACTCAATGTGTTGGAACACCAATTCATGTTTCAATTTCAATTAATCCCTTTTTATTCATTTATTTATAATTTTTGATAAATCTAAATTTTTCGCAAATTTTATAGAAAATCCGGCAGAGTGCCGGCTATAAATTGGAAAATAGTTCTTCTGAACCTGTTTAAAAACACTTCCAATATAATTATAATCTCAATCTCAGTCAACCACCAACATCTTTCAACAATTTCTCAAATCAATTCAGTATCTCAAAATTCACATTCATCTCATATCACACCCAATTCAATGAGAAATACTTATATTTATTTCTGAACACTGCTCATAGGTAATTACAGCAAAAATATGATTACATGAGTTTATAATATACATAACAAAAGTTTACAAATACAAAAGACTTAGGTAGCCCAATGTCCTACCAATGCACTGCAATTTGTGAGGTGACTTTGAACTCTGAGTGCAGATTTGAAAACTCACCCTATATGAGGTCTGCTGGACTCCCCAGCTATGTCTCCAGTACCAGCGCGTGCCAAAAGCGACGCGCTAAGCAATTATGCTTAGTGGTGACAATATAAAATAAAATAAAATAAAATAATAACATGTATGCAGAATGTATGTTTACATTTTTGGTAGACTTAATTTCAAATATTTATTGTTTTATTATTCGATTAAAGTTTGGTAAGATTTATAATATTGCCTGAGTAACCTATACTACTTGACTGGACTGGATAAATGGGTAAACTGGTATTGGGTACTAAGTAACCAGTACCATCACACCATCGGTCATATAGTGTCTCCCTGTGTGCAATAGAACAGCTAACAAGCTGTAATAATTATCGGGGATTAAACCCGAGCATAACAACTCAATATCATAGCCAAAGGCTATTATGTCACAGAATGGCATGGAAAGCCATGAAATACAGAATGGCATGAAGCCATATGCAATACTGCTAACAGAACCCTATTGGCATACCAAACTATCCAAACCAATCACATTAGGCCTACTAGGGCATTTAACACTTTTTATTTATGTAATTCTTTGAAATTGAATTTTCATGATTACTATTCATTTCATTGGTCAACCAAAATATTGACTTTTGCATTGGCAATAGGTAAATTAGTTTAAATATCATCAACATACCACATTTTGAATTTTAAACTTGTTGGTATTGGTTGCCAATACCATCTCTAAGCTTAATGTGAATTGGACAGAATTTTCAGTTTTCAAGCTTTGGGTTTACTATTCCATTAGTTACTGTTGTAGTGGGAATTTGGAAAAATGATAAACATGAAAGTTGTTCCTTATTTTGTCTAGTTGAATTTCCTTTTTTGAATCACTCCATTTGGAGTTTTGTAGCTCAAGTCATGGTCCAAAAACCACAACTGGCCGGATTGAAATTCTTCTGGACTGACCATATCTACAATGCAGTGAACAGTGACTTCAACTCACTTGTTGGATAGGTTCTGGTCATAATTTGGGTTAGGTCTCTTCATGAAAGTTGTTGGTATATATCTCAGCTTGTTGTGGGTAAAATTTCAGGTCAATTGCACCATTCTACACTGAGTTATGGCCAAATGACCAAATACTGTTCATTTGGTCATTCTGCAGAAACAGACTGCAGGTCACCCGGATTGGGGCAAGTTTTGGTCTACTTGGTTTGGTCTTATGGGCATGGTTTCTTCACCAAAGTTGTGCCATTATGGGTCTAGTTTCATGTAAAATTGGCCAAACACCAATTGAACCTCTACAATTCAAGTTATGGATGCCCAAACCTGCTAGACTCATGTCTAATTCTGTAGGTCACCTAGGGCAGCCACAGTAAACCTAAATCCCATCCCTCAACACACTTCATTTTTCGTTTAAACAGAACTAAATGGTCACTAATTGACCATTAATACCCATTTTCATCATCACATGGTCAAAGTCCCATTTCTCCACCCCAAACCCTAACTCAAACATTACCATTCATGCATTTTAATTGCATTTCTTCAATCCACTTACAAAATGCACATTAAGGGCAGCCATAATAACCTTTTAACTTCATTAAATCATCATAAACAAACCCTAACCATGGCTGCCAAAAATTTAGGGTTTACACACAATTGGTATTCAACAATTTTTCTTTGTAATTTACACTCATTTATACTTACTCAACATAAATTTGAAGAGAAACATAAGTTTAAGTCACTAACCTCTTTTAGCTCAAATCCAAGCCAACCAAAACTTTAATTTTTCTTCAAAATTTTGCTGCCCAAAGCTTCCTCAAGGTGTGGGGTGAATTTTTTGTGAAGACAACTAGGGCTTTTATGGTGTGGAAGCTAGGGAAAATCAAGCTTGAAAAAGCTTGTCCATGGAGGTTAGGGAAGGAATGGTTTACGGCAAGGAAGAAAAAAGAAATGAGAAATCTGGTTTTTCTCTCATTTTTCAGCCCATTTGTCTCTTTTAAATATAGTTATGCCATGTGTCAACATTGGGTTGGGTGAAGGCACACTAATGACATCATGTGATGTCATAAATTCCCATTTAATTCTTTTTTTTTCTTTTCTTTTCTACTCATTTTCAATTCAATTTTTAGTAATATTTATTCATATTTTATGTCATAATAATTATTTACTTAACTGGACAAGTCGGCCAAAAATCACCTCTGAAAGCGAAATGACCAAAATGCCCTCCGTTTGGCTTAATGGGCCAAAATTGTCTGTACCGATTGAAAATTTTTTCTAAGTATTTTCTTGGAATTCTAATGCCATAAGAACCTCAATAACCCTTCTCTGGAGTCCTAGAAATTATTTTATAATTTTTTCCCCAGGTCTAGGGCTCCTAGTTGCGAGAACCGCAACTTCTCACTAGGTTACCAATCGCTAGGGCACCGACTCATTTAACTTGGTTGTATTTTATTTCTAAAATTTTTTTCTAAATTTTTCTTATTAATATTTGAGTTAATTATAGTTCCTTACTTTAGTTCAAATATTTTTCCAGACATTCTAGCTGTCCAGACCGACACCGATCACCGAAACAGTAGAATGTATGAAATTGCTACAGGGAGGGTGTTACAGACATCACCTAAATGACATAAGATATGACCTCAAAATTAATTTTAATTTACTTAACTAATTTGGCCAAGTCAATTTTAGGGATAAATACACTTAAATGAAAAAAAAAAAAAAGGGTGTCTTCTTCCTTAGGCCAAAATTCCTCTCTCCTCTCTCTAAAAAATTTGTCAATTTTTCCTCCATGGAAGCTTCCTTGCAAGCTTCTTAACCCTCAAATTTCACTCTTAATCCATTAGAATAATTATAGAAACCTTCAAATTGGACCTTAAGAAGAAGATTGAAGGAGGAAAAAGAAGAAGAAATTGAGGAATTAAGGAGTTCAAAGATTCAACAAAAAGGTTAGTCATGAATCACTTGATCCTCCCTTTAAATTCATGTTTAGATAGCTAAATTAACTTAGAAATTAAAGAAAATGAAACAAAATCCATTATGTGGGGAAAATTAGAGAATTTCGGTTACATAAGGGGGAATTTAATTTGATGGATTTTGAGGGAATTAAAAGTGTATGTAAGCTTAAATGAGTGTGTAGGTAATGTGTATACATTTTAATTTCAAGAATTAAATCAAGTAGCAAAATTAGGGTTCTTGACCCTTAGGGTTTAGTAAATTGATGTACTTTGACCTAAGTGAGGTTTAAAATGGTTAATTGGAGTCAATTAGCATGTGTTTGAATGTTTGGAATTGGATTGGAAATGGAATCTGATGCTATCCCAAATTGGGTAGTATGACCTAGGTCCATTTCAAGGACCAAAACTGTAATTCTACCATCCAAAATGCTGTGAGGCCAATTGGATATGACATTAGACACATAATGCCACAATTTTTGTGTAGAAACCATACCCAGGCAATCACATTAAAATAGTGAACAATTAGGTCAAATCCGGGTAATGTGCACTGCCACTGCACCAGACTGACCAAATGGATAGTGTTTGTTCATTTGGCCATAACTTGGTGTAGGAAGGCCCAAATGACCTAAATTTTATACCGATGGAAAGCTGAGACATAGCACTACAACTTTTATGAAGAAAACAAACCCAAATTCTGACCATAACCCATCTGTAAAGTGAGCTGCAGTCAGCATACCAAAACTGCCAAAACCAGAATTGTGCCTAGAATTCTGGGTTTGAACCAATCCGGTCAGCCTTAGAAAAATAGGCATAACTTGAGCTACAAAACTGCAAATGGACTGATTGAAAAAAAGAATTAAAGATAAAACATTAAAAAACAACTTTAATGAAGGAAAGTTGGCCAAATTCCCACTGTAGACAGACCAATGGAACAGTACAAACAAGAATATGACTCAAAATGTGGTATGTGGGTGTAATTAGAATTAGCATATCTAATTAGTATGGAAAAGTCAATATTTTGACCAAATGGTCAAATGAATAGTAATCACAATTACACTAAGTACAAAGGACTCAATTTTATAGGGTAAATTAAGTGTATAAATTTTAATTATTGAATTTATTAATTAGAAATAAATTGAATATATATTGAAACACTCTAGTTATGTGTTTCAGTGGGAAAGGAGCCCTCCAAGTAAGGAGGAGGAATTGAACCAAGACGAGCCTCGATAAGAGGTTTGTGCACAACTAACTCTTTTTATTATTTTTCACTTCTAAATTGATTTGAATAAGTTTATTGTATGATTTATGATTTTTTTTGTGCTGAGAATTTTAACTTGTTGAATGAAATTGTATAAATTAAATATAAATTTTCTTATGCATTTAAGGATTTATTGGACGGTTTTGAGAATTGTAAATTTTAAGTTTGATGTGTTGTCAACCTTGAGCATGAATTTATAATGATTAAATATGTTAATAGTTTGTAAGCAGTTTTGTAACTAGAAATTATTTTGAATATGATTTGAAACCACAGTTGACATGGCAATATGTTTTGTATTCTCATTAGATTGTCTAGTGAGATATCTCCTCCACTAGATGGGGTGAGTTCCTTCCTCTTTGGGTTGCCAGTTGGGGAAGAGTTTGGATGAGTACTCATACATACTGGCTAGTCTTTGTTCCTCCCTTTTAGCCTCGATTATTGGGAGAGTTTGAATTATCATGGTGTACAACACGGCATCGAATATGAAATTTTGTGTCATGGGTCCAACTGTGTGAATTGTTAGCAACGCCTTTTAAATTATGCATAATTTGATAAATTGTAATCGAAATAAATAGTTTGTCAGTGATTTAAAAATATTGTATTGTTTCTTGATTTAAAAGAAATGTAGATAAATAGTTCTATTTGATCAAAATGTTATTCTAAGGAATAATTTTCATGATTGAAAATATTGATTTTTGGATGTCATGAATTTTGAAGAATTTTTAAATTTTTAAATTTTTATCTGTTATGAGTTATCAAAGCATAACTTGTGTTAAGCTTTAAATTATTTGTTTGTGCACCACTGAGTTCACCACTCAGCGATAGCTTTGTATGCTGTCGCAGGTGAAACGAAATATAGAGCAGCTGAGTGAGATTACTTGAAGACACTGTGAGACTATCTTTGGGTATATCATAGGTATTTCCTTGTACATTAGATCTTGATGTAATTATGTGATTATATGTATGTAATTTCATTCGAGCAGTTGCATTAATTCTTTTGTAATATTATTTTTAGAATGTAATCAAATACAAATTATTATAATATTATCTTGAGATTTTATGTACTTATAAAGTTTTGTACTACTAAATTTGTAATACTCCCTTGAATGTAAATATTAATTTTGTTATCTTAATGAGATGTTTCAATGTTTGATTTAATTCAAATTGTGTATTGACTTGCTTGTGCTAATTTGTGAAATGAAATTGAATAATAATGTTGGGATTTAAATGTATATTGGAAGTGCTTTCACAGGTTTTTGAAGAACTGTTTTCTCAAAATACAGACGGTACTCTGCCAAATTTTTTATAAAAATTGCAGAGATTTTAAATATCTAAAAATTTGATTTATGTTTGGACTTTAAATAAAGGTTTTTAATATCTAAAAAAAAAATTACCCACCAATTTAAAAATAAACGAAAATTGTTTTAAAATCCCTTGTAATATATTTAATGGGTTACCGGTAAGCGAAGTTCGGTAGTTCATTAGGTGTACTACGAGATCATGTTATGCCTTATAAAGGGGTAAGGTGTGACATATTTTAGTGGTATGAGAGATAGTTTTAAAGTAAATTTTGAACTGTGAATTTGAAATATTTTTTATAAGTACAATTGCTCGAATGTTTGATACATATAGTACATTTACATCATAAATATGAACTAACGGGGAGAAATCTTATGTTGGTTGTGTAGGAAATAAAAAAATTCCTGTGAATAGATATGGACAAGGGGGATAAAACGGTAGAGTAGTCTGATACAGCTGATGTACAAGGAGAGGCCCCAATTCCACAGAGCATTGGAGGTCCAGCTGCAACAGTTCCTCCTATAGAAATTACTGCACAAATGGCCTAGCAAATGGCCACTTTCTTTCAGCAAATGGCTGATAATTTGTCAGCCCAGGCCCAAATACAAACCCAACCCCTCAAGGGCAGCATGAAAAGGAGAAAAGTGGGAAACCTATCGGTCAGAGTTCGAGTAGTAAATTGGGAAAGAGAAAAGATTTTGAGGGACCTCGAGCTCCTAAGTATGGCATAGGTGGATCTTCAGGGCAGAAGCAATCAAGAAACATTCGACAAAGAACCAAAAGTTCCTACTCTATCCGTATCTATGAAGTTTGTGGAAAATTACATAGGGGTATTTACTGTAAGGTCACTAGAGCCTGCTACAATTGTGGTGGAATTAGGCATTACGCCCGAGATTGTACTAGCGCACATTGATTTATGCCACATACTACACTAGAGGAATTAGTCAAAGGTTCTGATTTTAGAGGCTCATTAATAATCAGTAGGGATAGAGGTAGAAGTAGAGACAACACTTCTGGTAATCCTAGTACAATGGACCAACCCAAGTAGAGGAATACATTAGAAAGAGTGTACACCATGCATCGAGGGGAAGAAGCAGAGACTTTAGATGTAGTTACCGGTACGTTCTTAACTTTTGAAAGGAATAATTATATACTATTTGATTCCGGCTGTACTTATTTATATGCTAATGCTAGAATTATATGTTCTACTGCTATTCCCTTGCATGGAAATAAATTTTGATGTGTTAGTGATTAGTCTATTAGGATAAGAACTACGATAATAAGCATGACTAGAATTAGTTTTGAAAAAATTTATTGGTGAGAGACATCTCCTAGACTACGTTAAATTATAAAGTTAATTAGTGACCTAATTATGTAAGGCAAGAGGACCTAAAAGTAAGTTGTAGTAATATATCTGCCCTAGATGAAAACAAAGGTATTACTGCTGATAGATGTCAGTGGGTACCATAATCAAAATAAGTTTAAGATATTAGTGGATTTGAGAGAAATCAGATATAGGGAAATTTGATCTATTGGGATATATCATAGTAACTATGCAATATTCTTGATGTTTGTGCTGTAAGTTGCAGATTACAGTACTGACTTGGGATTTATTATGTAGAGCTACGTACTACCTAATAGTACACAAGGATAAGAATAGTTGCAAATGGCTTTCGCTCTGGTAAAAATATACCATAATAGAGTTTTATTACTAGAACTGAGTTTGAAAATCCTAATTCGGGATTTAAAACTCTATAATTAGAATATCAAAAGATCATGGTTGCAAGGTAGCGAGAGTTAACGACTCTGTTACCCTAGCACGAATTACAGTACATCAGGAATTATTATGGGACTAGAGATTTTAGTATGGTCAAAATTTAAAGATAACACCTATAGGGCTAAGTCATCCAGTCTCCGATATGGGGTTTATAGTTATTTTGGTATTGCAATGGATCTTTTACCCAAAGTTTAGTAAGAAGCAGTATTCTATTTGTGTAGCAGTAAGACACAAAATATGATTTTGTTCCCCTAAAAGAGACATGATGCTATGGATGATAATTATAACTTATAAAACAGTTAAGAAATGAAATTCTACTGATAACAGTAATTTGATAGGAAATAGTTGGTCAGGTATTCCTCAGGAAGAATACAATTTTATTGTGCGGATTATAAGGATTAGATTATGATTAGTGCGAAACTTTTGAATAGCATGGGAAAAAGGAGAGTCCGGTAGACTCCCATCTTAAGGTTAAAGATTTGTTTATGGTTTAATAAAAAAAAATGATCGCAAACCAACGAAAAATAAGCTATAGGATATTGGTAGATAAAAGAAAATATAGAAGTAAAAAATTTGAATAGTTGGTTAAACATGATAGAGAAATATCACAAATATTGAAAGTATTAGCCAAAATGGTCAGAGGACAAATTCAGAGTAACATTGAAGTGTAAAGGATTTATTAGAAATAATAAGGAGTACTAGCTCTTGACCCAACATTCGAGTCAAGAAAGAGAATAACATTGAATTGTGAGAGGAGATAAGGGAGTTAAGTAAGGAACAAATTGAAAAGCCCATATTCGGATAAGATTGGGAAGACAAAGTAAACAAAAATTTTAAGATGTGTAATGATATTTCAAATTATCCTATCAGGCAATGGAGTGAATTAGTAAATAGTAAGTTAAATAAAAGTAAATAAGATGGTACAAAATGGCATATAAGCCTAGGTCATAAATAAAGATGAAAGATAACGGTTATAGACCTGTGGCCAATTATGAGATAAGCATTTCTCATATGATCGATGAAATTTCATTACAAGGAATCATGAATTAAAATATTAAATAGAACAACAATAAGAGAAGATTATAATTATACAAGCAAATTAAACGTTGCATTAGATTGTTAAAAGTCTTACATAGACTTAAAGGAAAAAAGATTATAAGATTATATCGAAACAAGAAAGACTAAGTTCTCACTTCATAGGATAACACAGGGTCCTAGAAGGAGTGGATCCGTTAGCACACAGATTTGCTTACCTTTAGAATTGAAAAAAAATTCAAATTTAACTTATGACAAGAAACTCAGAAAGAACTTGGCACACGAGGTGAAGTAGTCAAGAAATAAATAAATATCATCGGTTAAAGTGTTATAGACCATCATTCGGACCATGAAGCCATATGAAAATGTAAGAGAGACATAAGAAAACAATATTCATGACTATTTAAGGATTAACAGTGAGTAAATTTTCGGGACGTAATCTCTTTTAAGGGGGGAAAATTATAACACCCCTATATTAAGCAGTCTATGCATTCTACTGTTCCAGTGACTGGTGTCTGTCCAGACAGTTAGGATGTCTGGACATATGTATATATCATCTAGAAAAGCCATGAATAAAAATTAATAGTAATTACTAGAAGGTAAAATATAGATCAGAAAAATAAAGCATAAAAAGTTAAATGAACCAGGGGTCACAGCGATGGGTGACCGCACTGGGAAGTGATTGTGAGATCAGTCAAAACCCTAATTTTGTACAGGGCATTATGACACTGTAGTCCTAGCAAAAATTGTGAAGCTAAGGGAAATGTAAATATCATAGAAAAAGGTAGAGAACCAGATCAAATAATTAGATCAGGGTTCCGGAAGAAATACAGTATTATTAGTAAACCGGATCAAAACCGACGAGGGGAAAATTGGTCAATTCACCCCTAGAGGTGACACATGGCCTAACTGTCCAATAAAATATGAGAAATTAAAATTTTGAAATATAAAATTAAATTAAAGAAGTGTGAAGAAAAACAAAAGAAAAATAAAAGAAAAGAAAATTGAATTATGACATCACCTAAATGACATAAGATATGACCTCAAAATTAATTTTAATTTACTTAACTAATTTGACCAAGTCAATTTTAGGGATAAATACACTTAAATGAAAAATTAAAAAAAATAAAAAGGGTGTCTTCTTCCTTGGGCCAAAATTCCTCTCTCCTCTCTCTAAAAAATTTGTCAATTTTTCCTCCATGGAAGCTTCCTTGCAAGCTTCTTAACCCTCAAATTTCACTCTCAATCCATTAGAATAATTATAGAAACCTTCAAATTGGACCTCAAGAAGAAGATTGAAGGAGGAAAAAGAAGAAGAAATTGAGGAATCAAAGAGTTCAAAGATTCAACAAAAAGGTTAGTCATGAATCACTTGATCCTCCCTTTAAATTCATGTTTAGATAACTAAATTAACTTAGAAATTGAAGAAAATAAAACAAAATGCATAATGTGGGGAAAATTAGACAATTTCGGTTACATAAGGGGGAATTTAATTTGATGGATTTTGAGGGAATTAAAAGTGTATATAAGCTTAAATGAGTGTGTAGGTAATGTGTATACATTTTAATTTCAAGAATTAAATTAAGTAGCAAAATTAGGGTTCTTGACTCTTAGGATTTTGCGGAGGAAATTTGAGAATTTAGTAAATTAATGTACTTTGACCTAAGTGAGGTTTAAAATGGTTAATTAGAGTCAATTGGCATGTGTTTGAATGTTTGGAATTGGATTGGAAATGGAATGTGATGTTGTTCCAAATTGGGCAGTATGACCTAGGTCCCTTTCAAGGACCAAAACTGTAATTCTGCCACCCAATATTCTATGAGCCCAATTGGATATGAAATTAGACACATAATGCCACAATTTTTGTGTAGAAACCATGCCCAGGAAATGATATTAAGATAGTGAAAAATTAGGTCAAATCCTGGTAATGTGCACTGCCACTGCACTGGACTGATCAAATAAATAGTGTTTGTTCATTTGCCCATAACTTGGTATAGAAAGGTCCAAATGACCTGAATTTTATACCAATGGAAAGCTGAGACATAGCACTACAACTTTTATGAAGAAAAAAAACCCAAATTCTGACCATAACCTATATGAAAAGTGAGCTGCACTTAGCACACAAAAACTATCAAAACCAGAATTGTGCCCAGAATTCTGGGTTTGAACCAATCCAGTCAGCCTTAGAAAAATAGGCATAACTTGAGCTACAAAACACCAAATAGAGTAATTCAAAAGGGAATTAAAGCTAAGACATTAAAGAACAATTTTGATGAAGGAAAGTTGGCCAAATTCCCACAGTAGACAGACCAATGGAACAGTATAAACAAGTAACCCAAAATTGAAATTTTGAGATTTAACCCTAATAGGCTTTGAATTGAATTTGACAATCAATGCCAACAAAAATATGACTCAAAATGTGGTATGTGAGTGTAATTAGAATTAGCATATCTAATTAGTATGGAAAAGTCAATATTTTGACCAAATGGTCAAATGAATAGTAACTACTATTACACTAAGTACAAAGGACTCAATTTTATGGGGTAAATTAAGTGTATAAAATTTAATTATTGAATTTATTAATTAGAAATAAATTGAATAGATATTGAAACACTCTAGTTATTTGTTTTAGTAGGAAAGGAGCCCTCCAAGGAAGGAGGAGGAATTGAACCAAGATAAGTCTAGATAAGAGATTTGTGCACAACTAACTCTTTTTGTTATTTTTCACTTCCAAATTGATTTGAATAAGTTTACTGTATGATTTATTATTTTTGTTGCGTTGAAAATTTTAACTTTTTGAATGAAATTGCATAAATTAAATATAAATTTTCTTATGCATTTAAGGATTTATTGCACGGTTTTGAGAATTGTAAATTTTAAGTTTGATGTGTTACCAACATTGAGCATGAATTTATAATGATTAAATATGTTAATAGTTTTTAAACACTTTTGTAACTAGAAATTATTTTGAATATGATTTGAATCACAGTTGACATGGCAATATGTTTTGTATTCTCATTAGCTTGTCTAGTGAGATATCTCCTCCACTAGGTGGGGTGAGTTCCTTTCTCTTTGGCTTGCCAGTTGGAGAAGAGTTTGGATGAGTACTCATATATACTAGCTAGTCTTTGTTCCTCCATTTTAGCCTCGGTTATTGGGAGAGTTTGAATTATCATGGTGTACAACACGGTATCGAATATGAAATTTTGTGTCATGGGTCCAACTATGTGAATTGTTGGAACGCCTTTTAAATTATGCATAATTTGATAAATTGTGATCGAAATAAATAGTTTTTTAGTGATTCAAAAATATTGTATTATTTCATGATTTAAAAGAAATGTAGATAAACAGTTCTATTTGATCAAAATGTTATTCAAAGGAATAATTTTGATGATTAAAAATATTGATTTTTGGATGCCATGAATTTTGAAGAATTTAGAAATTTTTAAATTTTTATCTGTTATGAGTTGTCAAAGCATAACTTGTATTAAGTTTTAAATTATTAGTTTGTGCACTACTGAGTTCACCACTTAGCGATAGCTTTGTATGCTGTCGTAGGTGAAAGGAAATATAAAGCAGCTGAGTGAGATTACTTAAAGACACTATGAGACTATCTTTGGGTATATCATAGGCATTCTCTTGTACATTAGATCTTGATGTAATTATGTGATTATATGTACGTAATTTCATTCGAGCAGTTGCATCAACTCTTTTATTATATTATTTTTGCAATGTAATCAAATACAAATTATTGTAATATTATCTTGAGATTTTATGTACTTATAAAGTTTTGTTCTACTAAATTTATAATACTCTCATGAATGTAAATATTAATTTTGTTACCTTAATGAGGTGTTTCAATGTTTGATTTAATTCAAATTATGTATTGAGTTGCTTGTGCTGATTTGTAAAATGAAATTGAATAATGGTTTTGGGATTTAAATGTATACTGGAAGTGTTTTCACAGGTTTTTAAAGAACTATTTTCTCAAAATGCAGACGGCACTCTATTGAAATTTTTGTAAAAATTGCAGAGATTTTAAATTTCTAAAAATTTGATTTATGTTTAGACTTCAAATAAAGGTTTTTAATATCTGAAAAAAAATTACCCACCAATTTAAAAATGAACAGAAATTATTTTAAAATCCCTTGTAGTATATTTAATGGGTTACCGGTAGGTGAAGTTCAGTAGTTCATTAGGTGTACTACGGGATCATGTTATGCCTTACGAAGGGGTAAGGTGTGATAAATTCTAAGGGTGAATTGACCAAAATGCCCTTCATCGGGTTATAGTCCATTTCTTTCATTGATAACGATATTTTCCATAACCCAATGGTTACTTGATTTTTTATTCTACGTATTTTCAATTATTTGTCATCTTATTTTTAGTCCTCAAACTGGCTTTGAATAGTACTATTCATTGACTGAAAATGGTACTATTCAGAGCTCAAGAAATTTGGGGTGTTATAGAAAGTCCCATTATAAAATCCATAGTGATTCTCTCCCATGTCCACTCGGGAATTGGCAATGGCTGCAGCAACCCTACTGGCACTTGGTGTTCTACCTTTACTTGCTGACAAGTTAGGCATTTGGCCACATATTATGCAATATCTTTCTGTGTCCATCCATCAATAGTGTTCTTTCATGTTTTTATACATTTTGGTTCCATCAGGGTGCATAGCAAATGGTGAGTTATGTGCTTCCATCAAAATGATCTGCCTCAATTCAACATCATCAGGAATGCATATTCTACCGTGGTATAGCAATAAGCCCTCATCATTCACTGCAAAGTTTGGTTTCTTGCCATCCCAAGCTTCTTCCATCAATTTTACATACTTATCATCATTCTGAACTGCCATTTTAATTTGATTAATCAACACTGGCTCCACTTGCCAAGTAGCTATCATCTGTCCCTCATCATCAATCTCCAAATTTGCATGTAATGCTCTCAAGTCATGCACCATGGATAAAGGTGAAACTCTCAAACTAGCCATGGTCTTGCAACTTAAGGCATCAGCTATAACATTAGCTTTCCCAAGCTAGTAATCTATCAAGCAGTCATAGTCTTTTATCAACTCCAGCCACCTCCTCTGCCTCAAATTCAATTCCTTCTGTGTGCCCAAATACTTCAAACTTTTGTGATCTGTGTATATGTAGCATTTCTCCTCATACAGGTAATGTCTCCAAATATTTAGAGCAAATACAATGGCTGCTAGCTCCAAGTCATGTGTAGGATAATTCCTCTTATGCGGTTTAAGCTGGCGTGAACCATAGGCAATGATATTTCTCTCTTGCATTAGCACACAGCCTAAACCATTGTGAGAAGTATCACTGTATATAGTGTATTCTTTACCCCGAGTAGATAAAGTCAAGATTAGAACTTCAGTCAAACACCGTTTCAACTTATCAAAACTCTTCTGACACTAATCAGTCCACTGAAATTTCACATCTTTTTGAAGCAACTTGGTCAGTAGAGATGCTAACATGGAGAATCCCTTCACAAACTCTAAACTTTTGTAACATTTCTGGGTGGCTTCCAATTCAAAATGGCTTTTACCTTATTAGAATCCACCTTGATACCCTTTACTGATACAATATGCCCCAAAAAGGCAATTTCCTTTAACTAAAATTCACATTTCGACAGTTTGGTATACAATTGTTTCTCCCTCAAAGTCTGCAGTACTATCCTCAGGTGCTTGTCATGCTCCTCTACATTCTTCGAGTACACTAAAATGTCATCAATGAACATCACAATAAATTGATCTAAATATGGCCTGAAGATAGTGTTCATCAGGTCAATAAAACAGGTGGAGTATTAGTTAACCCGAATGGTATTACTAAGAACTCATAGTGACCATAGTGAGTCCTAAAGGCAGTTTTAGGTATACTCTGCTCCTGCAGCCTCAACTGGTCGTATACTGATCTTAAATCAATTTTGGAGAACATAGCTGCATTCTTTAACTGATCAAACAAATCATCTATTCGTGGTAGGGGATATCTATTCTTTATAGTCACCTTATTCAACTGTCTGTAATCAATACACAGATGGAGAGTACCATCCTTCTTCTTAACGAACAAAACTGGTGCTCCCCAAGGTGACACACTGGGGGAGATGAAACCCTTATCAAGTAATTCTTATAATTGCACCTTCAGCTCTTTCAAATCAGTAGATGCCATTCTATATGGAGTAATAAAGATTGGATTCATAACAGGCATAACCTCAATTTCAAACTACACCTTTCTTTCTGGAGGTAGTCCTGGCAATTCTTCAGGAAAAATGTTCGGAAAGTCACATATGGTTGGAATATCCTTCAATTATGGATCCCTACTTGGGTGTCTATCACATGAGCCAAATAAGCTTCACACCCCTTCCAAATCATTCTCCTAGCAAGTGCAGCTGAAATGAGATCTGATGGTAATAACTGCCTTTCCCTGTTTATTACCACATCTTCATACTTGGGAAGATCAAAAGTGACTGTCTTCAATTTATAGTCAATCATAGCATGATGCCTGGCTAGCCAATCTATGCCCAAGATAATATCATAATCTCTGAAGGGCATTTCAATCAAATTGGATAGGAATGTACGTCCTTGGATCACCAAAGGACAATCCTTATATAATCTGTTCACCCTAACCTCTCGTCCTAAAGGATTAGTCCCTAGCATCTCAAAATCCATTTTCATGCAAGGAATATTAGCAAAACATAAATACTGACACTAATATAGGAATGAGTAAAATTGGGATCAAATAACACATACACATCTTTGTTAAAGATGGAGAATGTACTAGCTATTATATCAGAAGTCTCGGCCTCTTCCCTTTGGCGCATGAGTACACCCTGGCTGGTGCACCACTCTACTCTGGTTGATTTACAGTGCCTTGACTACCAGAAGTACTGCCCCTGCCTTTGCCTCTGCCTCTACTGGTTGACTGTGAACCTCTAGTGTCAGAACCTTGAATCAATCCTTCAGTAGTGGTAGGTGGCCCAGATCTGAGGGCACTAGTGTAATTCTTAGCAAAATGCCCCATACCAGCACAGTTATAATAAGCACCTATGGCCTTGTAGCATAGCCCTCCATGGGTCTTGCCACACATCTCACAGAGACAAATAGGAAAGGAACTCCTGGGCGTCTGATGGCTGGATCTTTGTGGCCTCTGCCCTGAAGATCTCCCTTTACCAGATCTTCTGCTACTCCTCCCCCAAAGCTCTTTCTCTTACCCGAATTACTACTTGAACTCTGGCCTGTGGTCTTCCCACTTTTCTCTTTTTCAGTTATTCCCTTCTCAGATGCCCCTTCTGATTCTATTCTCTCTAACTCGAGGGCTTGAGATATCAGTTCAGAGAAGTTCTCATGCTGGAACTCGACCACTTGCAACCTCAAGCTGGGCTTCAAACTAGACTCAAACCTCTTACATCAGTCTCTGCTAGTGGCAAGTAAACTCCCAGAATAGTGGCTTAAGCGGGAGAATTCTCTCTCATACTCAGCCACGGATCTATTTCCTTGCTTCAGTCCCAAGAATTCTTGTAGCTTCATATCCATATACATATCTGGAATGTATTTTTATCAGAATTCTCTGAGGAAGTAATCCCAGGTCAGAATAGGGGGCTCCACAAAACTTTTGGGGATAGTCTTCTGTCACATCTTACCCCTCCGTAAGGTATAACATGCTCCCGTAGTACACCTAATAAATTATCATACTTCACCTACCAGTAACCTATTAAATATACTACAAGGGATTTTAAAACAATTTCCAATCATTTTTATAGTGATGGAATGTTGAATAATTATTAAAAAGCCTTTATTTGAAATTTTGGTCATGGATCAAATCATCGGTTAAAATCTAGTGTTACAAATTTTTTTCAAAATTTTGGCAGAGTGTCGGCTGTATTTTGAGAAAACAGTTCTTCAAAACCTGAAAAGAAATACACTCCCAATATTTTTACTCGACCACAACTCCCATAAAAATCATTTTCATATCCCAATTCAACACAATAAACTCAATTCAATTTTTCAAGCCATACTTAGCATACAGAAAACCATACATGGATTTCAAAACTCAGGAAGAAATTTGGATATTAAATTCATTACAAAACTCAGAAATAAATTTGAATATTACAATAAATTGCATTTTAATTACATACCCAAAATAATATTACAAAAGTTCTTGTACAACTGCTCAAATAAATTACATACATATAATTACTTGCATACATCAAAATCTAACATACAAGGGTATACCTATGATATACCCAAAGCTAATCTGAATGTGTCTTCAAGGCGCAGCTACAGGAAATCTTACTCGGCTGCTCTATCTTTGCTTTCACCTGCGACAGCATACAAAGCTATCGCTGAGTGGTGAACTCAGCGGTGCACAACTATAATTTAAAATGTAATACAATATACATTGACAAAATTATAACAAATAATTTAGAAATCTTGAAATTTGTCAAAATTCCAAAATATCAAAATATTCATTACCAATAATATAAATCATTTGTTTAAGCGACCTTGATCAATAAATTCAATTTATCAAATCATAACTGGACATTTAAAGTAATTCTAGCAATTTATGGAAATAGATATTAATTTTAATCAAATTTAGTATGCTCAAATCTCATTTAAAATCACAATTCCTTACTATTCAAAAACTATTCTTTATCTCACTAACTATGCAAGACTAATCAGTAAGGGCCATCTTCAGAGCAATTCTAACTCCCTATGGTCAGGGAGGTCGAATCAGGATTCTAACTCCCTATGGTTGGGGAGGTCGAATCATCGTGCACATTACACACCACAACAATGCAACTTCCGAAAGGGCCAATGAAAAACTTAGATATAACCTCTAATAAAAGGATAATCTAAGCATGTGCACGTACCATGGTAATCAAAACAAAGCTAACTCTATTATCTCTCCAACAAATGAGAGAGACGGGTAATAACCTAGTTAAGCATCTATAGTGAGATATAAAATAATATCAGGAATCTCTTTGTCCTTTTTGTGAGCATAAATCACAAGCAATTCAATTCAATGTCAATTCTAATATCCAATATTTTTTATGCTCATCACAATTCAAAACATATTTTATCACAATTTTTCAAAAACTAATTTATTCAATCCACAACAATGCTCAATAATCATTGAAATAAATCCAATACTTGATAAACATAATATATAAGTAAAATAACATCATTTAATCATATGAAATATTCAGAACAAAATCAATTAAAAACTAATTATGCACAAACCTCTTTATTGACTAATTTACTCCATCTTTAATTTCTCCTTCGAAGATCCCTTTTTAACTGAAATACATAAATTTAAAGTGCTTCAGTATCCATTTCTAATACTTAAATTCTAACAATTTCTTTGCAGACTTATCCTACCTATTACGGTTTATAATTTTGGGTCTTTCACATTTTTGTGTATAGTGGCACTATTCAAGTCAAAATGTTGACTTTTTCCTACTAAATAGGTTTATTAATTCTAATTGCACTCATATACCACATTTTGGGTGTCAAATTTGTTGGCATTGATTGCCAATTAAATTTCCAAACTACCTACGTAAAATCCCAAAAATTCAGTTTTGAGTCATAAGGTTCTACTGTTCCATTAGTCTGTCTACAGTAGAATTTTGACTAAATGTCTTTCATCAAAGTTGTTCCTTATTATCTTAGCTTTAATTCTCTTTTTGAATCACTCAATTTGGAGTTTTGTAGCTCAAGTTATGCCTATTTTTCTAAGGCTGGCCGGATTTGTTTTAACCTAGAATTCTGGGCACTTTCTTGGTTCTGGCAGTTTTGATGTGCTGATAGCACCTCACTTTTTGGATGGGTTATGGTCGGAATTTGGGTTTGTGTTCTCATAAAAGTTTTAGTACTATGTCTCAACTTTCCATCGGTATAAAATTCAGGTCATTTGGACCTTCCTAGACCAAGTTATGGCCATATGAACATGTACTGTTCATATGGTCAGTTTTGTACAGGGTAGTGTGCCTAAATCCGGATTTAACCTAACTTTTCACCACTTTATGTTAGTTTTGAGGTTGGGTTTCTTCATCAAAATTGTAGCTTTGGGTCTTAGTTTTCATCTCCAATTGGCTTCACACCAATTAGAGCAACCAATTTTCAGTTATGGCTATTTGAATTGACCAAAGTCAAACTGCCAACATTCAACACTTTGCCAACCACCATGTATTTCAATTCAATTCATCAATTCACACTCTATAATACACTATTTGACAAAATTAAGTATCACTAATGTCAATTGGTCATTAAGTCCCCAAATTTTCAACCAAACCCTAACTACCATAACCCTAATTCATCAACTAACTCAATTCATACACAATTCTTTCACTACTCATGTTAAACACCACAAAACACATCACAATTCAAGTTTAATTTAAACAAACACCATCAAATTCTACCATACCCATGGCTGGCCAAATTTCCATAAGGCTCAATCATGCATGTCTTCTTCATTTTTCATCAATTTTCACTTTAACTCAACTAAAAATCATGTTTAGAAGAAGATAAAAATTAAAAATTACACTAACCTTAATTGAGCCAATTCCAAGCTTTCTAAAACTTCAACCTTTCCCCTCCTTTTTGCTCCCAAGCTCTTAATCAAAATCTATAATCAAATTTTTGTGTTGGGACTCAAGGATTTTATTGTGTAAAATTATGGTTGGTAAGAGCTCAAGTGTTCATCAATGGTGGAAAGGAAAAGAAAAGAGAGAGAGAGGAAGAAAAAGGTGAGCCGGCCAAATGAAAAGAGAAGACAAAAAATTTGATTTTTAATTCCCTTTATAAGTTCTAATTATCTCTACAATTCACAAATTAAAAATTAATTATTTAATTGTATCATGCTTACTCAAAGGTGATGTCATAATCACTTTAACTTTTTGAATTTTTTTATTTCTTTTTCTCTTCACATACTCACCTCTTCATTTCTAATAGATTTTTCATAAATTTAATTTTCTACATTTTAATAGACTTTTAGGCCATGAATCACCTCTAAGGGTGAATTGACCAAATTGCCCCTCGCCGGTCTGATCCGGTTTACCAATAATTTTGTATCTCTTCTAGAACCCTAATATAATTATTTGATCTAGTTCTCCACTTTTTTCTGTGATTTTCACATTTCCCCTAGCTTCGCAATTTTTTCTAGGACTGTGGTATCACAATGCACAGTACGAATTTTAGAGTTTTGACTGATCTCGCAGTCACTTCCTGGTGCTGTCACCCATCACTATGACGGCTCATTTAACATTTTATGTTCTATTTTTCTAATCTGTATTTAACCTTCTGGTAATCATTATTAATTTTTGTTCAGGGTTTTTCTAGGTGACTTAGACATGATTCTAATCCTCTTAATTGTCTGAACTGATATCGGTCACTGGAATAGTGATTTGTATAGGGCTATGCATATAGAGGTGTTACATCTTCCACCATTCATATGCATCCCCATGTAGCAGAGAAACTAAATATTCGAACTTCAAATCATTTGTGCAGTGTAGCTTCTTGAATACCCTCTCCATCCATTCTAACCATTGCTCAGCTTCTAATGGGTCTACTATACCCTTGAATTCTGTTGCCCCTATGACACCCCTTATCCATCTACAATGTAGCCGAGCAGAGCATGTCAAACTCGGTGTCAAAGCGCCTTAACTTATCTTATAACATTTCCTAGTAATCACATTTGATTTTATTAATTTAAGTTCCATTAGTCAATCGGAGAAACTAACGAAGTTTCCCCCAATTTATTAATAATTTGATGGTTTCCCACCTGTTTAAAATCTTAATAATAGTTTCAAACATATAAATTCTTCAAAATCTTAAACTTCATTTCAACATCTCAAACTCAAAATTTCATTCATTTCACACATAAATACAATCATGCTCAATTTCATAAGCAAAATACTCAAATTTCATTAATTTACATGATTTACAAATAATTACATGAGTATATAGTTTACATGACAAATTTAATGTCTAAATACAAAATACAAAATATTCAATAAAGTCTAGCAGGTCCTACCAAAATGCGCTGCAGAGGAAGTGGCACCGAACTCAAGTACAGATCTAGTCTCTCTAAAATTCCAGTCTATGGTCTACTAGGCTCTCGCTCTTGATCTCCAGTATCTACGAGTGGGAAAAAGCGACGCTCTATGCATAAAGCTTAGTGGTGCCAATATAATATAAAAATAAACTAAATAATTAAATATATAGAAATTATGCTATTGATTCATACAAACTGAATTTTTGGTAACTTTTTATAATATCCATAATTTAGTAGTTTTTATGCCCATTATTTAGCTGTAAATTTTTAAGACTTATTTTTAATTGCCCAACCTATACCGGTTGATCGAACTTAATAAACGGGTAAACTAGCACTGGGTATTAAGTGCCTCGGGTCATCACACCATTGGTCACATAGTGTCTGCCAGGTATGCAACAAAATGGCTAACAAGTAATAAAATTAGTTGGGCATAAAGCCGTGTATGTGAAAGAATAACAAAATGGCCAAAGACCATAATATCACAAAATGGCAATATGAGCCATAAATCACAAAATGGCACAAAGTCATAACTAGTACTGTAGTCAAAACCCTATTGGCAGGCCAACCTATCCAAATCAATCATACTAGGCATACAAGGGTATATCAGCAAGGTTAGGTTTTGGTCTTTGCATTTGATGTTATTGTGGTTACTATTCACTATTCATGCAAAATTTTGACTATTTCATAGTTAATAGATATACAAATTCTAATTTCATGATAATACCACATTTTGGGTTATAAACTTGTTGGCATTAGTTGCCAATTACAATTCAAGTCTTCCTAGAAGTAAATTTCAAAATTTCAGTTTTTGTCACCTGTGTTTACTGTTCCATTGGACCAATCTACAGTGGGAATTTGGCTAAATTTTCTTCATCAAAACTGTTTCTTAATGTCTCTACTTTAATTTCGTTTTTGAATCACTCCATTTGGAGTTTTGTGGCTCAAGTTATGGCATTTTTATCATAACTGGCCGGATGGGTTCATGTCCAGAATTTATGGGCAATTTTGGTTCAAACAGTTTTGATAGATTAAATTTGGTTAGCAATTTGATTAGGTTATGATCAAAATTTGGTTTCTATTCCCCATAAAAGTTATTCCACTATGTCTAAGATTTCCATGGGTTCTAGAATTAGGTCATTTGGACCTCTCTACCCAAAGTTATGGCCATTTGAACAATCACTGCTCATATGGTCATTTTTCTAGGTTCAGATTTTGGTTACCCAGATTCAAGCCAATTTTAGGTCACTTTATGTTAGTTTTCTAGGTAGGGTCTCTTCATGAAAAATGTGGTATTATGTCCCTATTTTCACCTCCAATTTTCCTTACACCAATTGAAGCTACACAATTCAACTTATGGCTACTCAAATCCACTAGATTCAAAGTCCAGAATTTCCAGCACAAAAGGTAGCACATCCAATTCACAATTCAATGCCATAACTAATTCCATTTTAAGGTCAAACTACATCAAATGGTCACTAATTGACCTTAACAACACTAAGTCATCAACAATTTGGCAAAACCCTAATTTTGGCTCACAACTCTAATTCCTTATATCTCAATTTCCTACCACTTATGAAAATTAAGGTTTGACTCTATATATACTCATCAAGATCATCACTAAGCAACTTTAATTAAATGAAAAATCATCAAAACCCTTCCCTACTCATGGTTGCCGAAATTTCATGTGTGTTCATACATGTGTGTTTTATTTCTTTTTCTTATAATTTCTAACTTAATTTAAGTTCCTAAATAAGAATAAAGATAGAGAGAAGTAAGAATTGGCACTAACCTTAACTCGAAGGATTTCCAAGCTTGCTAAACCTTCTCCCTTTCTACTTCTTTTTGCTACTAATCACCTTAGCAAGGTCAAAGATCAAATTTTTGTGTTTGGAGGAAAGGAAAATATGGATAAAATTAATGGAAAAATATGGTTTGGAAGAGCATCAATGGAGGTGGACTAGGATAGTGGTTCGGCCACTTTAGGTTGAGGAAGAAGATGAATAAAAATTTTATCCTTTTTAATCTCTTTTATATCCATTAGTTATGTTTGTCAAATTTGGATTGGCCAAAAATTTTAATTGCATCATCATTACCTAAAGCTTAGGTCATAAATAGTTTTTAAATTTCATTTTGTTTTATTTTTCTTTTCTTTTTTCTTTTAATTATTTTTAATTAAATTTGTATCAATATTTATTCATATTCTATGATATAAATCTCACTTACTTATATGGACATGTTGGTCAAAAATCATCTCTAAAGGTGAAATGATCAAAATGCCCTTCATTATGCTCACCGAGTTAAAATTGTCTGTATCGATCTACATAATTTTTCTTAGCATTATATTGTCATCTAAACCTCAATAATTCTTCATTTAAGTCCCAAATAATTATTTCACAGGGTTCCCCATGGGTCTAGGGTCGGCAACTATCTTCACAGTCACTTCCCATTAGGTTACCCATCACCAAAGCTTCGACTCATTTAACCTCTTTGCATTTCATCTCTTAAAATTTTTCCTTAATTTTTCTTGTCATTATTTAGGTTATTTATGACTCCTCACTCTAGTTAAATATAGTTCCAGATATTCTGGCTATCCGAACAGACATTGGTCACCAGAACAGTAGAATGTACGGACTACTTAAAGTGAGGGCGTTACAGCCCCATACTTTATTAACCTATCATACTCCCATATTGTGGGTTGGGGTTGCAGTGCTGATGTAACACCCCTATGTTCGGTAGTGCGTTCTACTGTTTCAGTGACCAGTGTTGTCCGGACAGCTACAATGCCTAGAACTACACTTCGATATGAGTGAGGAGACATAAAATAATAAAATACAAGAAAATAAAATACAAGAAAAACAAAGAAAAAATAATAGCAAAGAAATGTAACCAAGTTAAGCGAGCCGAGAACCCTAGCGATGGGTGACCGCACCAGGAAGTCACGGCGTGGACCGTTGACTAGCCCTGGACCGTGGGGAACCCTGGAAAATATTTTTTAGGACTTAAATAGACCCCTATTGAAGTATAAATACCATTAAAAATATCAAAGAAAAATTAATTAATTAATACAAAGAAAAGTGAGAAATCGAAAAATGGACAAAACCCGGTGTTATCGAAAAATCGGGAATGCAACCCGAACAAGGGCATTGTTGTCATTTGACACCCCGAGTTGTCTTTTGACCTAAATGTCCATTAAAAATACATGATATTACACTTGAAAAATATAATGAAAAATTAAATTAGTGGTACATAATGTAAATAGCAAAAATGGGAAGCTTAATGTGAGAAAATGAAATCTTATATTAAACTAATATATAATTTAAGCTTAGTGCTCCACTCACCCATCAAAGTGGACCACTAACTCATCATCTTGGGCAGAATACACATCTTTATCTTCAACCTTAGAACCAGCAGAAATTTGCTCCCAAAAAACTCCATTGACGCATGGTTTGAAGCTCCATGCATGTGAGATTCAAGCTCCTTCCTTCATTAAAGATTGTCCATACACCTTGGGCAGTAGATAGGCAACAAGAAGACCAAGTTTTGGAGAGGTTTTGAAGAGTTTCCAAAGTGCTAAGTTTGTGTTTTTGGCTATTGCTTCATTAAAGTTTGTGAGGAGGTTATAGGTACTTGAATTGTGGAAAGAATTTTGGAGTTTGATGTTCTAAGAGAGATGTTTATTTTTGGCAGCCATGGAAACTCCTTGAGGACAGTTTATTCTTGCTTGTAAACGGTAGATTAAAGGGTTGATTAAGTATTTATGTATGTAGGAATTTATTTGGGTGATGTATATTAAGTATATGAAAATGTGTACTTGAATTTGGAAGCTTGAAACTTTATTCAAAGTGAGGTACAAATCAGCAGCTTGAATTGTGGACCATAAAAATGTTATTTCATGGTTTGGTTTGTGAAATATTATTGTTGAATTATGGTATTTGTTATGGCAGCTTGTACATGGGTATATAGGTTTGAGTTTGGACATGTGAATGAGCTTGGTTATGTAGTTAAATTGTGTGTAAATTGGACTTGGTAAATTCTGTACAATAAGGTGCATATTGAGTGTGGTTATAAGCTGCCAAAGTGACCAAAAATATGTTGTGAAATGTGTTTAGGTTATGGTACAAAACAGAATTGGCATGAATGTGTAGTTTGGTAAGTGTTAAAAGTGTCCTTTGATGAGTAATGAATAAAATGCAATAGGGCAGTTTATGTTATGGGCCTAGAACCTTAAGTGTGTGGCTCCAATTGGTATGAGACCAATTGGAAGTGAAACTAGGCACAAAATGTGCCAACTTTCATGAAGAAAGCTTACCAAAATTCTGCTTGTAAGGTAACTTGAAAAATGACCAAATCTGGATTAGTGCAATTTAAGGCCTGAAAATTGACCATTTGGACAGCAGTTAGTGTTTTGGCCATAACTCACTCAAAACAGGTCCAATTGACCTGAAATTTTGACCATGAATATTTAAGCAAATATCTACAAGTCTTATGAAGACACCAAAGCCCAGAAATGACCATAGGCAAGTCAAAAAGCTTGCTCAAGTTTGGGTCCAAAAACTGGCCGAACCTAAAATGACCAAAAAATGACCTAAAGTGACCAATTTTGATGCATTTTGACCAGCAATAGTAAAATGACCATAACATAGTCTACATAACTTAGAATGACCTGAAATTTTGCCCCACGTGTAATAAGACATAGATCTACAAGTTTGTAGTTTTGATCGAAACTCGAAAACCAAGGAAACTAGGTCGTCCGGCTAGGTCAAACTAGTATCCCAGAATCCAGCAAATTGCAAGAAAACGCAATATACATGGAAATGAATTGGGTAACATGTACCAACCCTAAAAGACTATTGAATGTGACATATTGGTAACATTAAAACCTAATTCACCTAGAATGCATCGAGGGTCGACATCTTAGGTTGACTAAGAAAATAATAGAATTCAGTGAATTAATTATCAAGCATTATCGTTAGAGACAATTTAAATGAGTACTGAAACACTTCAAATTGTATTTCTCAGTTAGCAAAGACTCAGGGAAAGGGAAGGAAACACTGAGTCAAGGTCAGGAGACAGTTATCAGAGGTTTATGCACAATAGTTATTTCTTTTGAATTTTTCAATTGAAATAAATAATGATTAATTGTATGTTATTGTTTTAAATTGTATTTGTCCACAACAGTTATTTCTTTTGAATTTTTCAATTGAAATAAATTATGACTAATTGTATATTATTGTTTTTAATTATGGAAATGTGTTTGAATGGATACTTATTACTTGAAAAGCATTGTAAATGGTTTGAAACTATGGAAAAATTGATTTAGTATGATTTATGAAAATTTGAAGTTAATTATGAATTGTGTTGCCATCTTGTGAATAAAATTATGACTTTGAAAATTTATTGGATTTCTCACGAATCATTTGAATAAAATGTTTGGAATTGATTTTGTGTTCACACTTAGCATAACAGTATCACATTATTCCTCCTCCATTTATGGGTTGAGATTGTTTATTTTCCTCCCTCTCTGGTTTACCAGTTGAGGTTGTAGATCGGATGAGTACTCATTATATAGCTAACTTCCTCCCTCATTGACTTCGATTAGTGGGGTTGTAGATTGCTTTGTCGTGGTGTACAACGCAACATTGATCGGAAATTTGTGTCATGGCTTAAGTTATGTATGAATTGGCAACACTGTGTTTATTGAATTATTTGACTTAAAAATTTTCTATAATGAGCTTTGATCATTTGTGAAATGTAATTATGCAGCCTTTAAATTGTGTTATTGATTTGCAAAATTGTATTATTCAGTTATTTGATTAAATAGTATTATTGATTGGCAAAACTGTATTATTCAGTTATTTGATCAAATTTGTGTTATATGAATTTTATAAATTGTGAAATGGAGTTTAAATTCTTATTGACATTCACTGTCTTTTGAATTTAACCACATTTTGACTTATTGAGATTTATTGTGATATTGTGAAATGGAGTTCAAATTCTTTATGACATTCATTGTCTTGAATTTAACTATGGTTTAAGTATCCACTATTTATATGACTTATGATTTGTGATTTAAAGTTGTATTTGGTTAATGTTGTGCACCACTGAGACATTGTCTCAGCGATAGCTTTTCATTGCTGTCGCAGGTAAACAGATGGACAGGGCAGCTGACTAGGCTGCTAGTACTACACTGAGAGATCATCGGGTATATTGAGTATACCATATTTTGCATTTTATATTGTAATGTATGTTCACTGTATGTATATAGTGTTCTTGGTTTTGAGCAGTTGTAAATTAAAATTGTACATTGAAGTTGTAAAATAAATTTTAAATTATTTTGGTTTGTAAATATTGTGATATATTTCTTTTATCTCAGCCTTTGAAAATACTGAAAAATTTTTGTGGATTTGAGTTGAGAAACACATTGTCTTAATTAAATGTTGGAGTTTGAGATTGAGAAATATATTTAAAGTGCTTTTTTACAGGTTTTTGAAGAACTGCTTTATTCAAAATACAAATGGCACTCTACCAAAATTTTTATAGAAATTCCTAATAATTCAAATGTGTTAGCTATTTCACTTTAGTTCAAAAACTTTTTTAACACCTGTAAATAGTGCTCACCACTGTAAAAAGAAGTAAGAAAAGTTTTAAAATCCCTTGTAGTGTATTTAATGAGTTATCAGTAGACGAAGTTGGTAATTCATTAGGTATACTACGGGATCATGTTATACCTTACAGAGGGGTAGGGTGTGATAGCTGATGCTTGCACTAGAGCTTGGACTAGTACATTACTAGCCATTTGTTGAAATAACGCAGCCATCTGCTGATCAAACTGAGTAGGAAACTACAGAGGAAAGATTGGTGCAGCTGAGCCACCAACATTCTGAGGAGCTGGAAGCTCCCCCTATGCCTCAGCTACAGCTGATTGTTCTACCCAAGGATCGCCTTCTTCCATTTCAATTCTCAAAATTTCAACTTCCTGAATAACTCACAAAAAAGGAGATTTCTCTCCATTAGTCTATATCAAGATGTAAATATACTATATGTATCAATCAATGACAATTGAGCAATTGTACTAATAAGAAATTAGTTCAAATTGACAGTTCAAAACTCATTTGAAAACATGCTTTGATACCACTAAAACATGTCACACCTTACCCCTCTGTAAGACATGACATGATCCCGTAGTATACCTAATGAATTACCAAACTTCACCTATCGATAACCCATTAAATATACTACAAGGGATTTTAAACAAGTCCAATTCATTTTAGAGTTTTAAGGAAGATGGTAAAATAGTTATTAAAGCGCCCTTGGGTTGGATATGTGCCAATAATTTATTTAGAATTAATTTAGCCTTTTTAGAATTTTACTAAAATTTTGCGTGGTGATGGCTAAAATTAGGGAAAAATAGTTCTTCAAAACCTATTGAAAAACAATTTATAAAAATATCTAATATCCAATTTGAACTCAATCAAACTCAATCATCTCATTTCATTCAATCAACACCAAGCAAATGTGTTTATCTCATATACAAATCAAAATAGATGTTCATTTACAAATTTATAACTCAAAAGGATAACAAAATACTTGTGACACCCCTTACTCGTCTACAGTATAGCTGAGCAAGATATGCCACATAGTGTACCGAAACACCTGTGACACCCCTTACTCGTCTACAGTGTAGGCGAGCATGACACGTCACACTTGGTGCCGGAGCACCCTATCTTATCTTACTTCATTCTTTTATCCTTCCTTAATTTATTTTTTTTATAGTTATGAAGTGCAATTTGTGAAATTTAACTCATTTAAGTCATTTATTGAAATTATAAATTTATTTGAGGTTCCGAAAATTTTATAGAAAATTCGGCGGAGTACCGCCTAAAAATGAATAAAACAGTTCTTTGAAACCTGTGAAAAATACTTCCAATACATTTTCAATCATTCTAAAACTCCATTATATCAACATAATCTCAATATTTCTTAACCATTTCTCAAAAATTCTTTTATTTATTATTCATTCATTTCACATGATAATCATGTACAATCATAAATAAATACTAAATTTTCATTTATAAATACAAATTACAAATATTGGCATTAATACCAAAATATATTACATGAGTTTCAACTCTACATGAGAAAATAAAAGTTTAATTACAAAATACAAATAGTACAAAATACCAAAATGGGACCTAATGTCCTATCAATGCACTGTAGTCTGTGAGGTGACATGGACACTATATAGATCTGTATTTAAGTCTCACCCAATTTGTGGTCTGCTGGGCTCTCTGGCCAAATCTTCAGTACCTACGCGTTGCAAAAGCGACGCGCTAAGCATAAAGCTTAGTGGTGCTAATAATAAAAGAAAATATAATATGCAATTAAAAATAAAAATTTCCTAGTTATTGTACTTATAAGAAATAAATAATTACTAACTTATTGTTTAGTCGAAGGCTAATTACATCTTATGATATTAACTCTTTCTAGCATTTTATTAATTGTTTTCTTTGATGATTTTGAGCCTCATTTTATTGAAATCATTCTTGTTCTTTATCTTGATATTTAATTTCCTTACTTCCTTTAATATTCAATTCAATTACATTTATACTTTTCCATGCCCAAGTAACCTATAAAAATTAACCGAACTGGATAAATGGGTAAACTAGCACTGGGTACCAGGTACCTCGGGCCTTCACACCATTAATCACATTGTGTCTTCCGATGTGCAAACAGAATGGCTAATAAGCCATAAAAGCAATAAGGCATAAAGCCAAGTATAACATCATAATCAGTATAGCCAGAGGCTATCATATCACAGAATGGCATGGAGCCATACATCATATGCATTACTGCTATCAGAACCCTATTGGCATGCCAACCTATCCAAACCAATCACATTAGGCCTACTAGGGCATATTACAAAGTTATTTCTTGAATATTTGTACTTAACATGTAAGGTTACTATTAATTTGGTCATTTAAGTCAAAATATTAACTTTCTCGTATATAATAGTTACATGAGTTTTAATCACATAGATTTAACACATTTTGGTTCCCAAAAGTGTTGGCATTAGTTTCCAATCCATACTTATAACCAATGAAGAATAAATCAAAAATTTCAGTTTTGGGTGCTAGAGTTCACTATTCTATTAGGCCATTCTACAGTGAGAATTTGGCCAAATGTTCTTCATCAAAGTTGTTCCTTATTGTGTTTAGTTACATTTCACTTTTTGAATCACCCCATTTGGAGCTTTCTAACTCAAGTTATGGCTATTGCACCATAACTGGTCGGATTGCCTTTATCCAGAATTTCTGGGCAATTTTTGGTTCTGCCAGATTTGGTGGTCCAAATTTAGCTAGCAATTTCATTTAGTTAAGTCTAGAATTTGAGTTTGTGTTCTACATGAAAGTTGTTCGAAATTGCCTCAGCTTTCCATTGATATAAATTTTAGGTCAATTGGAATTTTCTACACTGAGTTATGACCAAATGAATGAACACTGTTCATTTGGTCATTTTGCCCAGGCAGAATGTGTGTTACCTGGATTTGGTCAATTTTTAGGGCATCCTAAGTTTAGTTTCTGGATAGGGTTTCTTCATCAAAGTTGTGCCATTATGTGTCTAATTTCATGCCCAATTGGCATTGCACCAATTGAACCTACACAACCCATGTTAT
Source organism: Hevea brasiliensis (assembly GCF_030052815.1). Taxonomy (NCBI): domain Eukaryota; kingdom Viridiplantae; phylum Streptophyta; class Magnoliopsida; order Malpighiales; family Euphorbiaceae; genus Hevea; species Hevea brasiliensis. The sequence continues at coordinate 54,777,247 of NC_079500.1, read as the reverse complement.
AGTTGCCCAAACATGCTGGACTCACATTTAGACCTGCAGGGCACTCAAGGCAGCACCTCTAACCTCAATTCCCATGGCACAATTCACTTCAATTCCTACTAAAAAACAACCAAATGGTCACTAATTGACCATTAGAATTTCCTTTCACCAATACATGATCAAAATCATAAATTTGTTGCCTAAACCCTAACTCCAACAACTTCAATTCTCCATATACATGCAATCAATGAATCAAAGTGTAACATCCTCCCGGTAGCAACTCCGTACATTCTACTGTTCCGGTGACCGGTGTCGGTCCGGACAGCTAGAACGTTCGGAAAAATATTTAAATTAAAGCGAGGAACCAAAATTAACTCAAATATTAATAAGAAAAATTTAGGAAAAATTTTAGAAATAAAATACAACCAAGTTAAAAGAGCCGGTGCCCAAGCGATGGGTAACCAGAGGTAAGTTGCGGTTCTCGCAACGAGGAGCCCTAGACCCGGGGGAAAAATTATAAAATAATTTTTGGGACTCCAGAGAAGGGTCATTGAGGTTCCTATGGCATTAGAATGCCAAGAAAATATTTAGAAAAATTTTTCAATCGGTACAGACAATTTTGACCCGTTAAGCCAAACGGAGGGCATTTTGATCATTTCGCCTTCAGAGGTGATTTTTGGCCGATTTGTCCAGTTAAGTAAATAATTAATATGACATAAAATATGAATAAACATTACTAGAAATTAAATTGAAATTGAGTAGTGAAGAAAAGAAAAGAAAAATTAAAGAAAAGCTCATTTATGACATCTTGATGATGTCATTTATAAATTATGACCAATCACAATTAAGCCATCATTTGACTAACTAATAAAGAGACTAAATGAAGACCAAATAACCAAAAATTACAGCAGCCATTCTTCTTCTTCTTCACCAAAATGTGACTTCTCCCCATCTCCCTCCATTGATGCACTCACCCAAGCTCCAAAACCTAGCCAATTACACCATAAAACCCCTATATGCCTTCATAAAACTTGGTCCTCACACCTAGAGCAAGCTTTGGACAGAAAAAAGAAAGGAAGAAAGTGAAGTTTTGAAGTCTTAGAAGTGGCTCCATTCAAGGTTAGTGCACATATGTATTTAAAACACATTAATTCCATGTTAGAGATGTGTAATAGGTAAGAAATTGTGGAATAAATGAACCAAACCCATGTGTATGAATGCCATGAATTTTGGCAGCCATATTGAAGGAATAGAAATGAGGATTTTGTTGGACTTAGAGTGGATTAGAAATGATGTTTAAGATACATATACACAAGGATAATAAATTGGTATGCTAACTAAGGCATCTTGTAGAAAACATAAGGTGAAGCTAGGGTTTTGGGGGAGTGAAAATTGATTTGGCTTATGAAATTGTTAGAGCACATTTTAATGGTCAATTAGTGACCATTTTAGGTAAGTTGACCATATTATGGACTGAAAAATAGGATTGCAAAGTGAAGTTGTAGGCTGCCCTAGGACAGCAGCATAGGGACTGAAAATTTAGCCCAATTACACAGCCATAACTTTGGCTGTGTTAGTCCAATTGATGTTTGGCCAATTGGACAAGAAACTAGGCTTATAATGGCACATTTTTGCTGGAGAAACCATGCCCAAAAGACCAAAGCAAGAGGACCAAAACTTAGCCCCAATCCGGATACCCTGCAAATAGCCCCTGCAGAAATGACCAAATGAACAGTAACTGTTCATTTGGCCATAACTCACTCTAGATATGGTCAATTGACCTGAAATTTTTACAGCAACAAGTTAAGACATAGAAAAACAACTTTCATGAAGAAACCTACCCCAAATTATCACCAGAACCTAATCAAATCATTGAGCAAAGTGAAGTTTACTGTACTGAGATTTCCAGAATTTTCATTTGAGCAGCAATGTTTGGAGGACTATAACTCTCTCTAGAAAACTCGGATTTAGGCGATTCTTGAACCGATGAAAACCTAAGGCATAGTAGAACATTTCATATGAAGAAAGTTAGACCAAATTATGAACTTAACTTGATCAAATTACTGACCAAAAGTTGGACCAAAAATCTGCCAGACCCTAAATCTCAGCATGAACAGTGCACGTGAACAGTAAACTTATTTTGGCCATAACTTGAGCTACAAAACTCCAAATGGAGTGATTCAAAAAAGAAAATTCAACTATACAAAATAAGGAACAACTTTCATGTTTACCATTTCCTCAAATTCCTACTGTAAAAATATCAAATGGAACAATAAAGATGAAGCGCCAAATCTGAAAATTTTGTTCAAATAGCATTAAGCTTAGAAATGGTATTGGCAACCAATACCAACAAGTTTTAAATACAAAATGTGGTATGTTTGGGGTGTTAAAACCAATACACCTATTTTCTATCCAAAAGTCAACATTTTTGTTGACTAATGAGGTGAATAGTGACACCAAAACCAAAAATTGGCAATTTTGCCAAAATGACCTAAACTTTGAGAAAGTGACCAAAACCAACAAGTTTTGAATACAACATGTGGTATGTTGGGAGTACTAAAACTAATGTACCTATTGTTTATGCAAAAGTCAACATTTTAGTTGACTAATGAAATGAATAGTGACATGAAAACTTGAAATTCAAAAATTATGAAACTTAAAAATGCAAAATGCCCTAGTAGGCCTAATGTGATTGGTTTGGATAGTTTGGCATGCCAATAGGGTATTGTTTTAGCAGTACTATGAAAGGAAAGGCTTTATGCCTGTATTCATGGCTTTATGCCCGTATTCATGGCTTTTATGCCCGTATTCATGGCTTTTATGCCGATTATGTGATATCATGGCTTTTTAGCCATACTGACTGCATACGTGGTTGACGCTCAAGGCCCCATGGTATGACGGAGGCACCGCGGTGTCGGTGCCAACGACCCGTTATCGATCCAATCGCCCAAAGATAGGTTACTTGGGCATGGAAAAGTATAACTGTAATTGAACTGATTGTTAAAGAAAATACGAAAATTAAATATCAGGAATGATTATGATAGAATACAAAGAAACTCAAGATCATGAAGAAAATAATTAACAAAATGCATGAAGAAGTTAATATCATAAAACGTAATTAGCCCTCGACTAAACATTAAGTTGGTAATTATTCAGTTCTTATGAACACAATGGCTAAGAAATTATGATTTTTATTTGCATATTATATTTCTTGTATTATTGGCACCACTAAGCTTTATGCTTAGCGCGTCGCTTTTACAACGCGTAGGTACTGAAGATTTGGACAGAGGGCCCAGTAGACCACAGATTGGGTAAGGCCGTTCACAGTTCTGCATAGTGTCCATGTCACCTCGTCACCTGCAGTGCATTGGTAGGACACTAGGTGTCATTTTGATATTTTGTAACTAAATTTTTATCTTCTCATATGTATTTGGATCTATGTAACATATTTTGATGTTCATGTAAATAATGAAAATTGTATTTGTGAATGGAAGAGTGAATGTCTATTTATGACTTGTACATGATTAACAAATGAGATGAATGATTGAGAAATGAATGTGAACTGAAAAATATTGAGATTTTGATAAATGGAGTTAAGATGAATGAATAAGAATATAGGAAGTGTTTTTCACAGGTTCCGAAGAACGGTTTTCTCCATTTTTAGCCGGTACCTTGCCGGATTTTCTATAAAATTTTCGGAACCTCAAATAAATTACAATTTCAATAAATAAATTATATTTCACAAGTTATTTTCAAAACTATGATAAAAATGAATTAAGATAAAATAGAGTGCTCCGGCACACTGAGTGGCATAACTTGCTCGGCTACACTGTAGTCGGGTAAGGGGTGTCACACAAAGCATCAAATTTATGTTCAATGGCAATCATGTACAGCTATAACTCAATCTAATCAATGAAACTCTAACGTATCCTAAGGCTGCCGAAATTGGTGGAATTTATTCATGCAAAACTTGTTTCAATTCTCTTAATTTCACCCTCATTTCATACTCAACATGATATATATACAAAGTTTTAAGGATGAATTAGCACTAACTTTGTTGTGTGTTAATCCAAGCTTGACAAACTCCTTTATTTTCACTTCTTTTTGCTGCCCAAGTCTTGCTCTAGTGGTGATGACAAGTTTTTGTGAAGGGAAGATGGGCTTTTCAGGTGATTTGGTAGGTGAGATGAAGCTTGGGTGAAGTTTTTAATGGTGGAAGAGAGAAATGAAGAGGGTTGCGGCTGGAAGAAGGAAGAAGAAGCAGATTGTTTCTTCAAATTTTCTGCCCATTTTATGCTTTTATTTATGTTTATCGATAGGTATCACAATATGATTGGGTGGGGGCATTGTAATGACATCATGTGATGTCATAATTTCAAATTTTCTTTCTTTTTCTTTTCTTTTCTACTCATTTTCAATTAAATTTTTAGTAATATTTATTCACATTTTATGTCATAATAATTCTTTACTTAACTGGAGAAGTCAGCCAAAAATTATCTCTGAAGATGAAATGACCAAAATGCCCTCCGTTTGGCTTATTGAGCCAAAATCGTCTGTACCGATCGAAAAATTTTTCTAAGCCTTTTCTTGGCATTCTAGTGCCATAGAAATCTCAATGACTCTTCTCTGGAGCCTCAAAAATTATTTTATAAATTTTCTCTTGGGTTTAGGGCTTCTAGCTGCGAAGACCGCAACTTTCCACTGGATTACCCATCGCTAGGGCACCGGCTCATTTAACTTGGTTGCATTTTATTTCTAAAATTTTTCCTAAATTTTTCTTATCATTATTTGGTCTATTTATGACTCCTCACTTTAGTCTAAATATTTTTCCAAATGTTCTAGCTGTCCAGACCGACACCGATCATCGGAATAGTAGAATATATGGAATTGCTATAGTGAGGGTGTTACAACACCATATATTATCTCAATTATTTTTATCCTTCCTTAATATATTTCTTCATGTTTATGAAGTGCAATTTGTGAAATTTAACTCATTTAAGTCATTTATTGAATTTATAAATTCATTTGAGGTTTCAAAAATTTTATAGAAAATTTGGCAGAGTACCGGCTAAAAAAGAATAAAACAGTTCTTCGGAACCTGTGAAAAACACTTCCAATACATTTCTCATCACTCTCAAACTCCATTATATCAACATAATCTCAATATTTCTTAACCATTTTTCAAAAATTCTTCTATTTGTCATTCATTCATTTCATATAATAATCATGTACAAATCATAAATAAATACTCAATTTTCATTTATAAACACAAATTATAAATATTTGTATTAATACCTGTAACACCCCTCACCCGACTACAGTGTAGCCGAGCAAGACATGCTACAATCGGTGCCAGAGCACCCTAACTTATCTTACTTTATTTTTTTCTAAATAATTTTGAATTCTTTTAATTTAATATCAATTATTTTTTGACGGAGAAACCAGCGGAGTTTCCCCTATTTTATTATTGTTTGGCGTATTTCAATATTCACCTGTTTGAAATTCAATTCAACAATATTTCTAAAATAAAATCTTATCCATGCTAATCATAATTATCTCATCAATCATTCTCATAATTTTCTCATATTTCAAATCTCATCCATACATTTCAATTTCATAATCATTTTCGTTCATACTCAATTCATATGTAAACATTCTCAAATTACATAAGCAAAATTTTCAAATTTCCTTAATTTACCTAATTTACAAAATAATTACAAAGTTTCATAATTTACATGATGTATAAACTAATTACATATGAAAGAGCTAATTTATTAATTTACATCACATTTATATTAATTACCTATTCCTAATCTACATTATAATGCAATATCTAGCATTTTATACAAATACAAAATATGATCTATATGGGCCCTATCTACATGCATTGCTGAGGAGGTGACAACCTTGAACGCTCTGCAGATCAAAACTCCAAAATTTCTGTTTAGTATTCGCTGGGCTTTAACTTCAGTACCTACGCGAGGAAACAATTCCATCGCGCTAAGCATTGCTGCTTAGTGGTGCAATAATATAACAAGGAAATAATATATAAATAAAGATAGAAACAAAACATAATTCAAATAATTAAGGTTTATTTATAATTCACATGCGGTTTCTAAAATTTAATATGATTTATCCTAATTTAGTCTTTTTTGAAAGTGTTTGTTTCGCCAATGTACAGTAATAATGTACAAAGAAAAATGATCTAAAAATAATAAATATATGCTTATATTATCATGTAAGTCACATTTGCAATATTTATGTGTGTTATAATTTTTAGCATTTTCTCAATACTTTCTAGGTTGTCTCAGATTATTTCATAATAAGTAAATTTTTATATCGGTCCAGTTCATTTCGATTCTTTCTAATAAATAACTATTCTAATTTATTTTAGGTCATCTTACTCATTTATTTAATTTCTAATATTTTTTTTATTACTAATATTCTTAACTTATTTCAATAAATTTCACTGCCCAAGTAACCTATGACAGGCTGACTAAACTGGATAACGGGTCGTTGGCACTGGACACCGCGGTGCCTCGGGCCGTCATACCATGGGACGCAGAACGTCAACCACGTATGCAGTCAGTATGGCTAAAAAGCCATGATAACACATAATCAGGCATAAAAGCCATGAATGTTGGCATAAAGCCATGAATGTGGGCATAAAGCCATGAATACGGGCACAAAGCCATTAATACAGGCATAAAGCCTTTCGCAGTACTGCTAAAACAATACCCTATTGGCATGCCAAACTATCCAATCTGACACACATGTCTAGGCAATACAAGGGCACATAATATCATTAAATATTAATATATTGTGTTTTATGACTTTATTATTTCATGATAAATTTCAATTATAATTCATACATTCATTTGATCATTTATATGATCACAATTCACATCAATTATCCTTTTATACCATTTTTCTCAAAATACTCCTCCTCTCTACAATAATGAGAACTAATGTCTCATTCATACATTAATATGGTTTATTTATTTATTCATTATGTTATTCATATTGATCACAATTCTAAACAATGGTTCACATGTACCATTGTATTCAAAACATTTTTCCTTTCTAATTTATACATTCAAGAATCTACTTATGTAATTACAAATTTTATATTTCAAGTTGAGTTACTAATATTTTATGAATTCCATTTGTGATGGGAATATAAGCCCTAGCTATCTATTCACATCAATTAGGTGACTTATTTTTCATGTTTCAAGTAATCCATGAATATTTCGTGGATTTCAAATTTATGGCCTTAATTTCTTTTTTAACAAATTTGACTAGGATGCATAGTCCACATTTGTCATACAATTCTAAGCATTTAAGCTTAGAATTGGTTTTAGGTCTTCATATTAGTTTGCTAATTATTTTGATTACTATTCACCTTGCTAGTAAACCAAAATGTTGACTTTTTAATACATAATAAATTTATTAAACCTAAGTTCTCCAAGATACCACATTTTGAGTTTTACATTTGCTAGTATTAATTGCCAATTGCAATTTAAAGTCCCCTAGATGCATTTCTAATTTCAAATTTTGAATTTCAAGTTTTAGTGTCACTATTCACCTCATTGGTCAACAAAAATGTTGACTTTTGGATAGAAAATAGGTACATTGATTTTAGCACCCCCAATGTACCACATTTTACATTTAAAACTTGTTGGAATTAACCACCAAATCCATTTCCAAACCTAAAACCAAGATAGCAGAATTTTCAGTTTTTGTGACCCAATTTTACTGTTCCATTGGGTCCTGTTACAGTGGGAATTTAAGGAAATGGTAAACATGAAAGTTGTTCCTTATTTTGTCTAGTTGAATTTCTTTTTTTGAATCACTCCATTTGGAGTTTTGTAGCTTCAGATATGGTCCAAAAACCACAGCTGGCCGGATTTCAATTCTGCAGAATTTACCAAATCTACAGTACCATGAACAGTGATTGTGACTGCCATTTGGGTTAGGTTCTGGTCATAATTTGGGGTAGGTTTCTTCATGAAAGTTGTTTGTCTATGTCTTAAATTGTTGCTGTAAAAATTTCAGGTCAATTGACCATTTCTACAGTGAGTTATGGCCAAATGAACATTTGGTCATTCTGCAGAACCTGTTTGCAGGGTATCCGGATTGGGGCCAACTTTTGGTCCACTTGCTTTGGTCTTTTGGACATGGTTTCTTCAGAAAAATTGTGCCATTATAAGTCTAGTTTCATGTCCAATTGGCCAAACACCAATTGAACCTACACAGCCAAAGATATGGCAGTCCAAACAGGCTGGATTCACAGCCTCCTTGCTGCTGTCCCTAGGCAGCCTACCAATTCACTTTGCCATGCTATATTTCAGTCCAAATTATGGTCAACTTACCTCAAATGGTCACTAATTGACCATTATAATGTTATTTAAAAATTTCATAAGCCAAGTCAAATTTTTACTCTCAAAACCCTAGTTTCCATTATGAGTTTTCACAACATACCTTAATTACTAACTCATTCACTAATCACATGCATACATGCTTTAAACATGATCTCTAATCCACTTTAAGTCCATCAAAACACTCCATCATTGTTCTTTCCTTAGGGCTGCAGAAATTTATGGTAGGCATACACACAAATTTGATTCATTTAATTCACAAATTCATGTTGATTTCAAGTCCCTAACATGGAAAATAAGAGTTTTAAGTAGATAGGTGCACTAACCTCTTGTAGGGCAGATTTTTCCAAGCTCAAACTTCACTTTCTTTCCTTTTCTAGGCTGCCAAACACTTTCCCAAGATGAGTGGACAAGTTTTAATGAAAGGGGTTTAGGGTTTAGTGGTGTAACAAAGAGAGAAATAAAGCTTTTTTGTGGTGTTAATGGAGGTTTTGGGCATGGCTTGGTTTTGGCTGGTTGGGAGGATGAAGATGGCTGCTGTGTTTTCTTTAATTTTTTGGTCATATTTATCTCTTTTTATTAGCTAGTTAAATGGTTGTTTGAATGCAATTGGTGGTAGCTTTTAATGACATCACCTTATGTCATATTTGGCATTTTATTGCATTTTCTTTTCTTTTCTTTTCTACTAACTTTCAATTAATTTTTCATCAATATTAATTCATATTTTATGTTATAATAATTATTTACTCAACTGGACAAGTCGGCCAAAAATCGTCTCTGAAGGCGAAATGACCAAAATGCCCTCCGTTTGGCTTAACGGGTCAAAATTGTCTGTACCGATTGTAAAATTTTTCTAAATATTTTCTTGGCATTCTAATACCATAGGAACCTCAATGACCCTTCTCTGGAGTCCCAAAAATTATTTTATGAATTTTTTTCCCGGGTCTAGGGCTCCTCGTTGCGAGAACCGCAACTTCCCTCTGGGTTACCCATCGCTTGGGCACCGGCTCATTTGACTTAGTTGTATTTTATTTCTAAAATTTTTCCTAAATTTTTCTTATTAATATTTGAGTTAATTTTGGTTCTTGATTTTAGTTTAAATATTTTTCCGGACGTTCTAGCTGTCCGGACCGACACCGGTCACCAGAACAGTAGAATGTACGAAGTTGCTACCGGGAGGGTGTTACAATACCAAAATATATTACATGAGTTTCAACTGTACATGATAAAATAAAAGTTTAATTACAAAATACAAACAATACAAAATACCAAAATGGGACCTAGTGTCCTACCAATGCACTAAAGTCTGTGAGGTGACACGGACACTATGTAGATCTGTATACAAGTCTCTCCCAGTTTGTGATTTGCTGGGCTCTCTGGCCAAATCATCTGTACCTACGCGTTACAAAAGCGATGCGCTAAGCATAAAGCTTAGTGGTGCCAATAATAAAAGAAAATATAATATGCAAATAAAAGTAAAAATTTCCTAGTTATTGTGCTTATAAGAAATAAAAAATTACTAACTTATTGTTTAGTCGAAGGCTAATTACATCTTATGATATTAATTCTTTCTAGCATTTTCTTAATTGCTTTCTTGATGATTTTGAGTCTCTTTTTATTGTAATCATTCTTGTTCTTTATCTAGATATTTAATTTCCTTACTTCCTTTAATAATCAATTCAATTACATTTATACTTTTCCATGCCCAAGTAACCTATACAAATTCACCGGACTAGCTAAACAAGTAAACTAGCACTGGATACTAGATACTTTGGGCCGTCACACCATCGGTCACAATGTGTCTCCCAGTGTGCAGATAGAATGGCTAATAGGCCATAAAAGCAATAAGGCATAAAGCCAAGTATAACATCATAATCAGTATACCCATAGGCTATCACATCACAAAATGGCATGAAGCCATATGCAGTACTACTATCAGAACCCTATTGGCATGCCAACCTATCCAAACCAATCACACTAGGCCTACTAGGACATATTACAAAGTTATTTCTTGAATATTTGCACTTAACATGTAAAGTTACTATTTATTTGGTCATTTAAGTCAAAATATTGACTTTATCATATATAATAGTTACATGAGTTTTAATCACATAGATTTACCACATTTTGGTTTCCAAAAGTGTTGGCATTAGTTGCCAATCATTGCTTCTAATCAATGGAGAATAAATCTTTGGGTGCTAGAGTTCACTATTCCATTAGGCCATTCTACAGTGAGAATTTAGCCAAGTGTTCCAAATTAAAGTTGTTCTTTATTGTGTCTAGTTACATTTCACTTTTTGAATAACCCCATTTGGAGTTTTCTAGCTCAAGTTATGGCTATTTCACCATAACTGGTTGGATTGCCTTTACCTAGAATTTCTGGGCAATTTTGATTCTGCCAAATTTGGTAGTTCAACTTTAGCTAGCAATTTCATTTGGTTAAGTCCAGAATTTGAGTTTGTGTTCTGCATGAAAGTTGTTCTAATTTGCCTAAGCTTTCCATTGATATAAAATTTAGGTCAATTGGACCTTTATACACTGAGTTTTCGCTAAATGAATGAATACTATTCATTTGGTCATTTTGCCCCAGTAGAATTGGTGCTACCTGGATTTGGTCAATTTTTAGGGCATCCTAAGTTTATTTTCTGGATAGGGTTCCTTCATCAAAGTTGTGCCATTATGTATTTAATTTCATGTCCAATTGGCCTTGCACCAATTGAACCTACATAACTCAAGTTATAGCTGCCCAAACTTGTTGGACTCACACCCAGTCCTGCAGGTCACTCAAGGCAGCACACCCAACTTCAAATTCAAAGCTACAATTCACTTCAATTCCTCATTATACTCAGCCAAATGGTCACTAATTGACTATTAAAACTTCCATTCACTAAAACATGAGCAAAATCCAAATTTTGTGCCCCAAACCCTAACTCCAACAACTACAATTCTTTATACACACACAATCAATGCATTAGTCCATCATATTCATGTTCAATTGGTTCCATTTACAACTATGGTTCAATTTTATCCTTGATATCCTAAGGTACCATAAGGCTATCGAAATTAAAGGGGTACATAACTTATGATTTTCTTTTCAATTTCTTGCAATTCCTAATCTAAATCAAGTCCTTACACATATATTGAGAGAAAGGAAGAGAGATTGTTCACTAACCTTGTGAGCATAATTTTTCCACTCCAAATTCCTTCACTTTCTTAACTTTTCTTGGTAGCCAAACACTTGCTTAAGATGTAATATCAAGTTTTTATGAAGGAAGGTAGGGATTTTATGGTGTATTTACAAGGAAAATCTAGTGAGAAGGTTGAGTATCCATGGAGGTGGAAGGAGAAATGGGTTTCGGCTGGTTGGGAAAGAAGAAAGAGCTGATGGTTCTTTTTAATTTCTAACCTCTTCTTCTCTTTTTTAATGTATTATTAATGTCTTTGTTGGATTATGATTGGCTAACACAATCTTTATGACATCATTGTGATGTAATAATTAAGTTGAAACTTCTTTTTCTTTCTTTTCTTTTCTACTTAATTTCAATTCAATTTTTAGCAATATTTATTCATATTTTAGGCCATAATAATTATTTACTTAACTGGACAAGTTGGCCAAAAATCATCTCTGAAGATGAAATGATCAAAATGTCATCCGTTTGCCTTATTGAGCCAAAATCATCTATACCGATCTCAAAAATTTTCTAATTATTTTCTTGGCATTCTAATGCCATCAAAACCTCAATGACTCTTCCCTGGAGTCCCAAAAATTATTTTATAAATTTTCTCCCGGGTTTAGGGCTTTTAGCTGCGAAGACTGCAACTTTCCTCTAGGTTACCCATCACTAGGGCACCGGCTCATTTAACTTAGTTGTATTTTATTTCCAAAAATTTTCCTAAATTTTTCTTATTCATATTTGAATTATTTATGACTCCTCACCCTAGTCTAAATATTTTTCCAGACGTTTTAGCTGTCTGAACCGACACCGGTCACCTGAACAATAGAATGTACGGAATTGCTACAGTGAATGTGTGACAATACTATTATAATTTCATTTGTACAACTGCTCATTATCTTCTAGATACATATGAACTAATTTACATCAAAATCGATTTATAATGGGTATAAATAATATACCCAAAAATGATCCAAATGAAGCTTTATCCACAGCTACAAGTAGCTCACTCTGCTGCTTTGCCTTTCTCCTTATCAGCGACAACATAAAAAAGCTATCGTTGAGCATAACACTCAGTGGTGCACAACTAAATTCTAAAACACAATATAAGACATATTTTATTAAATCATAACAAGGAATTTGAAATATATTCAAATTTACCACAATTCATGAAACTGAAATCACAATTTTCAATAATTGTAAATCATTCATTTCAATCACATTATGTTTAAAATATTCACAATTTAAGGGTGTCGCCAACAATTCACACAGTTAGAACTATAACACAAAATTTTCAATCAATGTCATGTTGTACACCACAACAAAGCCAATACATTCCAATAACCAAAGGCTAGCTAGCAAATATGAGTACTCATCCAATACGTCCTCAGCTGGTGAACCAGAGAGGGAAACTCAACCCCATAAGTGGAGGAGATCATATCTAATACGTCTCACTAGGTAAGCTAATGAGGAACATAAATCATGTTGTCATGCTAACTGTGGTTTCAAAATAATTTCAAATAATTTCTATTGAACAAAATGCATTTACAATCAATAAACACATTTAGTTGTTGCAGATTCATGTACACAGTTGACAACACATAAAATTCTCAAAAGCACTTCAAAACACATTCAAAACTGCCCTCCCCCCCCCCCCCTGCTACAATGATATAAAAGGGCCAACATCCGCCTTTTCACATTCACAATTTCATTTTATAAATTGAAATTCTCAATTGCTAGAAAAATCTTAATTCATTCAAATCAATTACAAGGTTAAAAACAAAAGAAAAAGGTTAGTTGTGCACAAACCTTCAATGAACTTTTTTCTTTATATCTTAAGCCTTCCCTTCCTTGAAAGTCTCTTTGTCCACTGAAATCACATAATTTCTAAGCTTTAATATTCATCCCAATTATCTCCAATAGTTAATCAAATAAATGCCTAAGGCATCCCTAAGTAGACATTGAAATTTCAATATATTCGAGGTCCAGGGCAGTTTTTGACCTTGACACTTCATCCCCATTTTAACCTAGTTCTAGTCATAATTTTGTAACACCCCTAAGTTCGGTAGTGCGTTCTACTGTTCCTGTGACCAGTGTTGTCCGAACAGCTAGGATGCCTAGAACTACACTTAGATATTGATGAGGAGACATAAAATAACGAAATACAAGAAAAGAAAATACAAAAAAAAAATATAAAGGAAAAATAATAGCAATGAAATGTAACCAAGTTAAATGAGCCGAGAACCCTAGCGATGGGTGACCGCATTGGGAAGTTGCGGCGTGGACCATTTGTTAGTAGTATGCCCTAGAGCATATCATTTAGTATGTATCTTGTACATAATTTTATTAATAAAAGGCATTTCCACTTTTCCGTTTACATAATATATTTATGTGTAATAGAAAAGTTCCATTGATATTTTGTTAGAAATATTATTCTTAAGTTGTTAAGAATATGAGTGACAATATTTCTAGCACAAAGTATCATAAATAGGTTCACAATCGAGGATACTTCATAATAAGGACATGACTTATCCAGAAAGATTGTATTCATGTTTGTTCCCAAGTTATTTATATGAGATATAAATAAGATGGAATGGTGAGTCTCATGCCATATAACAAACATGATAGGCACTTATACATGATAAGTAGGCCGAACCAGTGACACTTATGACAAGCACATGGAGTTTACTCTTGTCAATGTTTTGTCATAAATCATATCAGTGCATATAATCTTTAGACACGAGATAGCAGATTATCTTGTATATAGGTAGTTTGAGTTTGATCTCGCTTTCATACTTGTACTATGTATGGGTATATAGGCATGTGTTGGCTCCTAGTTATATATGGAGGTAGGTGTTGATCAAGATGGAATCTGTTCCTCTAAGTAAATAGAGATAAAATCCTATGTTCATTTAATTGTTCTTGATGTTTCAAGTTCTGGCCAGACAGATAGATTTATTCGTAAAAGAGTTTCGATGAGAAAAATCTTTTAATCAAGAACTGGAATTAAAAGAGAACATAATATTCATAGCAAATGGAGTTTGACATAAACCATGACTCCAGCTTGAGTTGGGATTTTGTAACAGAGAGATTCTAGTGCATGGTAACATATGATTATAGGTTCATTTAAGGTAAATCTTATTACTAATTGGGTGGCCATGGCATGCTATGCTAGGTGTTAACCATGGTCTATGAGGTTCATAAAATGATTTAGAGAAATCATATATGGTAAGAAAGAGTTCTGATGATATTAAGAGTTGATATCATGTCTCATTGCCAATTAGTGATGAGCCTAGTAAGTCACACACATACACAAGTTATCACCTATTTAAATATGATTTAATTAATTAATTAAAGAGTTTAATTGATTAATTAAATAGATTTGGTTTGCAATAAAATTGCAAAGTCCCTAGCATGACTTGAAACCAAATCTAGATTATTGGATGTGTAGTATAAATTAAATTTATATTTAAAGTGTTTAAATATGAATTTAATTGATGAGAAATTAATTAATAGAGATTAATTAATTAATTTATATTTGATATAAATTAATTAGAAGAAGAAAATAATTATTTTGGGTTAAGAACTCAAAATTAAGACACGGGCATTTTGGTCATTTTGCAGTGTGACACGTGGCACCATGAGATGGTGACACATGGCATAACACATAAGCTTGCCAAATATTTTTAATCATGTAAGATGATTAAAATCAAGATTAAATATAGGTTTGACACTTGGCACAATGTGATTGGGTCACTTAAACCTAGAGCTAATCAAAAGGTGACATGTGGCTAGGGTTTAATGTGTTAACCTAGCTATTTAAGTGTGGTTATGAAAAGAAAACATAACCAGCAGCCTCTCCTCTCATATGTCACGCCACTTTGAGCCTCTCCAGCTATTTCTCTTCATCTCTCATCAATTCAAAGAGATTAGCCATCAATCTCTTGAATTAAGAACACTAGAAATTGTTTCTAGTGTCCTGATTGCATCTCTAATCTCTTAAAAGGCAGAACTTGAATTTCTAATTAATAGAAAAGGCTTTAGAAGCTGTTCAAGGGCTGCCATAGGTGTTCTTGGTGTGGACAAGCTAGAGGGACAACATCCGGTGTCTCAAGACGAATCTCAAAGGCGCAGACACTGCAAAGCACATCAAGAGGTTTGTGTTATCGTTATTGATTTAATCTAGGGTTCTAAAATTAATCTGATTAATTTTAAAATCTTAAATGGCAAATACAGATCCAAAAACATATTAAAAGAGTTTTAATATGTTGTTTATCATTGAAATCAAATAGATAAAAATAAATCTTGCATGGTGCATGTGACCCTAGGTGAAAATTTTTGAATTCAATGGTATAATATTGTGTTTTTCACGCTTCCGTTCCTTCAATTGGTATCAGAGCCACTATATTTGCCATTTAGATTGTTGATTATATGATTTAATTGTGTGATTTGATCATAAGATGATTGATTCATTGCTGGTTGGATTAAGAGGTGTGGCGTCACACATGGAGAAGCCACCATTGGTGGCGGCAACAATGGATCCATGGGTGATTCAAGGTTTGGCTTTTAATTCTGCAATTGTTGTATGATCTAAGGCCTATTCTTTGACTAATTAAAGTGTTTAATTAGTTGTTTTAATCACACAATTAAATTATGATTCAAATCAGAATTTTAAAAAATGTTTGAATGTGATTCAAATCTGAATTTTAAAAGTTGTTTGAATGTGATTCAAATCTGAATTTTTAAAGTTGTTTGAATCATATTTAAATCTGATTTTTTAAAATTGATTCAATAAAATTCAGATCTGATTTTTTAAAAAATATTTGAATGTGATTCAAATCTGATTTTTTAAAAAATATTTGAATGTGATTCAAATCTGAATTTTTGAAGTTGTTTGAATGTGATTCAAATCTGAATTTTTAAATTTGTTTGAATGAGATTCAAATCTGAATTTTTAAATTTATTTGAATCATATTCAAATCTGGATTTTTAAGTTGAATATGAGATATTCAATTTAATATAAGTATGTATGTTTTATTTAATTGTTAAATAGTGATATGCATGATGGATGATCATGGACTATAAAAGACCAATGTGATTGGATTTATTTCTTTTATGTTTCTTTGGGATTGTAAATTAATTAATTTATTTTAATTTATTTTGGGCATGTATTATTAAGTTTGTAATATTTTTGGGTTGTAATTTCATTTATTTAAGTTCTTGTAAATTCGCCTTGGAATGCCAAGGATTACTATGTAATATTGGATTGCAAGAAGTTCAAGGAGGTCAAGAGCATTGGTGGGACCAGTGGGAGGAATTCAATATCAAGTGTTGATTATGTACTCCTTCAGCAACTCTTGTAAAATGAATGAATGAAATGCACCTAGGAATGCCCTGATTCAATTCTTGGTGGCTCAGAATTGAATCCCTTAGAAAGTCCATGATCATACCATATTTACTGCTTATCCATGAATGCATGAGATGTATGGGAATGTATGCAATTATATGATAAATGCATGCTAAAGGGATAATGTGCAAAGTGAGACCTTAATAGTAATTAGGATGGCTATAAAATCTTCCAAACAAATGATTAAGTTGGAAATGCTATAATTAAAGTAATTATAACATAAGCCCTCCATTGGGGCAATTATTTTAAGAAATTTTAAATAGTTGCATGAGATGCAATTAATTTAAGAGATTTTCTTAAGAATAATTGTTAAGCATGAGATGTTGTAAATATGTAAATGGTTTGGTGGCCAATATTGGATGTACCTGAGGACATTAAAATTATTTGCATAATTATCGCTCAATGGGATCAACTTAACTAATGCAAGATAAGTCAATATTGGATGTACCGAGATTTTGAGCATTAGGGGCTAGTAAAAGGATTGAACCTCACATGAGATGTGATGGGCAAGGAGTTGCTCACTTATAGTTTATTGTAATTCCAATAATGGATGTACCTGAGGATGATCAATAGAATTATAAGAATTCAATCACCCACTAGAAATCCATCCAACTAGGATTTCTGTTTTCTACTTTGGAAGTGTAGGATTCGCTAAGTTAGTGGGAGGACCAATTTGATTAAAAGACCATAATCATTTTGGTTAATTACATGATACATTTACTAATTAATCTGTTATTTTCTGCGATTAATTTTACGATAAAAATGAGCACAAAACAACCACCACCATCCAATATCCTTGCAAGCATACTTGATCACAACAGTTGACAGGACCTAATCTGCGATTGGCTAAGAAATTTGAAACTTGTCTGAACCTTGAACATATAGGATATGTTCTATATTCAAATGTTCTGGTCCCTTACCTCCAGAGGCCACACAAGAGGAACATGATACTTTGGACAAGTAGAAGGAGCATGATATGAGAGCTAAGTGTTACATGCTTGCTTCCATGAGTAATGAGTTACAGAAGCAACATGAGAACATGCAGAGTGCTAGTGAGATCCTCCTTCACCTACAAGAGTTGTATGGTGAGCACAGCAGGAATGCTAGGTATGAGATATCTAAACAGCTTATTCCGTATGAGGATGTCCGAGGGATGTAATGTTGGGGATCATGTCCACAAGATGATTCGGTGATTGAGCAGTTGGAACATCTTGACTTCAACATGGATTTCCAACTACAAACGGATTTGATCCTTCATCCCTTCACGAGTCTTTTGGGAATTTTGTGACAAATTTCCATATGACTAAACAGAATGCACCTTAGTGAATTACTCAACATGCTGGTTATTGCCCAAAAGAATATGCTGTGCAATAAAGAAAAAGAGGTAGCTTTGTTGCATCTTCTTCACTGGAAAGTCCAACAAGAAGAAAGGCAATAAGAAAAAGAAACCTCAGATTTCTGGTCCTTCCAAGAAAATAGCTAAACAGAAAAGTAAGACTAAAGCTGATGGAGGCAAAGGAAAGTGTTTCCACTGCCAACAGGAAAGTGTTTCCATTGCCAGTAAGAAAGTGTTTCCACTGGCCAGAGTGTAGCAATCTAATTGAAAGCAATGCCATGGTGAAAACCAACTCAAGTTCAAAATATACTTGGCACTTAAGGTTAGGTCATGTTGCAGAAGATAGGATTGCAAAATTGGAGAAAATGGGGATTCTATCCTCATTGGGCTCGAGCCTACTCCAACTTGTGAATCTTGCCTTGTGGCAAAATGACTAGATCACCCTTTGTTGGACAAGGGCTAAGAGCTGAAAATATTTTGGAGCTAATACATAGTGATGTATGTGGTCCATTTAAAGAAATGGCTAGAGGGGGCTTTCATTATTTTATTACCTTTACTGATGATAAATCAAGGTTTGGGTATTTGTATTTGATGAAATACAAACATGAATCCTTTGAAAAGTTTAAGGAATTTAAATCTGAAGTAGTAAATCAAACAGGAAAAAATATTAAAGCTCTTCGATCGATCGTGGAGGTGAATATTTGAGTCTTGAATTTGATGAATACTTGAGAGAGCATGGCATTGTTTCTCACCGACTCCTCCAGGAACGCCACAACTGAATGGTGTATCTAAAAGGAGAAATCGTACCCTATTGGATATGGTACGTAGTATGATGAGCTATACTGATATGCCAATCTCCTTTTGGGGATTTGCATTAGAATCAGCTTTGTATATTCTGAATAGGATTCCATCAAAATCAGTTTCTTCCACACCTTATGAGATATGGCATGGAAGAAAACCAAGTCTTAAGCATGTTAAGATTTGGGGTTGTCCAGCTTATATCAAAAAGCTGAACACTGATAAATTGAAGACCAGATCAGAAAAAGGTCGATTTGTTGGATATCCAAAAGATAGTTTTGGATATTATTTTTATTTGCCTACTTCACAAAAGGTTGTGATAAGTAGAGATGCCACATTTCTCGAACAACAGTTTGTTCAAGAAGGAGGCAAAGGAAGACAAATAGAGTTAGAATTGGAGAATTCTAGCCAACCAACAGATCAGATGGATATAGATCCATCTAGTCAACCTATACCCATTGATGAAACATCTACAGCTGTTCCTCGTAGAACAACCAGGGTATCTCACCCACCAGTGAGATATGGTTTTCTTCATGAAGAAGAACAAGAGTTGTCTACTCATGAAGAAGTAGATCATGGAGATGATCCACTTACCTATGAAGAAGCTATATCAGATATAGACTCTTCAAAATGGATTGATGCTATGAAATCCGAGATTGATTCCATGTATAAGAATCAAGTTTGGGATCTTGTTGACCCACCTGAAGGTATTGTACCTATAGGGAACAAATGGGTTTTCAAGAAGAAAATTGGTTCTGATGGAAAGGTAGAGACCTATAAGGCAAGGCTAGTAGCGAAAGGGTTTCGCCAAAGGCAAGGAATAGACTATGAGGAGACTTTCTACTTTGTTGCCATGCTTAAATCAATTAGGATTTTATTAGCAATAAATGCATACTATGATTATGAGATTTGGCGGATGGATGTCAAAGCGACTTTTCTCAATGGATACATTGAAGAAAACATTTTCATGGAACAACCTAGGGATTTGAATCCCAAGATGGTTCCAAAGTATGCAAGCTAAAGCGATCCATTTATGGGTTGAAACAAGCTTCGAGGAGTTGGAACATCCGTTTTGATGAAGCCATTAAATCTTTTGGTTTTATCAAAAATGAGGATGAGCCATGTGTATATAAGAAGGTTAGTGACAGTGCTATCACTTTCCTTGTCTTATATGTGGATGACATCTGTTGATGGGTAATGATACGGGTATGTTGACGACTATAAAGGTATGGTTATCAAATACATTCTCCATGAAAGACTTAGGGGAGGCAACCTATATTCTTGGGATTCGCATCTATAGAGATAGAGCGAAAAGAATAATTGGTTTATCCCAAAGTCTATACTTGGAAAAGGTGTTAAAAAGGTTTAACATGCTTGATTCCAAGAGAGGATTGTTACCAGTGAGACATGGTATCCACCTTTCTAAAGAGATGTCTCCAAAGACACCTGAAGAAAGAGATAAGATGGCCAAGATACCATATGCTTGGCTATTGGAAGTTTAATGTATGCAATGTTGTGTACTAGGCCTGATATCACATATCCGTTAGTTTGACTAGCGGTATCAATCCAATCCGTGTTTGGAACATCTGGATAGTCATCAAGAATATCCTTAAGTACTTGAGAAGAACTAAGGATTTATTCTTGATTTATGGAGGTGGAGACTTGCAATTGGATGGTTATACTGATTCTAATTTCCAATCAGATATCGATGATAGAAAGTCTACCTCTGGATATGTGTTCATTTGTAATGGAGGTGCAGTCAGTTGGAAGAGTTCCAAACAGAGCACGACTGCAGATTCCACTCACGAGGTCGAGTATATTCTCGCATCGATCTCGCAAAGGAAGTCGTTTGGATAAAAAGTTCGTGATGAACTTACAGTAGTTCCTTCCATTGAGTCGCAGGTTCCATTACCTTCGTGACAACAATGGAGTAGTCATCTGAGCTAAGGAACTAAGGTCTCACCAAAATCCAAACACATAGAAAGGCACTACCACATTATCAGACATATAGTTGGGCAAAGGCGATATAGCCATGCAGAAAAATAACATCAGCTGAAAAATTCAGCTGATCCATTCACTAAGCCTTTGTCACAAGCTCAGTTAGACTGACATCTTGAGAAGATGGGTCTAAGGTATTGTAATGAATGGCTCTAGTGCTAGTGGGAGATTATTAGCAGTATGCCCTAGAGCATATCATTTAGTATGTATCTTGTACATAATTTTATTAATAAAAGGCATTTCCACTTTTCCGTTTACATAATATATTTATGTGTAATAGAAAAGGTCCATTGATATTTTGTTAGAAATATTATTCTTAAGTTGTTAAGAATATGAGTGACAATATTTCTAGCACAAAGTATCATAAATAGGTTCACAATCGAGGATACTTCATAATAAGGACATGACTTATCCAGAAAGATTGTATTCATGTTTGTTCCCAAGTTATTTATATGAGATATAAATAAGATGGAATGGTGAGTCTCATGCCATATAACAAACATGATAGGCACTTATACATGATAAGTAGGCCGAACCAGTGACACTTATGACAAGCACATGGAGTTTACTCTTGTCAATGTTTTGTCATAAATCATATCGATGCATATAATCTTTAGACACGAGATAGCACAGCTTATCTTGTATATAGGTAGTTTGAGTTTGATCTCGCTTTCATACTTGTACTATGTATGGGTATATGGGCATGTGTTGGCTCTGCTAGTTATATATGGAGGTAGGTGTTGATCAAGATGGAATCTGTTCTCTAAGTAAATAGAGATAAAATCCTATGTTCATTTAATTGTTCTTGATGTTTCAAGTTCCTGCCAGACAGATAGATTTATTCGTAAAAGAGTTTCGATGAGAAAATCTTTTAATCAAGAACTGGAATTAAAAGAGAACATAATATTCATAGCAAATGGAGTTTGACATAAACCATGACTCGGCTTGAGTTGGGATTTTGTATGAGAGATTCTAGTGCATGGTAACATATGATTATAGGTTCATTTAAGGTAAATCTTATTACTAATTGGGTGGCCATGGCATGCTATGCTAGGTGTTAACCATGGTCTATGAGGTTCATAAAATGATTTAGAGAAATCATTTATGGTAAGAAAGAGTTCGATGATATTAAGAGTTGATATCATGTCTCATTGCCAATTAGTGATGAGCCTAGTAAGTCACACACATACACAAGTTATCACCTATTTAAATATGATTTAATTAATTAATTAAAGAGTTTAATTGATTAATTAAATAGATTTGGTTTGCAATAAAATTGCAAAGTCCCTAGCATGACTTGAAACCAAATCTAGATTATTGGATGTGTAGTATAAATTAAATTTATATTTAAAGTGTTTAAATATGAATTTAATTGATGAGAAATTAATTAATAGAGATTAATTAATTAATTTATATTTGATATAAATTAATTAGAAGAAGAAAATAATTATTTTGGGTTAAGAACTCAAAATTAAGACACGAGGCATTTTGGTCATTTTGCGGTGTGACACGTGGCACCATGAGATGGTGACACATGGCATAACACATAAGCTTGCCAAATATTTTTAATCATGTAAGATGATTAAAATCAAGATTAAATATAGGTTTGACACTTGGCACAATGTGATTGGGTCACTTAAACCTAGAGCTAATCAAAAGGTGACATGTGGCTAGGGTTTAATGTGTTAACCTAGCTATTTAAGTGTGGTTATGAAAAGAAAACATAACCAGCAGCCTCTCCTCTCATATGTCACGCCACTTTGAGCCTCTCCAGCTATTTCTCTTCATCTCTCATCAATTCAAAGAGATTAGCCATCAATCTCTTGAATTAAGAACACTAGAAATTGTTTCTAGTGTCCTGTTTGCATCTCTAATCTCTTAAAAGGCAGAACTTGAATTTCTAATTAATAGAAAAGGCTTTAGAAGCTGTTCAAGGGCTGCCATAGGTGTTCTTGGTGTGGACAAGCTAGAGGGACAACATCTGGTGTCCTGAAGACGAATCTCAAAGGCGCAGACACGCTGCAGCACATCAAGAGGTTAGTGTAATCGTTCTTGATTTAATCTAGGGTTCTAAAATTAATCTGATTAATTTTAAAATCTTAAATGGCAAATACAGATCCAAAAACATATTAAAAGAGTTTTAATATGTTGTTTATCATTGAAATCAAATAGATAAAAATAAATCTTGCATGGTGCATGTGACCCTAGGTGAAAATTTTTGAATTCAATGGTATAATATTGTGTTTTTCACGCTTCCGTTCCTTCACCATTAACTAGCCCTGGACTGCGGGGAATCATGAAAAATATTTTTAGGACTTAAATAAATGTCTATTGAAGTATAAATACCATTAGAAATATCAAAGAAAAATTAATTAATTAGTACAAAGAAAAGTGAGAAATCGAGAAAATGACAAAACTCGGTGTTACTGAAAAATCAGGAATGCTACCCGAACAGGGGCATTGTGGTCATTTGATACCTCGAGTTATCTTTTGACCTAAATTTCCATTAAAAATAAATGTTATTACACTTGGAAAATGTCATGAAAAATTAAATTGGTGGTACATAGTTTAAATAGCAAAAATTAGGAGTTAAATGTGGGAATATGAAACCTTAGATAATAAATGTTATAATCTTCACATAGTGCTCCACTAACTCACTTAAGTGGACCACTAAAGCTTCATTTGGGCAGAATATACTTCATCTTCCTCACCTCTCAAAGACCAGCTGAAAATGGTGAAGAGGAAAACCTCCATTGCCGTCCATCTTGAAGCTTCATGTAAGCATGATCCAAGCCATTTTTCCACTAGCTCCCGTCACTAAAATTGCTCTACACCACTTGGGCAGTAGATAAGCAGCAAGAAGATCAAGTTTAGTCAAGGTTTTGAAGAGTTTCCAAAGTGGTAAGTAGGTATTTTTTATGCTTGCTTCATTAAAGTTTGTGTGGATGTTATGGGTAGTTGAATTGTAGAAGGATTTTTGGAGTTTGATGTTTTAAGGGAGATGTATATTTTTGGCAGCCATGGAAACTCCATAAGAACAGTTTATCCTTGTATATAAATGGTAGATTAAAGTGTTGATGAAGTGTTTATATGTGTAGGAATAAATTGGGTGATGTATACTAAATGTATGTGAATGTACACTTGATTTTGGAAGCTTGGAAGTTAATTGAGAGAGATGTATGAATCGGCAACTTAAAGTGTGAACCAAAATATGTTATTTCATGGTTTGGTTTATGGAATTATATGGTTGAATTATGGTGCTTGTTATGGCAGCTTGTACATGGGTATAAAGGTTTGAGTTTGGACATGTGAATGGGCTAGGTTATGTGGTTAAATTGTTTGTAATTTAAACTTGGAAAATTCTGGACTATAATGTGCATATTGAGTGTGGTTATAAGCTGCCAAAATGACCAAAAATGTGTTGTGAAATGTGTTTATGTTATGGTACAAAACATAAATGGCATGAATGTGTAACTTGGGAATGTTAAATGTGTCCTTTGATGAGTGATGAACAATGTGCAATAGGGCAGTGTATATTTTGACTTAGAACCTTAAGTGTGTGGCTCCAATTGGTATGAGACCAATTGGAGGTGAAACTAGGAACAAAATGTGCCAACTTTCATGAAGGAAGCTTACCAAAATTCTGCTTGGAAGGTAACTTGAAAAATGACCAAATCCGGATTAGTGCATTGAAAGTCCGAAAATTGACCATTTGGGCAGCAGTTAGTGTTTTGGCCATAACTCACTCAAAACAGGTCCAATTGACCTGATATTTTTACCATGAATAGTTGAGACATATATCTACAAGTCTTTTGAAAACACCAAAGCCCAGAAATGACCTTAAGCAAGTCAAATAGCTTGCACGAATTCAGGTACAAAAACTGGCCGAACCTAAAATGACCTAAAATGAACTAACGTGACCAATTTTGGTACATTCTAACTAGTAATAGTAAAATGACCATAACTTAGTCTAGTAAACTCAGAATGACCTGAAATTTTGCCCCGCATGCAATAAGACATAGATCTACAAGTTTGTAGTTTTGACCAAAACCCGAAAACTGAGGAAACTAGGTCATCCGGCTAGATCAAATTGGTATACCAGAATCCGACAAATTGCAATAACATGCAATATACATGGAAATGAATTTGGTAACATGTACCAATACTAAAAGGCTACAAATGTGACATATTGGTAACATTAAAACCTAATTCACCTAGATTGCATCGAGGGTCAACATCTTAATTTGACTAAGGAAATAACAGTATTCAATAAATTAATTATTAAGCATTATGAGACAGTTTAAATGATTACTGAAACACTTCAAATTATGTGGTTCAGTTAGCAATGACTCAAGGAAGGGGAAGGAAACACTGAGTCAGAGCCAAGAGACAGTTATTAGAGGTTTGTGCACAACTAGTTTTTAACTGATTTTGTTCTGAATATTTCATATGATTAAATGACATATTTTTCTTATGTATTATGTTTAACAAGCATTGGATTTAATTCAATGATTATTGAAATTGTTATAGTATGTATGAATTTAGCTTTGTGAAATAGTATTTCCACAAGTATTAAGCATTGTTGTGAATTGAATAAATTATGTTTTGGAAAATTGTGATAGAACATGTTTTGAATTGTGATGGGCAATTTGCATGGAAAAATGCAAATTTATGATTTAAATTGTGATGAGCATAAAAATTATTGGATATTAGAATTGACTTTGAATCGAATTGTATTGTGATTTATGATCACTAATGGGATTGTGATATTGTTTTATATCTCACTATAGATACTTGACTAGGTTATTACCCATCTCTCTCATTTGTTGAGAAGACAATGGAGTTAGTTGTGTTTTGATTACCATGGTACGTGCACAGGCTTAGATTCTCCTCTTATTAGAGGTTAGATCTAAGTTCTTATTTGTTAAGACCCTTTCGAAATATTCATTATTATGATGTGTACTGTGCATGATGATTGGACCTCCCTGACCATAGGGAGTTAGAATCCGATTCGACCTCCTCGACCATAGGGAGTTAGAATCACCCCGAAGATGGTCCTTTCGGATTAGTCTTGCATAGTTAGTGAGATACAGAATGATTTTTGAGATACAGAATGGTTTTTGAATAGTAAAGAATTGTGATTTCAATTATGATTTATGTATAATTGATTTTGTTGGAATTACCTTAAATGGTTGGTTATGATTTGATAAATTGAATTTCGTGATCAAAGTCATTTTTTACAAATGATTTACATTATTGGCAATGAATATTTTGAGTTTTGGAATTTGATGAGTATTTAGATTTCCAAATTATTTGTTGTAATTTTTGTCAATGTATATTGTACTATGTTTTAAATTATAGTTGTGCACCACTGAGTTCACCACTCAGCGATAGCTTTGTATGCTGTCGCAGGTGAAAAGAGCATAGAGCAATTGAGTAAACTTCTTTGAAGAGACATTCAGATCAACTCCAGGTATATCATAGGTATACCCATATACACAGGTTTTGATGTATGCATGTAATAATATGTATGTAAATTATTTGAGTAGTTGTATAAAAACTCTTGTAAAATATTTTGGTATGTAATTAAATGTAAATTATTGTAAATGTAAATTTGAGGTTTCATTTACCTGAATAGCTTTGTAATATTAATTTTTGAGTCTTGTAATCAATGAAATGTTTCTTTTATGATGAGGTTGGTTTGAAAATAAATTGATTTGATTATTGAGATTAAATTGTGAGATGAAATAAAGTTTATTGGAGTTGTATTTGAGAAATTATATTGGAAGTGTGTTTCTTTTCAGGTTTTGAAGAATTGTTTTATTCAAAATACAGATGGCACTCTGCCAAAATTTTTACAGAAATTACTAATAATTCAAATGTGTTAGCTGTTTCCCTTCAGTTTAAAAAAATTTTTAACACCTATAAATAGTGCTCACCACTGTAAAAAGAAGTAAGAAAAGTTTTAAAATCCCTTGTAGTATATCTAATGGGTTATCGGTAGGCGAAGTACGGTAATTCATTAGGTGTACTACAGGATCATGTTACATCTTACAGGGGAGTAGGGTGTGACAAATTTGGTGAAGTATTCTTCATAAAAATTGTTCTTCTATGTCTTAGTTTTATTTTGCAATTTGAATAACTCAATTTGTAGTTCTGGATCTCAAGTTATGGCCAAATTACTAAACACTGTTTGGGTGCCATATCTTAAAATTTCAGGTTTTCCATATTTGTACCTTAACTTTGTATTGTATATCCAGGCATCTTAGGCTCATAATTTGGCCCTAGTTTCGAAAACAATGTTTTAGGTCTTTGTCTTAGGTTTCTAAATAATTTTGAATCACTCTAATTCATGTTTTGTAGAGGAAGTTATGGCTTGATAACCATTTAGAGGTCACAGGGCTAATTAGCTAGGGAGCAGGAATTCTAAATTTAGGATTCCTGAATTATCCCAAAAATTCCCCTATCTTGCCTTAAGAACTGGGTTCTAGTCAAAACATGAAATTTTAGTTCTATGTCTTATGAGAATTTTGGCTTTAGAATCACATAATTTTCATTTTTGAAGCCCAAGTTATGGTAATTTTTCCAAAACTAGTCGAATAGCTCATTTTTCAGGATTTCCAGGTTAGTCAAGAATCAAGGCAGATTTGCTAGACCAAATATGTCTAGCAATTTGATCAAGTTAGAGTCATAATTTGACTCTATGGTCTCCATAGTAATTGTTTTTCTATGTCTCAGGTTTCCATTAGTTCAAGAATCACCTAATTTGGAGTTTTTCAGAGTGAGTTATGCCTAATTTACTAAGTACTATTTATTTAGTCACTTTTGGTCAAGTCCAGAATGGCAATTTCGAATTTATGCCAAATTTAGGGCAACCTATGGTCAGTTTCTGGACAAGGTGTCTACATGACATTTCTAGCATTATGTCTTAAGTTTTATCTCTAATTGACCTCACACCAATTGGAGCTATGTAACTCAACTTATACCTATTCAAACCTACTAGACTCAAGGGTCCAAAATTCCTGTAATTAAACACACTACTAATCCATTCATTCCTTTCATCAACTCACATCAATTCTCAACCCAGGCATACCAAATGACCATAATTAGCTCTTACAACATCAATTGCATAACATACCACAAAAGCCCTAATTTTTCATAAACCCTAATTCTTCATCGTCCCAAATTCATGCAATTTAGCATACTAATCATGTATACCACATCACTTTAGCTCTAATTCATGTTTAATCTCATCAAACACTTCAAAATCCTAAGTTCCCTCACGCTGGCCAAATTCCCATAGTGCAATTTTAATCAACAATTCCTTCATTTTTTCATGTTATTTTCACTTACTCAATCTTAATTCCATGAGTATAAAATAATTTAAGTTAGAAAAGAGACTTGCCTCTAATGATACTTTTCAACTCTTCAATTTCTTCAAGTTTCCTTTAATCTTTTGTTCCCAATATTCTTATCAAGGTCTAATTAGGGTTTTTCTAGTGTTTGATCACGAAAATTTAGGGAGAAATTCAAGGTTTAATGAGCTAAGAGGATTGAAAATGGAGGAAGGCCAACGAAAGAGAGAGTGGCCGCCTAATGGAAGGTTGAAGTAGAAAAAATTTTTAATTTTAATTTGTCTTATCTCTTATATATTTATCCTAAAAATGAATTAATTTAAATTATAATTTTTTTATTGTGTCATGATGGGGTCATGCCCATGTCATAATTCAAATAAAAATTGGATTTTTCACTTCTTTTCTTTTCTTTCCATACACTTATCCATATTTTCACTTCTTTTTCAATGTTTTAATCTTACTCATATTAATGGACATTTAGGTCAAAAGTTAACTCTTGAAGTGAATTGACCAAAGTGCCTCTCACTAAGTTATAGTGTATCTTTTTCCATAACACCCGATGAGTCCTAAGGTTATGATTCACTTAATTTTACTTCTTCCCTTTTCATTTCTTTAATTTCCAAATTCCCTATAATTTCTAAATAATTCCTTCATTAAGATCCCCATTGGGTCCCACATGAATTTAGGATAGCAACTGAACTTATAGTTAATTCCCATGTAGGTCACTCATCTCTGTGACTTAGGCTCATTTAACCTATTGGTAATCCATTTCTTTTATTTTTATTCAACTTTATTTGATCTTTACCAATTTTATTTGTGGCTTCTCTATGTGGTTTGAGTACAGTTCTAGACATTCTAGCTGTCTGGACAGACATTAGTCATCGGAACAATAGAATGTGCAGGACTACTTAGTATGAGGGTGTTACAGGTAGGACATGGTATCCATCTTTCTAAGGATATGTCTCCAAAGACACCTGAAGAAAGAGAATATATGGCCAGGATTCCATATGCTTCGGCTATTGAAATCTAATGTATGCAATGTTGTGTACTAGGCCCAATATAGCTTACGTTGTTAGTTTGACTAGAAGATTTCAACCCAATCTAGGTTTGGAACACTAGATAGCTGTCAAGAATATCCTTTAGTACTTAAGAAGAACTAGTGATTTAATCTTGATATATGGAAGAGGTGATCTTCAACTAGATGGCTTTACAGATTCTGATTTTTAATTAGACGTGAATGATAGAAAGTCTATCTCTGGTTTTGTGTACATATGTAATGGAGAGATAGTTAGTAGGAAGAGTTTCAAATAGAGTACAAATACTGACTCTACTATAGAGGCTGAGTATATTGCTGCATCGAATGCTATAAAAGAAGCTGTTTGGATAAAGAAGTTCGTAACAGAACTTGGAGTGGTCCCCTTTATTCAATCACCAATCCCTTTGTTTTGTGACAACACTGGTGCTGTGATTTGAGCAAGGGAATCCCGGTCTCACCAGAAATCCAAACACAGAGAAAGGCACTACCATATTATCAGAGAAATAGTTGGGCACGACGATATAGTCATGCAGAAAATAACATCAGTTGATAATCCAGCTGATCCATTCACGAAAGCCATAACACAAAATCAATTATATTGGCTTCTTGAGAAGATGGGCTTTAGATATTGTAATGAAGGGCTCTAGTGCAAGTGGGAGATTGTTAGTAGTATACCCTGGAGCATATCACTTATTTGTGCCTTGTAAACATTTATTCTTCAATAAAAGCAATTATTCTTTTTTGCTAATATAAATTATTTATGATTAATGGAAAAGTCCTTTAATAACTTATTTGATGTTTTGTTCTTAAAGTGTTAAGAATATGAGTAACAGAACATGCTTGCACAAGTATTATAAATTATGGTTCACAATCTAGGATACTTCATATGGGACATGGTTTATCCGGAAAGGTTGTCATTCATGTTTGTTTTCATAGATTAATATGAGATACTAATGGGATAGAATGGTGAGTCACATACCATAAGACAAAACATGGTGGGCACTTATTTGATGAGTAGGCCGAACCTGTGACACTGATGACATGCACATGGAGTTTACTCTTGTCAATACAATGTCTTAAAGATCATGCTAGTGCATATAATCCCTTGACTTGAAATAACATAGTTATCTTGTATATAGGTAGTTTGAGTTTAATACTGCTTTTATATTTATATTATGTATGAGTATATGGACATGTGTTGGCTTCTACTAGTTATATATGGAGGCAGGTATTAGTCAATATGGGATCTATTACCCTAAGTAAATAGAGATAAAATCCTATGTTCATTTAATTATTTTTTATGATTTAAGTTCCTGGCCCCATAGATAAACTTAGGCAGAAAAGAGTTTTTAACAAGAAAGTCTTATTAATAAAAAATTAGGATTAAAAGAGAACATAATATTTGATGGAATTGGAGTTTGACATAAACCATGACTCTAGCTAGAATTAGGATTTTATAACGGAGAGATTCTAGCATATGGTATGTATGATCAAGGTTTATGAATTGGAGATATAATTCATAACTAGTTGGGT
Source organism: Hevea brasiliensis (assembly GCF_030052815.1). Taxonomy (NCBI): domain Eukaryota; kingdom Viridiplantae; phylum Streptophyta; class Magnoliopsida; order Malpighiales; family Euphorbiaceae; genus Hevea; species Hevea brasiliensis. The sequence continues at coordinate 54,746,254 of NC_079500.1, read as the reverse complement.
AGTCATAGCACATAATGCTAGATGTCAACTGTGACTTATGAGAACTTGAATGAAATCGAAATTTCATTCTGATTTTTGGAACGGTTCCAATCTCATTTTCAATTAGTGATGAACCTAGTAACTCACACACATAAGAGAATTTTGATCAAAGCATACTTGATTTAATTAATTGATTAAAGAGTTTAGTTGATTAATTGAATTAACAAATTTAGTTTGCAATAAGAATACAAAGTTCCTAGCATTACTTGAAACTAAATTTATCTAAGGAAGTATACAAGTTAATATTTAAAAGGTTTAAATATAAACTTGAAAATTTACTGAAGGAAGAAAATGAATTTTGGATAATTTTGACTTAGTCAAATGTTGACTAATTTGACTTAGTCAAACTTTGACATTTTGACTTGGTCAAAGTAAGAGAAACATTAATTAGTTAATAATGATTAATTAATTAATCTTCGCCTAATTAAACATGATTAATTAAGTCTTAATCTCTTGATTAATATTAAGTGTTGACAAATGGCCAATGAGATTGGGACAAGAATTTTGATTAACCAATTAATATTCACCATTTGTTAACTTATATTAAATGAGAGATTAAAAGAGGATAAGAAGAAGTAAATGTTGTTTTCTTCATCCATGCTAGTCGGCCATACTTTCTCTCCCACTTCTTTAGCTTCATCTTCATCCTTGAAACAAAATTCAAGATAGTCAAGTATTGCTAATCTTAAATTAAACATTGGGGAAATTGTTTCTCCTTACTTCCAATTAGAAATTCCTTGAAACACAACATATTCTTTCTCCCTTCTTCTTAGCTGCCTCCTTTTGAAGAACAAGGAAGAGTTCTTGGTTGATCAAGGTTGCTTTGGTCAAGTGCTTGTGTGGACAAGCTAGAGGACTAGCACTTGAGAGTCTTCACTACCCGGATTTAGTGGGAATTGTTGATTCTGCGCCTTAAGGGTATGTTATCTCTAAAATCCTAGCTTGGTGTTATTTGGAGAAAATGTTTTCTAATGGTAATTAGGCCTATCCAGCAATAGAAACATGATTTAATGAGACTAAATAATGTATTTTTCAATAGCTTAATGTGATTGCATGATGCATGAAACTTTAAGTTATGAAAAAATTTCAAATTGCCGAATTCTGCACCTATTGATGAATTATTCCTACCATTGGTGCATTACTCTTTCAACTCTATACATTTATTCTGTTGGATTTATAGTCTTACTGCCCAAACTATAAGCCTTAGTGGTAGTTGAAATGAATCTAGGCCTATGCATAAACCCAATATGTGTATAGGCTTAGGTCCGTTTCAAAATATGTGTTAAATAGGAGGATGTCTACTTATGGTTTGTAACACCCCTATTTGCATAGCCTGGTATATTTCACTATTTGGGTGATCGGAGCCGGTCTGGACAATTAAGGGGATTAGAACCACACTTAAGACGACTAGAGAAGCTATAAACACAAATAATTAGTAATTACCAATTAGTTAAGTATGAATAAGAAAAACAGAATATAAGAAGTTAAACGAGCCGAGAGTCACAGTGATGGGTGACCTTCTCGGAAAGGATTGCGAAGTCAATTAAACTCGAATTTCGAACCGTAAAATGTAATGTCACGGTCCTTAGGACTATTATGAACATAGTGGAAAAGAGAAAATCACAAAAAAGAATTGTTAAGCCAGTCAAATAATTAGTTTAGGGAGCCAGAAGAAATATTGAATTATTTACAAACTGGGTTGAACCAGTTTGGTAATTGACCCCGAGAGCTGACTCTTGACCTAACTGTCAAATAAAATCAAAGAAAAGAAAATTTCGGAATTAAGAATTAAATTAAAGAACTAATGAAAAAATAAATAGAAAAATAAAGAGAAAATTAAAAAAGTGAATAGATATGACATTATGCATGACATCATGCATGATGCCATAAATACTACAATTAAAAATTTATTTAATTTGATTTATGGTCTTCCATAAGACTAAATTCATAAAAGAAAAAGAAAAAAAAAATTCATCTTCTTTAAAAAAACGTGAACCATCTCTCTCTCACCCTCTCCCTCACCAAACTCCATTAAAGCTCATTTTGAGCTTGAAGAAACCCTAATTCCCACCATAAAAACCCTACTCTCCATCACTAAATCTTGTAACTAGACCTTGATAATGAGATTTACAACAAAAAGAAAAAGAAAGAAGAAGTTTGGAGAGGTGGAAAAATTCTGCATAAGGTTAGTAAACTAAACTTGATTTGTTAGTTGATTTAATTGTGTTTATAGTTGAATAAACCTAGAAATTCATTTAAAATGAAAAGAAAACACCTTAAGGGGACTAAAGGGAAATTAGGCTAGCATGTGTGGGGGTAAGATTTGCATGGGTTTGATTGAATTAGAGGTGAATATGAACATCAAGGAGTTGAATGATTATGGTTATATGTTTTGAATTAGCTAAATGCAACAAATTGGTGAACTAGGGTTTTGGACACTCAGGGTTTAGGAGTCAAAAATGTGAAAAATTGTGAAATGATGTGTTTGACCTAGTTTGAGGTGAGAAATAGTCATTTGTGACCAATTGAAATGTGTTGAAAGTGTTAGAGGTGAGTTTAAATTTGGATTGAAAATGGTCATGTTGCAGGCAGCAAGACCAAGATCCCTTTGACGGACCAAAACTAAAAATTTACAAGTTCAATTGGTATGAGACCAATTGGGAATGAAAATAGACACAAAATGACACATTTTTCATTCAGGAATCATGCCCAAAAAGTGACCAAAACCTAGTAAACAAATTGACCAAATCCGGATTTTTGCAGTCTGACTTGTACAAAAGTGACTAAATAAATAGTGTTTGTTCATTTGGCCATAACTTGGGCTAGGTAGGTCTAAATGACCTGAAATTTTACCATTGGACATCTGAGATATAGATCTAAAACTTTTATGAAGAACACAAACCCAAATTATGCCCTTAACCAAGTCATTTGGCCACCCAAAGTTGGTGACCTAATACTGCCAAAACCAGTTTGGTGCCCAAAAATCTGGGTTAAGTCCAATCCGGCAACCATGATTCAAATGGCTATAACTTGAGCTACAAAACTCCAAATGGAGTGATTCAAAAAGGAGAATAAAGTTAAGATAATAGGGAACATTTGCTATGAAGAAAGTTTTGCCAAATTCTAATAGAAAAATGACCAATGGAACAGTGCTACTTAAGACACCAAAACTGAAAATTTGCAAATTTGTCTAAAATACTTAGAATTTAAGTAAACAACCAAAACCAACAAATTTAGTAACCAAAATGTGGTATGTGGGTGAAGTTGGAATTCCCATACCTATTAAGCCTTAGAAAGTCAACAAATTGACTTGAATAGTATAGTGAATAGTAACCCCGAAACACAAATTTTAAAGAACGTCAAGTTTAGCACATTAGAGCTAGGTAAAAGTGGAATTAAATTTATTTTTGGATTTATGCTAAGTTATGATACTGAAACACTGTGAAACTGTGTGTTTCAGTTGAAAAGAACACCGAAAAAGAACCCGAGGAATCGAATGAAGGCCAAGAGGCGACTCGCTTAAGGTTTGTGCACGACGTATAATTTTTATAAATTATCTTCTGTATATTGTTTTGAATAATTTGAAATATTGAATTGTGACATTATTATGATGAAGTATTTATTATGCTTTTGATTTGAACTGTTGGAAGTTATTTGTGTATATTTGAGATGGCATAAATGTTTAGTAAATTGTTAAGATAAGTTTTGAAACCACAGTGTCATGACCCTATATTTGAAAACCTCACTAGCATGACTAGTGGGGGTAATCAGTTTTGAATTTTGATTCCTTCTCTGGCTGAAGTGTTGAGGTGTGTGCCAGTAGAAGAAGAAATTGAATGGATATCCATATATTTGAGCTAGCTAGCCTTGTGATGTGACTTCTCCTTAGCCTCTAGCTATTGAGATTATATTTGTTTCGCATGGCATGATATAACTGTGGGTTTTATGAAATTGGTTTTGACACTTCAAAATGAAATTGTTTGGATTAAAATCTCATAATTCATGTTTTGTGTTTAACTCTCATGTTTAGTCCAATTTTTAAATAAATATGATTTAAATTCTGCATAAAGATTATTTTAGTATGTTGTGCACCACTGAGTCCTAATACTCAGCGATGGCTGTTATTGCTATCGCAGATTTAGAGACTAGAGGAGCAGCAAACTGAGCTGCTGAGAATTGAGGACCTACCTGCATGAAGTTATCGGGTATATTTTGTACCCTGACTGTAAAAATTCATTTTGATGTATGTAATGTACGTAAATGTATGGACTTGTAAAATTGGTCTTCAGCAGCTTGTATAAAGTTTGTAATAAAATTTAGTTTGAATTTCTTTTAATGTAAATTTTTATAATGATGTATATAAATTGTTTTATCTTTAATGAAATATGAATGGAAGTATTTTGTTTTAAATTGAATGAAATTGATTAATGGTATTTTGATGAATGTTGAATATTGGAAATTGTGGATTTGAATTTTTGGAAATTGATAAATGATGTTGAAATTGGTTGGGATGATTGTGAATTTGAAGAAGTGGTTGAGATAAATAATTGAAAGTGCTTTTTACAGGTATTTGAAGAACTGTTTTCTCAAAATACAGACGACACTCTGCCGAAATTTTTATAAAATTTGCGGAAAAACAAAATGGGCAAAATTTTTTTTACTAGTTTTAAAACTTCAAATAAATGATTTTAATACCTATTAGAAAATGCTCACCACTTATAAAAGTAAGAAGATTGTTTTAAAATCCCTTGTAGGGTACTTAATGAGTTATCGGTAGGTGAAGTTCGGTAGTTCATTAGGTATTCTACAGGATCATGTTATGCCTTATAGAGGGGTAAGGTGTGACATGTTTTAGTGGTATCAAAGCAAATTTTTGAAGTACATTTTAACTTGTGAATTTGTGTCTTTTCTTTGCTAAGTACAACTGCTCAATGTCCTTATTTGTTACATACAGTGCATTACATCATAAATATGAACTAATAGAGGGAAATCTCCTTGTGTTATTTATTCAGGAGATACCCTAACTTCAGACTGAAATGGAAGAAGGGGATCGCTCGGTCGAGCAATCTGTTGAAGATGAGGCACAAGGGGAAGCCCCAGCTCTACAGAATGTCAGTGGATCAGTAGCACCAGCCCCACAAATGCTGCAGTTTCCTGCACATTTCGCATAGTAGATGGCTATGATGTTTCAACAAATGGCTGGGGGTATGCCTGCTCAAGCTCCACCCCAGACACCTGTGGTACAACCACAACCTCCAGTCAGACAGTATGACAAACAGTTGAAGTATGGGGCTACAGAATTTAAGGGTATAGTAGACCCGCTTGAGGCAGAGCAATGGCTTGAAAGAATGGACATAGTGTTCAAGAAGCTGCACTGCCAAGATGAATTGAAGTTTGAATACTCTGTGTCACTACTGTAAGGGGATGCGTATGATTGGTGGAAGACCATCTCCCACAGCTTGGCTGAACCACTAGTACTGACCTGGGATGACTTCATCAGAGAGTTCAGACAAAAATATGCCCCAAACGCATATGTGGATCAAAAGTTACAAGAATTTCTGAGTCTAAAGCAAGAGAGTAGATCAGTGGCAGAGTATGAGAGGGAGTTCTCCCGTTTAAGCCACTATACTGGGAGTTTCCTTTCTACCAGCAAGGAACGATGCAAGAGATTTGTGATGGGTTTGAAGCCCAGTTTGAGGATGCAAGTAATGGGATTCAGACACAGCAACTTCTCTGAGCTCATCTCTCAAGCACTTGAGCTAGAAAGGATTGAATCAGAAGTGGCACCTGTAAAAGAAAAATCAGAGAGGACTGAGAAAACAGAGAAAGATAAAGATGAAAAGTCAGTAGAGCCAAGTCCTAGTGGTACTTCTGGCAAGAGGAAGAAATTTAGTGGACCTAGCAGAGGTCGAGGTGGAAGATTTGGAAGGGGCCGATTCTTTGGACAGAGACCCCCTAGGTCTAGTCAGCAGCCGAGCAGGGGTTCATATCTTGCCTGCCCCTATGAGAGTTGTGGCAAGATTCATGGGGGAGAATGCTATTGGGCTACGGGAGCCTGCTTTAACTGTGGAGGCAAGGGCCATTTAGCTAAAGACTGCACTAGCGCTGTCACACCCTACTCCCCCGTAAGATGTAACATGATCCCGTAGTACACCTAATGAATTACCGTACTTCGCCTATCGATAACCCATTAGATATACTACAAGGGATTTTAAAACAATTTTCGTGAAATTTAAATCATTGATTAAAATCTGGTGTTATAAAAATTTTTCAAAAATTTGGCAAAGTGCCGGCTGTGTTTTGAGAAAACAGTTCTTCAAACCTGAAAAGGAAAAACCTCCCAATATATTTTCTCAAATACAACTCCAATAACTTCATTTCAACTCACCATTCAAATCTCAATAATCAAATCAATTTATTTTCAAACCAATCTCATCATAAAGAACATTTCATTGATTACAAGACTCAACATTTATATCACAATAATTTACATTTAATAACATGCCAAAATATTTTATAAGAGTTTTTATACAACTGCTCAAATAATTTACATACATATTATCACATACATACATCAAAACCTATGTACATGGGTATACCTATGATATACCTGGAGCTAATCTGAATGTGTCTTCAAAGAAGCTTACTCAATTGCTCTATGCTCTTTTCACCTGCGACAGCATACAAAGCTATCGCTGAGTGGTGAACTCAGTGGTGTACAACTATATACCTTAACAAAAACATAGTACAATATACCTTAACAAAAATTACAGCAAATAATTTGGAAATCTGGACATTCATCAAATTTCAAAACTCAAAATATTCATTGCCAATAATATAAATCATTTGTATAAAATGACTTTGATAACGAAATTCAATTTATCAAATCATAATTAACCATTTAAGGTAATTTCAACAAAATCAATTATACATAAATCATAATTGAAATTACAATTCTTTATTATTCAAAAACCATTCTTTATCTCAAAAACGATTCTTTATCTCAAAAACCATTCTTTATCTCACTAACTATGCAAGACTAATCTGAAAGGGCCATCTTCGGGGTGATTCTAACTCCCTATGGTCGGGGAGGTCGAATCATCGTGCACAGTACACATCACAATAATGAATCTTCCGAAAAGGCCATAACATAAAAAAAACTTAGAACTAACCTCTAATAAGAAGAGAATCTAAGCCTGTGCACGTACCATGGTAATCAAAACACAACTAACTCCATTATCTTCTCAACAAATGAGAGAGACGGGTAATAACCTAGTCAAGCATCTATAGTGAGATATAAAACAATATCACAATCCTTTTAGTGAGCATAAATCATAATACAATTCGATTCAAAGTAAATTCCAATATCCAATAATTTTTATGCTCATCACAATTCAAATCATAAATTTGCATTTCTCATGCAAATTGCCCATAACAATTCAAAACATATTCTATCACAATTTTCCAAAACATAATTTGTTCAATTCGCAATAATGCTTAACACTTGTTGAAATACCATTTCACAAAGCTAAAATCATACATACTATAATAATTTCAATAATTATTGAATTAAATCCAATGCTTGTTAAACATAATACATGAGAAAAATATGTCATTTAATCATATGAAATATTCAGAACAAAATCAATTAAAAACTAGTTGTGCACAAACCTTTGATAACTGTCTCTTGGTTCTGACTCAGTGTTTCCTTCCCCTTCCATGAGTCTTTGCTAACTGAAACACACAATTTAAAGTGTTTCAATACTCATTTAAACTGTCTCTAACAATAAGGCTTAATACTTAATTTATTGAATTCTATTATTTCCTTAGTCAACCTAAGATGTTGACCCTCGATGCATTCTAGGTGAATTAGGTTTTAATGTTACCAATATGTCACATTTGTAGCCTTTTTGTATTGGTACATGTTACCAAATTCATTTCCATGTATATTGTATTTTATTGTAATTTGTCGGATTCCGGTATACCAATTTGATCTAACCGGATGACCTAGTTCCCTCGGTTTTCGGGTTTCAATTAAAACTACAAACTTGTAGATCTATGTCTTATTGCATGCAGGGCAAAATTTCAGGTCATTCTGAGTTTACTAGACCAAGTTATGGTCATTTTACTATTGTTGGTCAGAATGTACCAAAATTGATCACTTTAGGTCATTTTAGGTCATTTTAGGTTCAGCCAGTTTTTGGACCTGAACTGGTGCAAGCTATTTGGCTTGGTTCTGGCCATTTCTGGGCTTTGGTGTCTTCATAAGACTTGTAGATATATGTCTCAACTATTCATGGGAAAACTTTCAGGTCATTTGGCCCTGTTTTGAGTAAGTTATGGTCAAAACACTAACTGCTGCCCAATTGGTCAATTTCCAGGCTTTCAAGTGACTAATCCGGATTTGGTCATTTTTCAAGTCACCTTTTAGGCAGAATTTAGGTAAGCTTCCTTCATGAAAGTTGGCACATTTTGTGCCTAGTTTCACCTCCAATTGGCCTCATATCAATTGGAGCCACACACTTAGGGTTATAGGTCCATTTGCACACTGCCCTCTACATGCTTTTCAAACACCAAACCAAACACATGTTTACCAATTACATTTTCACTTCCCATACCATTCTGCATTTGGCACTAACCAAAACCATTCCATTCTCTACATTATAGGTCAACTTGGACAGAATATAACCACTTCAAATACACCAAATGCAGTCACCATTCACAAAGTTCAATCCCAATAATATATACACATAAATACTTCTAATTATCACACAAACTTCCATTATCAAATTACATACCTATCACTACTATTCCACACACATATATGCTGCCATTCTTTTGTACAATATTTCAACAACATTTCATGAATTCGAACCTTATCAATTTCTATTTTGAGGCTGCCCAAAAATTACACATACACATCAACTTCCATTTTCACTTTTCAAGCTTACAAATCAAACTTTATACATGGAATTCAACTTCAATTCAATTAAACATTTAAATCAACACCCCAAATCACCAATTACATGAAGAAAACAAGTTACATATTAAACTTCCATGGCTGCCAAAATGGAGCAGTACCCTAACTTACCAAACTTCAACTTTTCTTCCATATATAAACTTATCTCAACACCCACACAAACTCTAACAAAGAAAAGTTGAAGAAATGGATACTTACCCCTTTTGAGCTTGACCAAACTTTACCTATTCCTCTTGAAATTACTATCAAATTCTTGCTTGCAAGGTGGGGATAAACTTTAATGAAGACAAGTTGTGGAAAGCATGGCTTGATCATGGAGATTTGAGCTTGGGAAGTGGGTGGCCATGGATGAAAGCTTGGGAGGATTTTCGGCTAGTTTGTTTGGGAGGTTGAAGATGAAAGATTTTATGTCCCAATATAATATATTATATGTCCATTAACTTCACTTAGTGGAGCACTAAGTATGGTTAAAGTATTAATTAATCTAAAGTTTCTGATTTCCCACATTTTCCTCATATCTTTTACTATTTAGATTATGTACCACCATTTTAAATTTTCATGAAATTTTCCAAGTGTAATATTATTTATTTTTAATGAACATTTAGGTCAAAAGGCAACTCGGGATGTCAAATGACCACAATGCCCTTATTCGGATTGCATTCTCGATTTTTCGGTAACACCGAGTTTTGTCGTTTTCTCGATTTCTCGTTTTTCTTTGTACTACTTAATTAATTTTTTTTTTTGATATTTCTATTGACATTTATACTTCAATAAGTCTTTAATTATGTCTCCAAACTAAAATTTGAGGGTTCCCTGCAGTCCTGGGGTCGGCTATTGCCTACACCGTAACTTTCCCGTGCGGTCACCCAACGCTGCGGTGCTGGCTTGTTTAACTTAGTTTCATTTCATTGCTATTATTTTTCCTTTATTTTTCTTGTATTTTATTTTCTTGTTTTTCATTATTTTATGTCTTCTCACTAACAATTAAATATAGTTCTAGGCATCCTAGCTGTCCGGACCGACACTGGTCACTAGAACAGTAGAATGCACTACCGAATATAGGGGTGCTATAAGCACTCCTAAATATGGTCCAGCTCCTACGACTGCAGAAGTACCTATTCAGAGTCTTGCTCCTAGAGGTTCACAATCAGTTGGTAGAGGAAGAGGCAGAGGTAGAGGCACCTTACAGCGATCGAGCATTTGTTGGTCGATCGCTGAGGAAGTGCTTCAGCTAGAGTCTACACAATGAGATAGCGAGAAGAGGCTGAGACTTCTGATGTTGTAGCTGGTACATTCTCTATCTCTGATCAAGAAGTATTTGTGTTGTTTGATCCGAGTTCAACCCACTCATATGTTAGTGCTAGCATAGTCAGTTCATTTGCTGTTCCATGTGTCCAAATGGGTTTTGAAGTGCTACTAACTAGTCCATTAGGACAAGAGGTTCGGGTCAACAGAATTTATAGAGACTGTCCTTTGGTGATCCAAGGACATGTTTTTCTATCAGATTTGATTGAAATGCCTTTCAGAGATTATGATATTATCTTGGACATGGATTGGTTAGCCAGGCATCACGCCATGATTGACTGTAGATTGAAGACAGTCACTTTTGGTCTCCCTTTGTACGGTGATGAGGTAATACATGGGGAGAGGCATTTACTACCATCAAACATCATTTCGGCTGCACTAGCCAGAAGGATGATCAGAAAGGGGTGTGAAGCATACCTGGCACATGTGATAGACACCCAAGTGGGGAGCCCAGCACTGAGGGACATCCCCACAGTATGTGACTTTCCGGATGTGTTCTGATGAATTGCCAGGATTACCTCCAGAAAGAGAGGTGCAGTTTGAGATTGATGTTATGCCTGGTGTGGACCCAATCTCCATAATGCCATATAGAATGGCATCTGCAGAATTGAAAGAGTTGAAAGTGCCGTTGCAAGAACTACTTGATAAGGCTTTATCCGCCTCAGTGTGTCACCTTGGGGAGCGCCAGTGTTGTTTATTAAGAAGAAAGATGGCACTCTCCGCTTATGTATTGATTATCGGCAGTTGAATAAGGTGACAATAAGGAATAGATATCCATTGCCCCACATTGATGACTTGTTTGATCAGTTGAGGGGTGCGGCTGTGTTCTCCAAAATTAACATGAGATCAGGTTATTATCAGCTAAAAGTACAAAAGTAGAGTATTCCTAAAACTGCCTTCAGAACCCGCTATGGCCATTATGAGTTCTTGGTCATGCCATTTAGGTTAACTAATGCTCCGGCTACTTTTATGGATCTGATGAACACTATCTTCAGACCATACCTCTACCAGTGTGTTGTGGTATTCATTGATGATATATTGGTGTATTCGAGGAGTGCAGAAGAGCATGATAGACATCTGCGGATTGTACTGCAAACTTTGAGGGAGAAACAGCTATACGCCAAATTATTGAAGTGTGAATTTTGGCTGAAGGAGATATACTTTTTGGGACATATAGTATCAGCAGAAGGTATTAAGGTAGATCCTAGTAAGATAGAAGCTATCCTTAATTGGAGACCACCCAGAAATATCATGGAGATTCACAGTTTTCTGGGTTTAGCTGGATACTATCGTTGATTTGTGAAGGGATTCTCCATGTTGGCATCTCTATTGACCAAGTTACTTTGAAAAGATGTGAAATTTGAGTGGACAGATAAATGCTAGCAGAGTTTTGATGAATTGAAGAAATGTTTAACTGAGGCTCCAGTCCTGACTTTACCTACACCGGGTTAAGAATATACAGTTTATAGTGATGCTTCTCACAATTGGTTAGGCTGTGTGTTGATGCAAGATCGAAATGTCATTGCCTATGCATCACGCCAGCTAAAACCGCTTGAGAGGAATTATCCAACACATGATTTGGAGCTTGCAGTTATTGTGTTTGCTCTTAAGATCTGGAGACATTATTTGTATGGAGAGAAGTGTTATATCTACACAGATCATAAGAGTTTGAAGTATTTGGGCACCCAGAAAGAGTTGAATTTGAGACAGAAGAGATGGTTAGAGTTGATAAAAGACTATGATTGTCTGATAGACTATCAGCCAGGGAAAGCTAATGTTGTGGCTGACGCCTTAAGTCGTAAGACTATGGCAAGTCTACGAGTTACTCCTTTGTCTATAGTACATGAGTTGAGATCATTACATGCCAGCTTAGAGATTAATGATAAGGGGCAGACAGCAGTTGCATGGCATGTAAAGTCAGTGTTGATTGATCAAATTAGAATGGCTGCTCAGAATGATGAAAGGTATCAGAAGCTGTTGGAAGAAGTCCGGCAGGGCAAGAAACCAAAATTCTCAGTAAGAGATGACGGTCTACTGCTACACCAGGGCAGAATATGTGTTCCTAATAATGTTGACTTGAGGAAGATCATTTTGAAGGAAGTACATGAGTCTCCTTTTGCCATGCATCCTGGTGGCACAAAAATGTATAGAGGGCTAAAGGAGCATTAGTGGTGGATGGGTATGAAAAGAGACGTGGCAGAGTTTATTTTCAAATGCCTAACTTGTCAGCAAGTGAAGGCAGAACATCAAGTACCCGCTGGGTTATTAGATCCACTACCAGTACCAGAATGGAAATGGGAGAGAATAATGATGGATTTTGTGATGGGACTTCTGAGGACACAGAAGAGTCATGATGCAGTATGGGTCATTGTTGACAGACTAACCAAGTCTGCTCATTTTTTGCCAGTCCGGATGGACTACAGTTTAGAAAGATTGGCCAAGTTGTACATTGATGAGATAGTAAGACAGCATGGAGTGCCAGTATCCATCGTATCAGACAGAGATCCTAGGTTCACTTCTAGATTCTGGGGTAGTCTTCAGAGAGCCCTAGGAACTAGATTGAACTTCAGTACGGCATTCCACCCACAGACAGATGGCCAATCTGAGAGGGTAATTCAGATCTTGGAGGGCATGCTACGGGCTTGTGTGATTGAGTTTGAGGGCAGTTGGGACACACAATTGCCTTTGATTGAGTTTGCTTACAACAATAGCTACCAATCAAGTATTGGGATGCCTCCATATGAAGCTTTGTATGGCAGAAAATATAGAACCCTGTTGTGTTGGGATGACGTGGGTGAAAGAAAGATGATTGGGCCAGAAATTGTTCAGCAAATTGAAGAGAAAATCAGATTGATCAGAGATCGACTTAAGACTGCATCAGACTGTCAGAAGTCCTACATTGATTTAAAGAGAAGAGATATTGAGTATGCAGTGGGTGAGAAAGTATTCCTCAAGGTTTCTCCTTGGAAGAGAATTATGAGATTTGGCAGAAAGGGGAAACTGAGTCCTCGTTTCATTGGGCCATATGAGGTTCTAGAAAGAGTGGGTCCTTTGGCATATCGATTGGCACTACCTCCAGAGTTAGAGAAGATACATAATGTCTTTCATGTGTCTATGTTGAGGAGGTATCAATCAGACCCATCTCATGTACCACCAGTAGAGGAAATTGAAGTGAATCCAGGCCTCACATGTGAGGAAGAACCCATAAAGATTCTAGCTTATGAGGTGAAGCAGCTACGAAACAAGCAAATACCGTTAGTGAAAGTGCTGTGGAACCATCATTCGAGCCAGGAGGCTACTTGGGAACGAGAGGAGGACATGAAGAGACAACACCCACAGCTATTCAGAGATTGATACCAGGTAAAATTTCGAGACAAAATTTATTTTAAGTGGGGGATAATTGCAACACCCCTATTTGCATAGCCTGGTATATTTCACTATTCCGGTGATCGGAGCCGGTCCGAACAATTAAGGGGATTAAAACCACACTTAAGATGACTAGAGAAGCCATAACCACAAATAATTAGTAATTGCCAATTAGTTAAGTATGAATAAGAAAAACAGAACATAAGTTAAATGAGCCGAGAGTCACAGCGATGGGTGACCTTCTCGGGAAGGATTGCAAAGTCGATTTAAACTCGAATTTTGAACAATAAAATATGACGCCGCGGTCCTTAGAACTATTACAAACACAGTGGAAAAGAGAAAATCACGAAAAAGAATTGTTAAGCCAGTTAAATAATTAGGTCAGGGAGCCGAAAGAAATATTGAATTATTTCTAAACTGGGTTGAACTGGTGAGGGGTAATTTGGTCAATTGATCCAGAGAGCTGACTCCTGACCTAACTGTCAAATAAAATCGGAGAAAAGAAAATTACGAAATCGAGAATTAAATTAAAGAACTAATAGAAAAATAAAAAGAAAATTGAAAAAGTGAATAGAGATGACATCATGCATGATGCCATAAATACTATAATTAAAAATTTATTTAATTTGATTTATGGTCTTCCATAAGACTAAATTCATAAAAGAAAAAGAAATGAAAAAAAAAACTTCATCTTCTTAAAAAAAATGTGAACCGTCTCTCTCTCACCCTGTCCCTCACCAAACTCCATTAAAGCTCATTTTGGGCTTGAAGAAAACCTAATTCCCACCATAAAAACCCTACTCTCCATCACTAAATCTTGTAACTAGACCTTGATAAGGAGATTTACAACAAAAAGAAAAAGAAAGAAGAAGTTTGGAGAGGTGGAAAAATTATGCATAAGGTTAGTAAACTAAACTTGATTTGTTAGTTGATTTAATTGTGTTTATAGTTGAATAAACCTAGAAATTCATTTAAAATGAAAAGAAAACACCTTAAGGGGACTAAAGGGAAATTTGGCCAGTATGTGTGGGGGTAAGATTTGCTTGGGTTTGATTGAATTAGAGGTGAATATGAACATCAAGGAGTTGAATGATTATGGTTATATGCTTTGAATTAGCTAAATGCAACAAATTGGTGAACTAAGGTTTTGGACACTTAGGGTTTAGGAGTAAAAAATGTGAGAAATTGTGAAATGATGTGTTTGACCTAATTTGAGGTGAGAAATGGTCATTTGTGACCAATTGAGATGTGTTGAAAGTGTTAGAAGTGAATTTAAATTCAGATTGAAAATAGTTATGTTGTCGGCAGCAGGACCAAGGTCCCTTTGAGGGACCAAAACTGACAATTTACAAGTACAATTGGCATGAGACCAATTGGGAATGAAAATAGGCACAAAATGACACATTTTTCATTCAGGAATCATGCCCAAAAAGTGACCAAAACCTAGTAAACAAATTGACCAAATCCGGATTTTTGTAGTCTGACCTGTACAAAAGTGACCAAATGAACAGTGTTTGTTCATTTGGCCATAACTTGGGCTAAGTAGGTCTAAATGACCTGAAAGTTTACCAGTGGATAGCTGAGATATAGACCTAAAACTTTCATGAAGAACACAAACCCAAATTATGCCCTTAACCAAGTCATTTGGCCACCCAAAATTAGTGACCTAAAACTGCCATAACCAGTTTGGTGCCCAGAAATCTGGGTTAAGTCCAATCCGACAGCCATGATTCAAATGGCTATAACTTGAGCTAAAAAACTCCAAATGGAGTGATTCAAAAAGGAGAATAAAGCTAAGACAATATGGAACATTTTCTATGAAGAAAGTTTTGCAAATTCTAACAGAAAAATGACTAATGGAATAGTGCAACTTAAGACACCAAAACTGAAAATTTGCAAATTTGCCTAAAATACTTAGAATTTGAGTAAACAACCAAAACCAACAAATTTTGTAACCAAAATGTG
Organism: Hevea brasiliensis; assembly: GCF_030052815.1. Lineage (NCBI taxonomy): Eukaryota > Viridiplantae > Streptophyta > Magnoliopsida > Malpighiales > Euphorbiaceae > Hevea > Hevea brasiliensis. Next base: position 54,730,599 of record NC_079500.1, on the reverse strand, counting down.
GTATATGGGTGAAGTTGGAATTCTCATACCTATTAAGCCTTAGAAAGTCAACAAATTGACTTGAATAGTATAGTGAATAGTAACCCCGAAACACAAATTTTAAAGAACGTCAAGTTTAGCATATTAGGGCTAGGTAAAAGTAAAATTAAATTTAGTTTTGGATTTATGCTAAGTTATGATACTGAAACACTGTGAAACTGTGTGTTTCAGTTGAAAAGAATACTGGGAAAGAACCCGAGGAATCAAATCAAGGCCAAGAGGCAACTCGCTTAAGGTTTGTGCACAACATATAATTTCTGTAAATTATCTTCTGCATATTGTTTTGAATAATTTGAAATATTAATTGTGACATTATTATGATGAAGTATTTATGATGCTTTGATTTAAACCGTTGGAAGTTATTTGTGTATATTTGAGATGGCATAAATGTTTAGTAAATTGTTAAGATAAGCTTTGAAACCACAGTGTCATGACCCTATATTTGAACACTTCACTAGCATGACTAGTGGGGGTAATCAGTTTTGAATTTTGATTCCTTCTCTGGCTGAAGTGTTGAGGTGTGTGCCAGTAGAAGAAGAAATTGAATGGATATCCATATATTTGAGCTAGCTAGCCTTGTGATGTGACTTCTCCTTAGCCTCTAGCTATTGAGATTATATTTGTTTCACATGGCATGATATAACTGTGGGTTTTATGAAATTGGTTTTGACACTTCAAAATGAAATTGTTTGGATTAAAATCTCATAATTCATGTTTTGTGTTTAACTCTCATGTTTAGTCTATTTTTTAAATAAATATGATTTAAATTCTGCATAAAGATTATTTTAGTATGTTGTGCACCACTGAGTCCTAATACTCGTGATGGTATTATTGCTATCATGATTTAGAACTAGAGGAGCGACAAAGAGTTCTTTGAGAATTGAGGACCTACCTGCATGAAGTTATCGGGTATATTTTGTACCCTGACTGTAAAAATTCATTTTGATGTATGTAATGTACGTAAATGTATGGACTTGTAAAATTGGTCTTCAGCAGCTTGTATAAAGTTTGTAATAAAATTTAGTTTGAATTTCTTTTAATGTAAATTTTTATAATGATGTATATAAATTGTTTTATCTTTAATGAAATATGAATGAAAGTATTTTGTTTTAAATTGAATGAAATTGATTAATGGTATTTTAATGAATGTTGAATATTGGAAATTGTGGATTTGAATTTTTGGAAATTGATAAATGATGTTGAAATTGATTGGGATGATTGTGAATTTGAAGAAGTGGTTGAGATAAATAATTGGAAGTGCTTTTTACAGGCATTTGAAGAACTGTTTTCTCAAAATACAGACGGCACTCTGCCGAAATTTTTATAAAATTTGCGGAAAAACAAAATGGGCAAAAATTTTTTTACTAGTTTTAAAACTTCAAATAAATGATTTTAATACCTATTAGAAAATTCTCACCACTTATAAAAGTAAGAAAGTTATTTTAAAATCCGTTGTAGGATACTCAATGAGTTATCGGTAGGTGAAGTTCGGTAGTTCATTAGGTATTCTACGGGATCATGTTATGCCTTACAGAGAGGTAAGGTGTGACATGGTTAAACATTAAGGATATAAACCCATTGTTTGTGAGGGGAGGATCCTCTTAGACCACCCCTTGTTAGTGTGTCTAATGTACCATTTTTCAAGTGATCAAATTAGATGATCCATTCCATGAATCTAGTCATCTAATTTAGCTATAGTCGCTAACAGTGCAATTTTGCAATTTTGCTAACAAAAATTTCTAACATTTTGGAGACATTAAAAATACGTATAAAAATGTTTTCAAAAACATAAATATGGTTTTTAGTGGATTTTTCTCTCACCTTGCACATAAATCTAAGAACACCTAATCTTCATGATTCTTTAAGTGTCCAAGACTTGTATTCTTAACGCTTTAATCTCAAAATATCCTTACAATAAAGCCAAATTAATATGTTTAATACCTATAGCATATGGGAAATCAGAAAATTTTTATTGGAGCCAACAATAACATAATAAAAAAATATGTTGCTTTTATTTATTTAATGACAACCAAGTAATTTTGATGTAAAAGAACTAAGAAAATTTGGAATAAGAATTCTGATATTTATTGCCCCAGAAATTAAAGATATATAAAAAAAATTACAGCTAATAAATAGGTTCCTAATCAAGCTAAACTACCAAAATTGTATCAGAATCATACAACAAAAGGTAAGAACAAATATGCACACAAAAATTCCTAAACAAATACCCTAAATAAATGCAAAATAAGTGGTAGCTAACAGCTGCCTTTCCATTACCCCCCCCCCTCCTCAAGTTGGAGCATGGAGATCTCGAATGCCTAACTTGAGAAGAAGAAAGTCAAACTGATTCTTTCCTAACGCCTTTGTGAAGATATCCGCAGGTTGCATTGAACTACATACATAATCTGTTCGAATGTTACCATTCAATATCTCATCATGGATAAAATGACAATCCACTTCAATATGCTTGGTACGTTCATGATAGACAGGATTAGCAGCTGTATGCAGAGCTGCCTGACTATCACAATACAAATTCATAGGTTCAGTATGGCCCACACCAAGAGAATTCAATAATCCTTTCAACCATTTAAGGTTACAAGTTATAGTATTCATAGACCGATATTCAGTTTCAGTGGATGAGCGAGACACTGTCTGTTGCTTTTTAGTCTTCCACGAGATAGGGGATTCACCTAAAAGAACAAAATAACCGGTCAAAGACCGTCTCGTCAAAGGACAGCTAGCCCAATCAGAATCACAATAGGCATACAGTAGTATACCCTAACCTGGATTTCCTTTCAAATAATGCACAACTCTAACAGCTGCCTCCCAATGAGCTTTATTTGGTTATTGCATGAACTGAGCAAGAATATGCACACAATAAGACAACTCGGGCCGAGTTATTGTTAGATAAATAAGCCGTCCCACCAGACGCCTATACTGAGCAGGGTCATCCACATCATCACTCTCGGTAAGGGCCAGCTTGTGATTTTGTTCAAGAGGAGTTTTAGCCGGCTTGCAACCCAGTAATCCAACTTCAGAAATTACATCCAATGCATACTTAAGTTGACACAAGAAAATACCTGGCTACTTCAATCCCTAAGAAAAATTTCAGCTTCCCCAAGTCTTTCATATGAAAGCAACGACTCAAATAGTTCTTGAATTTTTGCACAATGGAAACATCATTGCTAGGGATAATAAGGTCATCCACATAAATAAGCACATTCAATTGAACAGTCCCAGCTCGAAAAATGAACAAAGAGTAATCTGAATATGATTGCTGAAATCCATAAGCTTTTAGAGATGTAGCCAATTTCGCAAACCAACATCTAGGTGCTTGCCGCAAACCGTATAGAGATTTCTGGAGTTTACAAACCTTCCCTGGTGATTGAGAAGCAAATCCAAGTGGCATCTTCATGTAAACCTCTTCCTCCAAATCACTGCGTAAGAAAGCATTTTGGACATCCATCTGATGGAGTTCCCAATTCTTTGCAGCCATAATGGCAAGAAAGGTGCGCACAGTAACCATTTTTGCTATAGGAGCAAAAGTCTCTTGATAATCTATGCCTTCAACTTGATTATTTCCCAATATCACTAACCGCGCTTTGTATCGTTCAACACTTCCATCAGAATTGTATTTAATTTTGTATACCCACTTGCTTCCTATTACTTTCTTCCCAAATGGTAGATTTTCAACTGTTCATGTACCATTATCCCCCAAAACCTGTATTTCTTTTCTCATAGCCGCTATCCACCATTCATCTTTAACTGCTTCTCCATAAGAGCTTGGTTCATGTCCTGTAGTAATGGCTGCCAAAAAACATCAGTGTTGTGCAGAGAATTTATCATAACCCACATAATGTGATATAGAGTAAGGCGTACCTGAGGAATCAGATTGGAAAGGTGAGCATACCGAGGGGCTTGTTTTGATGGCGTTTGTCACATAATCCTTCAAATAAACACTAGGTTGCTTGGCCCTTTGTCCCCTACCTAGTTGCTCTTCAACAACTTCACCTCTATCCACTCCCTCACTATTTTTATGGATCAATTCTTCTATTTCAGGATTCACATCACTTTCTCTATCCACACTTTCATCGTGCTCCTTTCCCAAGGTGTTCTCTAAACCATCAACTTCATCACCCAACTCCTCAACTCCATTTTTAATGAGTTCATCACCCATTGTTTTCTCATTTGCATATGGAAATTCTGTTTCAGCGAATACCACGTCTCTTGATACAAAGTATTCTTTAGTTTCCAAATCATACAATCTCCATCCCTTCTTTTCAAATGGATACCCAACAAAAACACACCTACGACTTCTACTACCAAATTTATCTTTATCTCGATTCAAATTATGCGCATAGCACAAACAACCGAAAACCCGAACGTGTTTGTAAGAAGGTACTTTCCCAAAGAGCATCTCATATGGGGTTTTACCATTTAATAATATAGATGGAGTCCTATTAATCAAATACTCGGCTGCAAGTACACATTCTCCCCAAAATTCTATGGGCAAATTTGCTTAGAAACATAAGGCTCTTGCCACATTAAGAATATGGCAATGTTTTCTTTCCACTCGGCCATTTTATTGAGGTGTTCCTACATAGGAAGTCTGATGCAACATCCCTTGTTGATCAAAATATTCTTTCAAGCACATAAATTCACTTCTGTTATCACTTCTGACAATTTTCACATTTTTTTCAAATTTACGTTTAACCATCACAACAAATTTCTTAAGAACACAAGCTACTTCTTGTTTTCCATTCAGCAAATATATCCAAATAGCACAAGAGTAATCATCAATAATTGTTAAGAAGTAAATTGCTCCACAAGAAGTTGGGACTCTATAAGGTCCCCACAAATCACAATGTATCAATTCAAAACAACCATAAGCTTTATTGTCAGTAGAAAAGAAAATCTCTCTTGTTTGCTTTGCTCCAAAATAAACTTCATAAGTTTTATTAGTTTTCCTAACTATGCTACCAGCTTCTGGAATTAACTCTACCACCTCATAAGAAGGATGCCCCATTCTCTTATGCCAAAGCTCAAAAGACCCCACATCAGTTACCTTGCAAGCATGTACCGATGTTACTCCCTTGAAAAAGTATAGCCCCTCGTGTTGCTCACCTGCTCCAATCAGGTTCCTCGAATTTAGGTCCTGTATAGCACAAATTTTGTTAGTTAGTTGAATAACCAAATTTGAATCATTAAGTAGTTGTGATACAGAGATCAGATTGCAATTCAAATTTGGCACATAAAGGACTTGTTGCAATTTCAAGTCTCCTCCAAGCAACACAGTTCCTTGTTTCACTGCCAAGGTCTTTTCTCCATTAGGTAACCCGACTGAGCATGGCACAATGTCACGCAATTCACTCAAAAATGCCAACGTTCCTGTCATATGATGGGAAGCTTCTGTGTCAATAATCCAAGGAAATATCCTCTGCGTACCTGTTAACCTCTCATTGCCACCATTCTGACAAGAATTCAATATGCCCAGTAAAGCAGCCCACTGCTCTTCATTTAATCCACTAAGACCCTTTCGATCTGAATCTGTCACAATTCCACGCCCACCATCAACTCCAGTTGCTTGTGTGGCGTTGGCATGAGCAACTCCTCCCTTGCTACGTTCTACTCCACTGCCACACTTTTGACCACCTCCTCGTCCAGCAGAAGTTCCACATAGTCTATTACCCCACCATTCTGGATAACCTATCAGCTAGAAACAACTTTCAGCATCATGTCCCTCTCGGTTGCAATTAGAACAAATTGAGGATTTGTCTTTATCCCCCCCAGAATTTCGACTACCTGGTCAAATTGTAAAACTCATAGGATTGCCTCTTTCTTCCTTGGTTCGTGTCATAGTTTGCACCCGCTCTTACTGAACAACCATAGCATAGGCATGATTCAAATTAGGCAAGGGTTCAGTGCTTAAAATATTAGAGCGCATTGTTCCGTATCCTTCTTCATCCAAGCCCATTAAAAACTGATGAACTCTCTCTTCTTCATGCTTTCTTTCCAATTCAATGGTAAGATTGCATCTGCAGCCTACACAGATACACACTGGTATCTGATCATATTTGTTTATTTCATCCCATAACGTTTTGAGTCTTTCGAAATAGGACACGATCGGTTGACCTTCCTGCCTACAATTCGCCAGATTCAATCTCAGTTGTTGCATTCGTGAACCATTCCCAATCGAGAACCTCTATTTAATATCCTCCCACAGATCCTTTACGTTCTCCATGTGAGAGATGGTTGAGCGAAGCGTCGGTTCAATGGTGTTAAACATCCAAGAAACCAGCATAGAGTTAACCGTCCACCAATCTTCGAGTTCCAGTGAGTCATCTGCTGGTTGCTTGACAGATCCATCAATAAAACCATATTTCTTTTTAGCCCGCAATGCAGTCCGCATAGCTTGCGCCCATTCTTCGTAATTCTCGCCCTTCAACTGAACTTGGGTAATCAAGTTACCTGGGTTGTCATTCGAATTCAATGTGTAAGAACTAGAAGTTTTCTTCCCTGATTCAGAACTCTCATTTTTCTTTTCATCAGCCATGGCTATGATACCATGTAAAAGAACTAAGAAATTTTGGAATAAGAATTCTGATATTTATTGCCCCAGAAATCAAAGATATATATAAACAAATTACAGCTAATAAGTAGGTTCCTAATCAAGCTAAACTACCAAAATTGTATCAGAATCATACAATAAAAGGTAAGAACATATATGCACACAAAAATTCCTAAACAAATGCCCTAAATAAATACAAAATAAGTGGCAGCTAACAGTTGTCTTTCCAATATTTGACACTTTAATTTAAATCATAATAAATAAATTATAAATTATTGAGGATTAATAGAAAATTTGGAAGGACAACCAATGAAAGAATAAAAATTACTGTATATATTAAGATTTTTTTTTCTCTAAATAATTTGAGGGGCCAATAGAAAATTTAAGAAATTAATCAACAAAATCAACAATTTTCCATATATTAAAAAACTTCTATGTATATTTGGCCCTCACTTGCACCCCTAGTTCCGCCTCTGACCTACCTATAGTAACATTTGGCCTGTTTGGAATATAAAATTTTATAAAATTTCAATTCAATTAATTTATTTTTTTTTATCAATTCTCATAATGAAATAATTTAAATTTTTTTAGTTTAAAAATCTTTTATTTAAAAAAATTAAAATTATTTGTGATTGTATGAAAATTCAATTGAATTATTTTCTTATAAATTATTTATTCCAAACCAAACATTAAAGTAAAATATTAGTCTCCATTTATCATTATTTTGTTAATCATTAAAATGAAATATAACCCTCAGGTCAACATCTCTCTCTTTCCCCTTATCTTTTTATAACTTGTCAAAGCTCTCTTCCCTTTCCATGTTCTCCTTTGCAATCATGGTTGCTAGCCAACCTTCTCCGATCATCTCCCTCTCCTCATCTTTTTCCTACATCTCTCATTCTTCACTCTTTTCTCTAGTCATTTCATTTCCTTTACTTTTTGCCTTGATTTTCTTTTCCAATTTTTTGTCATTTGACCAATCAAACTACAAAGACTTTAGGCATTTTGATCATTTCCTAAAAATAAGTTGAATTTAGACACAAGGAACTTTTAGTTAATATTAGTTTTTTAAATGCACTATACACGTTATTTATACTCGTTATTTATGATTTAATTTATTTTTATATAATTTTTTAGTTAATTTTTTGTATATTATTATAAGATCAAAATTATTATTTCAATATAAATACTAATAAAATCAAATAAATAAAATGTAAATAAGTAATAATTGAATTTAAATAATAAAAATAGAAATATTAACATAATAATTACCTTTTGATAATAATTATGATGCCTTTTTTATTTGTATCTTTAGTTTTATATGTAGATTTGTCAAGAATTATTTTTAGTAAGCTGTGAACATTGAAATAAAATGGTAGTCAAAATTATGACTGGAAGAGAAACCAATAATTAAAATTATATTATGATAACTGATTTAACTCAATTTTGACTATAGATTAAAATAAAAAACTTTTAAAATCATGCTAAAATTGTTAAAAAAAATTAGCTATAATTATAAAATTTTGAAAAAAAGAAATATATTTTTTTTAGTATTAATTCTTTAAATTAGATATTACCATTTACTATTAATAAAATTATTTATGAGTTAGGATTTTTATCTATATAAGTATTTTTTGAAATTAGAATTATAATAAGACTAATAATTTAATATATTAATATTATTTATTATAAATTAAAAAATTATGAAATAATTTAATCATTTCGTAAATTTTCCATTCATATTCTTGTATTTATTAATTAATTATTAGAAAAAAAAGTACAAAATTATAAGTAAAAATGTTAGGTTAATGATTGAATGAATTTTTATTATATATATGTGCGCGCGTGTGTGTGTCTGTGTCTATGTGTGTGTGTGTGACATCCTCATTTTAGGTAGTTATGTACATTCTACTGTTCTGATGACTAATGTCTGTTCGGATAGCCAGGATGTCTGAAACCATACTTAGACTAGAGTGAGGAGTCATAAATTGATTGAATAAAGATCAAGTAAAATTAAAGGAAAATAAAAGAAGCGAAGTGTGAATCAGTTAAATGAGCAGGAGGTCCCAGCGATGGGTAACCTTACGGGAAAGTAACTGAAAGTTCAGTTGCCAACTCCACATTGATGAGGAATCCTATGGGATATTAATTTGGGAATAAATTGAAGGACAAATGACAATAAAAATATCAAGGGAATGCTAAAACATTTAAGCCAATCGGTAAGGACAATTATGACTTGGTAAGTTCAATAAAGGGTATTTTGGTCATTTCACTTAGAGAGTTGACTTTTGACCAAAATGTTAAATAAATTAAGTGAAAATTTATGCAATAAAATATGAAGAAAATTTAAAGAAAATTTAAATAGAAACATGTAATGGAAAGAAGAAAATAAAAGAAATGAAATATTAACTTTCCATTATGACATAAGCACTTAATTAAAATTTAAAACCCAATTAAATTAAGACATGTATATATATGCATAAGACAATCTAAATAAATGTCTTCTTATCATTTTTGGTCTTCATCTTCTTCTTCCCTCATCACTTGGCCGAACCACCATTCCCACACCCAACCACCATTTAGTTACCAACATAAAATTTTGATTTCTTATCTTTCTAGAGTGATTGCAAGTGAAAGATTAAAGAGAAATTGAAGTTGGTTAAGAAGAAAGAAGTGGTCATAAGAGGTAAGTGCAACCTAACTTCAAATTAGATGTTTAATTTGTGAGAATAAGTTGAATTGAGTTAAAATTATGAAGAAAAGTAAAGAAATTATGTATGAAGGTTGAGAATGAAATTCGGCCAGCCATGGCTGAAGGAGATATTAATGTGTTTAATTGTATGTAAACATGAATTCTAACTTAGATAATGTAACACCCCTCACCCGACTATAGTGTAGCCGAGCAAGGCGTGCTACATTCGGTGCCGGAGCACCCTATCTTATCTTACTTTATTCCTTTAATCATTTTCAAGTTATTATCTTTTAATATCAATTATTTTTTCACGGAGAAAATAATGGAGTTTCTCCTATTTTATTTACTTTGACGTGATTCACTCTTCACCTGTTTGAAATTTTCAATAATATTTTCACAATAAAATCTTATCCGTGCCAATCATGATTATCTCATCAATCATTCTCATAATTATCTCATATTTCAAACCTCATCCATATATTTCAATTTCATAATCATTTCCATACATTTCCATTCATACTTAATTCATATATAAAAATTTTTAAATTACAGAAATTTACATGATTTATAAACTAATTACACAAGTTCATAATTTACATAATATACAAAATACATTAAATAACTTATATGGGCCCTATCTATATGCATTGCTGAGGAGGTGACAACCTTGAATACTTCAGACACTTCTGCAGATCAAAACTCCAAAATCTCTGTTTAATATTTGCTGGGCTTTACCTTTAGTATCTGCGCGAAGGAAACAAATCCATCGCGCTAAGCATTTCTGCTTAGTGGTGCAATAATATAACAAAGAAATAATATATGAAATACATATGGAAATAAAATATGGTTCAGATAATTTAGATCTAATTATGCTTCAATAAGGTTTCTAAAATTTAATATCCCTTTTTTTTATTTTCCTAATTTAGTCCTCTTTAGAGGTGCTTAGTTCATAAGGTTACAGTAAGAATATACAATATACTAATATTCTAATAGTATTATTCTTAACTTAATATTATTATGAAAGGTACATTTGCAACATTTATTTAAATTATATTTCTATTATTAATCTTTTTGTATCATTTAATTCAATACCTTCTAGGTTATCTTATATTATTTGATAATAATTAAAGTTCTCAATGCATTTAATAATAGATAACTTTTTTTTTCTTTTTTTTTTTCATTAGTCCAGTTCATTTCAATTCTTTCTAGCATTTTATTAATCGTTTTCTTTGATGATTTTAAGCCTCATTTTATTGTAATCATTCTTGTTCTTTATCTTGATATTTAATTTCCTTACTTCCTTTAATAATCAATTCAATTACATTTATACTTTTCCATGCCCAAGTAACCTATACAAATTGACCGGACTGGATAAACGGGTAAACTAGCACTGGGTACCAAGTACCTCAAGCCGTGTCTATTAGTAGTATGCCCTAGAGCATATCATTTAGTATGTATCTTGTACATGTTTTTATTAATAAAAGGCATTTTCACTTTTCCGTTTATATAATATATTTATGTGTAATAGAAAAGGTCCATTGATATTTTGTTAGAAATTATATTCTTAAGTTATTAAGAATATGAGTGACAGTATTTCTAGCACAAGGTATCATAAATAGGTTCACAATCGAGGATACTTCCCAATAAGGACATGACTTATCCAGTAAGATTGTATTCATGTTTGTTCCCAAGCTATTTATATGAGATATAAATAAGATGAAATGGTGAGTCTCATGCCATATAACAAACATGATAGGCACTTATACATGATAAGTAGGTTGAACCAGTGACATTTATGACAAGCACATGGAGTTTACTCTTGTCAATGTATTGTCATAAATCATATCAGTGTATATAATCTTTAGACCTGAGATAGCATAGTTATCTTATATATAGGTGGTTTGAGTTTGATACTACTTTCATACTTGTACTGTGTATGGGTATATAGGCATGTGGTGGCTCCTACTAGTTATATATGGAGGTAGGTGTTGATCAAGATGGAATCTGTTCCTCTAAGTAAATAGGGATAAATCCTATGTTCATTTAATTATTCTTGATGTTTCAAGTTTCTGGCCAGGACAGATAGATTTAATCAGAAAAGAGTTTTTGATGAGAAAATCCTTTTAATCAAGAACTAGAATTAAAAGAGAACATAATATTCATAGCAAATGGGGTTTGACATAAACCATGACTCCAGCTCGAATTGGGATTTTGTAACAGAGAGATTCTAGTGCATGGTAACATATGATTATAGGTTCATTTTAAGGTAAACTTTATTACTAATTGGGTGGCCATGACATGCTATGCTAGGTGTTAACCATGGTCTATGAGGTGCATAAAAGTATTTAGAGAAATCATTTATGGTAAGAAAGAGTTCTGATGATTTTAAGAGTTGATATCATATCTCATTGCCAATTAGTGATGAGCCTAGTAAGTGACACACATACACAAGTAATCACTAAATTAAATATGATTTAATTAATTAATTAAAGAGTTTAATTGATTAATTAAATAGGTTTGGTTTGCAATTAGATTGCAAAGTCCCTAGCATGGCTTGAAACCAAATCTAGGTTATTGGATGTATAGTATAAGTTAAATTTATATTTAAATGTTTAAACATGAATTTAATCAATGAGAAATTAATTAATAGTGTCATACCCTACCCCTTTGTAAGCCATAACATGATCCCGTAGTATACCTAATGAATTACCAACTTCGTCTACTGATAACCCATTAAATACACTACAATGGTTTTTAAAACTTTTCTTACTTCTTTTTTATAGTGGTGAGCCCTATTTACAAGTGTTAAAAATTTTTTTGAACTGAAGTGAAACAGCTAACACATTTGAATTATTAGTAATTTCTGTAAAAATTTTGGCGAAGTGCCATCTGTATTTTGAATAAAATAGTTCTTCAAAAACCTGTAAAAAGAACTTCAAATATATTTCTCAATCTCAAACTCCAACATTTAATCAACACAATATGTTTCTCAAAAATTGCCAGCTCAATTGCACAATAATTTTTTTCAGTATTTTCAAAAACTGGAATAAAAGGAATATATCACAATAATTACAAACCAAAATAATTTACAATTTATTTTTACAACTTCAATGTACAATTTTAATTTACAACTGCTCAAAACCAAGAACACTATATACATACAGTGAACATACATTACAATACAAAATGCAAAATACGGTATACTCAATATACCCGATGATCTCTGTGACACCCCTTACCCGACTCCTTACCCGACTACAGTGTAGCCGAGCAAGTTATGCCACTCAGTGTGCCGGAGCACTCTATTTTATCTTAATTCATTTTTATCGTAGTTTTGAATATAACTTGTGAAATATAATTCATTTATTGAAATTGTAGTTTATTTGAGGTTCCGAAAATTTTAAAGAAAATCCGGAGGAGTACCGGCTAAAAATGGAGAAAATAGTTCTTCGGAACCTGTGAAAAACACTTCTAATAATCATATTCATCTATTCACAAATTCCAATATCAAAATCTCAATATTTTTCAACCATTCGTTTCTCAATCATTCATCACATTTGATAGTCATGTAACAGTCACAGATCAATATTCACTTTTCCATTTACAAACACAGTTTTGCATTATTTACATGAAAATCAAAATACATTACATAAGTTTCATTTACACAAAGGAAAATAAAAATCAATTACAAAATACCAAAATGAAGCCTAGTGTTCTACCAATGCACTGTAGACGGTGAGGTGACACGGACACTATGCAGAACTGTGAACTTCCTTACCGAATCTGTGGTCTACTGGGCCCTCTGTCCAAATCTTCAGTACCTACGCGTTGCAAAAGCGACGCGCTAAGCATAAAGCTTAGTGGTGCCAATAATACAAGAAAATATAATATGCAAATAAAAATAATAATTTCCTTGCTATTGTGTTCATAAGAAATGAGTAATTACTAACTTATTGTTTAGTCGAGGGCTAATCATGTTTTATGATATTAACTTCTTCATGCATTTCATTAATTATTTTTTTTTCATGATCTTGAGCTTCCTTGTACTTTTGTAATCATTCCTGATACTTAATTTTCATATTTTCTTTAATAATCAGTTCACAATTATACTTTTCCATTCATTTGGTTGCCCAAGTAACCTATCTTTGGATGAATTTGGATAACGGGTCATTGGCCTTTGGGCACTCTGATTGCCTCGGGCCGTCATACCATGGGACGCAGAATGTCAACCACGTATGCAGTCAATATAGCTAAAAGCTATGATATCACATAATCGGGCATAAAAGCCATGAATACGGGCATAAAAGCCATGGATACGGGCATAAAGCCATGAATACAGGCACAAAGCCTTTCCTTTCGCAGTACTGCTAAAACAATACCCTATTGGCATGCCAAACTATCCAAACCAATCTAGTTAGGTATACTAGGGTATTTGATACTTTTAAATTTTTCAAATTTTGAATTTCAAGTTTTGGTGTCATTATTCACCTCATTGGTCAACAAAAATGTTGACTTTTGGATAGAAAATAGGTGTATTGGTTTTAACACCCCAAACATACCACATTTTGTATTTAAAACTTGTTGGAATTGATTACTATTACCATTTCTAAGTTTAAACCAAGGGAAGCAGAATTTTCAGTTTGTGAAGCTTAACTTTACTGTTCCATTAAGCACTGTTGCAGTAGGGAATTTGAAGAAATGGCAAACATGAAAGTTGTTCCTTATTTTGTCTAGTTGAATTTCCTTTTTTGAATCACTCCATTTGGAGTTTTGTAGCTCCAGATATGGTCCAAAAACCACAGCTGGCCGGATTTCCATTCTGCAGAAATTACCATATCTACAGTAACATGAATAGTGACTGTGATTGCATATTTGAATAGGTTCTGGCCATAATTTGGGGTAGGTTCCTTCACGAAAGTTGTTTGTATATGTCTTAAATTGTTTTTGTAAAAATTTCAGGTCAATTGACCATATCTACAGTGAGTTATGGCCAAATGAACAGTTACTGTTCATTTGGTCATTTCTGCAGGTGTTGTTGCAGGGTATCCGGATTGGGGCCAACTTTTGGTCCTCTTGCTTTGGTCTTTTGGGCATGGTTTCTTCAGCAAAAATGTGTCATTATAAGCCTATTTTCATGTCCAATTGGCCAAACACCAATTGGACCAACACAGCCCAAGATATGGCAGTCCAAGTGGACTGAAATTTGATCACCTATTTCTTTGTCTTTAGGCAGCCTACACATTCACTTTGCCATGCATTAACTCACTTCAAATTATGATTAGCTTGCCTTAAATGGTCACTAATTGACCACTAGAATGTCCATTAATCAATTCAAATGCCAAGTCCAATTTTCACCCTTAAAACCCTAATTCCCATTATGAATTTTCACAACTTACCTTAATTAACTACTAGTTCATTATCCTTATATTTATACACTTTAAACATGGTTTCTAGTTCACTCCAAGTCCATCACAAACACTCAATCCTATTCCTTCCTTAGGGCAGCCGAAATCCATGGCATACATACCTTTAAGTTTCATTCATTTAATCCACAATTTCATACTCATTTTTAAGTCCTTAACATGGAACAAGAGATATACATGCATAATTAAGCACTAACCTCTTTGCTCAACTTATTGAGCTTGTGAAAACTCTAGAATTTCTCCTCTTTGTGGCTTTCTAGAGTTGCCTTGTGATGTGGGGACAAGTTTTAGTGAAGGTGACTTAGGGTTTAGTAGTGGAATTTCATGGGAAATGGAAGAAATTAAAGGAAACTTTCATGGAGGGTTATGGAAAAGGGGAGGTCACGTTTTAGCTGAAGAAGAAGAAGAAGATGACCAGAATTTTTGGTCTCCTTTGGTCTCTTTTATTAGTTAATTAAAGGGTTGTTTAATTGTGATTGGAGGAAGCTATTTAAATGACATCATCATACGTCATAAATGAGCCTTTTTCCTCATTTTCTTTTCTTTTCATCACTACTCAATTTCAATTTAATTTTTGGTAATGTTTCTTCATATTTTATGTCATATTAATTATTTACTTAACTGGACAAGTCGTCCAAAAATCACCTCTGAAGGCGAAATGACCAAAATGCGCTCCGTTTGGCTTAACGGGTAAAAATTGTCTGTACCTATTGAAAATTTTTTCTAAATATTTTCTTGGCATTCTAATGCTGTAGGAACCTCAATGACCCTTCTCTGGAGTCCCAAAAATTATTTTATGAATTTTTCCCCCGGTCTAGGGTTCCTAGTTGCGAGAACCGCAACTTCCCTCTGGGTTACCTCTCGCTAGGGCACCGGCTCGTTTAACTTGGTTGTATTTTATTTCTAAAATTTTTACTAAATGTTTCTTATTAATATTTGAGTTAATTTTGGTTCTTGACTTTAGTTTAAATATTTTTCCGGACATTCTAGCTGTCCGGACCGACACTGGTCACCGAAACAGTAGAATGTACGGAGTTGCTACCGGGAGGGTGTTACAACTCTTCCCCTCTAATTTAAATTTCGTCCTCGAAATTTACCTGACTTAAGTAATCGGGGAGTTGCTACCTTCTTGTTTCTTCACTTCCTTGTATCGCCTCATTAGTGTCTGGGTTTGGCTCTTCCTGAGCTTCCATAGCATATACTTGTGGTGCCACCCTGACTTCGGACTTTTCAACTGTCTCAGAAACAATCTTCTGTGAAATGTCAGCCATTTCTGCTCTACCCGATCTTTTACCCCTTTGAACTATAGGGAAAGGTCTATCAACTTGTACCAAAGCTATTGAACCACTCCTCTGAGGGCAATCTCTTATGAAATGATCCGTAGCCCCACACTTGAAACACTCTCCAGTTAACAATCGACACTCCCCTCTGTGTCTTCTACCACAATGCATACATTCAGGCACTGGGGTTGATCCCCTTGTTATTGTGCCCGGGGAACTAGCTATAGATATTCCAATCTGGCCTCTGTGGCCCTGTGTCTGATCTTGTGAACTAGAACCCTTAAACTTCTTACTATAAGTTGGTATACTTGACTGTCCTGGTCCAAATTCCCTCTTACGCTTCCTATCTTTCCTATTTTGTTCATTTATTCTCACTTTCTCCACTTTTAATGCAGCTTCCACTAGCTTGGTGAAATCAGTGATTCCCAAGGCAGTGATCATGAGCTTTATATTGTCATTTAATCCCTCTTCAAATCTCTTACACCTTTCAGCTTCATTAGGGACTATCTCCCTTCCATAGCGGCTCAATCTTACGAATTCCTTCTCATACTCGGCCACTGATAACTGTCTCTGCCTCAGGTTAATAAACTCTCTTCTTCTCTCTTCTAGGTATACAGTACCCACATATTTCTTCTTAAATTCGGAGAGAAAGAAGTCCCATGTCACTATTTCTGGCTGCACTTCACTAGACACAGTGTCCCACCATTCATATGCATCGTCTTGCAGCAGAGATACAGCAAATTCCAAGTTTTGCTCTGGAGTGCAATGGAGTTGTTTTAGAATGCACTGCCTGCTCAACCAATTTTCTACCGCAATGTAATCATCTTCTCTCTTACCATAGAAGTCCACCGCTCCAAACTTTCTTAGCCTTTCAGTGTGATTTCTTTGTGGAGCCGTGGTGGTGGTGGTGGTAGTCTGCATTACTCCGGCCATTTGTCTAAAGAAATCGGCCATTTGCTGGAACATGGCCTGTGGAGGCTGAGCAGGCTCTGCTTGAGCTGGTGGAGTAAATTCTCCCCTAACCCCAGTCTCAGCTACTGCAGGTGGAGCAAGACTCTCCACTTCCTCCTCGACTGCTCTCTGTGATGAAGGGTCCATATCCTATTCAAAATAAGAAAGACAAACAGATCAGCATTAGTGTCACCTCGACTCATACAAATGCAATGCATGGTATGGACTCAATCTAGGCCCAGAAACACCTAAACCGTGCTCTGATACCACTAAATGTGACACCCCTTACCCGACTACAGTGTAGCCGAGCAAGTTATGCCACTTAGTGTGCCAGAGCACTCTATTTTATCTTAATTCATTTTTATCGTAGTTTTGAATATAACTTGTGAAATATAATTCATTTATTGAAATTGTAATTTATTTGAGGTTCCGAAAATTTTAAAGAAAATCCGGCGGAGTACCGGCTAAAAATGGAGAAAACAGTTCTTTGGAACCTGTGAAAAACACTTCTAATAATCATATTCATCTATTCACAAACTCCAATATCAAAATCTCAATATTTTTCAACCATTCATTTCTCAATCATTCATCACATTTGATAGTCATGTAACAGTCACAGATCAATATTCACTTTTCCATTTACAAACAAAATTTTGCATTATTTACATGAAAATCAAAATACATTACATAAGTTTCATTTACACAAAGGAAAATAAAAATCAATTACAAAATACCAAAATGAAGCCTAGTGTCTTACCAATGCACTGCAGACGGTGAGGTGACACGGACACTATGCAGAACTGTGAACTGCCTTACCGAATCTGTGGTCTACTGGGCCCTCTGTCCAAATCTTCAGTACCTACGCGTTGCAAAAGCGACGCGCTAAGCATAAAGCTTAGTGGTGCCAATAATACAAGAAAATATAATATGCAAATAAAAATAATAATTTCCTTGCTATTGTGTTCATAAGAAATGAGTAATTACTAACTTATTGTTTAGTCGAGGGCTAATCATGTTTTATGATATTAACTTCTTCATGCATTTCGTTAATTATTTTTTTTTCATGATCTTGAGCTTCCTTGTATTTTTGTAATCATTCCTGATACTTAATTTTCATATTTTCTTTAATAATCAGTTCACAGTTATACTTTTCCATTCATTTGGTTGCCCAAGTAACCTATACTGGATGACTGGACTGGATAACGGGTCGTTGGCACTGGGCACTGCAGTGCCTCAGGCCGTCATACCATGGGACGCAGAATGTCAACCACGTATGCAGTCAATATAGCTAAAAGCTATGATATCACATAATCGGGCATAAAAGCCATGAATATGGGCATAAAAGCCATGGATACGGGCATAAAGCCATGAATACAGGCACAAAGCATTTCCTTTCGCAGTACTGCTAAAACAATACCCTATTGGCATACCAAACTATCCAAACCAATCTAGTTAGGTATACTAGGGCATTTGATACTTTTAATTTTTTCAAATTTTGAATTTCAAGTTTTGGTGTCACTATTCACCTCATTGGTCAACAAAAATGTTGACTTTTGGATAGAAAATAGGTGTATTGGTTTTAACACCCCAAACATACCACATTTTGTATTTAAAACTTGTTGGAATTGATTACTATTACCATTTCTAAGTTTAAACCAAGGGAAGCAGAATTTTCAGTTTGTGAAGCTTAACTTTACTGTTCCATTAAGCACTGTTGCAGTGGGAATTTGAAGAAATGGCAAACATGAAAGTTGTTCCTTATTTTGTCTAGTTGAATTTCCTTTTTCGAATCACTCCATTTGGAGTTTTGTAGCTCCAGATATGGTCCAAAAGCCACAGCTGGCCGGATTTCCATTCTGCAGAAATTACCATATCTACAGTAACATGAATAGTGACTGTGATTGCATATTTGAATAGGTTCTGGCCATAATTTGGGGTAGGTTCCTTCACGAAAGTTGTTTGTATATGTCTTAAATTGTTTCTGTAAAAATTTCAGGTCAATTGACCATATCTACAGTGAGTTATGGCCAAATGAGCGATTCGTTCATTTGGTCATTTCGCAGTGTCAGGTGGTATCCGGATTGGGGCCAACTTTTGGTCCTCTTGCTTTGGTCTTTTGGGCATGGTTTCTTCAGTAAAAATGTGCCATTATAAGCCTAGTTTCATGTCCAATTGGCCAAATACCAATTGGACCAACACAACCCAAGATATGGCTGTCCAAGTGGACTGAAATTTCAGTCACCCTGCTGCTGTCTTTAGGCAGCCTACACATTCACTTTACCATGCATTAACTCACTTCAAATTATGATTAACTTGCCTTAAATGGTCACTAATTGACCACTAGAATGTCCATTAATCAATTCAAATGCCAAGTCCAATTTTCACCCTTAAAACCCTAATTCCCATTATGAATTTTCACAACTTACCTTAATTAACTACTAGTTCATTATCCTTATATTTATACACTTTAAACATGGTTTCTAGTTCACTCCAAGTCCATCACAAACACTCAATCCTATTCCTTCCTTAGGGCAGCCGAAATCCATGGCATGCATACCCATAAGTTTCATTCATTTAATCCACAATTTCATACTCATTTTTAAGTCCTTAACATGGAACATGAGATATACATGCATAATTAAGCACTAATCTCTTTGCTTAACTTATTGAGCTTGTGAAAACTCTAGAATTTCTCCTCTTTTTGGCTGCCTAGAGTTGCCTTGTGATGTGGGGACAAGTTTTAGTGAAGGTGACTTAGGGTTTAGTAGTGGAATTTCATGGGAAATGGAAGAAATTAAAGGAAACTTTCATGTAGGGTTATGGAAAAGGGGAGGTCACGTTTTGGCTAAAGAAGAAGAAGAAGATGACTAGAATTTTTGGTCTCCTTTGGTCTCTTTTATTAGTTATTAAAGGGTTGTTTAATTGTGATTGGAGGAAGCTTTTTAAATGACATCATCATATGTCATAAATGAGCCTTTTTCCTCATTTTCTTTTCTTTTCATCACTACTCAATTTCAATTTAATTTTTGGTAATGTTTCTTCATATTTTATGTCATATTAATTATTTACTTAACTGGACAAGTCGGCCAAAAATCACCTCTGAAGGCGAAATGACCAAAATGCCCTCTGTTTGGCTTAACGGGTCAAAATTATCTATATCGATTGAAAAATTTTTCTAAATATTTTCTTGGCATTCTAATGCCATAGGAACCTCAATGACTCTTCTCTGGAGTCCCAAAAATTATTTTATGAATTTTTCCCCTGGTCTAGGGTTCCTAGTTGCGAGAACCGCAACTTCCCTCTGGGTTACCCCTTGCTAGGGCACCGGCTCGTTTAACTTGGTTGTATTTTATTTCTAAAATTTTTACTAAATGTTTCTTATTAATATTTGAGTTAATTTTGGTTCTTGACTTTAGTTTAGATATTTTTCCGGACATTCTAGCTGTCCGGACCGACACTGGTCACCGGAACTGTAGAATGTACGGAGTTGCTACCGGGAGGGAGTTACAATCTCTCAGTGTTGCCCTAGCAGCCTAGTCTGCTGCCTTGTCAGTCTGTCTACCTGCGACAGCAATGAAAAGATATCGCTGAGACAATGTCTCAGTGGTGCACAACATTAACCAAATACAACTTTAAATCACAAACCTTAAGTCATATAAATAGTGGATAGTTAAAACCATTGTTAATTCAAAGACAATGAATGTCATAAAGAATTTAAACTCCATTTCACAATATCACAATAAATCTCAATAAATCAAAACATGATTAAATTCAAAAGACAGTGAATGTCAATAAGAATTTAAACTCTATTTCACAATCTCACAATACATATCAATAAATCACACACAGCTTAATCATGTTCTAAAGTTTAATTCATCCCAAAAGCCGATGGCTAGTGAGGAATTTAATTCGTCCCAGAAGCAGATGGCTAATGAGGAATAATATAGCTAGCTAGCAATAATATGAGTACTCCTTCTATTCATCCTCAACAGGCACACACCTCAACACTTCAGCCAGAGAGGGAATTCAATTCGTCCCACTAGACAAGCTAGCGAGGAATTCAATCAATATATATGATAGCTGTGGTTTCAAACCATTTACAATGCTTTTCAATCAATAAGTATCCATTCAAACACATTTCCACAATTTAAAACAATAATATACAAATAGTCATAAGTTATTTTAATTGAAAAATTCAAAAGAAATAACTGTTGTGCACAAACCTCTGATAATTGTCTCTTGGCTCTGACTCAGTGTTTCCTTCCCCTTCCCTGAGTTTTTGCTAACTGAGAAACACAATTTGAAGTGTTTCAGTACTCATTTAAACTGTCTCTAACAATAAGGTTCAATAATTAATTTATTGAATTCTATTATTTCCTTAGTCAACCTAAGATGTCGACCCTCTATGCATTCTAGGTGAATTAGGTTTTAATGTTACCAATATGTCACATTTGTAGCCTTTTAGTATTGGTACATGTTACCAAATTTATTTTCATGTATATTGCGTTTTATTACAATTTGTCGGATTCCGGTATACTAATTTGACCTAGCCGGATGACCTAGTTCCCTCAATTTTCGGGTTTTGGTCAAAACTACAAACTTGTAGGTCTATGTCTTATTGCATGTGGGGCAAAATTTCAGATCATTCTAAGTTATGTAGACCAAGTTATGGTCATTTTACTATTGCTGATCAGAATGTACCAAAATGGTCATTTTAGGTCATTTTTAGGTCACTTTTGGTTCGGCCAGTTTTTGGACCTGAACTTATGCAAGCTATTTGGCTTGCTTATGTTCATTTCTGGGTGTTGGTGTCTTCATAAGAATTGTAAATATATGTCTAAACTATTCATGGTAAAAATTTCAGGTCAATTGGACCTGTTTTGAGTGAGTTATGGCCAAAACACTAACTGCTGCCCAAATGGTCAATTTTCAGGCCTTAAATGCACTAATCCGGATTTGGTCATTTTTCAAGTTACCTTCCAAGCAGAATTTTGGTAAGCTTCTTTTATGAAAGTTGGCACTTTTTGTGCCTAGTTTCACCTCCAATTGGTCTCATACCAATTGGAGCCACACATTTAAGGTTCTAAGCCAAAACCTACACTGCCCTATTGCACATTGTTCATCACTCATCAATTACACTTTTAACACTTACCAAGTTACACATCCACGTCAATTCTGGTTTGTACCATAACATAAACACATTTAGAAACTCATTTTTGGTCTTCTTGGCAGCTTGTAATCACACTCAATATGCACATTATAGTACAAAATTTACCAAGTCTAAATTACAGACAATTTAACCACATGACCTAGCTCATTTACATGTCCAAACTCACACCTTTATACATATGTACATGCTGCCATAACAAGCACCATAATTCAACAATATAATTCCATAAACCAAATCACAAAATAACATATCTTGATATACACTTCAAGTTTGCCGAATTGTACCTCTCTTTCAATTAACTTCTAAGCTTCCAAAATCAAGTGTACCTTCACATATACATTTAGTATACATTATCCAATTTATTCCTACACACATAAACACTTCATCAACACTTTAATCTACCATTTACATGCAAGGATAAACTTCCCTTATTGAAGTTCCATGGCTGCCAAAAATATACCTCTCCCTTAACTCATCAAACTTCAAAAATCCTTCCACAATTCAACTACCCATAACATCCATACAAAGTTTAATGAAACAAACATAAAAAATACATACTTACCACTTTTGAAATTCTTCAAAACCTTGACTAAACTTGATTTTCTTGCTGTCTATCTACTGCCCAAGTTGTGTAGAACAATTTTTGTGAAGGAATCAAGTGGAATGGAGGTGGGATTCATGGTTGCATGGAGCTTATGCATTTCGGCCATGGAGGTTTTTCTTTGGGAGCATTTCAGCTGGATTTAGGGAGGTTGAAGAAGATGAGTTTCTGTCCACAATGAAGGTTTAGTGATCCACTTAGGTGAGGTGAGTGGAGCACTAAGTGAGAATTAAATGTTTGTTTATTGTTAAATTTTCAAATTCTCATATTAAGCTCCTATCTTTTACTATTTGAATTAGGTACCACCAATTTAATTTTTCATGACATTTTACAAGTGTAATATCATGTATTTTTAATGGATATTTAGGTCAAAAGACAACTCGGGGTGTCAAATGACCACAATGCCCCTGTTCGGGTTGCATTCCCGATTTTTCGGTAACACCGAGTTTTGTCATTTTTTGATTTCTCACTTTTCTTTGTACTAATTAATTAATTTTTCTTTGATATTTCTAATGATATTTATACTTCAATAGAAATTTATTTAAGTCCTCAAAATATTTTTCAGGGTTCCCCGTGGTCCAGGGCTAGTCAACGGTCCACGCCGCAACTTTCCGGTGCGGTCACCCTTCGCTAGGGTTCTCGGCTCGTTTAACTTGGTTACATTGCATTGCTATTATTTTTCCTTTGTTTTTCTTGTATTTTCTTTTCTTGTATTTCATTATTTTATGTCTCCTCATCAATATTTAAGTGTAGTTCTAGGCATCCTAGATGTCCGGACAACACTAGTCACCAGAATAGTAGAACGCACTACCAAATATAGGGGTATTACAAATAGAGATTAATTAATTAATTTATATTTGATATAAATTGATTAGAAGAAAAGAAATAATTATTTTGGGTTGAGAACTCAAAATTAAGATACATGGGTATTTTGGTCATTTCACAGGGTGACATGTGGCACTATGAGATGGTGACACATGGCACTATACATAAGCTTGCCATATGTCTTTTAATCATGTAAGATGATCAAAGTCAACATTAAATATAGGTTTGACGCTTGGCACAATGTGATTGGTTTAATTAAACCTAGAGCTAATCAAAAGGTGACATGTGGCAAGGGTTTTAAGTGGTGACCTAGCTATATAAGTGTAAGGATGAAAGAACAAAAACATAAGTTGCCATTCATCTCTTTGTGCAGCCACCCTTGGCTGCTCTTCCTTCTCTTCTTCTTCATCTCTCATCAATTCAAAGAGATTAGTAAACAATCTCTTGAATTAAAAATACTAGAAATTGTTTCTAGTGTCCAGTTTATATTTTTAATCTCTCAAAAGGCAAAACTTGATTTTCTAATTCATAGAAAAAGCTTTAGAAGCTGTTCAAGGGCTGCCATAGGTGATCTTGGTGTGGACAAGTTAGAGGGACAATATCTGGTGTCCTAAGACGCATCCCAAAGGTGCCAAACATACTGCAGTGCATCAAAAGGTTAGTGCACTTATTCTTGAACTAATCTAGGGTTCTAATGAATTAATCTATTAATTCTAAAATTTTAAATGGAAAATGTAGATCCAAAAATATATTAAAAGAGTTTTAATATGCTGTTTATCATTGAAATCAAATAGATAAAAATAAATCTTGCATGATGCATGTGACCCTAGATGAAAAATTTTGAATTTTAATGATCAAAACTTGTGTTTTCATACTTCTGCTCCTTCAATTGGTATCAGAGACACTATATTTGCCATTTAGATTGTTGATTATATGATTTAATTGTGTGGTATGATCATGAGATGAAAGATCCATTGCTGGTTGCAATGAAAAGGTGGCGGCTTGGATGGGACACCATGTGTGCGCAAGGTTTGTTCATCCCTTATGGTGCACATGGTTTTGGGCAATATTTGTGCAATTGTTGTATGATCTAATGCTCATAATTATGTCCATTTTATGTCTAATTAAATTACTTAATTAGAGTTTTATTCACACAATTAAATTTTGATTCAAATCTGAATTTTTAAAGTTGTTTGAATGTGATTTAAATCTGAATTTTAAAAATTTTTTGAATGTGATTCAAATCTGAATTTAAAGTTGTTTGAATGTAATTCAAATCTGAATTTTAAAAGTTATTTGAATGTGATTCAAATTAGAATTTTTAAAGTTGTTTGAATGTGATTCAAATCTGAATTTTTAAATTTATTTGAATATGATTCAAATCTGAATTTTTAAATTTGTTTGAATCATATTCAAATCTGGATTTTTAAGTTGAATATGAGATATTCAATTTAGTTTAAGTATGTATGTTTTATTTAATTGTTAAATAATGATATACATGATGGATGATCATGGACTATAAAAGACCAATGTGATTGCATTTATTTCTTTTATGTTTCTTTGAGTTGTAAATTAATTAATTCGTTTTAATTTATTTTTAGGCATGTATTATTAAGGTTGTAATAATTTTGGGTTGTAATTTCATTTATTTAGTTCTTGTAAATTCGCCTTGGTATGCCAAGGATTATTATGTAATTGGATTGCAAGAAGATCAAGGAGGTCAAGAGCATTGGTGGGACCAGTGGGAGCAATTCAAGATCAAGTGTTGATTATGTACTCCTTCAGCAACTCTTGTAAAATGAATGAATGAAATGCACCTAGGAATGCCCTGATTCAATTCTTGGTGGTTCAAAATTGAATCCCTTAGAAAGTCCATGATCATACCATATTTACTGTTTATCCATGAATGCATGAGATGTATGGGAATGTATGTAAGTATATAATATATGCATGCTAAATGGATAATGTGCAAAGTGAGACCATAATAGTAATTAGGACGACTATAAAATCTTTCAAACAAATGATTAAGTTTGATATGCTATAATTAAAGTAATTATAACATGGGCCCTTCATTAGGGCAATTATTTTAAGAAATTTTAAATGGTTGCATATGATGCAATTAATTTAAGAGATTTTTTTAAGAATAATTATTAAGCATGAGATGTTGTAAATATGTAAATGGTTTGGTGGCCAATAATGGATGTGCCTGAGGACATTAAAATTATTTGCATGTTTACTGGCTCAATGGGATCAACTTAACTAATGCAAGATAGGTCAATAATGGATGTGCCTGAGATTTTGAGCATTAGGGGCTAGGTAAAGGATTGAACCTCACATGAGATGTGATGGGCAAGGAGTTTCTCACTTATAGTTTATTATGATTCCAATAATGGATGTGCCTGAGGATGATCAATAGGATTATAAGAATTCAATCATCCACTAGAAATCCATCCAACTAGGATTTCTGTTTTCTACTTTGGAACTGTAGGATTCGCCAAGTTAGTGGGAGGACCAATTTGATTAAAAGACCATAATCATTTTGGTTAATTATATGATATATTTACTAATTAATCTGATTATTTTCTGCGGTTAATTTTCTGATAATAATGAGCACAGAATAACCACCACCATCCAATATCCTTGCAAGCATACTTGATAGCAATAGGTTGACAAGACCTAATCTGTCTGATTGGCTAAGAAATTTGAAACTTGTCCTGAACCTTAAACATATAGGATATGTTCTAGACTCAAATGTTCCTGGTCCCTTACCTCCAGAGGCTACTCCAGAGGAACATGAAACTTTGGACAAGTGGAAGGAGCATGATATGAGAGCTAAGTGTTACATGCTTGCTTCTATGAGTAATGAGTTACAGAAGCAGCATGAAAACATGCAGAGTGTGAGTGAGATCCTCCTTCACCTACAAGAGTTGTATGGTGAACACAGCAGGAATGCTAGGTATGAGATATCTAGACAGCTGTTCCGCATGAGGATGTCTGAGGGACAGAATATTGGGGATCATGTCCACAAGATGATTCGGCTGATTGAGCAGCTGGAACACCTTGACTTTAACATGGATTTCCAACTGCAGACGGATTTGATCCTTCAGTCCCTTCCTGAGTCTTTTGGGAATTTGGTGACAAATTTCCATATGACTAAACAGGAATGCACCTTGGCTGGTTTACTCAACATGCTGGTTATAGCCCAAAAGATATGCCGGGCAATAAAGGAAAAGAGTTAGCTTTGATTGCATCTTCTTCTACTAGAAAGTCCAACAAGAAGAAGGGCAATAAGAAAAAGAAACCTTAGATTCCTGGTCCTTCCAAGAAAATAGCTAAACAGAAAGGGAAGACTAAAGCTGATGGAGGTAAAGGTAAGTGTTTCCACTACCAGAAGGATGGGCACTGGAAAAGGAACTGCCTAGAGTATCTTGCTTCTCTGAAGGACGAGAAGGATAGACCTTTGGAAGGTATGTCTATATCTTGTTATTTAGATTCTGATGATACTCATAGTTCATCTACAGCTTGGGTTTTAGATACTGGTGCCAGTTCTCACATTTCTTATGATATGCAGGAACTAGCAAATAGTAATAGCTTGCATTCTCGAGATGTTAGAGTCCGGATTGGCAATGGCTCAACTGTTGAAGCTTTAGCCATAGGATCTAAATCTTTTTACATGTTTGGACATGTTATGTGTTTGGATAATATTTTATATGTACCTGATGCTTTTAAGAATATCATTTCTATATCTAGTTTGACTAGAAATGGCTATGAATTTCAGTTCACAGATGATGTTTGCAACATTAATTTTGGAAATAAATATATTGGTTCAGGTTATATGAATGATGGTCTTTATTATTTGGATAATAATGACAAACAAAAATTGAATGCAAGTGATCTTGATGAATGCAATGCCATGGTGAAAATCAACTCTAGTTCAAAATATATTTGGCACTTAAAGTTATATCATATTGCAAAAGATAGGATTGCAAAACTGGAGAAAATAGAGATTCTATCATTATTGGGCTCTGAGCCTACTCCAACTAGTGAATCTTGCCTTCAGGGCAAAATGACTAGATCACCTTTTGTAGGACAAAGGCTAAGAGCTGAAAATATTTTGGAGCTAATACATAGTGATGTATGTGGTCCATTTAAAGAAATGGCTAGAGGTGGTTTTCATTACTTTGTTACCTTTACTGATGATAAATCAAGGTTTGGGTATTTGTATTTGATGAAATACAAACATGAATCCTTTGAAAAGTTTAAAGAATTTAAATCTGAAGTAGAAAATCAAACAGGAAAGAGTATTAAAGCTCTTCGGTCAGATCATGGAGGTGAATACTTGAGTATTGAATTTGATGAATACTTGAGAGAGCAGGGCATTGTTTCCCAGCTGACTCCTCCAGGAACACCATAGTTGAATGGTGTATCTGAAAGGAGAAATCGTACCCTATTGGATATGGTACATAGTATGATGAGCTATACTGATATGCCAATCTCCTTTTAGGGATTTGCATTAGAATCAGCTTTGCATATTCTGAATAGGATTCCATCAAAATCAGTATCTTCCACACCTTATGAGATATGGCATGGAAGAAAACCAAGTCTTAAGCATGTCAAGACTTGGGGTTGTCCAGCTTATATCAAAAAGCTGAACATTGATAAATTGGAAACTAGATCAGAAAAGGGTCGATTTGTTGGATATCCAAAAGATAGTTTTGGATATTATTTTTATTTGCCTACATCATAAAAGGTTGTGGCAAGCAGAGATACCACATTTCTTAAACAATAGTTTGTTCAAGAAGGAGGCAAAGGAAGGCAAATAGAGTTAGAATTGGAAAATTGTGACCAACCAACAGATTAGATGGATATAGATCCATCTAGTTAACCTACACCTATTGATGAAACATCTACAACTGTTCCTCGTAGAACAACCAGGGTATCTCACCCACCAGTGAGATATGTTTTCCTTCATGAAGAAGAACAAGAGTTATCTACTCATGAAGAAGTAGATCATGGAGATGATCCACTTACCTAGGAAGAAGCTATATCAGATATAGACTCTTCAAAATGGATTGATGCTATGAAATCCGAAATTGATTCCATGTATAAGAATCAAGTTTGGGATCTTATTGACCCACCTGAATGTATTGTACCTATAGGGAACAAATGGGTTTTCAAGAAGAAAATTGGTTTTGATGGAAAGATAGAGACCTATAAGGCAAGGCTAGTAGCGAAAGGGTTTCGCCAAAGGCAAGGAATCGACTATGAGGAGACTTTCTTGTCTGTTGCAATTCTTAAATCAATTAGGATTCTATTAGCAATAGCTGCATGCTGTGATTATGAGATTTGGCAGATGGATGTCAAAACAGCTTTTCTCAATGGATACATTGAAGAAAACATTTTCATGGAACAACCTAGGGGTTTTGAATCCCAAGATGGTTCCAAGGTATGCAAGCTAAAGCGATCCATTTATGGGTTGAAACAAGCTTCGAGGAGTTGGAACATCCATTTTGATGAAGCCACTAAGTCATTTGGTTTTATCAAAAAAGAGGATGAGCCATGTGTATATAAGAAGGTTAGTGATAGTGCTGTCACTTTCCTTATCTTATATGTGGATGACATTTTGTTGATGGGTAATGACACAGGTATGTTGACAACTGTAAAGGTATGGTTGTCAAATACATTCTCCATGAAAGACTTAGGGAAGGCAACCTATATTCTTGGGATTCGCATCTATAGAGATATAGCGAAAAGAATAATTGATTTATCTCAAAGTCTATACTTGGAAAAGGTGTTAAAGAGGTTTAACATGCTTGATTCCAAAAGAGGATTGTTACCAGTGAGACATGGTATCTACCTTTCTAAAGAGATGTCTCCAAAGACACCTGAAGAAAGATATAAAATGGCCAAGATTCCATATGCTTCGGCTATTGGAAGTTTGATGTATGCAATATTGTGTACTAGGCCGAATATCGCATATGCTGTTAGTTTGACTAGCAGGTATCAATCCAATCCGGGTTTAGAACACTGGATAGCTATCACGAATATCCTTAAGTACTTGAGAAGAACTAAGGATTTATTCTTGATATATGGAGGTGGAGACTTGCAATTGGATAATTATACTGATTCTGATTTCTAATCAGATATCGATGATAGAAAGTCTACTTCTGGGTATGTGTTCATTTGTAATGGAGGTGAAGTCAATTGGAAGAGTTCCAAACAGAGTACGACTACAGATTCCACTACTGAGGCTAAGTATATTGCTGCATCAGATGCTGCAAAAGAAGCTGTTTGGATAAAGAAGTTTGTGACAGAACTTGTAGTAATTCCTTCCATTGAGTCAGCAGTTCCACTTCACTGTGACAACAATGGAGCAGTCATACAGGCTAAGGAACCCCGGTCTCACCAGAAATCCAAACACATAGAAAGGCGCTACCACATTATCAGAGAAATAGTTGAACGAGGCGATGTAGCCATGCAGAAAATAGCATCAGCTGAAAATCCAGCTGATCCATTCACTAAGCCTATGTCAAAAACTTAGCTAGACCGACATCTTGAGAAGATGGGTCTAAGATATTGTAATGAATGGCTCTAGTGCTAGTGGGAGATTGTTAGTAGTATGCCCTAGAGCATATCATTCAATATGTATCTTGTACATGTTTTTATTAATAAAAGGCATTTTCACTTTTTCGTTTACATAATATATTTATGTGTAATAGAAAAGGTCTATTGATATTCTGTTAGAAATTTTATTCTTAAGTTGTTAAGAATACGAGTGAAAGCATTTCTAGCACAAGGTATCATAAATAGGTTCACAATCAAGGATACTTCACAAGAAGGACATGACTTATCCAGTAAGATTGTATTCGTATTTGTTCCCAAGTTATTTATATGAGATATAAATAAGATGGAATGGTAAGTCTCATGCCATATAACAAACATTATAGGCACTTATACATGATAAGTAGGCCGAACCAGTGACATTTATGACAAGCACATGGAGTTTACTCTTATCAATGTATTGTCATAAATCATATCAATGCATATAATCTTTAGACCTGAGATAGCACAGTTATCTTGTATATAGGTAGTTTGAGTTTGATACTGCTTTCATACTTGTACTGTGTATAGGTATATGGGCATGTGTTGGCTCTTACTAGTTATATATGGAGGTAGGTGCTGATCAAGAAGGAATCTATTCCTCTAAGCAAATAGGGATAAAATCCTATGTTCATTTAATTGTTCTTGATGTTTCAAGTTCCTGGCCAGGACAGATAGATTTAATCAGAAAAGAGTTTTTGATGAGAAAATCCTTTTAATCAAGAACTGGAATTAAAAGAGAACATAATATTCATAGCAAATGGGGTTTGACATAAACCATGACTCCAGCTTGAATTGGGATTTTGTAACAGAGAGATTCTAGTGCATGGTAACATATGATTATAGGTTCATTTAAGGTAAACCTTATTACTAATTGGGTGGCCATGGCATGCTACGCTAGGTGTTAACCATGGTTTACGAGGTGCATAAAATGATTTAGAGAAATCATTTATGGTAAGAAAGAGTTCTGATGATATTAAGAGTTGATATCATGTCTCATTGCCAATTAGTGATGAGCCTAGTAAGTCACACACATACACAAGTAATTACCAAATTAAATATGATTTAATTAATTAATTAAAGAGTTTAATCGATTAATTAAATAGGTTTGATTTGCAATTAGATTACAAAGCCCCTAGCATGGCTTGAAACCAAATCTCGATTATTGGATGTATAGTATAAGTTAAATTTATATTTAAAGTGTTTAAACATGAATTTAATCAATGAGAAATTAATTAATAGAGATTAATTAATTAATATTAATTAATTTATATTTAATATAAATTGATTAGAAGAAGAGAAATAATTATTTTGGATTGAGAACTCAAAATTAAGACACAGGGGTATTTTTGTCATTTCACAGGGTGAAAAGTGGCACCATGAGATGGTGACACATGGCACTACACATAAGCTTGCCATATGTCTTTTAATCATGTAAGATGATCAAAGTCAAGATTAAATATAGGTTTAACACTTGTCACAATGTGATTGGGTCAATTAAACCTAGAGCTAATCAAACGGTGACATGTGGCAAGGGTTTTAAGTGGTGACCTAGCTATATAAGTGTAAGGATGAAAGAACAAAAACATAAGCTTCCATTCATCTCTTTGTGCCGCCACCCTTGGTTGCTCTTCCTTCTCTTCTTCTTCATCTCTCATCAATTCAAAGAGATTAGTAAACAATCTCTTGAATTAAAAATACTAGAAATTATTTCTAGTGTCCAGTTTACATCTATAATCTCTCAAAAGGCAAAACTTGATTTTCTAATTCATATAAAAAGCTTTAGAAGCTGTTCAAGGGCTGCCATAGGTGATCTTGGTGTGGACAAGCTAGAGGGACAATATCTGGTATCCTAAGACGCATCCCAAAGGTGCCAAACACACTGCAGTGCATCCAAAGGTTAGTGCACTTGTTCTTGAACTAATTTAGGGTTCTAATGAATTAATCTATTAACTCTAAAATCTTAAATGGCAAATGTAGATCCAAAAATTTATTAAAAGAGATTTAATATGATGTTTATCATTGGAATCAAATAGATTAAAATAAATCTTGCATGATGCTTGTGACCCTAGATGAAAAATTTTGAATTTCAATGATCTAAACTTGTGTTTTTATGCTTCCGCTCCTTCAGTCACACCATCAGTCACATTGTGTCTCCCGGTGTGCAAACAGAATGGCTAAAAAGCCATAAAAGCAATAAGGCATAAAGCCAAGTATAACATCATAATCAGTATAGCCATAGGCTATCATATCACAGAATGGCATGAAGCCATACGCAGTACTGCTATCAGAAACCAATCACATTAAAATACAATAACCCTCAATTCATCACAAACCCTAACCCTAATAATCCATTACTTCATCTAACATACACAAATCAAAATCTAACTCTAATATAGTTATCAAACATCATTCCCAAGCAACTTAATTCAATCAAATCAACAATTCCCAACCTTCCCCCATGGCTGCCAAAAATTAGAATGTTCCTAACATGCATATTTTCTTCAAATTTTCTCCATTTTCTAACTTAACTCAAAGTTCAAATAAAAAATATAAGGAGAAAGTAAGAGATTTATCACTAACCTTGAATGGAGTCACTTCTAAGACTTCAAAACTTCAATTTCTTCCTTTCTTTTTATTGTCCAAAGCTTGCTCTAGGTGGGAGGATGAGTTTTTGTGAAGGAAAGCTAGGGTTTTGAGGTGGTTTTGGGGGTAGAACACAAGCTTGAAGTGTGCTCCAATAGAGGTTTCTCTCTTCTCTCTTTCTCTTTTTCTCTTTGGTTAGGCTGCCCATGGTGAAGATGCAGATTTGTTTGTCAATTTGTCTCATTTATCTCCTTTTTATTAGTTTATTAAGTAGTTATCTAATGGTGATTGGTGGAGGGCTTTTAATTGCATCATGCTTACTCAAGCATGATATAATTATTAAGCTTTTCTTTCATTTTTCTTTTCTTTCATTTTTACTCATTTTAATTAAATTTTTGGCAATATTTATTCATACTTTATGTCATATAATTTATTTCCTTAAATAGACAAGTTGGTCAAAAATCATCTCCAAAGACAAAATGACCAGAATGCCCTTCGTTTGGCTTATTGAGCCAAAATTATCTGTACCAATCTAAAAATTTTTCTAAGCATTTTCTTGGTATTCTAATGCCATCAAAACCTCAATTACTCTTCTCTGGAGTACCAAAAATTATTTCATGAATTTTCTCCCGAGTTTAGAGCTTCTAGCTGCAAAAATCGCAACTTCCCATTGGGTTACCCATCGCTAGGGCACCGGCTCATTTAACTTAGTTGTATTTTATTTCTAAAATTTTTCTAAGATTTTTCTTACCATTATTTGGTCTATTTATGACTCCTCACTCTAATTTACATATAGTTTTAGACATTCTACTTGTCTAGACAGACATTAGTTACCGGAACAGTCAAATGTACGGACTAGCTAAAGTGAGAGTGTTACAGATAAGATGAAATACATGACTTATATGTTGATTTGCATATGGTAGCATGAGATTGTGATTATGAAAGTTAGGGTTTTGGAAGAAATTGGGAGTTTGTGCCTTGATGCTCAATTAAAGTGTTTAAGGTAAAATATTGACCATTTGATGAGAATTTGTTAAGTTTTAAAACTAGTTGTTGGATTGAATTGAGCAATTGGAAGTGTTGTTTGTATGCTAGAATTTTGGACCTCTAAGTCCAGTGTACTTACATGGCTATAAATAGAGCTGGACAGCTCCAATTGGTCTTGGATATAAATAGAGCTGGACAGCTCCAATTGGTGTGAGACCAATTGGAGATGAAACTTAAGACCTAAAGCCACAAATTTTAAGAAGAAACTTTGCCCAAAAACTGACCACAAATTGCCTTAAAATTGGCTTGAATTCAAATGTGGCATTCTGGATCTGAACAGAATGATCATTTGAACAGTGCTCAATAATTTAAGCATAACTTACTCTAGGAAACTCCAAATGACTTGATTCTTAAGCCCAAAGAAACCTGAGACATAATAGAATATTTTTCATGAGGATCAAAAGACCTAGATTGTAACACCCCTATATACATAGCCTGGTATATTTCACTGTTCCAGTGACCGGTGTCGGTCCGGACAATTAAGAAGATTAGAACCATGTTTAACACACCTAGACAAGCTCTGAATGGAAATAAATAGCAAGTACCAGATAGTGAAGTATAAATAAGAAAAACAAAGCATAAAAGATTAAATGAGCCAGGGGTCACAGTGATGGGTGACCTTACCGGGAAGTGACTGCGAGGTCAGTTCTAACCCTAATTGTGAATGGGAAATTGTGACACCGCAGTCCTAAGGACTATTGCGAAGTTAATGGAAAAGAGAAAATCATAGAAAAGAGTTGATAAGCAGGTCAAATAATTGGGTCAGGGTTCCGGAAAAAAACACTGGATTATTTGCAAACCGGATCAGACCGGCGAAGGGCAAATTGGTCAATTCACCCCTAGAGGTGACTCCTGACCTAACTGTCCAATAAAATTTCAGAAATGAAAATTTTTGGAATATAGAATTAAATTAAAAAAGAATGGAAAAATAAAAGAAAAAGAAAAAGAACAGAAATATGAATAATGACATCATCCAAATTACATCACTTATAACATCATAAATAAATTTTGATTAAACTAATTTTTGACTAAGTCAAAAAGGGAAGATAATTACACATAAAAACAAATGAAAATGAAAAAAAAAAAAAAGCAAACCCATCTTCTTCCTCACACCAACCGGCCAAAACTCCCACTTCCCTCACCTCTATTTGTGTTTTCCATTAACAAGTTAATCAAGCTTGCATAACTTGATTTTTTCCCACCAATTTTAACCCTAAACCCTAAAATGTCACACCTTATCCCTTCATAAGGCATAACATGATCCCGTAGTATACCTAATGAATTACCAAACTTCGTCTACTGATAACCCATTAAATATACTACAAGGGATTTTAAACCTTTTCTTATTTCTTTTTACAGTGGTGAGCACTTTTGACAGGTGTTAATTTTTTTTTTTTTAACTGAAGTGAAATCAAATAACAAATCTGAAGAATCAATAATTTCTGTAAAAATTTTGACAGAATGCCGTTTGTATTTGGAGCAAAACAATTCTTCAAAAACCTGTAAAAAGAACTTCCAATATATTTGTTCAATCCCAAACTCCAATATGGCTCAACTCAAATCAGTGTCCTCAACACAGTTCAAACTCAATTCAGTATCATTTTCAGCAATTCCAAAGATAAAGTGTAAAATGACTGGGTAGTTCAAAAGCTGAGATAAGAGAAGTATAACACAACATTTTTACAGGCCAAAATAATTTATAACTTTAGTTTACAATTGCTCAAGACCAAGTACAATATACACATACAGTTCACATACATTACTACAAAAATTACAAGGAGATGGTATACTCAATATACCCGACAAAATCCCAAAAGTGTAGCACAAGCAGCCTACTCTACTGCTTTATCTGTCTGTCTACCTGCGACAGCAATGAAAAAGTTATCGCTAAGTAAAATTTACTCAGTGGTGCACAATAATAATTTAAAATGTGATATATAAAACTTTTATTGACAATTTACAATTCAAATAATTCACAATTTCATGTCATAATTTTCAAAGCTCATATAACACAAATTTGATCAAACAATTGAATAACATAGTGTTGCCAATCAATAACACAACTTAGGTAATGACACAAATTTTCTGAACATGCCATGTTGTACACCAAGACAAGGCATACTCACCCCACTAATCAAAATCAATGAGGGAGGTGGCTAGCTAGATAATGAGTTGTAACACCTCTAAGTTCGGTAGTGCGTTCTATTATTCCGGTGACCAGTGTTGTCCGGACAGCTAGGATGCCTAGAACTACACTTTGATATGAGTGAGGAGACATAAAATAATGAAATACAAGAAAAGAAAATACAAGAAAAGCAAAGGAAAAATAATAGCAAAGAAATGTAATCAAGTTAAGCGAGCCGAGAACCCTAGCGATGGGTGACCGCACCGGGAAGTCACGGCGTGGACTGTTGACTAGCCGTGGACCGCGAGGAACCCTGGAAAGTATTTTTAGGATTTAAATAGACACCTATTGAAGTATAAATATCATTAGAAATATCAAAGAAAAATTAATTAATTAGTACAAAGAAAAGTGAGAAATCGAAAAATGGACAAAACCCAGTGTTATCGAAAAATCGGGAATGCAACCCGAACAGGGGTATTGTGGTCATGTGACACCCCGAGTTGTCTTTTGACCTAAATGTCCATTAAAAATACATGATATTATATTTGTAAAATGTCATGAAAAATCAAATTGGTGGTACAAAGTTTAAATAGCAAAAATGGGAAGCTTAATGTGAGAATTTGGAAAATTAAGAATAAAAAAATCATTAATTCTCACTTAGTGCTCCACTCACCTTACCTAAGTGGACCACTACACATTTTTGGGCAGAAACAAATCACCTTCTTCAACCTCCCAAACCAGAACCAGCTGAATCATTTTCTTCTCTCAACTTCCTCCATGGCCGTCTATGGCCAAGCTCCATGCAAGCATGAAGTAAGCCAATTTCTTCCTAAGTTCCCTCATCAAAGTTAGTCTACACACCTTGGGCAGTAGATAGGCAGCAAGAAGATCAGGTTTTGGTGAAGTTTTGAAGAATTTCCAAAGTGGTAAGTTTGAGTTTTTGGTTAGTGCTTCATTAAAGTTAGTAAGGAGGTTATGGGTACTTGAATTGTGAGAAGAATTTTGGAGTTTGATGTTCTAAGGGAGATGTTTATTTTTGGCAGCCATGAAAAGTCTTTAAGGGCAGTTTATTTTTGCTTGTAAATGGTGGATTAAAGGATTGATTAAATATATATGTGTGTAAGAAATTATTTGGGTGATGTATACTTAGTATATGTGAATGTGTAATTGAAATTTGAAGCTTGGAAATTAATGGAATGTAATGCATGAATTGGCAGCCTGGTTGGGTGAACCATAAGGATGTTATTTCATGTTTGGATTATGGAATATTAATGTTGAATTGTGTTAGTTGTTATGGCAGTTTGGGTATATGTGTGATGGTGTGAAGTTGGACATGTAAATGAGCATGAATAGGTGATTAAATTATTGTAAATGAGTTTGACAAATTCTGCACTTTTTGGGGTATGTTGAATGTGATTGTAAGCTGCCAAAATGATCAATAAAATGTTGTGAAATGTGTTTATGTTATGGTACAAACCAGATTGGGCATGAATGTGTAAATTGGTAAATGCTAAAAGTGATCTTTGATGAGTAATAAAGGAAATGTAATAGGGCAGTTTGTGTTATGGGCTTAGAACCTTAAGTGTGTGGCTCCAATTGGTATGAGACCAATTAGAGGTGAAACTAGGCACAAAATGTTCCAACTTTCATGAAGGAAACTTGCCAAAATTCTGCTTGCAAGGTAGCTTGAAAAATGACCAAATCCGGATTAAGTGCAAATAAGGCCTGAAAATTGACCATTTAGGCAGTAGTTAGTGTTTAGGCCATAACTCACTCAAAACAGGTCCAATTGATCTGAAATTTTGACCATGAATATTTAAGACCCATATCTACAAGTCTTATGAAGACACCAAAGCCCAGAAATGACCATAAGCAAGTCAAACAGCTTGCACAAGTTCGGGTCCAAAAACTGGCCGAACCAAAATTGACCTAAAGTGACCTAAAGTGACCAATTTTGATGCATTTTGACCAGCAATAGTAAAATGACCATAACTTGGTCTACATAACTCAGAATGACCTGAAATTTTGCCCCGCATGCAATAAGACATAGATTTACAAGTTTGTAGTTTTGACCAAAACCCGAAAGCCGAGGGAACTAGGTCGTTCGGCTAGGTCAAACTAATATCCCGGAATCCAGCAAGTGGCAATAAAACGCAATATACAAGGAAATGAATTTGGTAACATGTACCAACCCTAAAAGACTATTGAATGTGACATATTAGTAACATTAAAACCTAATTTACCTAGAATGCATCGAGAGTCGACATATTAGGTTGACTAAGCAAATAATAGAATTCATTGAATTAATTATCAAGCATTATCGTTAGAGACTGTTTAAATGAGTACTGAAACACTTCAAATTGTGTTTCTCAGTTAGCAACGACTCAGGGAAAGGGAAGGAAACACTGAGTCAAGGCCAGGAGACAGTTATCAGAGGTTTGTGCACAATAAGTATTTCTTTTGAATTTTTCAATTGAAATAAATTACGATTATTTATATGTTATTGTTTTAAATTATGTTTGTGCACAATAAATATTTCTTTTGAATTTTTCAATTGAAATAAATTACGATTATTTATATGTCATTGTTTTAAATTATGTTTGTGCACAATAAGTATTTCTTTTAAATTTTTTTCAATTGAAATAAATTATGATTATTTGTATGATATTGTTTTAAATTGTGTTTGTGCACAATAGTTATTTCTTTTGAATTTTTCAATTGAAATAAATTATGATTATTTGTATGTTATTGTTTTAAATTGTGTTTGTGCACAATAATTTTGATTTCTTATTTTCTACTTAAAAATTTATTTGAACATTATAGTTTTAAATTGTGTCTGTGCACAATACTTTTTATATTCACTACTTTTACTAGAAAATTTATTTGGAGAAATGAGTTATGAATAATATTTGATTGTTTTGTCTTTGGGAATTCTATTTGAAAACTATTGTGTTGCCTACTTTGTAAGTTGAAAATTTGAGATAAAATGTGTTTAGTGTTATCAGAGCAAAGTAGGGATGGCGATACGTAATGCCTACGATTCTTGGGAACTCTCATGAGTGAACTCAGGAGCTTGCAGGGATGATGATACGTAACGCCTGCAAGTGCTCTGATAAATACACTATACTCCTCGCTCTTTGACTTGTCAGTCTGAGGTGAGTGTGGATGAGTACTCATTATATAGCTAGCTTCCTCCCTCATTGATTTCGATTATTGGGGTGAGTGTGTCATGTCGTGGTGTACAACAAGGCATGTGTGGAAAAATTGTGTCATGGCTTAAATTGTGTTATTGATGGGCAAAACTGTGTTATTCAGTTATTTGATCAAATTGTGTTATTGATTGGCAAAACTGTGTTACTCAGTTATTTGATCAAATTTGTATTATATGAACTTTGTAAACTTTGTGAACTATTGGATTTGTGAATTGTCAATAAAAGATTTATATATTGCATTTCAAATTGTTATTGTGCACCACTGAGTAAATTTTTACTCAGCAATAGTTTTTCATTGCTGTCGTAGGTCGACAGACTAACAGAGCAGCAGACTAGGCTGCTAGTACTACACTGAGAGATCATCGAGTATATTGAGTATACCATATTCTGCATTTTATATTGTAATGTATGTTCACTGTATGTATATAGTGTTCTTGGTTTTGAGCAGTTGTAAATTAAAATTATACATTGAAGTTGTAAAATAAATTATGAGTTATTTTGACTTGTAAAATTTATATTATATTTCTTTTATCTCATTCTTTGAAAAATTATTGTGGATTTGACTTGAGAAATATATTGTGTTGTTTAACTGTTGGAGTCGAGATTGAGAAATCTATTTGAAGTGCTTTTTACAGGTTTTCTGAAGAACTGTTTTGTTCAAAATACAGATAGTACTCTACCAAAATTTTTACAGAAATTCCTAATAATTCAAATGTGTTAGTTCTATCACTTCAGTTCAAAAAGTTTTTAACACCTGTAAATAGTGCTCACCACTGTAAAAAAAAAAAAGTAAGAAAAGTTTTAAAATCCCTTGTAGTGTATTTAATGGGTTATCAGTAGACGAAGTTGGTAATTCATTAGGTATACTACGGGATTATGTTATGCCTTACAGAAGGGTAGGGTGTGACATGAGTACTCATCCATACTCTCCTCAGACTGATAAGTCAGAGAGAGAGGAATATAGTCATACTCACCCCATAAATGGAGGAGAAACATAGTGATATTGCCATGCCAAGTGTGAATAAAAAAAAATTCCAAATTACAATATTTAAATATTTCATACAAATCACAAATCACATTTTATCTCAAAATTTTCATTTGCAAAGTAGGCAACACAATAATTTCCAAATAATATTTCCAAAGCCAAAACAATAAAAAACTATTCATAACTCATTTTTCCAAATAAATTTTCTAGTAAAAGCAGTGAATATAAAAATTATTATGCATAGACCTGATTTGAGTTGCCTCTAGGCCTTGACTCAATGTTCCTTATGCTTTTCAATATCCTTTTCAACTGAAACACACAATTTAAATTATTTCAATACTTAGTTAAATTGTTTCTAACAATAAAATCCAATATCTAAATTTTCTTGGTACTATTCCCTTCAAGTCATTTCATTAGTCAACCTATAATGTTGACCATTAATACACACTAGGTGAATTAATTTTAATGTTCTCAATTTGTCACATTTTATAGTCTCTAAGTGTTGGTATATGTTACCAATTTCATTTTAAAGCTTATTGCATTTTATTGCCATTTTTCCAGATTTTATAGCCAATGTTTACTATCTATTGGACCAAGCTACAGTGTAAATTTAATAGATTTCTCTTCATTAAATTGTTTCTCATTGTGTCTTCTTTAGTTTTCTTTTCGAATCACTCCATTTGGAGTTGTATAGCTCAAGTTATGGTTAATTAACCATAACTAGGTCAAATCTAAATTTTGGTTTCCTTTTCAAGCATTTTCGATTCTGAATTTACTAATTTATTTGGACTATTTGTAATCACATTGAGGTCTAGTATTCTTCATAAGTATTGTTTCCCTATGTCTTAGGGACAACCAAAAATTTTGCTTATCATTTTTCAAGTCTTATAGAATTCTTTATAGACAAATTATTAACTTGGACTCAAAGGTTCTATATTGGCATGGTCCTCAATTAGGTCAATGGCTTGACCTTAAATTCTGACCTTATACATTTATAATTTGAGGAAGTTGTCTAAAACAATGTTTTAGGTCTCTTTCTCAGCTTTCCAGATTGGTATGGCTCATTACATTGGGAGATTTCTTGTGGGAGATATGCCTATTTGAATTTTCTAGACTTAATAGTCAATTGTACCAATTCTAGATTTAGTGTGTCAATTTAATCAACTTAATTGACCTAGTTCCATTGATTTCTGGGTTTTGGTCAAATTACTAATATTGTAGATCTATGTCTTATTGAAATTTTGGGACTAATTTCAGGTCATTTGGAGTTCTATGGACCAAGTTATGGTCATTTTACTATTGCTGGTCAAGTTGCACTTATATTGCAAAGTTTAGGTCATTTTTAGGTCAAAGTCAATTCAGCCAGTTTTTGTAACCCAACTTGGGCAATCAATTTGACTTACTTAATGGCATTTATGGGCTTGGTGTCTCTACCAAAGATGTAGCCATATGTCTAAGCTTTCAAGCGGTATAAATTTCAAGTCATTTGGACCTGTTTTGAGTGAGGTATGGCCAAAAGACTTACTGCTGTTCAAATGGTCAATTTCTGGGTTACCAAGTTTGCAATTCCGAATTAGGTCAGTTTTATTGTCACTTTCTGGATAGAATTTGGGTAGGCTTTCAACATGAAAGTTGGCATATTTTGTTCCTAGTTTCACCTCCAATTAGACTCATACCAATTGGAGTCACACATTTAGAGTTATGGGCTCATTTGCATATTGTCCTTTACATGTCTCTCAAACACTAATCCAAATACACATTAACCTTGTTATA
This sequence comes from Hevea brasiliensis, assembly GCF_030052815.1. Lineage (NCBI taxonomy): Eukaryota > Viridiplantae > Streptophyta > Magnoliopsida > Malpighiales > Euphorbiaceae > Hevea > Hevea brasiliensis. The sequence continues at coordinate 54,688,722 of NC_079500.1, read as the reverse complement.
AGTCCACTTCTCTACCAAATTCTGAATTGGTACTAAACCATAACCACTCAAAATATCAAATTTTGGTCAACTTGGGCAGAATATAACAATTCACAATACATCAATTACAACTCAGAATTTCAAAGTCTAATTTAAACAATACATACACATGAATACCTCTCATTAACACATCTAATTTCCCACCAATAATTACATACACATTCTGCCATCGTTGGTACCATAATTCACTAAACTATTTCATGAATTTAAACACTCTACCATGCATCACAAGGCTGCCCAATTTACACATTTACATCAAGCTTCCATTTTCAATTCATAAACTCATGATTCAAACTATACACATGGTAATCAAACTCTTATACATTTAAGTACTCTAATTAACCTCATTACCCATCAAATTCAAGTGGAAACAACTCAAACTTCTTCAATATCCATGGCTGCCAAAAATAATACCTTGTCCATACTCATCAAATTCCTCAACTTCTTCCACAATCTAACTCACCACAACACCCACACAAACTTTAATGAAGCAAAAATGGAAAACAAGCACTTACCTATCTTTGAAGCTTGTTAAATCTTCTTCAAATCTCTCACTTTTTGCTCCCAAAATGCTGCCCAAGGTGTGTACTCTAATTTTAATGAAGAAGACTTGATGTTTGGATAGCTTGATCTTGAGTGGATGAAGCTCCACACATGGGACGGCAATGGAGTTTTTTTTTTCTTTGGAATGAAATGGTTTCGGAAATGTGAAGGTATGAGGAAGATGAAGTTAAATCTGCCCACTTTTGGCTTATATTGGTCCACTAAATCACACTTCGTGGAGCACTAATGTTGATTAACAGATTAATCAATCCAAAGTCCCTTAAATTGCAATTATACCCTCAATCTTTCACTATTTATATTATATGTCAAATTTCTTGTTTTTCATGGCATTTTCAACATTTAATACCACTTATTTTTAATGGACAATTAGGTCAAAAGTCCACTCAAGGTGTCAATTGACCAAAATGCCTCTATTCGATTTGTATTCCCGATTTTTCGGTAACACCGATTTTTATCGGTTTCTCGATTTTTCATTTTTTCTTTGCACTATTTCATTAATTTTTCTTAGACATTTCTAATGTCAATTATACTTCAATAAGTCTTTAATTATGTCTCGAAACTTAATTCTGAGGGTTCCTCGCAGTCCTGGGGTCGACTGTTGCCTGCGCCATAACTTCCCCGTGCGGTCACCCATCGTTGCTGTGCTGGCTCGTTAAATTAATTTACATAATTTCATAATTTACATGATGTATAAATTAATTACATATGAAAAAGCTAATTTATTAAATTACATTACATTTCTATTAATTACCTGCTCATAATCTACATTATAATACAATATCTAGCATTTTGTACTAAATACAAAATATGATCTATATGGGCCCTATCTACATGCATTGCTGAGGAGGTGACAACCTTGAATACTCCAGCCACTTCTGCAGATCTGGACTCCAAAAATCTTAGTCAAAGTACCTGCGCGAGGAAACAAATCCATCGCGCTAAGCATTGCTGCTTAGTGGTGCAATAATAGAACAAGAAAATAAAATACGAAGCATAATTTGAATATTTAAGAATCAATTTAATTTAATACAATGTGTCTAATATTAATTATCTTTTGTTCTCATTTGTTTCGCTTTGAAAGCGTTTAATTCCGAAATTCACAGGGATAATGTACAACATACAGAATTAAAAAAAATACTCAGTTTATATTTATATGGCAATAGAAGGCACATTTAAAATATTTAGTTAAGTTATACCTATTTTTACAACTCTTTTAGCATTTTGCTTAATAATTTTTTTATGTGGTTTGGATCATTTCATAATTCTAACTAATTCTTTTGAAGTCTTATTAACTCATTTATTTGATTTCTAATATTTTTAATTACTAGTATTCTTAACTTATTTCCATAAATTTCACTGCCCAAGTAACCTATGACAGGCTGACTAAACTGGATAACGGGTCGTTGGCACTGGACACCGCGGTGCCTCGGGCCGTCATACCATGGGACGCAGAACGTCAACCACGTATGCAGTCAATATGGCTAAAAAGCCATGATAACACATAATTGGGCATAAAAGCCATGAATGTTGGCATAAAGCCATGAATACGGGCATAAAGCCATGAATACAGGCATAAAGCCTTTCGCGATCGCATCGCTAAAACAATACCCTATTGGCATGCCAAACTATCCAATCTGACACACATGTCTAGGCAATACAAGGGCACATAATATCATTAAACATTAATATATTGTGTTTTATGACTTCATTATTTCATAATAAATTTCAATTATAATTCATACATTCATTTGATCATTTATATGATCACAATTCACATCAATTATCCTTTTTATACCATTGTACTCAAATTACTTCTCCTTTCTATAATAATGAGAACTAATGTCTCATTCATATATTAATATAGTTCATTTATTCATTCATTATGTTATTCATATTGATTACAATTCTAAACAATGGTTCACATGTACCATTGTATTCAAAATATTTTTCCTTTCTCATTTATACATTCAAGAATCTACTTATGTAATTACAATTTTTATATTTCAAGTTGAGTTACTAATATTTTATGAATTCCATTTGTGATGGGCATATAAGCCCTAACTATCTATTCACATCAATTAGGTGACTTATTTTTCATGTTTCAAGTAATCCATGAATATTTCATGGATTTCAAATTTATGGCCTTAATTTCTTTTTAACAATGTTGACTAGGATGCATAGTCCACATTTGTCATACAATTCTAAGCATTTAAGCTTAGAATTGGTTCTAGGTATTCATCTTAATTTACTAATTATTTTGATTACTATTCATCTTACTAGTCAACCAAAATGTTGACTTTTTCATACTTAGTGGATATATTAATTCTAATTACACCAAGATCCCACATTTTGAGTTTTACATTTGCTAGTATTAATTGCCAATTGCAATTTAAAGTCCCCTAGATGCATTTCTAATTTCAAATTTTGAATTTCAAGTTTTGGTGTCACTATTCACCTCATTGGTCAACAAAAATGTTGACTTTTGGATGGAAAATAGGTACATTGTTTTAACACTCCCAATGCACCACATTTTACATTTAAAACTTGTTGGAATTGAGCACCCATACCATTTCTAAACTTAAAACCAAGAGGGCAGAATTTTCAGTTTTTGAAGCCTAACTTTACTGTTCCATTAAGCACTGTTGCAGTGGGAATTTGAGGAAATGGTAAACATGAAAGTTGTTCCTTATTTTGTCTAGTTGAATTTCATTTTTTGAATCACTCCATTTGGAGTTTTGTAGCTCCAGATATGGTCCAAAAACCACAGCTGGCCGGATTTCAATTCTGCAGAATTTACCAAATCTACAGTACCATGAACAGTGACTGTGACTGCCATTTGGGTTAGGTTCTGGTCATAATTTGGGGTAGGTTTCTTCATAAAAGTTGTTTGTCTAGGTCTTAACTTGTTGCTGTAAACATTTCAGGTCAATTGACCATTTTTACAGTGAGTTATGGCCAAATGAACAGTTACTGTTCATTTGGTCATTTCTGCAGGTGCTGTTGCAGGGTATCCGGATTGGGGCCAACTTTTGGTCCTCTTGCTTTGGTCTTTTGGGCATGGTTTCTTCAGAAAAAATGTGCCATTATAAGCCTAGTTTCATGTCCAATTGGCCAAACACCAATTGGACCTACACAGCCAAAGTTATGGCTGTCTAAGTGGGCTGGAATCTCAGCCTCATTTCTACTGTCTTTAGGCAGCCTTCCATTTCAGTTTTGCCATGCATTAACTCACTTCAAATTATGATTAACTTGCCTTAAATGGTCACTAATTGACCATTAGAATGTCCATTAATCAATTCAAATGCCAAGTCCAATTTTCACCCTTAAAACCCTAGTTCCCATTATAGGTTTTCACAACACACCTTAATTACTAACCCATTCACTAACCACATGGATAGATGGTTTAAACATAACCTCTAATCCACCTTAAGTCCATCAAAACACTCCATTTCTATTCCTTCAATAGGACAGCCGAAATTTATGAAGGCCATACACACAACTTTTATTCATTTAAACTACAATTTCTCACTAAATTCAAGTCCTTAATCATGAAAGTAAGGAGTTTTAGGTGTATAGATGCACTAACCTTTAAGTGGCAGATTTTTCCCAAGTTAAATCTTCACTTTCTTTATTCTTCTTGGCTGCCAAAAGGTTATGCAAGGTGCAAGGATAAATTTTAGTGAAAGGAGTAGGAGGAATTATGGTGAAAAGAGGAGAGAAATGAAGCTTTGGTTGAAAATCAATGGAGGTTTGGCTATGGAATTTGAAAGCTACGGGTGAGCTTTGTGAAGGTGATGGCTGCTGGAATTTTAGGAGCTTTTGTTGTATTCTTATATATATTTTATTAGTTAATTTAAGTGTTGACTAAATGTGATTGGTGGGTAAGTGTTTAATGACATCATATGATGTCATAATTGGTATTTTCTTCCATTTTTTTTTCTTCTCTTCTCTACTCATTTTCAATTTAATTTTTAGCATTATTTATTCATATTTTAGATCATAATAATTATTTACTTAACTGGACAAGTCAGCAAAAAATCACCTGTGAAGGCGAAATGACCAAAATGCCCTCCGTTTGGCTTAACGGGTCAAAATTGTCTGTACCGATTGAAAATTTTTTCTAAATATTTTCTTGGCATTCTAATGCCATAGGAACCTCAATGACCCTTCTCTGGAGTCCCAAAAATTATTTTATGAATTTTTCCCCAGGTCTATGGCTCCTCGTTGCGAGAACTGCAACTTCCCTCTGGTTACCCATCGCTTGGGCACCGGCTCGTTTAACTTGGTTGTATTTTATTTCTAAAATTTTTCCTAAATTTTTCTTATTAATATTTGAGTTAATTATGGTTCCTGACTTTAGTTTAAATATTTTTCCGGACGTTCTAGCTGTCCGGACCGACACCGGTCACCGAAACAGTAGAATGTACGGAGTTGCTACCAGGAGGGTGTTACATGTTACATAAAAAGCTTCTAAATTGACCTTGACAAGAAGATTGAAGAAAAAAGGGAAGGAAGAAAGTTAAGAAATTGAAGAATTGAAATCCCAAGTAAAGGTTAGTGTTTTAAATCTTCACTTCCTAGTTAAATTCATATGTATGTAGTGAAATAACTTAGAGATTGTGATAAAATCAAACAAATTAAACATGTGAGGCCAAGAGGGATTTTCGGTCAACATTAGTGGGAATAGGATTTGAGTGATTTTGAAGAATTACAAAGGGTAAGTGAGATGAATTAAGTGTGTAAAGGAAGATTATGCACTTTGATTTAACTAATTGAACAATTTGAAAAAAAATTAGGGTTCTTGAGTTCTTGAAATTCGGGGAAAAATTGGAGGAAATGGTCAATTGATGCAATTGACCCTAATTGAGGTTAGAAATGGTCAATTATGATAAATTGAGATGTGTTGTAGTGATTAGAAGTGCAATGCAATTCAGATTGGAGAAGGGTCAACCTTAAGCAGTATGACCTAGGTCCCTTTTAGGGATCAAAACTGTAATTCTGCCACCCCAATTGGTGTGAGACCAATTAAATATAAAAGTAGACACATAATAACACAATTTTTGTGCAGAAACTATGCCCAGAAAATGACATTAAGATAGTGAACAATTAGGTCAAATCCGGGTAATATGCACTGCCACTGTACCAGACTGACCAAATGAATAGTGTTTGTTCATTTGGCCATAACTTGGTGTAGGAAGGTCTAAATTACCTAAATTTTATACCGATGGAAAGCTGAGATATAGCACTACAACTTTTATGAAGAACAAAAACCCAAATTCTAACCATAATCCATCCAAAAAGTGAGCTACAGTCAATACACCCAAACTGCCAGAACCAAGAAAGTGCCCAGAATTCTGGGTTTGAACTAATCTGGCCAGCCTTAGAAAGATGATCATATCTTGGGCTATAAAACTCCAAATGGAGTGATTCAAAAAGGGAATTAAAGATAAGACAATAAGGAAAAACTTTGATGAAGGACACTTAGCCAAATTCCCACAGTAACCAGACTAATGGAATAGCGCAAAATAGAGGATCAAAACTGAAAGATAGCAATTTCTCTTAGGAGAGTTAGAAATTAAAATGGCAATTATTGCCAACAAATGAGACACTCAAAATGTGGTATGTGGGTGTATTTGGAATCCACATACCTATTAAGCATAAGAAAGTCTATATTTTGACTTGAATAGTACCATAAATAGTAGCCCCAAAATGCAAACTTCAAATAACATTATTTTAAGCAAATTAAGGCTAGAATTAAGTAGGTGTGAATTTATTTATTAGAATTATTATAAGTTAAGACACTGAAATACTGCAAATTGTGTGTTTTAGTTGAAAAAGACACGGGAAAGGATAAGGAACATTGTGTGGATGACATACTGTTGATGGGTAATGACACAGGTATGTTGACGACTATAAAGGTATGGTTGTCAAATACATTCTCCATGAAAGATTTAGGGGAGGCAACCTATATTCTTGGGATTCGCATCTATAGAGATAGAGCGAAAAGAATAATTGGTTTATCCCAAAGTCTATACTTGGAAAATGTGTTAAAGAGGTTTAACATGCTTGATTCCAAGAGAGGATTGTTACCAGTGAGACATGGTATCCATCTTTCTAAAGAGATGTCTCCAAAGACACCTGAAGAAAGAGATAAGATGGCCTGGATTCCATATGCTTCGGCTATTGGAAGTTTAATGTATGCAATGTTGTGTACTAGGTCGGATATTGCATATGCTGTTAGTTTGACTAGCAGGTATCAATCCAATCCAGGTTTGGAACACTGGATAGCTGTCAAGAATATCCTTAAGTACTTGAGAAGAACTAAGGATTTATTCTTGATTTATAGAGGTGGAGACTTGCAATTGGATGGTTATACTGATTCTGATTTCCAATCAGATATCGATGATAGAAAGTCTACCTCTGGATATGTGTTCATTTGTAATGGAGGTGCAGTCAGTTGGAAGAGTTCCAAGCGAGCACGCATTGCAGATTCCACTACGAGGTGAGTATATTCTTTGCATCGAGATCTGCAGGAAGTCGCTTGGATAAAGAAGTTCGTGACAGAACTTACAGTAGTTCCTTCCATTGAGTCAGCAGTTCCACTACACTGTGACAATAATGGAACAGTCATACAGGCTAAGGAACTAAGGTCTCACCCAAAATCCAAACACATAGAAAGGCACTACCACATTGTCAGAGATATAGTTGGGCGAGGCGATGTAGCCATGCAGAAAATAGCATCAGCTGAAAATCCAGCTGATCCATTCACTAAGCCTATGTCACAGACTCAGTTAGACTGACATCTTGAGAAGATGGGTCTAAGATATTGTAATGAATAGCTCTAGTGCTAGTGGGAGATTGTTAGTAGTATGCCCTAGAGCATATCATCTACTATGTATCTTGTACATATTTTTATTAATTAAAAAGGCATTTCCACTTTTCCGTTTACATAATATATTTATGTGTAATAGAAAAGGTCCATTGACATTTTGTTAGAAATATTATTCTTAAGTTGTTAAGAATATGAGTGACAATATTTCTAGCACGAAGTATCATAAATAGGTTCACAATCGAGGATACTTCATAATAAGGACATGACTTATCCAGAAAGATTGTATTCATGTTTGTTCCCAAGTTATTTATATGAGATATAAATAAGATGGAATAGTGAGTCTCATGCCATATAACAAACATGATAGGCACTTATAAATGATAAGTAGGCCGAACCAGTGACACTTATGACAAGCACATGGAGTTTACTCTTGTCAATGTTTTGTCATAAATCATATCGGTGCATATAATCTTTAGACCTGAGATAGCACGGTTATCTTGTATATAGGTAGTTTGACTTTGATACTGCTTTCATACTTGTACTGTGTATGGGTATATGGGCATGTGTTGGCTCCTACTAGTTATATATGGAGGTAGGTATTGATCAAGATGGAATCTGTTCCTCTAAGTAAATAGAGATAAAATCCTATGTTCATTTAATTGTTCTTGATGTTTCAAGTTCCTGGCCAGGACAGATAGATTTATTCAGAAAAGAGTTTCTGATGAGAAAATCTTTTTAATCAAGAACTGGAATTAAAAGAGAACATAATATTCATAGCAAATGGAGTTTGACATAAACCATGACTCCAGCTTGAGTTGGGATTTTGTAACGGAGAGATTCTAGTGCATGGTAACATATGATTATAGGTTCATTTAAGGTAAACCTTATTACTAATTGGGTGGCCATGGCATGCTATACTAGGTGTTAACCATGGTCTATGAGGTTTATAAAATGATTTAGAGAAATCATTTATGGTAAGAAAGAGTTCTGATGATATTAAGAGTTGATATCATGTCTCATTGCCAATTAGTGATGAGCTTAGTAAGTCACACACATACACAAGTTATCACCTAATTAAATATGATTTAATTAATTAATTAAAGGGTTTAATTGATTAATTAAATAGGTTTGGTTTGCAATTAGATTGCAAAGTCCCTAGCATGACTTGAAACCAAATCTAGATTATTGGATGTATAAGTTAAATTTATATTTAAAGTGTTTAAATATGAATTTAATTAATGAGAAATTAATTATTAGAGATTAATTAATTAATTTATATTTGATATAAATTGATTAGAAGAAGAAAAATAATTATTTTGGGTTAAGAACTCAAAATTAAGACACAGGGGCATTTTGGTCATTTTGCAGTGTGACACGTGGCACCATGAGATGGTGACACATGGCATAACACATAAGCTTGCCAAATGTTTTTTAATCATGTAAGATGATTAAAATCAAGATTAAATATAGGTTTGACACTTGGCACAATGTGATTGGGTCACTTAAACCTAGAGCTAATCAAAGGGTGACATGTGGCAAGGGTTTAATGTGTTAACCTAGCTATTTAAGTGTTGTTATGAGAAAACAAAATACAACCAGCAGCCACACTCCTTTGTCACGCCACTTTGAGGGTTTTTATCTCTTCTTCTTCATCTCTTATCAATTCAAAGAGATTAGCCATCAATCTCTTGAATTAAGAACACTAGGAATTGTTTCTAGTGTCCTGTTTACATCTTTAATCTCTTAAAAGGTAGAACTTGATTTTCTAATTAATAGAAAAAGCTTTAGAAGCTATTCAAGGGCTGCCATAGGTGTTCTTGGTGTAGACAAGCTAGAGGGACAACATCTGGTGTCCTGAAGACGAATCTCAAAGGCGCAGACACGCTGCAGTGCATCAAGAGGTTAGTGTAATCGTTCTTGATTTAATCTAGGGTTCTAAAATTAATCTGATTAATTTTAAAATCTTAAATGGCAAATACAGATCCAAAAACATATTAAAAGAGTTTTAATATGTTGTTTATCATTGAAATCAAATAGATAAAAATAAATCTTGCATGATGCATGTGACCCTAAGTGAAAATTTTTGAATTCAATGGTATAAACTTGTGCTTTTCACGCTTCCGTTCCTTCAAGTCCATCCTGCAGTTCTGCACAGTGTCCGTGTCACCTCACCACCTGCAGTGCATTGGTAGGACACTAGGTGTCATTTCGTCATTTTGTAACTAAATTTTTATTTTCTCATATGTATTTAGAATTATGTAATGTATTTTGAAGTTCATGTAAATTATGAAAATTGTATTTGTGAATGGAAAAGTAAATATCTATCTATGACTTGGATATGTATGGAAGTAAATTGAGTATTTATCTGTTGCTTATATATGAATACCCTGAGAAATGATGATTTAGAAATGAGATTGAAAAATGTTGAGATTTTGATATTGAGACTTTGTTGATGAATTGAAGTTGGGATTGTTTGGAAATTATTTGGAAGTGTTTTTAACAGGTTCCAAAGAACTGTTTTCTCCATTTTTAGCCGGTACCCTGTCGGATTTTCTATAAAATTTTCGGAACCTCAAATAAATTATAATTTCAATAAATGACTTAAATAAATTATATTTCACAAGTTATATTCAAAATTATGATGAAAATTAATTAAGATAAAATAGAGTGTGCCGGTACACCGTGTGGCATAGCTTGCTCGGCTACACTGTAGACGGGTAAGGGGTGTCACATTTATTTGGTATCAGAGTTGGACTCCCTCTAGTACGGTGTGTGGTGCGAGGACGCACCAGGCGGAAGCTGGTGGGGTTGTCACGACCCAGGGATGGGGTTGGGACGTGCTTGTTCAACCAGCTACGCACTGGGGTGGAAACTTCGTGTCCCACATCGGAAACGGGAAGAAAAGATTTGGGCCATATATGTGGGAGCCTTCCTCACCTGGTCAGCGCGCTTTTGGGAATGAAACCTCCCAAGGGACAAATCCGTGAGGCCCGTGGGCCAAAGCGAACAATGCTAACTGGAGAAAGATTGGGCTGTTACAATATGTTCCAGCAAATGGCCGAATTCTTCAGACAAATGGCTGGGGTAATGCCAGCACCACCACCACCACCACCAGCTCCACAGTAGAAATCACACCTGGAAAGATTGAGAAAATTTGGAGCAGTGGACTTCTTCGGCAAGAGAGAAGATGATTCTGTTGCAGCTGAAAATTGGTTGAACAGAACAGGCAGAGTCCTAAAACAACTCCACTGCACTCCTGAACAAAACCTAGAGGGTGCCATATCTCTATTGCAAGATGATGCCTATGAATGGTGGGACACGATATCCAGTGAAGTGCAGCCAGAAGCTATAACTTGGGATTTCTTTCTCTCCGAATTTAAGAAGAAATATGTGGGTAGTGTATACCTGGAAGAGAGAAGAAGAGAGTTCATTAATCTGAGGCAGAGACAGTTGTCAGTGGCCGAGTATGAGAAGGAATTCGTAAGATTGAGCTGCTATGGAAGGGAGATAGTCCCTAATGAAGTTGAAAGGTATAAGAGATTTGAAGAGGGACTAAATGACAACATAAAGATCCAGCTCACTGCCCTGGGAATCATAGAATTTACCAAGTTAGTGGAAGCTGCAATAAAGGTTGAAAAAGTAAGAATCAGTGAGCAGACCAGAAGGGATAGACAGCAGAAGAGGGGCCCGGGTCAGTCTAGTTCATCTCCTGCACCTGGGAAGAGGTTTAAAGGTCCATCTGCATGCAGTTCGGGCCACAAGGTCGTGGTCAGTCTCAGGGGCCTGAGCCATAGTTCACCCCTAGGAGAGGTCACCCACACCATCGGGGCAGCTCAGTGGATGGGTTTCAGGGGACCAGCCCGGAACTTCTCGCATGTCCACACCATGCGAAGTGGCACAAGGGGGAGTGTTGGAGAGTAATGTGCTCGCTAAGGTGTGGATCAACAGAGCATCGGTTGAAGAACCGTCCCACGCAGAACTACTACTGACTACTCCAACACAAGCGCATGCACTGCCTCTGTACCACAAAGGGGTAGGAAATCGCAAACTGACGCAGATGGGACCATCACGAGGCTGCATCGAACCAGAGAGGCCTGATAGCAGACCACCTGCCAGAGCTTATGCCATTAGAGCTTAGGAGGAGCAAGATGCCCCGGACGTCATCAGGGGTACGTTCTCCCTCTACAATACACCTGTTAATGCATTGGTGGATCCAGGATTCACTCGTTCATACATCTGCATCAACTTACCCGTAGAAAGGGGGATACTAGTAGGGGAGAGTGACCAAGACATTCTGGTCACTAATCCACTGAGCCATAGTGTAGTGGTGAACAAAGTATACAAGGGTTGCCCGTTAAGGATTCAGGGGTATGAATTCTTGGCAGACCTAATTGAGTTGCCCTTCCACGAGTTTGAGGTGATTTTGGGAATGGACTGGTTGTCACGTCATCAGGCAATAGTTGATTGCAAATTGAAGAGAATTTCTTTGAAAACTTCTGAGGGTAATGGGATCACAGTTGTGGGGGAAAGGACATATTTCTTGTCCAATGTCATCTCAGCCACAGTTGCAAGAAGAATGATGAGAAAAGGCTATGAAGCCTACCTAGCACATGTGGTGGATACTAGGCAGGCTAAGCCAAACTTGAGTGATATACCCACAGTAAGAGACTTCCCATAGGTATTTCCTGAAGAATTGCCTGGTTTTCCACCAGAAAGGGAAGTCGAATTTGCTATTGAGACACTGTCGGGTACAGCACCCATTTCCATTGCTCCTTATAGGATGGCACCCACTGAATTGAGGGAGTTGAAAACTCAGTTACAAGAGTTGCTTGATAAGGGGTTCATACGCCCCAGTGTGTCACCATGGGGAGCTCCAGTGCTGTTTGTAAAGAAGAAGGATGGGACTTTGAGGCTTTGCATCGATTACCGGCAGTTGAAAAAAGTGACTGTGAAGAGTAAATATCCGTTGCCTAGAATTGATGATCTGTTTGATCAGTTGAAGGGAGCAGGAGTATTTTCCAAAATTGATCTCAGATTAGGGTATCATCAGTTGAGGGTGAAGGATGTAGATGTGTCCAAAACTGCATTCAGGACCCGGTATGGGCATTATGAGTTTCTGGTGATGCCCTTTGGCCTAACAAATGCACCAGTGGCATTTATGGACCTTATGAACCGTATCTTCCATCCATACTTAGATCGGTTCGTAGTGGTCTTTATTGATGATATTTTGGTGTATTCCAAGACCAGGGAAGAACATGATGAACATTTGAGGATCATTCTGCAAACCCTGAGAGAAAAGAAGCTGTATGCTAAGTTGTCCAAGTGTGACTTTTGGCTGAATGAGATTGCATTCCTTGGACACATAGTGTCAGCTGATGGGATTAGGGTGGATCCTAAGAAAATAGAAATAGTGATGGAATGGAAGCCTCCTAGAAACACAACTGAGGTCAGAAGCTTCTTGGGGCTAGCTGGGTATTACAGAAGATTTGTAAAAGGATTTTCTTTAATAGCTGCTCCAATGACCAAGCTATTACACAAGAATGTCAGATTTGACTGGAACGACAAGTGTCAGACCAGTTTTGAGAAGTTGAAGGCTATGTTGACAGAGGCACCAGTGTTAACACAGCCAGTGTTAGGAAAGGACTTTGTGGTCTACAGTGATGCCTCACATAATGGGTTAGGGTGTGTATTAATGCAAGAGGGGAAGGTGGTCGCTTATGCTTCCAGACAGCTAAGGCCACATGAACAGAACTACCCTACCCATGATCTAGAGCTTGCAGCAATTATCTTCGCACTGAAGATATGGAGGCATTACTTGTATGGTGAAAAGTGTTACATTTACACAGACCACAAAAGCTTGAAATATTTGCCAACTCAGAAGGAGCTCAACCTTAGACAGAGGCGATGGATTGAGTTCCTGAAGGACTATGATTGTGTGATTGACTACCATCCTGGGAAGGCAAATGTAGTTGCCGATGCTTTGAGCGAAAGTCCATGACCTTGAGATCATTGAATGCCCGTCTATCTTTGATTCGAGATGGAGCTATTTTGGCTGAGTTGCAAGTGAGGCCAAACTCGCACAAAGAAATTTTAGATGGGCAAAAGGTAGATGAGAAGCTAAGGGCTATTATGAGCAAAATCTCAGAGGGAAAAGTGACTGACTATGGGATGAAAGCAGATGGGTGTCAGTATTACAAAGGAAGACTGTGTGTACCAGATGATGGGGAATTAAAGGCCAGTATTCTAAAAGAGGCACACACCAATGTATATGCTATGCACCCAGGAAGTACAAAGATGTATCATGATCTGAAGCTTGATTGGTGGCTGGTATGAAGAAGGACATAGCTGACTATGTGACTAAATGCTTGACATGTCAGCAAGTCAAGGCAGAACATCAAGTTCCATCAGGTTTGCTACAGCCTATATGCATACCTGAATGGAAATGGGATCGGGTCACCATGGATTTTGTAAGTGGTCTACCTCTCACCCGGAAGAAACATGATGCAGTATGGGTGATAGTTGATAGATTGACTAAGTCAGCACACTTTCTGCCAGTTAGGACTAACTACTCACTAGAGAAGTTAGCAGAATTGTATATCAGTGAGATAGTTAGACTACATGGAATTCCACTTTCCATCATATCTGATCGAGACCCAAGGTTCACATCGAGATTTTGGAAGAAGTTGCATGAGTCCTTGGGTACACAACTCCACTTCAGCACAGCTTTCCATCCTCAGACGGATGGGCAATCAGAAAGAGTAATCCAGGTAAACAATTGCAACCAATGGAATTAATACAAATATTGAATTAAAAATGATAATAATAACATGAAATATATGTCAGGTCCTTGAGGATATGCTGAGGAGTTATGTCATTGAGTTTGAGGGAAGTTGGGATAGATACCTCCCACTGGCAGAATTTGCATACAATAATAGCTACCAAGCTAGCATCCAAATGGCCCCATATGAAGCACTGTATGGGAGAAACTGTAGAACTCCAGTGTGCTGGACTGAATTGGGCGAAAACAAACTGGTGGGGTTAGACCTGGTAAAACAGACTGAGGAGAAAGTAAAACTAATCAAAGCCAATCTGAAGGTTGCCTCAGACAGACAGAAATCTTATGCCGACCTGAAGAGAAAAGAAATAGAATATGCGGTTGGCGACAAAGTGTTCCTCAAGGTGTCACCGTGGAAGAAAGTACTGAGGTTTGGAAGAAAAGGTAAGTTGAGCCCTAGGTTCATTTGCCCATATGAAATCATTGAACGTGTGGGTCCAGTGGCTTCTAGGCTAGCTTTACCTCCAGAGCTGGACAAGATCCGCAATGTGTTTCATGTATCTATGCTCAGAAGATACCGCTCAGATCCTTCACATGTCATGTCCAGGGAAGAAATTGAAATACAACCGGATTTGACATATGAAGAAGAACCCATACGGATCCTAGCTCGGGAAGTAAAAGAATTGAGGAACAAGCAGATTCCACTGGTGAAAGTGCTTTGGAGGCACCACAACACCGAAGAGGCAACTTGAGAAAGTGAAGAGACGATGAGGCAACAGTTCCCTCAATTGTTTGAATCAGGTAAATTTCGAGGACGAAATTTAAATTAGAGGGGAAGAGTTGTAACACCCTCCCGGTAGCAACTCCGTACATTCTACTGTTCCCGTGACCGGTGTCGGTCCGGACAGTTAGAACGTTCGGAAAAAATATATATTTTAACTAAAGTGAGGAACCATAATTAACTCAAATATTAATAAGAAAAATTTAGTAAAAATTTTAGAAACAAAATACAACCAAGTTAAACAAGTCGGTGCCCTAGTGATGGGTAACTAGAGGGAAGTTGCGGTTCTCGCAACTAGGAGCCCTAGACCCGAGAGAAAATTCATAAAATAATTTTTGGGACTTCAGAGAAGGGTCATTGAGGTCCCTATGGCATTAGAATGCCAAGAAAATATTTAGAAAATTTTTCAATCGGTACAGACAATTTTGACCCGTTAAGCCAAACGGAGGGCATTTTGGTCATTTCGCCTTCAGAGACGATTTTTGGCCGACTTTTCCAGTTAAGTAAATAATTAATATGACTTAAAATATGAATAAACATTACTAAAAATTAAATTGAAAATGAGTAGTGATGAAAAGAAAAGAAAATGCAATAAAATGCCAAATATGACATCATTATGATGTCATTTAAAAGTTTCCTCCAATTATAATTAAACAACCAATTCATTAACTAATAAAAGAGATAAATAAGACCAAAAGAAATTAAAAAAACACAGCAGCCATCTTCTCCCCCAAACCAGCCGAAACCTAGCCCTTGCCCAAACCTCCATTAACACCACAAAAAAGCTTTATTTCTCTCTTTGTTACACCACTAAATCCTAAACCCTTTTCATTAAAACTTGTCCACTCATCTTGGGAAAGTGTTTGGCAGCCTAGAAAAGGAAAGAAAGTGAAGTTAAGCTTGGGAAAAATCTACCCTACAAGAGGTTAGTGCACCTATCTACTCAAAACTCTTATTTTCCATGTTAGGGACTTGAAATCAACATGAATTTGTGAATTAAATGAACCAAATTTGTGTGTTTGCCTACCATGAATTTTGGCAGCCCTAAGGAAGGAACAATGATGGAGTGTTTTGATGGACTTAAAGTGGATTAGAGATCATGTTTAAAGCATGTATGCATGTGGTTAGTGAATGAGTTAGTAATTAAGGTATGTTGTGAAAATTTATAATGGAAACTAGGGTTATGAGAGTAAAATGTGGACTTGGCTTATGAAATTGTTAACGAACATTCTAATGGTCAATTAGTGACTATTTGAGGAAATTTGACCATAATTTGGACTGAAATATAGCATGGCAAAGTGAATGAATATGCTGCCTAGTGGGTGCAGCAGGATGGCTGTGATTCCAGCCCACTTGGACTGCCATATCTTTGGTTGTGTTGGTCCAATTGGTGTTTGGCCAATTGGACATGAAACTAGACTTATAATGACACATTTTTGCTGAAGAAACCATGCCCAAAAGACCAAAGCAAGAGGACCAAAAGTTGGCCCCAATCCGGGTACCCTGCAAGCCAATTCTGCAGAATGACCAAATGAACAGTAACTGTTCATTTGGCCATAACTCACTGTAGAAATGGTCAATTGACCTGAAATTTTTACAGCAATAAGTTAAGACATAGAAAAACAACTTTCATGAAGAAACCTACCCTAAATTATGACCAGAACCTAACCAAAATGGCAGTCACAGTCACTGTTCATGGTACTGTAGATTTGGTAATTCTGCAGTTTTTCCAATCCGGCCAGCTGTGGTTTTTGGACCATATCTGGAGCTACAAAACTCCAAATGGAGTGATTCAAAAAAGGAAATTCAACTAAACAAAATAAGAGACAACTTTCATGTTTACCATTTCCTCAAATTCCCACTGCAACAATGCTTAATGGAACAGTAAAGTTAGGCTTCAAAAACTAAAAATTTTGTCCTCTTGGTTTTAAGTTTAGAAATGGTATGGGTGCTCAATTCCAACAAGTTTTAAATGTAAAATGTGGTACATTGGGAGTGTTAAAACTAATGTACCTATTTTCTATCCAAAAATCAACATTTTTGTTGACAAATGAGGTGAATAGTGACACCAAAACTTGAAATTCAAAAATTGAAGAATTCAAAAGTATCAAATGCCCTAGTATACCTAACAAGATTGGTTTGGATAGTTTGGCATGCCAATAGGGTTCAGTTAGCAGTACTGCACATGGCAATATGCCATTCTGTGATTTTATGGCTTTTAGCCATTCTGACCTTGCATTGAGATTTGGCCTTGTGCCTGATATTATTTACAGCTTGTTAGCTATTCTGTTGCACACCGGGAGATGCATATGTGACCAATGGTGTGACGGCCCGAGGTACTTGATACCCAGTGCTAGTTTACCCATTTATCCAATCCAGTCGTCTAGTGTAGGTTACTTGGGCAACCAAATGAATGAAAGTGGACAAAGTAATGATGTACAAATTCAAAACGAATAAAACATATACATTCACTACATATTTGTTTTCTTGCTATTTCTTTTATTTTATTATTGCATCACTAAGCATTATTGCTTAGCGCGTTGCTTTTGCCACGCGTAGGTTCTGGAGATACAGATCGTGAGCCCAGTAGACCGCAGACTGGGTGAGTCCATCCTGCAGTTCTGCACAGTGTCCGTGTCACCTCAACTTCTGCAGTGCATTGGTAGGACACTAGGTGTCATTTTGGTATTTTGTAACTAAATTTCTATTTTCTCATATGTAAATGAACTTATGTAATGTATTTTGAGGTTCATGTAAATAATGAAGATTTATGGTTATGTATGGAAGTAATTTGAGTATTTATTTGTTGTTCATATATGAGTACCCTGAGAAATGATGATTGAGAACATGATGTTGAAAAATATTGAATTTGTGATGATATTGGAGTTTGAGATGATTGAATATGGTTATTGGAAGTGTTTTTCACAGGTTCCGAAGAACTGTTTTCTCCATTTTTAGCCGGTACTCTGCCGGATTTTCTTTAAAATTTTCGGAACCTCAAATAAATTAAAATTTCGATAAATGGCACAAATACATTATATTTCACAAGTTATATTCAAAAGCATGATAAAAATTAATTAAGGTATATTAGAGTGTGCCGGTACACCGTGTGACATTGCTTACTCGGGTATACTGTACACGGGAAAGGGGTGTCACAATAACTCTCTCTAGAAAACTCTGATTTAGGTGATTCTTAAACCGATGGAAACCTAAGACATAGTAGAACATTTCAGACATAGTAGAACATTTCATATGAAGAACTTGAGGCCAAATTATGGACTTAACCCAATCAAATTACTAAGCAAAATTGAATCACCAAATCTGCAGAAATCTGGAAATCTGTAGATTTATCATATGAATAGTAAATTTTGCATGGCCATAATCTCTCTAGAAAACTCCAATTTAGGCGATTCTTGAACCGATGGAAACCTAAGACATAGTAGAAAATTTCGTATGTAGAACATTAGACCAAATTATGGACTTAACTTGATCAAATTACTGAACGAAATTGGATCAATAAATCTGCTAGAACTAAATCTGCAAGATGAATAGTGAAGTGAACAGTAACTGTGTTTTGGTCATAACTTGAGCTACACAGCTCTGAATTAGGAAATTCAAAAAGGAAAATAAAGTTAAGACCTAAATGAACAATTTTCATGAAGAACATCTCACCAAATTATGATCGAAACTAGGTAAAAATTGGGTTCAAAGATTGGGGCACCAAGCTGTCCCAAAACCAAAATATTCTTAAATTTTCAAAGCTAACTTGGGATGCATTAGACATGCATGTAATCAGTTCTTGGTAGCAATTGGGATTGGTATTGAGGTATTATATTTTGTATTTTTAGTAGAAAAATAAGTTGGAATGGACAAGGAGAAGTAAATAACAAGGAAGGAGAATTATTGAAGGTTAGCGCACAACTAACCTTTTCTTCATTTTTAAACTTGTAAATTGTTTGGAATGTATTAAATTGAATGAGTTTGCTTTAAACAAGTTTACTTTGACTGAAATATAGTTTTTCTCTTGCATTTAAGAAATTTGAGTGTTGCCACCTTTATATGGATATTATGATGAATTTAAATGTGTTTATTGGTTTATAAATGTGATTGTTGAGTGGGAAATTTTTGGAAACTGTTTTGAAACTACAGTTAGCATGACAGTCCCTTTCGGAACTCCCCAGTAGTAACAGCTACTTGGGGTTGATAATTGAAATTGATTATGTCTCTCATTAATAACGGTTATTGGGGTAAGACTACATGAGTACTCATTAGCTAGCTGGCCCTTCCCTCATTAATAACGGTTAGTGAGGTTGAGACTGCTTTGTCGTGGTGTATAACACGGCACTGATCGTGAAATTTTATGTCATGGCCTAAACTGTGTGTTGATGTTGGCAACACCAATGCTTTGTGAATTGTGATTTATGAAGTGTGATTTCTCATTTGAAATGTTATTCCAATAAATGGCCTTTATGGACTTAGAACTATTGTGAAGTTTTCATGCTTAAGAAAAATGTGATTTATTATGCTTTGACAAATTGTGTTTTACCATAAGTTTTAAAGTTATTAGTTATGCACCACTGAGTGATATACTCAGTGATAGCTTCTTTATGCTATCGCAGGTAAGGGAAAGGAAAAGGTTGTCGAGTGAGAGAGTTGAAAGCGGCATTTTGGTATTATTTATGGGTATTTACATTAGGTATACCCTTGTTATTCCTTTGGATGTATTTTGTACCTATATGTATGGATGTACGGACTTTGAGCAGTTTGTATTTAAAAGCATTGCATTGCTATCACATTTTGAGTTTGTAACTATTTTGTATTTTACTTTGAGACTTATGAAAATGTAACTTTTGCAATATTTAGTCTATCATTATTTCCAATGAATGTTTACATGGAATTTTAAGTATTCTCATGCAGTTTTCCACAAAAGAATTGATAAGATAAAAAGCTATGGTTTTTTTTTTAAATCCTTTGTAGCATAACTAATGGGTTATTGGTAGGTGGAGTTCGGTAATTCATTAGGTATGCTACGGGAACATATTGTGCCTTACAAGCGATAAGGTGTGACATGTTTTAGTGGTATTAGAGCTTTGGTTTTTATACAAGTTTTGAAATTGCATGTTTGAAAATTTTTCATAAGTACAACTGCTTAAGTGTCATTAATTGATACATATAGTGCATTACATCATAAATATGTACTAATGGAGGGAAATCTCCTTGTGTTGGTTGTCCAGGGAGTAGAATTCTTTGTGATTCAGTATGGAAGAGGGGGATCACACAATAGAGCAATCAATAGCAGCTGAGGTACAGGGAAGCCCGGTTCCTCGAGAATGCGATGGATCATTGCACCCATCCCACCCATGCAGTTTCCTACTCAGTTCGCTCGGCAGATGGCTACACTATTTCAGCAAATGGCTGGCAATATACCAGTCCAAGCTCCTGTGAAAGCACCTCCAGTGCAACCACCATCCACAGCCAGACAATATGACATGTTAATGAAGTATGAGGTAACAGAGTTCAAGGGTACAGTGGACCCATTGGAAGCTCAGCAATGGTTAGAGCGGATGGAGAGAGTATTCAAGAAACTGCACTGCACTGATGATTTGAAGTTTGAATACTCGGTCTCTCTACTGCATGGAGATGCATATGAGTGGTGGAAGACCATTCCTCACAGTTTGGTTGAGCCCCTGTGTTGACATGGGATGACTTTCTCAGAGAATTTAGACAAAAGTATGTTCCCAACACATATGTAGATATGAAGCTATAGGAGTTTCTCAATTTCAAGCAAGGGAACAGGACTATAGCTAAGTATGAGAGAGACTTTTCCCTCCTCAGCCACTATGCTGAAAGCCTATTCACTACAAGTAGAGACAGATGCAAAGGGTTTGAGGCCAATTTGAGGCCTAGTTTGAGATTGTAAGTGGTTGGGTTTCGACATGACAACTTCTCTGGGTTGATATCACAGGCCCTTGAATTGGCAAGGATAGAACTGGAAGGGGCATCTGAGAAGGTAACCACTAAAAAAGAGAAGAGCAGTAAGCCTACAGGTTAGAGTCCAAGTAACAATCCGGGTAAGAGGAAGAGTTTTGGAGGACCAAGTAACAGAGGATCTAGTAGGGGAAGATTCTTAGGGCAGAGGCCACCTAGATCTGGACAGTAGACATCTAGGGGTTCCTTTCCTGCTCGTACCTGTGAAACCTGTGGCAGGAATCACAGAGGAGTGTGTTATAAGGCCATAGGAGCCTGTTACAACTGTGGTGGAAGTGGGCATTTTGCTAGAGATTGCACTAGTGCTCGTAGGTCTGGGCCGCCTACCACCACTGAGGGATTTGTTTAAGGTTCTGCTTCTAAAGGACAACAGACAGCTAGTAGAGGCCGAGGCAGGGGTAGAGGTAACACTTCTGGTAGCCAGGGCACAGTGAGCCAACCAGAGCAGAGTGGTGCATCAGCTAGGGTGTACACCATGCGCCAGAGGGATGAGGTTGAGACATCAGATGTTGTGGCTGGTACTTTCTCCATCTTTGGTAGATATGTATATGTGCTGTTTGACCCTGGTTCTACACATTCTTATGCTAGTGCCAGTATTGCATGTTCTGTTGCCATTCCTTGCTTGAAAATGGATTATGATGTGCTAGTGACTAGTCCCTTAGGGCAAAAGGTTAAGGTGAACAAATTGTATAAGGATTGTCCTTTGGTGATCCAAGGACATACATTCCTGTCAGACTTAATTGACATGCCCTTCAGAGATTATGATATCATCTTGGGCATGGATTGGTTAGCCAAGCATCACGCCATGATCGACTATAGACTGAAGACAGTCACTTTTGGTCTTCCTGAGTATGCAGACGTACTGATACATGGGGAGAGGCAGTTATTGCCATCTAACATCATTTCAGCTGCACTTGTTAGAAAGATGATTAGAAAGGGATGTGAAGGATTTCTAGCTCATGTGATAGACACCCAGGTGAGGAGTCCAGATCTTAAAGATATTCCTATGGTATGGGGTTTTCCGGATGTCTTTCCAAAAGAATTGTCGAGATTGCCTCCGGAAAGAGAGGTACAGTTTGAAATTGAGACTATGCCTAGTGTGGAGTCAATCTCCATCACTCCTTATAGGATGGCACCTGCTGAGTTGAAAGAGTTGAAGGTGCAATTGCAGGAATTGTTAGATATGAGTTTCATCCGCCCTAGCGTGTCACTTTGGGGAGCACCAGTATTATTTATGAAGAAGAAGGATGGTACTCTCCGCCTATGTATAGACTATAAACAATTGAATAAGGTGACCATAAAGAATAGATATCCTCTACCACGGATCGATGATTTGTTTGATCAGTTAAAGGATGCAACTGTATTCTCCAAAATTGACTTGAGATCAGGCTACTACAAGTTACGGGTGCAGGAGCAAAGTATTCCTAAAACTGCCTTTAGGACTCGGTATGGCCACTATGAGTTCTTGGTAATGCCATTCGGGTTGATTAATACTCCAGCTGCTTTTATGGGCCTGATGAACACTGTCTTCAGGCCATATTTGGACCAATTTGTTGTGGTGTTTATTGATGATATTTTGGTGTACTCAAAGGATGCAGAGGAACATGATAAACACTTGAGGATGGTATTACAGACAGTCACTTTTGGTCTTCCCGAGTATGCAGATATAGTGATACATGGGGAGAGGCAATTATTGCCATCCAACGTCATTTTAGCTGCACTTGTTAGAAAGATGATTAGAAAGGGATGTGAAGGTTATCTAGCTCATGTGATAGACACCCAGGTGAGAAGTCCAGATCTTAAAGATATTCCTACGGTATGGGGTTTTCCGGATGTCTTTCCGAAAGAATTGTCGAGATTGCCTCTGAAAAGAGAGGTGCAGTTTGAAATTGTGACTATGCCTAGTGTGGAGCCAATCTCCATCACTCCTTATAGGATGGCACCTGCTGAGTTGAAAGAGTTGAAGGTGCAATTACAGGAATTGTTAGATAAGAGTTTCATCCGCCCTAGCGTGTCACCTTGGGGAGCACCAGTATTATTTGTGAAGAAGAAGGATGGTACTCTCTGCCTATGCATAGACTACAAACAGTTGAATAAGGAGACCATAAAGAATAGATATCCTCTACCACAGATTGATTATTTGTTTGATCAGTTGAAGGATGCAACTATATTCTCCAAAATCGACTTGAGATCAGGCTACTACCAGTTGAGGGTGCAGGAGCAAAGTATTCCTAAAACTGCCTTTAAGACTCGGTATGGCCACTATGAGTTCTTGGTAATGCCATTCGAGTTGACTAATGCTCCAGCTGCTTTTATGGGCCTGATGAACACTATCTTCAGGCCATATTTGGACTAATTTGTTGTGGTGTTTATTGATGATATTTTGGTGTACTCAAAGGATGCAGAGGAACACGATAAACACTTGAGGATAGTATTGCAGACTTTAAGGGAAAAGCAGTTGTATGCCAAACTATCAAAATGTGAGCTTTGGCTAAAGGAGATTACATTTTTGGGGCATATTGTATCTGCAGAGGGTATCCAGGTGGATCCTAGCAAAGTAGAAGCCATTCTTAATTGGAAGCCACCTAGAAATGTCATGGAAGTTCGGAGTTTCCATGGTTTAGCTGGGTATTACTGAATGTTTGTGAAGGGATTCTCCATGCTAGCATCTCCACTGACCAAGCTACTTAGAAAGGATGTAAAATTTCAGTGGACTGATCGGTGCTAGGAAAGTTTTGATGAGTTAAAGAGGCATTTAACTGAAGCTCTAGTCTTAACCTTGCCCACTTTGGGTAAGGAGTATACCATATATAGTGATGCTTCTCATAACAAATTAGGCTATGTGTTGATGCAAGATAGAAATGTCATTGCCTATGCTTCCCGCCAGCTTAAACCGCATGAGAGGAATTAACCCACGCATGACTTAAAGCTGGCAGCCATTGTCTTTGCCTTGAAGATTTGGAGACATTACTTGTATGGGGAGAGATGTTATATAAACATAGATCATACAAGTTTGAAGTACTTGGGCACACAAATGGAGTTAAATTTGAGGTAGAGGAGATGGTTAGAGCTGATAAAAGATTATGATTGTTTGATAGACTATCATCCTCGAAAAGCTAATGTTGTAGCTGATGCTTTAAGTCGCAAGACTATAGCTAGTTTAAGGGTTTCTCCATTGTCCATGGTGCATGAGTTAAGGGCATTGCATGCTAATTTGGAGATTAATGAAGATGGGCAGATGGTAGCTACTTAGCAAGTGAAGCCAATGCTGGCAGAACAAATTAAAGCAGTTGCACAGAAGGATGATAAGTATGTCAAGTTAATGGAAAAGGCTTGGGATGGCAAGAAACTAGAATTATCAATAAATGATGAGGTCTTGTTGTTATATAAGGGCAGAATGTGCATTACTGAGAATGTTGAACTGAGGCAGACCATTTTAAAGGAAGCACATGATTCACCTTTTGCAATGCACCCTGGTGGAACCAAAATGTACAGAAGTGTGAAAGAGCACTATTGGTGGAGAGGAATGAAGAAAGACATAGCAGAATATGTTGCCAGCAGGGTTGCTATAGCCATTGCTAATTCCCGAGTGGAAATGGGAAAGAATCACTATGGATTTCGTGATAGGACTTCCACGTACACAAAAGAATCATGATGCATTTTGGGTTATTGTTGATAGATTGACTAAGTCTACACACTTTTTGCCAGTGAGGATGGATTACAGCCTGGAAAGATTGGCCAAACTGTACATTGATGATATGGTGAGGTTACATAGAGTGCCAGTGTCTATTGTGTCGGACAGAGACCCAAGGTTCACTTCTAGATTCTGGGGTTGTAACACCCCGAACCTCCGAGTTATGAATAGTACCATTTTTGGTCCGTGACTAATACTATTCAAAGACACCTTGAGGACCAAAAATAAATAGAAAATTAATTGAGATAGACACAATAAAATTCTAGTGAACAAAAAAACTAAGGACTCATCGAGTATTATAAAAAGAAGGATTATGACCCGATGAGGGGCATTTTGGTCAATTCACCTCAAGCGTTGACTTTTGACCAAAATGTCAATTAAATTAAATGAAATTAATGAATTGAATTATGGGATAAAAATTGAAGAAAAATTCAAGTAAAAAAATATGTAAGGGAAAATTTAAGAAATGAAAACTTGAACTTTTATTTCCATTATGACAAAATTAAAATGAAAGACTTATGGGCTTTTGATAGTTAAATTTAATTATTTAATTAAAAGGAAAAATTAAGTGTAAATGTAAAAAAATAAAAAAGGGAATAAAAATTTAAGTTTAATTATCTTTATGACACAATTAAAATTTATAATTTTAATAAGCTAATTTTGGGGATAAATATATATATATATATATAAGAAGACAAATGTCTTCTTCATTTCTTTTTTTTCATAAGAGGCCACCACCCTCTCCTCTCTCTTCCTCCCTCTCTCTCTTTTTCTCTTCTTCTTCCACTTCTTCCCCTCATTGATTTCCCCTCCCAAGTTTTAATTCGCTTAAATTCCCTTCATAAATTCCATAGCCCACTAAAAGAAAACATCAAAGAGATCTTTGATTGAGAGATTAAAAGCAAGGAGAACAAGAATTGGAAGAAAAGTGAAGTTGGAAAGAAATCAACAAGAGGTAATTTTCTTTTCATGTTAGATTAGTTGTATAAGCTTGGAATGAAGTTAATTTATGATGAAATTTCATAAGAAAATGAAAGAAAGCATATATGGAACCTAAACTAGGGTTTTAGCCAAATGGGAGAAAAATTAGGGTTTTGAACATTAGGGTTTAGAGACAAAAAATGTGAAGAAATGCTAAATGATGTCTTTGACATAGTTTAAGGAAAGAAATGGCCATTTGTGACCTAATTAAGTGTGTTAGAAGTGTTTAAATCAAAGCCAAATTCGGATTGGGTATGAAGCATGACCAAAAGTCAACTTTGAGGGACCAAAATGAAATTTTACAAGTCCAATTGGTATGGGATCAATTGGGACTTAAAATAGGCACTAAATGACACAATTTTCATTTAGGAAGCATGCCCAAAAAGTGACCAAAACCTAGTGAACAAACTGACCAAACTTGAAAAACTGTAGTATGAATAGTACACAGGAACAGTAATCGTGTTTGGGTCATAACTAGAGCTAGGAAGGTCAAAATGACCTAAAATTCTACCAATAGTTAGATGAGATATAAACCTAAAACTTTTATGAAGAATACAAATCCAAATTATGACATTAACCTAATCAAATTATTGAGCAAATTAGAGTTACTGAATCTGCAAAACTGCAGAATTGCCACATGAGCAGTAAAGTTTCAATGGCTATAACTCTCTCTAGAAAACTCCGATCTTTGTGATTCTTAAACCGATGAAAACCTAAGACATATTAGAATATTTCATATGAAGAACATTAGACCAAATTATGGACTTAACTTGGTCAAATTGCTAAACGAATTTGGATCGATAAATCTGCCAGAACAAAATCTGCAGCATAAACAGTGATGTGAACAGTAATGGTGTTTTAGGCATAACTTGAGCTACACAGCTCCAAATTAGGCGATTCAAAAAGGAAAATAAATTTAAGACCTAAATGAACAATTTTCATGAAGAACATCTCACCAAATTATGATCAAAACTGGGTAAAAATTGGGTTCAAAGATTAAGGCACCAAGCTGTCCCAAAACCAAAATATTCTAAAATTTTCAAAGCTAACTTGGGATGCATTAGACATGCATATAATGAGTTCTTGGCAGCAATTGAGATTGGTATTGAGGTATTCTATTTGTTTATTTTCAGTAGAAAAAGAAGTTGGAATAGAAAAGGAGAAGTAGGTAACAAAGAAGGAGAATTATTGAAGGTTTGTGCACAACTAACCTTTTTCTTTGTTTTAGCTTCGTAAATTGATTTGAATAAGTTTATTTGAATGAGTTTGATTTGAAATGAGTTTATTTTGAATGAGGTATGTTTTTCTCTTGTATTTGAGGAATTTTTGTGTTGCCACCCTTTTTATGGGTTTTATGATGATTTGAATATGCTATTGTTTTGCAAACGTGATTATTGATTTAGAAACTCTTAAAAGTTGTTTTGAAACCATAGTTATCATGACAGTCCCTTCGGAACTCCCCAGTAGTAACGGTTACTTGGGGTTTTATAATTGATATTGATTATGTCTCCCATTAATAATGGTTAGTGGGGTAAGACTATATGAGTACTCATTAGCTAGCTAGCCCTTCCCTCATTAATAATGGTTAGTGAGGTTGAGATTACTTTGTCGTGGTGTACAACACGGCATTGATCATGAAATTTTGTGTCATGGCCTGAACTGTGTGTTGATGTTGGCAACACTAATGCTTTATGAATTGTGATTTTATGAAGTGTGATTTCTCATTTGAAATGTTATTCCAATAAATGGCTCTTATGAACTTAGAACTATTGTGAAGTTTTCATGCTTAAGAAAAATGTGATTTATTTTGCTTTGACAAATTGTGTTTTACCTTAAGTTTTAAAGTTATTAGTTGTGCACCACTGAGTGATATACTCAGCGATAGCTTCTTTATGCTGTCGCAGGTAAGGGAAAGGAGAAGGCTGCCGAGTGAGAGACTTGACAGCAGCATTTTGGTATTGTTTGTGGGTATTTACGTTAGGTATACCGTTGTGATTCCTTTGGATGTATTTTGTACCTATATGTATGGATGTACGGATATTGAGCAGTTTGTATTTAAAAGCATTGCATTGCTATCTCATTTTGAGTTTGTAACTATTTTGTATTTTACTTTGAGACTTATGAAAATGTAACTTTTGTAATATTTAGTCTATCATTATTTCCAATGAATGTTTACATGGAATTTTAACTATTCTCATGCAGTTTTCCGTAAAAGAATTGATAAGATAAAAAGTTATGGTCTGTTTTAAAATCCTTTGTAGCATAACTAATGGGTTATCTGTAGGTGGAGTTTTGTAATTCATTAGGTATGCTACGGGAACATGTCGTGCCTTATAAGGGATAGGGTGTGACATATTTTAGTGGTATCAGAGCTTTGGTTTTTATACAAGTTTTTAAATTGTATGTTTAAAAAAAATTTTGATAAGTACAACTGCTCAATTGTCATTATTGATACATATAGTGCATTACATCATAAATATGGACTAATGGAGGGAAATCTCCTTGTGTTGGTTGTTCAGGGAGTAGAATTCCTTGTGATTCAATATGGAAGAGGGGGATCACATAGTAGAGCAATCAGTAGCAGCTAAGGTACAGGGGGAAGCCCCAGCTCCTCAAAATGTAAGTGGATCGGCTGCACCCTTCCCACCCATGCAGTTTCCTGCTCAGTTTGCTCAGCAGATGGCTGCATTATTTCAGCAAATGGCTGGCAATATACCAGTCCAAGCTCCTGTTCAAGCACCTCTAGTGCAACCACCTTCCCCAGCCAGACAATATGACAAGTTAATGAAGTATGGGGCAACAGAGTTCAAGGGTACAGTGGACCCATTGGAAGTTGAGCAATGGTTAGAACGGATGGAGAGGGTCTTCAAGAAATTACACTGCACAGATGAGTTGAAGTTTGAATATTCAATTTCCTGGCTACATGGAGATGCATATGAGTGGTGGAAGACCATTCCCCATAGTTTGGCTGAGCCGCCAGTGCTGACATGGGATGACTTTCTAAGGGAGTTTAGACAGAAGTATGTTCCTGATACCTATGTGGATATGAAGCTACAGGAGTTTCTCAGTTTGAAGCAAGGGAACAAGACTGTAGCCGAGTATGAGAGAGACTTTTCTCGCCTCAGCCACTATGCTGGAAGCCTATCACTACCAGTAGAGACAGGTGCAAACGGTTTAAGGCCGGTTTGAGGCCTAGTTTGAGATTGCAAGTGGTTGGGTTTCGACATGACAACTTCTTTGGGTTGATATCACAGGCCCTTGAATTGGAAAGGATAGAACTGGAAGGGGCATCTGAGAAGGTAACCACTGAAAAAGAGAGGAGCAGTAAGCCTACAGGTCAGAGTCCAAGTAACAATTCAGGTAAGAGGAAGAGCTTTGGGGGACCAAGTAACAGAGGATCTAGTAGGGGAAGATTCTTAGGGCAGAGGCCACCTAGATCCAGACAGCAGACATCTAGGGGTTCCTTTCCTACCCGTGCTCGTGAGACTTGTGGCAGGACTCATGGAGGAGTATGTTATAAGGCCATAGGAGCCTGTTACAACTGTGGTGGAAGTGGGCATTTTGCTAGAGATTGCACTAGTGCCCGCAGATCTGGGCCTCCTATTACCACTGAGAGATCTGTTCAAGGTTCTGCTTCCAGAGGACAACAGACAACTAGTAGAGGCAGAGGCAGGGGTAGAGGTAACACTTCTGGCAGCCAGAGCACAGTGAGCCAACTAGAGCAGAGTGTTGCACCAGTCAGGGTGTACACCATGTGCCAGAGGGATGAAGCTAAGACATCAGATGTTGTGGCTGGTACTTTCTCCATTTTTGATTGAGATGTATATGTGTTGTTTGACCCTGGTTCTACACATTCTTATGCTAGAGCCAGTATTGCATGCTCTGTTGCTATTCCTTGTGTGAAATTGGATTATGATGTGCTAGTGACTAGTCCTTTAGGACAAGAGGTTAGGGTGAACAAATTGTATAAGGATTGTCCTTTGGTGATCCAAGGACATACATTCCTGTCAGACTTAATTGACATGCACTTCTGAGATTATGATATCATCTTGGGCATGGATTGGTTAGCCAGGCATCACGCCATGATCGACTGTAGACTGAAGATAGTCACTTTTGGTCTTCTCGAGTATGTAGGCGTAATGATACATGGGAGAGGCAGTTATTGCCATCCAACATCATTTCAGCTGCACTTGCTAGAAAGATGATTAGAAAGGGATATGAAGCTTATCTAGCTCATGTGATAGACACCCAGGTGGGGAGTCCAGATCTTAAAGATATTCCTACAGTATGGGATTTTCTGGATGTCTTTCCGGAAGAATTACCGGGATTGCCTCCGAAAAGAGAGGTGCAGTTTGAAATTGAGACTATGCCTGGTGTGGAGCCAATCTCCATCACTCCTTATAGGATGGCACCTGTTGAGTTGAAAGAGTTAAAGGTACAATTGCAGGAATTGTTAGATAAGGGTTTCATCCGCCCTAGCGTGTCACCTTGGGGAGCACCAGTATTATTTGTGAAGAAAAAGGATAGTACTCTCCGCCTATGCATAGACTATAGACAGTTGAATAAGGTGACCATAAAGAATAGATATCCTCTGCCACAGATCGATGATTTGTTTGATCAGTTGAAGGACGCAACTGTATTCTCCAAAATTGACTTGAGATCGGGCTACTACCAGTTGAGGGTGCAGGAGCAAAGTATTCCTAAAACTGCCTTTAGGACTCGGTATGGCCACTATGAGTTCTTGTTAATGCCATTCGGGTTGACTAATGCTCCAACTACTTTTATGGGCCTAATGAACACTATCTTCAGGCTATATTTGGACCAGTTTGTTGTAGTGTTCATTGATGATATTTTGGTGTGCTCAAAAAATGCAGAGGAACATGACAAGCACTTGAGAATAGTATTGCAGACTTTAAGGGAGAAGCAGTTGTATGCCAAACTGTCGAAATGTGAGTTTTGGCTAAAGGAGATTTTATTTTTGGGGCATATTGTATCTGCAGAGGGTATCCAGGTGGATCCTAGCAAAGTAGAAGCCATTCTTAATTGGAAGCCACCTAGAAAAGTCACGAAAGTTCGGAGTTTCCTTGGTTTAGCTGGGTATTATCGAAGGTTTGTGAAGGGATTCTCCATACTAGCATCTCCACTGACCAAGCTACTTAGGAAGGATGTAAAATTTGGTGGGTGATCGATGCGGAAATTTTGATGAGTTAAAGAGGCATTTAACTGAAGCTCAGTCTTAACCTTGCCCACTTTGGGTAAGGAGTATACCATATCTGATGATGCTTCTCATAACGGATTAGGCTGTGTGTTGATGCAAGATAGAAACGTCATTGCCTATGCTTCACGCCAGCTTAAACCGCATGAGAGGAATTATCCTACACATGACTTGGAGCTAGCAGCCATTGTCTTTGCCTTGAAGATCTGGAGACATTACTTGTATGGGTAGAGATGTTATATATACACAGATCATAAAATTTTGAAGTACTTGGGCACACAAAAGGAGTTAAATTTGAGGCAAAGGAAATGGTTAGAGCTGATAAAAGATTATGATTGTTTGATAGACTATCAGCCTAGAAAAGCTAATGTTGTAGCTGATACTTTAAGTTGCAAGACTATGGCTGGTTTGAGGGTTTCCCCATTGTCCATGGTGCATGAGTTAAGGGCATTGCATGCTAATTTGGAGATTAATGAAGATGGGCAGATGGTAGCTACTTGGCAAGTGAAGCCAATGCTGGCAGAACAAATTAAAGCAGTTGCACAGAAGGATGATAACTATGTGAAGTTAATGGAAGAGGCTCAGGATGGCAAGAAACCAAAATTATCAGTAAATGATGAGAGCTTGTTATTATATAAGGGCAGAATGTGCATTACTGAGAATGTTGAACTGAGGCAGACCATTTTAAAGGAAGCACATGATTCACCTTTTGCAATGCACCCTGGTGGAACCAAAATGTACAGAAGTGTGAAAGAGCACTATTGGTGGAGAGGAATGAAGAAAGACATTGCAGAATATGTTGCCAAATGCCTAACTTGTCAGCAAGTAAAGGCAGAACACCAAGTGCCTACAGGGTTGCTACAGCCATTGCCAATTCCTGAGTGGAAATGGGAAAGAATCACTATGGATTTCGTGATAGGACTTCCACGTACACAAAAGAATCATGATGCAATTTGGGTTATTGTTGATAGATTGACCAAGTCTGCACACTTTTTGCCAGTGAGAATGGATTACAGCCTGGAAAGATTGGCCAAACTGTACATTGATGATGTTGTGAGGTTACATGGAGTGCCAGTGTCTATTGGGTCGGACATAGACCCAAGGTTCACTTATAGATTCTGGGGTAGTCTCCAAAAAGCCCTAGGAACTAGATTGAACTTCAGTACAGCATTCCATCCATAGACAGACAGCCAATCCGAAAGGATCATTTAGATTTTGGAGGATATGCTTCGGGCTTATGTGATGGAGTTTGAAGGGAGTTGGGACACACACTTGCCTTTAATTGAATTTGCCTACAACAAAAGTTATCAGTCAAGCATCGGAATGCCTCCATCAAATTATGATCGAAACTAGGTAAAAATTGGGTTAAAAAATTGGGGCATCAAGCTATCCCAAAACCAAAATATTCTAAAATTTTCAAAGCTAACTTGGGATGCATTAGACATGTATGTAATGAGTTCTTGGCAGCAATTGAGATTGGTATTGAGGTATTCTATTTGTGTATTTTCAGTAGAAAAAGAAGTTGGAATGGATAAGGAGAAGTAGGTAATAAGGAAGGAGAATTATTGAAGGTTTGTGCACAACTAACCTTTTCTCCGTTTTTAAACTTGTAAATTGCTTAGAATGTGTTAAATTGAATGAGTTTGCTTTGAAAAAATTTACTTTGACTGAAATATGGTTTTTCTCTTGCATTTAAGAAATTTGGGTGTTGCCACCTTTATATGGATATTATGATGAATTTAAATGTGTTTATTGGTTTATAAATGTGATTGTTGAGTGAGAAATTTTTAGAAACTATTTTGATACTACAGTTAATATAACAGTCCCTTTCGGAACTCCCTAGTAGTAATGGCTATTTGGGGTTGATAATTGATATTGATTATGTGTCCCATTAATAACGATTAGTGGGGTAAGACAACATGAGTACTCATTAGCTAGCTAGCCCTTCCCTCATTAATAACGATTAGTGAGGTTGAGATTGCTTTATCGTGGTGTACAACACGACACTGATCTTGAAATTTTGTGTCATGGCCTGAACTGTGTGTTGATGTTGGCAACACTAATGCTTTGTGAATTATGATTTATGAAGTGTGATTTCTCATTTGAAATGTTATTCCAATAAATGGCCTTTATGGACTTAGAACTATTGTGAAGTTTTCATGCTTAAGAAAAATGTGATTTATTATGCTTTGACAAATTGTGTTTTACCTTAAGTTTTAAAGTTATTAGTTGTGCACCACTGAGTGATATACTCAGTGATAGCTTCTTTATGCTGTCGCAGGTAAGGGAAAGGAGAAGGCTACCGAGTGAGAGACTTGAAAGCAACATTTTGGTATTGTTTGTGGGTATTTACATTAAGTATACCCTTTTGATTCCTTTGGATGTATTTTGTACCTATATCTATGGATGTACGGACATTGAGCAATTTGTATTTAAAAGCATTGTATTGCTATCACATTTTGAGTTTGTAACTATTTTGTATTTTACTTTGAGACTTATGAAAATGTAACTTTTGCAATATTTAGTCTATCATTATTTTCAATGAATTTTTACATGGAATTTTAACTATTCTCATGCAGTTTTCAGCAAAAGAATTGATAAGATAAAAAGCTATGGTTTGTTTTAAAATCCTTTGTAGCATAACTAATGGGTTATCGTTAGGTAAAGTTCGGTAATTCATTAGGTATGCTACGGGAATATGTCGTGCCTTACAAGGGATAAGGTGTGACAACACGTACCATGGTAGTCAAAACAAAGCTAACTCCATTGTCTCCTCAACAAATGAGGGAGACAGGTAATAACCTAGTCAAGCATCTGTAGTGAGATATAAAACAATATCACAATTTCTTTGTCCTTTTTGTGAGCATGAATCACAACACAATTCAATTCAAAGTCAATTCCAATATCCAATCATTTTTATGCTCATCACAATTGAAAACATAAATTTGTATTTTTCCATGCAAATCCCATTTCAATCACAACTTCCAAATTGAATTCATTCAAATCCATATCAAGAATAAAATCATAAGTTAATCATTTTCCCACAATTAAACTCATTTATTAATAATCATTGAAATAAATTCAATAATTAGTAAACATAATACATAAAGAAACTAAAATCCTTTAACCAAATAAAATATGCAAAACTTTAACAATGTAAAACTAGTTGTGCACAAACCCTCAAAATTCTCCTTGTTTCTTACTTTTCCTTGCCCGTCCCAACTTCATTTTCTTCTGAAAACACACAAGTGAAATATTTTAATACTCATCGCAACTATTGCCGAAACTCATTTCATAGATGTCTAATGCCTCACTATTTTAGATTGAGAAATTTCAAAGAGTTTTGAATCTTTGACATTTTAGTGGTCTAATTTTTAAACGAAATTTATATCTAATTCCAATTATAATTTGGTGAGGTTCTCTTCATGAAAATTGTTCATTTGGGTCTTAACTTTATTTCCCTTTTTGAATTGCCTAATTCAGAGCGGTGTAGCTCAAGTTATGACCAAAACATGGTTACTGTTCACGTGACTATTCACCACACTGTTCTAGTTCTGGCAGATTTATTGATCCAATTTCGCTTAGCAATTTGATCAAGTTAAGCCTATAATCTAGTCTAAAGTTCTTCATATGAAATGTTCTTATGTGTTAAGGTTTCCATCTGTTTAAGAATCACCTAAATTGGAGTCTTCTAGAGGGAGTTATGGCCTTACAAAATTTATTGTTCACGTCAGCACAATGCAGACTGCAAAATTTCATCTCCAAGTTCAAGCCAAGTTTTAGACAATTTCTGGGTAGTTTCTAGGCTAGGTCTCTTCATAAAAATTCTAGCCCTATGTCTTAAATTTCATTTCCAATTGATTTCATACCAATTAGAGTTGTGTAACTCAATTTATGGGTTGCTAAGCACACTGAACTCAGTGTGCAAAATGCTGCCTAAGGTTAAATTTTCACTTCTTCAAATACTTCCATTAACCAACATAAATTCACATTTAACTCACCCCAAATGACCATAATTTAACATTAATGCTTTCATAGTACTCATAGCACAAAAACTCCCAATTTTTCAAATCCCTAGTTCGCAATTTTTCTCAATCCCACCATTTCATAACATCCATTCATCAACTCAACATCATTTCACATTCAAGGGGCTTCAAATACCCATTATCACACCCTACCTTTCTGTAAGGCATAACATGATTCCGTAGTATACCTAATGAATTACCAACTTCGTCTACTAATAATCCATTAAATACACTATAAGGGATTTTAAAACTTTTCTTACTTCTTTTTACAGTGGTGAGCACTATTTACAGGTGTTAAAAAAAATTTTTGAACTAAAGTGAAACAGCTAACACATTTGAAGAATTAACAATTTCTGTAAAAATTTTAGCGGAGTGCCATCTGTATTTTGAATAAAACAGTTCTTCAAAAACCTGTAAAAAGCACCTCCAATATATTTCTCAATCTCAACTCCAATATTTGATCAACTCAATATGTTTCTCAACTCAAATCCACAGTAATTTTTCAGTATTTTCAAAGCTAAGATAAAAGAAATATATCACAATATTTACAAACAAAAATAATTTACAATTTATTTTACAACTTCAATGTACAATTTTAATTTACAACTGCTCAAAACCAAGAACAATATATACATATAGTGAACATACATTACAGTACAAAATGCAAAATGTGGTATACTCAATATACCCGATGATCTCTCGCTGAATGCACTAGCAGCCTAGTCTGCTGCCCTGTCCGTCTGTCTACCTGCGACAACAATGAAAAACTATCGCTGAGACAATGTATCAGTGGTGCACAACATTAACCAAATACAACTTTAAATCACAAATCATAAGTCATATAAATAGTGGATACTTAAACCATAGTTAAATTCAAGACAATGAATGTCATAAAGAATTTGAACTCCATTTCACAATTTATCAAAGCTCATAATAACACAATTTGGTCAAATAATTTAAGAACACAGTGTTGCCAATTCATACACAACTTAAGCCATGACATAAATTTCCGATCAATGACGTGTTGTACACCACGACAAAGCAATCTACAACCCCACTAATCGAAATCAATGAGGGAGGAAGCTAGCTATATAATGAGTACTCATCCGATCTACAACCTCAACTGGTAAACCAAAGAGGGAGGAAAATAATCGATCTCACCCCATAAATGGAGGAGGAATAATAAGATACTGTCATGCTAAGTGTGAATCAAAAATCAATTTCAAATATTTTATTCAAATGATTCTTAAGAAATCCAATAAATTTCCAAAGTCATAATTTCATTCACAAGATAGCAACACAATTCATAATTAACTTCAAATTTTCATAAATCACACTAAATCAATTTTTCAATGACAAAAGGCCCAAATAGGGTTTATTGTGCACAAACCTCTGATAACTGTCTCCTGGCCTTGACTCAGTGTTTCCTTCCCTTTCCCTGAATCTTTGCTAACTAAGAAACACAATTTTAAGTGTTTCAGTACTCATTTAAACTGTCTCTAACGATAATGCTTGATAATTAATTCACTGAATTCTATTATTTGCTTAGTCAACCTAATATGTCGACCCTCGATGTGTTCTAGGTAAATTAGGTTTTAATGTTACTAATATGTCACATTTGTAGCCTTTTAGGGTTGGTACATGTTACCCAATTCATTTCCATGTATATTGCGTTTTATTGCAATTTGCTAGATTCCGGGATACTAGTTTGACCTAGCCGGACGACCTAGTTCCCTCGGTTTTCGCATTTCAGTCGAAATTACAAACTTGTAGATCTATGTCTTATTGCACACGGAGCAAAATTTCAGGTCATTCTGAGTTTACTAGACGAAGTTATGGTCATTTTACTATTGCTGGTCAAAATGCATCAAAATTGGCCACTTTAGGTCATTTTAGGTCATTTTAGGTTCTGCCAGTTTTTGGATCCGAACTTGTGCAAGCTTTTTGACTTGCCTATGGTCATTTCTGGGCTTTGGTATCTTCATAAGACTTGTATATATAGGTCTTAACTATTCATGGTCAAAATTTCAGGTCAATTGGACCTGTTTTGAGTGAGTTATGGCCTAAACACTAACTATTGCCGAAATGGTCAATTTTCAGGCCTTAATTGCACTAATCCGGATTTGGTCATTTTTCAAGTTACCTTACAAGTAGAATTTTGGTAAGCTTTCTTCATGAAAGTTGGCACATTTTGTGCCTAGTTTCACCTCCAATTAGTCTCATACTAATTGGAGCCACACACTTAAGGTTCTAAGCCACAAAACACATACTGCCCTATTGCACATTGTCCATCACTCATCAAATGATACATTTAACACTTACCAAATGACACATTCATGCCAATTCTGATTTGTACCATAACCTAAACACATTTCACAACATATTGTTGGTCATTTTGGTAGCTTACAATCACATCAATATGCACCATTTAGTACAGAATTTTTTCAAGCTCAATTACAACAATTCAATCACCTAACCTAGCTCATTTACATGTCCAACCTCACACCATCATACATATACCCAAGCTGCCATAATGACTACCACAATTCAACATTAATATTCCATAGACCAAACATGAAATAACATTTTTATGGTTCACCAAATCAAGCTGCCGATTCATACATCACACTCCATTAATTTCCAAGTTTCCAAATTCAAGTACACATTTACATATACTTAATATACATCACCCAAATAAATTCCTACACATATAAACACTTAATCAACCCTTTAATCTACCATTTACAAGCAAGAATAAAACTGTCCTCAAGGACTTTCCATGGCTGCCAAAAATACACCTCTCCCTTTAAACATCAAACCTCAAAAATCTCTCCATAATTCAAGTACCCATAACATTCTTACTAACTTTAATGAAGCACTAACCAAAAACACAAACTTACCACTTTGGAAACTCTTCAAAACTTCTCCAAAACTTGGTCTTCTTGTTGCCTATCTACTGCCCAAGGTGTATGGACAATCTTTAATGAAGGAAAGTGCCAAGAAAGGAGCTTGAATCTCACATGCATGGAGCTTCAAACCATGCGTCAATGGAGTTTTTTTGGGAGCAATTTTCTGCTGGTTCTAAGGTTGACGATGAAGATGTGTATTCTGCCCAAGATGATGAGTTAGTGGTCCACTTTGATAGGTGAGTGGAGCACTAAGCTTAATTTAATATTAGTTTAATCTTAACTTTCATTTTCCCACATTTAACTCCCCGTTTTTGCTATTTACATTAAGTACCACTAATTTAATTTTTTATTATATTTTCCAAGTGTAATATCATGTATTTTTAATGGACATTTAAGTCAAAAGACAACTCGGGGTGTCAAATAACCACAATGCCCCTGTTCGGGTTGCATTCCCCATTTTTCGATAACACCGGGTTTTATCCGTTTTTCGATTTCTCACTTTTCTTTGTACTAATTAATTAATTTTTCTTTGATATTTCTAATAGCATTTATGCTTCAATAGATGTCTATTTGAGTCTTAAAAATATTTTACAGGGTTCCTTGCAATCCAGGGCTAGTCAACGGTCCACGCCGCAACTTCCCGGTGCGGTCACCCATCGCAAGGGTTCTCGGCTCGTTTAACTTGGTTACATTTCATTGCTATTATTTTACCTTTATTTTTCTTGTCTTTTCTTTTCTTGTATTTCATTATTTTATGTCTCCTCATCCATATCTAAGTGTAGTTCTAGGCATCCTAGCTGTCCGGACAACACTGGTCACAGGAACAAACGCACTACCAAACATAGGGGTGTTACACCCATAATTTATCATTATAAATACTAATTACATTTCATACATTAAGAGCACCAATTTTACCATGAACCCTAATTCTCCATTTTCCAATTCATGAAATTTCCATGCAATTTCCCTTCACAAATCTTACATACTGCCTCATTTAAGTTAGGGTTCATGTTAAATTTAAATCAAAACCATCAAAACCCTAGATTACCCAAGTTAGCCAAAAATCCCTCTCAAGATTCATGCATGTTTTTCATGCTTGCTCATGTAAATTCATCACACCCAAACTTGATTCAAAGCATTCTTGGTAAATCAAGCATGAAAGAGAGAGCTTACCTCACTTGATGATTTTTCCCACTTCAAATCTCTTTCAATTTCTTACTCTTCTTGTTTAAATCTCTAAATCCAAGTTTGTTTTTATGTTTCCTAGTATTTAGATGAAGGACCCATGGAAGGAA
Organism: Hevea brasiliensis; assembly: GCF_030052815.1. NCBI lineage: Eukaryota > Viridiplantae > Streptophyta > Magnoliopsida > Malpighiales > Euphorbiaceae > Hevea > Hevea brasiliensis. The sequence continues at coordinate 54,649,624 of NC_079500.1, read as the reverse complement.
AGTGGAGAAATCAAGAGTGGGGGGAAAGGTTACAAATGGGAGAAATGAAGAAAAGAGAGAGAATGGGAAGAGAGTGGCGACAATGAGAAGCGGAAGAAAGAAAATGAGCTTTTAATAAGGTCACTTTCGGCTGCCGAAGTGCCCACTTTCGGCTGCTGGAGTCCTCTCTGGACAAAATGGCTTTTAACGCTTAAAAACTATGATTCAAGTGTGACACGCCTTACCCGTCTATAATATAGCCGAGTAAGATATGTCACATAATGTACCGAAACACCCTATTTTATTTTAATCCTTTTTATTCTTCCTTATTTATTTTTTATCATAGTTATGAAGTACAATTGGTGAAGTATACTTTATTTAAGTCATTTATGGAAAACATTAATTTATTTGAGGTTCCGCAAATTTTATAGAAAATTCAGCAGAGTAGCGACTAAAAATAGAGAAAACAGTTCTTCGGAACCTGTGAAAAACACTTCCAAAATTTTCAATCAATCCCAAACTCCATTTCATCAATAAAATCTCAATAGTTTTCAACAACATTTCCATTTCTCAATCATTCATTTCATATGATATTTATGTAAAAGTCATCAATAAATATACACTTTTTCATTCAGAAGCACAATTTCCACTATTTACATTGATAACAAAATACATTACATGAATCTCAATTTCACATGAGAAAGTAAAAGTTAATTACAAAATATCAAAATAAAACCTAGTGTCCTACCAATGCACTGATGACGGTTAGGTGACACGGACACTATGCAGAGCTGCAGAAGGTCTCACCCAGTCTGTGGTCTACTGGGCTCTCGGTCGATCTCTCCAGAACCTACGCGTGGCAAAAAGCAACGCGCTAAGCAATAATGCTTAGTGGTGCCAATAATAAAATAAAAAGAAATAACAGAAAATAAATATGCAGTGCATGTTCTGATGTCTTATGCAGACAATTTTTTTTATCATTATTGGTAATCTTATTTATTTTGTATTTGTTATATTCATAATTTCATTAAGTTTATCTACTTTCATTTTTAGTTGTCCAAGTAACCTATACTGGATGACTGGACTGGATAAACGGGTAAACTGGCACTGGATGTCAAATACCTCGGGCCGTCACACCATCAGTCACATATGTATCTCCAGGTGTGCAACAGAATAGCTAATAAGCTGTAATAACATTAGGCACAAGGCCAAGTATCAACACAATATCAGAATGGTTAAAAGCCATGAAATCACAAAATGGCATAATGCCATGTGCAGTACTGCTAACTGAACCCTATTGGCATGCCAACCTATCCAAACCAACATTTCTAGGTGTACTAGGGCATGTTACACTTTTAAATTGTACAATTCTTGAAATTTAAGTTTAGGGGTTACTATTCATTTCATTAGTCAACTACAATGTTGACTTTTGTATAGGCAATAGGTACATTGGTTCTAATACTCCCAACATACCACATTTTGCATTCTAAAGTTGTTGGTATTAGTTTGCAATACCATTTCTAAGCTTAGTGTTAGTTGTTCAAAATTTTCAGATTTTAAACCTTGTGTTTACTGTTCCATTGGTTATTTTTATAGTAGGAATTTGGCAAAGTTATCTTCATGAAAGTTGTTCCTTATTGTGTCTAGTTACATTTCTTTTTTTGAATCACTCCATTTGGAGTTTTGTAGCTCAAGTTATGGCCTAAAAACCATAACTGGCCGGATTGCAAACTTTCCAGATTTTCTGGACTAACCAAATCTATAGTGTTTTGTGTAGTAAATGCAGGTCACTTTTTGAACATGTTATGATCAAAATTTGGGTTAGATTTCTTCATGAAAGTTGTAGGTCTATATCTCAGCTTTTTGTTGGTAAAAGTTCAGGTCAATTGGACCTTTCTACACTGAGTTATGACCAAATGAATAAATACTGTTCATTTGGTCATTTTACCCAGGTAGAATGTAGGTCACCTGGATTAGGGTAATTTTTAGGTCAACTTGGTTTGGTTTTCTGGGTAGGGTTTCTATACCAAAGTTGTGCCATTATGTGTCAAGTTTCATGTCCAATTGGCCTTTCACAAATTGAACCTCTGCAACTCCATTTATAACTGCCCAAACCTACTAGACTCATGCTCAATCCTGCAGGTCAGCCTAGGCAGCTCACCCATACACAAATGCCAAGCCTCAACTCACTTTATTTCCTCATTATACACATTCAAATGGTCACTAATTGACCATTACAAGGTTAATGAACCATTACATAAGCAAACCCTAATATTGTCAAGTGTCCATATTTTTCCATGTTCATACATACCTAATCCTTGCATTTCACCTACACAACTATGTTCAATCATGCATTTAGCACTAAGGGCTGCTCTTCAACACTTTGCTATCAAGCAATATCACTAACCCTAACTAACCCTAGCTGCCTAAACTTGTAGGGTGCACACACACACTTATTTGTTTCATTTTCTTACATTTCCTACACATATTATGCCATTAAACATGAATTAAACTAAAAAGAGCAAGAGTTTGGTCACTTACCACAAGTGAGTAGAATTTTCTCCCTTCACAACTTCAGTTTTCTTGGCTTTTCTTGGCAACCAATCACCTTGCCAAGTTGTATAGATAAATTTTATTGAAGTGGACTTAGGGTTTCAAGTGAGATTTGATAAGTTGGAAAGCTTGTATAAGCTTTAATGGTGAGTTTGGGAGGGTTGAAGGGAAAGGGCAAGTTTGTTCAAGGAGATGAAATCTGATTGCTTTTGGTTATTTTGGTCTCAATGATCCCTTTTTAATAAGTTAGCTTAATTGTGATTGGTGGGGAGGGTTTAAACGACATAAGCATGAGGTAAAAGTTCACATTTAACTCATTTTCTCTTCTTTTCTCCTCTACTCATTTTCAATTTAATTTTTAGCAATATTTAATCACATTTTATGTCATAATAATTATTTACTTAACTGGACAAGTCGGCCAAAAATCACCTCTGAAGGCAAAATGACCAAAATGCCCTCCGTTTGGCTTAACTGACCAAAATTGTCTGTACCAATTGAAAATTTTTTCTAAGCATTTTCTTAGCATTCTAATGCCTTAGAAACCTCAATGACTCTTCTTTGGAGTCCCAAAAATTATTTTATGAATTTTCTCTCGAGTCTAGGGCTCCTAGTTGCAAGAACCGCAACTTCCCACTAGGTTACCCATCGCTAGGGCACCGGCTCATTTAACTTGGTTGTATTTTATTTCTAAAATTTTTCCTAAATTTTTCTTATTAATATTTGAGTTAATTATGGTCCCTCACTTTAGTTTAAATATTCTTCTAGACGTTCTAGCTATTCGGACTGATACCGGTCACCGGAATAGTAGAATGTACGGAGTTGCTACAGTGAGGATGTTACAACTCTTCCCCTCTAATTTAAATTTCGTCCTCGAAATTTACCTGATGCAAACAGTTGAGAGAACTGCTGCCTTATCGTTTCTTCACTTTCCCAAGTTGCCTCCTCGGTGTTGTGGTGCCTCTAAAGCACCTTCACCAGTGGAATCTGCTTATTTCTCAACTCTTTCACTTCCCGAGTAAGGATCCGTATGGGTTCTTCTTCATATATCAAATCCGGTTGTACTTCAATTTCTTCCATGCAGATGACATGTGAAGGATCTGAGCGGTATCTTCTTAGCATAGATATTTGGAACACATTGTGGATCTTGTCTAGCTCTAGTGGTAAAGCTAGCATGTACGCCACTGGACCCACACGTTCAATAACTTCATATGGGCTAATGAACCTAGGACTTAACTTACCTTTTCTTCCAAACCTCGGTACCTTCTTCCACGGTGACACCTTGAGGAATACTTTGTTGCCAACCGCATATTCTATTTCTTTTCTCTTCAGGTCGGCATAAGATTTTTGTCTGTCTAAGGTAACCTTCAGATTGGCTTTGATTAGCTTTACCTTCTCCTCAGTCTATTTCACCAGGTCTGGCCCTACTAGTTTATCTTTGCCTAATTCAGTAAAGCACACTGGAGTTCTACATTTTCTCCCATACAGTGCTTTATACGGGGCCATTTGGATGTTAGCTTAGTAGCTATTGTTGTATGCAAATTCTGCTAGTGGGAGGTATCTATCCCAAATTCCCTCAAACTCAATGACACAACTCCTCAGCATATCCTCAAGGACCTGACATATATTTCATGTTATTATTATCATTTCAGTTCAATATTTGTATTAGTTCAATTGGTTTCAATTGTTTACCTGGATTACTCTTTCTTATTGCCCATCCGTGTGAGGATGGAAAGCTGTGCTGAAGTGGAGTTGTGTACCCAAAGATTCATGCAACTTCTTCCAAAATCTCGATGTAAACCTTGGGTCTCGAGAAAATATAATGGAGAGTGGAATTCCATGCAATCTAACTATCTCACTGATATACAATTCTGCTAACTTCTCCAGTGAGTAATCAGTCCTAACTGGCAGAAAGTGTGCTGACTTCATCAATCTATCAACTATCACCCATACTGCATCATGCTTCTTCTGGGTGAGAGGTAGACCACTTACAAAATCCATGGTGACCCAATCCCACTTCCATTCAGGTATGCGTATGGGCTGTAGCAAACTCGATGGAACTTGATGTTCTGCCTTGACTTGCTGACATGTCAAGAATTTAGTCACATAATCAGCTATGTCCTTCTTCATGCCAAGCCACCAATACTGAAGCTTCAGATCATTATACATTTTTGTACTTCCTGGGTGTATAGCATAAACACTGGTGTGTGCCTCTTTCAGGATACTGACTTTCAATTCCCTATCATCTGGTACACATGCTCTTCCTTTGTAGTACAGATACCCATCTGCTTCCACCTCATTGTCAATTGCTTTCCCCTCTGAGATTTTACTCACAGTAGTCATTAATTTCTCATCTACCTTCTGCCCATCTAAAATCTGCTATAGCAGGTTTGGCCTCACTTGCAACTCAGCCAAAATAGCTCTATCTCGAGCCAAGGATAGACGGCATTCAATGATCTCAAAGCTGTGATGGATTTTCTGCTCAAAGCATCAGCAACTACATTTGCCTTCCCAGGATGGTAGTCAATCACACAATCATAGTCCTTCAGGAACTCAATCCATCGCCTCTGTCTGAGGTTAAGCTCCTTCTGGTTTGGCAAGTATTTCAGACTTTTGTGGTCTATGTAAATGTAGCACTTTTCATCATACAAGTAATGCCTCTATATCTTCAATGCGAAGATAATTGCTACAAATTCTAGATCATGGGTATGGTAATTCTGTTCATGTGGCCTTAGCTGCCTGGAAGCATAAGCGACCACCTTCCCCTCTTGCATTAATATACACCCTAATCCATTATGAGAGGCATCACTGTAGACCATAAAGTCCTTTCCAGACACTGGCAGTGTTAACACTGGTGCCTCTGTCAACATAGCCTTCAACTTCTCAAAACTAGTCTGACATTTGTCATTCCAGTCAAATCTGACATTCTTGTATAACAACTTCGTCATTGGAGCAATTATTAAAGAAAATCCCTTCACAAATCTTCTGTAATACCCAGCTAGCCACAAGAAGCTTCTGACCTCAATTGTATTCCTGGAAGGCTTCCATTCCATCACTGCTTCTATTTTCATGGGATCCACCCTAATCCCATAAGCTGACACTATTTGTCTAAGGAATGCAATTTCATTCAACTAGAAGTCACACTTAGACAACTTAGCATACAACTTCTTTTCTCTCAGGGTTTGCAGAACAATCCTCAAATGCTCATCATGTTCTTCCCTAGTCTTGGAATACACCAAAATATCATCAATAAAGACCACTATGAACCGATCTAGATATGGATGGAAGATACAGTTCATAAGGTCCGTGAATGCTGTTGGTGCATTTGTTAGGCCAAAGGGCATCACCAGAAACTCATAATGCCCATACCGGGTCTTGAATGCAGTCTTTGGCACATCTGCATCCTTCACCCTCAACTGATGATACCCTGATCTAAGATCAATTTTTTAAAATACTCCTGCTCCCTTCAACTAATCAAATAGATCATCAATTCTAGGCAACGGATATTTGTTCTTCACTGTCACTTTATTCAACTGCCGGTAATCGATGCACAACCTCAAAGTCCCATCCTTCTTCTTTACAAACAGTACAGGAGCTCCCCATGGTGATACACTGGGGCGTATGAACCCCTTATCCAGTAACTCCTGTAACTGGATTTTCAATTCCTTCAATTTTGTGGGTGCCATCCTATAAGGAGTAATAGAGATTGGTGCTGTACCGGGCAGTATCTCAATAGCAAACTCGACTTCCCTTTCTGGTGGTAAGCCAGGAAATTCTTTAGGGAACACATCTGGGAAGTCTCTTACTGTAGGTATGTCAAATAGATTTGGCTTAGCCTGCCTAGTATCCACCACATGTGCTAGGTAGGCTTCACAGCCTTTTCTCATCAGTTTTCTTACAATAGTGGCTGAGATGACATTGGATAAGAAATTTGTCCTTTCCTCCAAAACTGTGATCTCATTAACCTCAGGAGTTTTCAAAGAAATCCTCTTCAGTTTACAATCAACCATTGCTTGATGACATGACAACCAGTCCATTCCCAAAATCACATCAAACTCATGGAAAGGCAATTTAAGCAGGTCTGCCAATAATTCATACCCCTGAATCCTTAACGGGCAACCCTTGTACACCTTGTTCACCACTATACTGTGGCCCAATGGATAAGTGACCAGGATGTCTTGGTCACTCTCCCCTAATAATATCCCCCTTTCTACGGGTAGGTTGATACAAATGTATGAATGAGTGGATCCTGGATCCACCAATTCATGCACAGATGTATTGTAGATGGAGAACGTACCCCTGATGATGTTCGGGGCATCATAGGCTCTGGCAGGTGCTCTGACCTCAGGCCTCTCTGCTGGCTCAGATGCAGGTCTTTGTGATGGTTCCACTGCCTCAGATTTTCTAGATTTCCTACCCCTTTGTGGTGCAGAGCAGTTTATTCGCTTCATTGGAGCAGTATGCTTGATTCTGCATGGGCGGTTCCTTAGCGATACCACAGAGACCCACACCTTAGGTAGGCACCCGTCACTCTCCAACACTCCCCCTTATGCCACTTCAGGCAATGCGGACATGCAGAAAATGCTGGGGCTGGTCTCCTAAATCCTTTCCCTCGAGAGCTGCCCACTGATGGTGTGGACTGACCTCTCCTAGGGGTGAATTGTGGCCTGAGCCCCTGAGACTGACCCTGACCTTGAGGTTAACCTGAACTCAGTACAGGTGGACCTTTGAACTTCTTCCCAGGTGCAAGAGATGAACTAGACTGACCCGGGCCCCTCTTTTGCTGTCTCTCCCTTCTAGTCTGCTCACTTATTCTAACCTTTTCAACTTTTATTGCAGCTTCTACTAACTTGGTGAAGTCTGTGATTCCCAAGGCAGTAATTATGATCTTTATGTTGTCATTTAATCCCTCTTCAAATCTCTTACACCTTTTGGCTTTATTAGGGATTATCTCCCTTCCGTAGTGGCTCAGTCTGACAAATTCTTTTTCATACTACGCCACTGTCAACTATCTCTACCTCAGGTTAATGAACTCTCTTCTTCTCTTTTCTAGGTAGACACTACCCACATATTTCTTCTTGAATTCTGAGAGAAAGAAATCCCAAGTTATTACTTCTGGCTGCACTTCGCTAGACACTGTATCCCACCATTGGTAGGTATCATCTTGCAACAGAGATACAGCAGCTTCTAGGTTTTGCTCTGGAGTGCAGTGGAGTTGCTTTAAAACCCTTCCTATTCTGTTCAACTAGTTTTCGGCTGCAACAAAATCATCTTCTCTCTTGCCAAAGAAATCCACTGCTCCAAATTTTCTTAATCTTTCCAGATGTGATTTCTGCTGTGGAGGTGGTGGTGGTGGTGGCATTACCCCAGCCATTTGTCTGAAGAATTCGGCCATTTGCTGGAACATGGCCTATGGAGGCTGAGCAGGCTCTGCTGGAGCTGGTGGAGCAGGTTCTCCCCTACCCCCAGTCTCAGGAACTGCAGGTGGAGCATGACTCTCCACTTCCTCCTAAACTGCCCTCTGAGATGTGGGGTCCATATCCTAATCAAAATAACAAAGACAAACAGATCTGCATTAGTGTCAACTCGACTCTTACAAATGCAATGCAGGGTATGAACTCAATCTAGGCCCAGAAACGCCTAAACCCTGCTCTGATACCACTAAATGTGACACCCCTTACCCTTGTACAGTATAGCCGAGTAAGATATGCCACACAGTGTACCTGAACACCCTATTTTATTTTAGTCCTTTTTATCCTTCCTTATTTATTTTTTATCATAGTTATGAAGTACAATTGGTGAAGTATAATTTATTTGAGTCATTTATGGAAAATATCAATTTTGTAACACCCTCACTGTAGCAATTACGTACATTCTACTGTTTCGGTGACCAGTGTTGGTCCTGACAGCTAGAACGATCGGAAAAATATTTAAAATAAAGTGAGGAACCATAATTAACTCAAATATTAATAAGAAAAATTTAGTAAAAATTTTTGAAATACAATACAACCAAGTTAAACGAGCCGGTGCCCAAGCGATGGGTAACCAGAGGGAAGTTGCGGTTCTCGCAACGAGGAGCCCTAGACCCGAGGAAAAATTCATAAAATAATTTTTGAGACTCCAGAGAAGGGTCATTGAGGTTCCTATGGCATTAGAATGCCAAGAAAATATTTAGAAAAATTTTTCAATCGGTACAGACAATTTTGACCCGTTAAGCCAAACGGAGGGCATTTTGATCATTTCTCCTTCAGAGGCGATTTTTGGCCGACTTGTCCAGTTAAGTAAATAATTATTATGACACAAAATGTGAATAAACATTACTAAAAATTAAATTGAAAATGAGTAGAGATGAAAAGAAAAGAAAATGAAAGAAAATACCTAATAATGACATCATATGATGTCATTAAAAACCTATCCACCAATCACAATTTGTTAAACTCATTAAAAGAGATAAAAGTGACCAAAAATTTGAAAACCCAATCTGCATCTTCAACCTTTGGGCAGCCTAAAAAACGTTGAGAGAGAGAGAGAGAAGAGGTTCCACCATTAAAGCTCCCTTAAGCTTCATTTCCCACTTCAAACCACCTCAAAACCTTGTCCTCCCTTCACTAAAAATTTCCCTTACCACTAGAGCAACACTTGGGCAGCAATTAGAAGAAGAGAAAGTGGAAGAAAGTGAGGTGTGAACAAGCTTAGAAAATCACCAAAGAGGTTAGTGCCATAACCTTTGCTTTTACATCTTTCTAATCATGAATTTGAGCTAAGTTAAGTTAAAAATTTGACAAAAATTGAATTAATGAAGCATGGTTATATTCCTTGAAGTTTTGGCAGCCTTGACATGAGTTAGGGTTAGGAGAAATCTTTGGTTTAAAGTGACATATTGCTGCCCATCTTATAAATTATATGATTAGTATAGCAAATTAGGAGTGGGATGCATGAATTGGAGGCTTGGTCAATTAGGGTTAGGGTTTTGGAGAGAAACTTGGACCTTGTTTAGGTAATGGTGAATGAACATTTTAATGGTCAATTAGTGACCATTTGAGGCAAGTTAATCATAATTTGAAGTGAGCTAATGCATGGCAAAGTGAAATGTGCAGGCTGCCTAGAGACAGCAGCAATGAGGCTGTGATTCCAGCCCACTTAGACAGCCATAACTTTTGCTGTGTAGGTTCAATTGGTGTTTGGCCAATTGGACATGAAACTAGACTTATAATGGCACATTTTTGCTGAAGAAACCATGCCCAAAAGACCAAAGCAAGAGGACCAAAAGTTGGCCCCAATCCGGATACCCTGCAAACTGATTCTGCGGAATGACCAAATGAACAGTAACTGTTCATTTGGCCATAACTCACTATAGAAATGGTCAATTGACCTGAAATTTTTACAGCAACAAGTTAAGACATAGAAAAACAACTTTCATGAAGAAACCTACCCCAAATTATGACCAGAACCTATCCAACAAGGCAGTGGCAGTCACTGTTCATGGTACTGTAGATTTGGTAAATTCTGCAGAATTGAAATCCGGCCAGCTGTGGTTTTTGGACCATATCTGGAGTTACAAAACTCCAAATGGAGTGATTCAAAAAATGAAATTCAACTAGACAAAATAAGGAACAACTTTCATGTTTACCATTTCCTCAAATTCCCACTGCAACAGGACCCAATGGAACAGTAAAATTGGGTCACAAAAACAGAAAATTCTTCCCTCTTGGTTTTAGATTTGGAAATGGATTTTGTGGTTAATTCCAACAAGTTTTAAATGTAAAATATGGTACATTGGGAGTGCTAAAACCAATATACCTATTTTCTATCCAAAAGTCAACATTTTTGTTGACCAATGAGGTGAATAGTGACACCAAAACTTGAAATTCAAAATTTGAAATTAGAAATGCATCTATGGGACTTTAAATTGCAATTGGCAATTAATACTAGCAAATGTAAAACTCAAAATGTGGTATCTTGGAGAACTTAGGTTCAACAAATTTATTATGTATTAAAAATTCAACATTTTGGTTGACTAGTAAGGTGAATAGTAATCAAAATAATTAGCAAACTAATATGAAGACCTAGAACCAATTCTAAGCTTAAATGCTTAGAATTGTATGACAAATGTGGACTATGCATCCTAGTCAAAATTGTTAAAAAGAAATTAAGGCCATAAATTTGAAATCCATGAAATATTCATGGATTACTTGAAACATGAAAAATAAGTCACCTAATTGATGTGAATAGATAGCTAAGGCTTATATGCCCATCACAAATGGAATTCATAAAATATTAGTAACTCAACTTGAAATATAAAATTTGTAATTACATAAGTAGATTCTTGAATGTATAAATGAGAAAGGAAAAATGTTTTGAATACAATGGTACATGTGAACCATTGTTTAGAATTGTGATCAATATGAATAACATAATGAATAAATAAATAAACCATATTAATGTATGAATGAGACATTAGTTCTCATTATTGTAGAGAGGAGGAGTATTTTGAGTAAAATGGTATAAAAGGATAATTGATGTGAATTGTGATCATATAAATGATCAAATGAATGTATGAATTATAATTGAAATTTATCATGAAATAATAAAGTCATAAAACACAATATATTAATATTTAATGATATTATGTGCCCTTGTATTACCTAGACATGTGTGTCAGATTGGATAGTTTGGCATGCCAATAGGGTATTGTTTTAGCAGTACTGCGAAAGGCTTTATGCCTGTATTCATGGCTTTATGCCTGTATTCATGGCTTTATGCCCGTATTCATGGCTTTATGCCTGCACTCATGGCTTAATGCCCGATTAGGTAATATCATGGCTTCTTAGCCATACTGACTGCATACGTGGTTGACGTTCTGCGTCCCATGGTATGACGGCCCGAGACACTGCGATGTCCAGTGCTAACGACCCGTTATCCAGTTTAGTCAGCCTGTCATAGGTTACTTGGGCAGTGAAATTTATTGAAATAAGTTAAGAATATTAGTAATTATAAATATTAGAAATTAAGTAAATGAGTAGGATGACCTAAAATAAATTGGAATAATTATTTATTAGAAATAAATCGAAATGAACTGGACCGATATCAAAATTTACTTATTATGAAATAATCTGAGACAACCTAGAAAGTATTGAGAAAATGCTAAAAATTATAACACACATAAATATTGCAAATGTGACTTACACGATAAAATAAGCATATATTTATTATTTTTAGATCATTTTTTTTTGTACATTATTACTGTACATTGGCAAAATAAACACTTCCAAAGAAGACTAAATTAGGATAAAACATATTAAATTTTAGAAACCGCATGTGAAGTATAAATAAATCTTAATTATCTGAATTTTGTTTCTATCTTTATTTATATATTATTTCCTTGTTATATTATTGCACCACTAAGCAGCAATGCTTAGCGCGATGGAATTGTTTCCTCGCGCAGGTACTGAAGTTAAAGCCCAGCGAATACTAAACAGAGATTTTGGAGTTTTGATCTGCAGAGCTTTCAAGGTTGTCACCTCCTCAGCAATGCATGTAGATAGGGCTCACCTTAAGCATATCATGTATTTTGTGTATGTTATTTATTTCTTATATTGTAATATAAATTAGCAAATTGTAATTAATTTGTATATCATGTAAATTATGAAATTTTGTAATTACTTTGTAAATTATGTAAATTAAGGAAATTTGAAAATTTTGCTCATGAAATTTGAGAATGTTTACATATGAATTGAGTATGAATGGAAATGTATGGAAATGATTATGAAATTGAAATGTATGGATGAGATTTGAAATATGAGATAATTATGATTAGCATGGATAAGATTTTATTTTGGAAATATTATTGAATTTCAAACAGGTGAATATTGAAATATGTCAAATGATAATAAAATAGGAGAAACTCCGCTAGTTTCTCCGTCGAAAAAAAATAATTGATGTCAAATTTAACGAATTCAAAATTATTAAAAAAATAAAGTGAGATAAATTAGGGTGCTTCTGCACCAATTGTAGCACGCCTTGCTCGGCTACACTGTAGACGGGTGAGGGGTGTTACATTTATTGGTATCAGAGCACGGTTTAGGCGTTCCTAGGCATAGATAGATAGAATAAGATTGTGTGCATGACATGCATTGCATTCATATGAGTCGAGGTGACACTAATGCAGATTTATTTTCTTTGTCATTTTAGGTTAAGGTATGGACTCAGAATCGCAGAGGGCAGTAGAAGAAGAAGTAGTAAGTCGTATCCCGACTGGGAGTGATATTGGAAATCAGGGAGATCCTGTAACACCCCTTACCCGTGTACAGTATACCCGAGTAAGTAATGCCACACGGTGTACCGGCACATTCTAATATACCTTAATTAATTGATACCATGCTTGTGAATATAATTTATGAAATATAATTTATTTTAGCCATTTATCAAAAGTATTATTTATTTGAGGTTCCGAAGATTTTAAAGAAAATCCGTGAGTCTGGCTAAAAATGGAGAAAACAGTTCTTCGGAACTTGTTAAAAACACTTCCAATATTTGTATTCCATCATCTCAAACTCCAATATCCAAAATCTCAACATTTCAATTTCAATTCTCAGTCATCCATCACATGTGATGATCACATATATATCATAAATAAACATTTACTTTTCCATTTACAAATACAATTTTCATAATTTACATGAACATCAATATACATTACACAAGTTTAATTACATATAAGAAAATCAAAATTAATTACAGAATGCCAAAATGACACCTAGTGTCCTACCAATGCACTGCAGAAGTTGAGGTGACAAGGACAGCATGCGAAGCTGCAGGATGGACTCACCCAGTCTGTGGTCTACTAGGCTCACGATCGGGATCTCCAGTACCTACGCGTGGCAAAAGCAACGCGCTAAGCAATAATGCTTAGTGGTGCAATAATATAATAAAAGAAAATAGCAAGAAAATAAATGTGTATAGAATGTGTATGCTTTCTTTGTTTGGTATATTCATTATTTCATTAACTTTGTTCACTTTTATTCATTTGGTTGCCCCAAGTAACCTACACTAGACGACTGGACTAGATAACGAGTAAACTGGCACTGGGTACCTAGTACCTCGGGCCTTCACACCATCGGTCACATATGCATCTCCCTTGTGCAGCGTAACTAACAAGTCAGAATAATATCAGGCACAAGGCCAAGTCTCAATACAAAGTCAGAATGGCTAAAAGCCATGAAATCACAGAATGGCATATCGCCATGTGCAGTACTGCTAACTGAACCCTATTGGCATGCCAAACTATCCAAACCAATCTTGTTAGGTATACTAGGGCATTCGATACTTTAAAATTTTTCAATCTTTGAATTTCAAGTTTCGGTGTCACTATTCACCTCTTTGGTCAACTAAAATGTTGACTTTTAGGTAGAAATTAGGTACATTGGTTTTGGCACTCCCAACATACCACATTTTGCTTTTAACACTTGTTGGGATTGGTCACATTTACCATTTCTAACTTAAAACCAAGAGGGCAGAAAATTTCAGTTTTTGAAGCATATGTTTACTGTTCCATTAAACACTGTTACAGTGGGAATTTGAGGAAATGACAAACATCAAAGTTGTTCCTTATTTTTTCTAGTTGAATTTCGTTTTTTGAATCACTGCATTTGGAGTTTTGTAGCTCCAGATATGGCTCAAAAACCACAGCTGGCCGGATTGCTAATCTGCAGAATTGACCATATCTACAGTAACATGAATAGTGACTGTGATTGCATTTTTTAATTGGTTATGGCCATAATTTGGGGTAGGTTTCTTCATGAAAGTAGTTTTTCTATGTCTTAGCTTGTTGCTGTAAAAATTTCAGGTAAATTGACCAAATCTACAGTGAGTTATGGCCAAATGAACAGTTACTGTTCATTTGGTCATTCTGCAGAATCAGTTGCAGGGTATCCGGATTGGGGCCAAGTTTTGGTCCTCTTGCTTTGGTCTTTTGGGCATGGTTTCTTCAGCAAAAATGTGTCATTATAAGCCTAGTTTCATGTCCAATTGGCCAAACACCAATTGGACCAACACAACCAAAGTTATGGCTGTGTAACTGGACTGGATTCTCAGTCCCCATTCTGCTGTCTTTAGGCAGCATAGTCATTCTCTTTGCCAAGCCATTTTTCAGTCCAATTTATGGTCAACATACCTCAAATGGTCACTAATTGACCATTAGAGTGTTCTTTAACAGTTTCATAATCCAAGTCAAAGTTTCACTTCTCAAAACCCTAATGTCCAACTCAATTTACCCATAAACCTCAATTAGGACACTAGTTCAACATCCATGCATATTCATACCTTAAACACCATTTCTTGCTCACTTTAAGTCCATTAAAACAATCAAAACCATTCCTCTATTAGGGCTGCCGAATTCTATGGTGGACATACACATGAATTTGGTTCATTTATTTCACAATTTCTTATCCATTACAAGCCTCAATCATGGAATTAATGAGTTTTAACTACATATATGCACTAACCTCTTGTAGGGAGATTTTTCCCAAGCTCAAAACTTCACTTTCCTTCTTCTTCTTGGCTGCCAAAAGCTTCCTCAAGTGATATGGTCAAGGTTTAATGAAAGGGGTTAGGGTTTAGTGGTGTAACAAAGGGAGAAATTAAGCTTGATTGAAAAAAATCAATGGAGGGGTCTAGGGCATGTTTCGGCTGGCTTTTGGGGAGGGAGATGACTGCTGCAATTTTTGTTATTTTGTTCTTCTTTTAGTCTCTTTTATTTGTTAGTCAATTAGTTGCTTAAGTGTGATTGGTGGAAAATTTTAAATGACATCACAATGATGTCATAAATAAGTCTTTTTCCCATTTTCCTTTCTTTTCTCCACTACTCATTTTCAATTTAATTTCTAGTAATGTTTATTCATATTTTACGTCATATTAATTATTTACTCAACTGGACAAGTCGGCCAAAAATCACCTCTGAAGGCGAAATGACCAAAATGCCCTCCGTTTGGCTTAACGGGTCAAAATTGTCTGCACCGATTGAAAAATTTTTCTAGGTATTTTCTTGGC
Source organism: Hevea brasiliensis (assembly GCF_030052815.1). Classification (NCBI taxonomy): domain Eukaryota; kingdom Viridiplantae; phylum Streptophyta; class Magnoliopsida; order Malpighiales; family Euphorbiaceae; genus Hevea; species Hevea brasiliensis. The sequence continues at coordinate 54,634,048 of NC_079500.1, read as the reverse complement.
ATTCTAATGCCATGGGAACCTCAATAACCCTTCTCTAGAGTCCCAAAAATTATTTTATAATTTTTCCCCCAGGTCTAGTGCTCCTCGTTGTGAGAACCGCAACTTCCCTCTGGTTACCCATCGCTAGGGCACCGACTCGTTTAACTTGGTTGTATTTTATTTCTAAAATTTTTACTAAATTTTTCTTAATAATATTTGAGTTAATTATGATTCCCGACTTTAGTTTAAATATTTTTCCGGACGTTCTAGCTGTCCGGACCGACACCGGTCACCAGAACAGTAGAATGTACGGAGTTGGTACAGGGAGGGTGTTACAGATCCTACTGCACCAGTGCAAGAGGTGCCTGTACAACCCCAATAGGCCTTGTTTGAGCAGATGACTGAATTCTTCGGACAGATGACTGGGGTTATTCCACCACCGCTTCAGCGGAAATCACCTCTAGGAAAAATTAGGAAATATGGAGCTATAGATTTCAATGGTAGAAAGGAAGACGATTCTGCAGCGGCTGAGTATTGGTTAGAAAGGACTGAAAAAGTCTTGCAGCAGCTCCATTGCACACCAGAACAGAGTTTGGAGTGTGCAGTTTCATTGTTACAAGAAGCTGCATATCGATGGTGGGATGTCGTAACCAAGGTAGTGCCACCAGCTAACGTAACTTGGGAATTCTTTCTGATAGAGTTCAGAAAGAAATATATTAGCTGTGTTCATAAAGAGGAACAGAAGAGGAGTGGTGATCAGCAAAAGAGGAAATTTGGACAGTCTAGTAATAAGAGGCTGATAGAACAGGTAAGTCAGACATCTGATTAAAGTAGGAGATCCGGACTGTGCCTATACCTGAAGAGATCAACCAGAAACACTAGTAGTGAGTGCGTCAGGACTAGCAAGAAAATGTGGTCATTGTAACAAGTGGCATAAAGGTGAATGTAGGGGATTGACTGGAGCCTGTTATAGATGTGGGGCCATAGACCATCGTCTGAAAGATTGTCCTAAGAGGAATTTACCACAAACCCAGACAGAGGTCGTGGAAGCACCAAGTACAACAGTAACACCACTTCCAAATGTCACCCAAGCCGGAGAGGAGCAAGAAGCCCCAAATGTGAATTTGAGGTAAAGTATCCTTCCCTTCTGATATGCCTAAGTGTATAATGATAGATACGAAAAAAAAACTAAATAGTACCATATATATAAAAGAAGTAGACAGAGGGAGTAATAGAAAGGTAAAAGAATTATCTCAGAACCCAAAACACCCAGTAAATTTCGAGGACGAAATTTAAATTAGAGGGGAAGTATTGTAACACCCTCACTGTAGCAATTACGTACATTCTACTGTTTCGGTGACCAGTGTTGGTCCGGACAGCTAGAACGATCGGAAAAATATTTAAACTAAAGTGAGGAACCATAATTAACTCAAATATTAATAAGAAAAATTTAGTAAAAATTTTTGAAATAAAATACAACCAAGTTAAACGAGCCGGTGCCCAAGCGATGGGTAACCAGAGGAAAGTTGCGGTTCTCGCAACGAGGAGCCCTAGACCCGAGGAAAAATTCATAAAATAATTTTTGAGACTCCAGAGAAGGGTCATTGAGGTTCCTATGGCATTAGAATGCCAAGAAAATATTTAGAAAAATTTTTCAATTGGTACAGACAATTTTGACCCGTTAAGCCAAACGGAGGGCATTTTGGTCATTTCGCCTTCAGAGGCGATTTTTGGCCGACTTGTCCAGTTAAGTAAATAATTATTATGACACAAAATGTTAATAAATATTACTAAAAGTTAAATTGAAAATGAGTAGAGATGAAAAGAAAAGAAAATGAAAGAAAATACCTAATAATGACATCATATGATGTCATTAAAAACCTATCCACCAATCACAATTTGTTAAACTCATTAAAAGAGATAAAAGTGACCTAAAATTTGAAAAACCAATCTGCATCTTCAACCTTTGGGCAGCCTAAAAAACGTTGAGAGAGAGAGAGAGAGAGAAAAGGTTCCACCATTAAAGCTCCCTTAAGCTTCATTTCCCACTTCAAACCACCTCAAAACCTTGTCCTCCCTTCACTAAAAATTTCCCTTACCACTAGAGCAACACTTGGGCAGCAATTAGAAGAAGAGAAAGTGGAAGAAAGTGAGGTGTGAACAAGCTTAGAAAATCACCAAAGAGGTTAGTGCCATAACCTTTGCTTTTACATCTTTCTAATCATGAATTTGAGCTAAGTTAAGTTAAAATTTTGACAAAAATTGAATTAATGAAGCATGGTTATATTCCATGAGTTTTGGCAGCCTTGACATGAGTTAGGGTTAGGAGAAATCTTTGGTTTAAAGTGACATATTGCTGCCCATCTTATAAATTATATGATTAGTATAGCAAATTAGGAGTGGGATGCATGAATTGGAGGCTTGGTCAATTAGGGTTAGGGTTTTGGAGAGAAACTTGGACCTTGTTTAGGTAATGGTGAATGAACATTTTAATGGTCAATTAGTGACCATTTGAGGCAAGTTAATCATAATTTGAAGTGAGCTAATGCATGGCAAAGTGAAATGTGCAGTCGCCTAGAGACAAGAAAGATTGAGGCTGTGATTCCAGCCCACTTAGACAGCCATAACTTTGGCTGTGTAGGTTCAATTGGTGTTTGGCCAATTGGACATGAAACTAGACTTATAATGGCACATTTTTGCTGAAGAAATCATGCCCAAAAGACCAAAGAAAGAGGACCAAAAGTTGGCCCCAATCCGGATACCCTGCAAACTGATTCTGCATAATGACCAAATGAACAGTAACTGTTCATTTGGCCATAACTCACTGTAGAAATGGTCAATTGACCTGAAATTTTTACAGCAACAATTAAGACATAGACAAACAACTTTCATGAAGAAACCTATCCCAAATTATGACCAGAACCTATCCAACAAGGCAGTGGCAGTCACTGTTCATGGTACTGTAGATTTGGTAAATTCTGCAGAATTGAAATCCGGCCAGCTGCGGTTTTTGGACCATATCTGGAGTTACAAAAATCCAAATGGAGTGATTCAAAAAATGAAATTCAACTAGACAAAATAAGGAACAACTTTCATGTTTACCATTTCCTCAAATTCCCACTGCAACAGGACCCAATGGAACAGTAAAATTGGGTCACAAAAACTGAAAATTATGCCCTCTTGGTTTTAGATTTGGAAATGGATTTTGTGGTTAATTCCAACAAGTTTTAAATGTAAAATGTGGTACATTGGGAGTGCTAAAACCAATATACCTATTTTCTATCCAAAAGTCAACATTTTTGTTGAGCAATGAGGTGAATAGTGACACCAAAACTTGAAATTCAAAATTTGAAATTAGAAATACATCTAGGGGACTTTAAATTGCAATTGGCAATTAATACTAGCAAATGTAAAACTCAAAATGTGGTATCTTGGAGAACTTAGGTTCAATAAATTTATTATGTATTAAAAAGTCAACATTTTGGTTGACTAGTAAGGTGAATAGTAATCAAAATAATTAGCAAACTAATATGAAGACCTAGAACCAATTCTAAGCTTAAATGCTTAGAATTGTATGACAAATGTGGACTATGTATCCTAGTCAAAATTGTTAAAAAGAAATTAAGGCCATAAATTTGAAATCCATGAAATATTCATGGATTACTTGAAACATGAAAAATAAGTCACCTAATTGATGTGAATATATAGCTAAGGCTTATATGCCCATCACAAATGGAATTCATAAAATATTAGTAACTCAACTTGAAATATAAAATTTGTAATTACATAAGTAGATTCTTGAATGTATAAATGAGAAAGGAAAAATGTTTTGAATACAATGGTACATGTGAACCATTGTTTAGAATTGTGATCAATATGAATAACATAATGAATAAATAAATAAACCATATTAATGTATGAATGAGACATTAGTTCTCATTATTGTAGAGGGGAGGAGTATTTTGAGTAAAATGGTATAAAAGGATAATTGATGTGAATTGTGATCATATAAATGATCAAATGAATGTATGAATTATAATTGAAATTTATCATGAAATAATAAAGTCATAAAACACAATATATTAATATTTAATGATATTATGTGCCCTTGTATTACCTAGACATGTGTGTCAGATTGGATAGTTTGGCATGCCAATAGGGTATTGTTTTAGCAGTACTGCGAAAGGCTTTATGCCTGTATTCATGGCTTTATGCCTGTATTCATGGCTTTATGCCCGTATTCATGGCTTTATGCCTGCACTCATGGCTTAATGCCCGATTAGGTAATATCATGGCTTCTTAGCCATACTGACTGCATACGTGGTTGACGTTCTGCGTCCCATGGTATGACGGCCCGAGACACCGCGGTGTCCAGTGCCAACGACCCGTTATCCAGTTTAGTCAGCCTGTCATAGGTTACTTGGGCAGTGAAATTTATTGAAATAAGTTAAGAATATTAGTAATTATAAATATTAGAAATTAAGTAAATGAGTAGGATGACCTAAAATAAATTGGAATAATTATTTATTAGAAATAAATCGAAATGAACTGGACCGATATCAAAATTTACTTATTATGAAATAATCTGAGACAACCTAGAAAGTATTGAGAAAATGCTAAAAATTATAACACACATAAATATTGCAAATGTGACTTACACGATAAAATAAGCATATATTTATTATTTTTAGATCATTTTTTCTTTGTACATTATTACTGTACATTGGCGAAATAAACACTTCCAAAGAAGACTAAATTAGGATAAAACATATTAAATTTTAGAAACCGCATGTGAAGTATAAATAAATCTTAATTATCCGAATTTTGTTTCTATCTTTATTTATATATTATTTCCTTGTTATATTATTGCACCACTAAGCAGCAATGCTTAGCGCGATGGAATTGTTTCCTCGCGCAGGTACTGAAGTTAAAGCCCAGCGAATACTAAACAGAGATTTTGGAGTTTTGATCTGCAGAGCATTCAAGGTTGTCACCTCCTCAGCAATGCATGTAGATAGGGCTCACCTTAAGCATATCATGTATTTTGTGTATGTTATTTATTTCTTATATTGTAATATAAATTAGCAAATTGTAATTAATTTGTATATCATGTAAATTATGAAATTTTGTAATTACTTTGTAAATTATGTAAATTAAGGAAATTTGAAAATTTTGCTCATGAAATTTGAGAATGTTTACATATGAATTGAGTATGAATGGAAATGTATGGAAATGATTATGAAATTAAATTGTATGGATGAGATTTGAAATATAAGATAATTATGATTAGCATGGATAAGATTTTATTTTGGAAATATTATTGAATTTCAAATAGGTGAATATTGAAATATGTCAAATGATAATAAAATAGGAGAAACTCCGCTAGTTTCTCCGTCGAAAAAAAATAATTGATGTCAAATTTAACGAATTCAAAATTATTAAAAAAATAAAGTAAGATAAATTAGGGTGCTTCTGCACCGATTGTAGCACGCCTTGCTCGGCTACACTGTAGACGGGTGAGGGGTGTTACAAATTTATTTGAGGTTCCGCAAATTTTATAGAAAATCCAGCAGAGTATTGACTAAAAATGGAGAAAACAGTTCTTCGAAACTTGTGAAAAACACTTCCAAAATTTTCAATCAATCCCAAACTCCATTTCATCAACAAAATCTCAATATTTTTCAACAACATTTCCATTTCTCAATCATTCATTTCATATGATATTTATGTAAAAGTCATCAATAAATATTCACTTTTTCATTCAGAAGCACAATTTCCATTATTTACATTGATAAAGAAATACATTACATGAGTTTCAATTTCACATGAGAAAGTAAAAGTTAATTACAAAATATCAAAATAAAACCTAGTGTCCTACCAATGCACTGATGACGGTTAGGTGACACGGACACTATGCAGAGCTGCAGAAGGTCTCACCCAGTCTGTGGTCTACTGGGCTTTCGGTCGGTCTCTCCAGAACCTACGCTTGGCAAAAAGCAACGCGCTAAGCAATAATGCTTAGTGGTGCCAATAATAAAATAAAAAGAAATAACAGAAAATAAATATGCAATGCATGTTCTGATGTCTTATGCAGACAATTTTTCGATCATTATTGGTAATTTTATTTATTTTGTATTTGTTATATTCATAATTTCATTAAATTTATCCACTTTCATTTTTAGTTGCCCAAGTAACCAATACTGGATGACTAGACTGGATAAACGGGTAAACTAGCACTGGGTATCAAGTACCCCGGGCCGTCACACCATCGATCACATATGTATCTCCCAGTGTGCAACAGAATAGCTAATAAGCTGTAATAACATTAGGCACAAAGCCAAGTATCAACACAATGTCAGAATGGATAAAAGCCATGAAATCACAAAATGGCATAATGCCATGTGTAGTACTACTAACTGAACCCTATTGGCATGCCAACCTATCCAAACCAGCCTTGCAAGGTGTACTAGGGCATGTTACACTTTTAAATTGTACAATTCTTGAAATTTAAGTTTAGGTGTTACTATTCATTTCATTAGTCAACTAAAATGTTGACTTTTGCATAGGCAATAGGTACATTGGTTCTAATACTCCCAACATACCACATTTTGCAATCTAAAGTTGTTGGTATTGGTTGCCAATACCATTTCTAAGCTTAGTGTTAGTTGTTCAAAATTTTCAGATTTCAAACCTTGTGTTTACTGTTCCATTGGCCATTTTTATAGTAGGAATTTAGCAAAGTTATCTTCATGAAAGTTGTTCCTTATTATGTCTAGTTACATTTCTTTTTTTGAATCACTCTATTTGGAGTTTTGTAGCACAAGTTATGGCCTAAACACTATAACTGGCCGGATTGCAAACTTTCCAGATTTTTTGGACTGACCAAATCCACAATGTTTTGTGTAGTGACTGTAGGTCACTTTTTGAACATGTTATGGTCAAAATTTGGGTTAGATTTCTTCATGAAAGTTGTAGGTCTATATCTATGCTTTTAGCTGGTAAAAGTTCAAGTCAATTGGACCTTTCTACATTGAGTTATAACTAAATGAATAAACACTGTTTATTTGGTTATTTTGCCCAGGCAGAATGCAGGTCACCCGGATTTGGGTAATTTTTTGGTCAACTTGGTTTGGTTTTCTTGGCAGGGTTTCTATACCAAAGTTGTGCCATTATGTGTCAAGTTTCATGTCCAATTGGTCTTTTACCAATTGAACCTCTACAACTCCATTTATAACTATCCAAACTTGCTGGACTCATGCTCAGTTCTACAGGTCAGCCAAGGTAGCTCACCCATACACAAATGCCAAGCCTCAGCTCACTTCATTTCCTCATTATACACATTCAAATGGTTACTAATTGACCATTACAAGGTTAATGAACCATTACATGAGCAAACCCTAATATTGTTAAGTGTCCATATTTTTCCATGTTCATACATACCTAATCCTTGCATTTCACCTACACAACTAAGTTCAATCATGCATTTAGCACTAAGGGCTACTCTTCAACACTTTACAATCAAGAAAAATCACTAACCCTAACTAACCCTAGCTGCCTAAACTTGTAGGGTGCACACACACGCTTGTTTGATTCATTTTCTTACATTTCCTACACATATCATGCCATTAAACATGAATTAAACTAAAAAGAGCAAGAGTTTGGTTACTTACCACAAGTGAGTAGAATTTTCTCCCTTCACAACTTTAGTTTTCTTAGAAGCCAATCACCTTGCCAAGTTGTATAGACAAATTTTGTTGAAGTGGACTTAGGGTTTCAAGTGAGATTTGGTGAGTTGGAAAGCTTGTATAAGCTTTAATGGTGATTTTGGGTGGGTTGAAGGGAAACGGCAAGTTTGTTCAAGGAGATGAAATCTGATTGCTTTTGGTTATTTTGGTCTCAATTATCCCTTTTTAATAAGTTAGCTTAATTGTGATTGGTGGGGAGGGTTTAAATGACATAAGCATGAGGTAAAAATTCACATTTAACTCATTTTCTCTTCTTGTCTCCTCTACTCATTTTCAATTTAATTTTTAGCAATATTTATTCACATTTTATGTCCTAATAATTATTTACTTAACTGAACAAGTCGGCCAAAAATCACCTCTGAAGGCGAAATGGCCAAAATGCCCTCCATTTGGCTTAACAGACCAAAATTGTCTGTACTGATTGAAAAATTTTTTTAAGCATTTTCTTGGCATTCTAATGCCTTAGAAACCTCAATGACTCTTCTCTGGAGTCCCAAAAATTATTTTATGAATTTTTCCTCGAGTCTAGAGCTCCTAGTTGCGAGAACTGCAACTTTCCACTAGGTTACCCATCGCTAGGGCACCGGCTCATTTAACTTGGTTGTATTTTATTTCTAAAATTTTTTCTAAATTTTTCTTATTAATATTTGAGTTAATTATGGTTCCTCACTTTAGTTTAAATATTCTTCCAGACGTTCTAGCTGTCCGGACCGACACCGGTCACCGAAACTGTAGAATATACGGAGTTGCTATAGTAAGGGTGTTACATCAAGAATGAACTTCGGCAGCCGAACTTCCCACTTTTGGCTGCCTAAATGCTCTCTAGACAAAAAGTGTTAAAAGGGCACTTAAGCTTTGGAATTGCGTAACTTTTTAATCAGAACTCGGATTTTTGATCCGTTTGAATCGTTGGAAAACTATTTTGATAAAATTTTCAATGAATATACTTCAAAACACAAATTTTCATTTCTAAATTATGAAAATTTCATTTGAGTCCCTCTTGGTCAAGAAAAAATTACAAGTAAAGACACTATTCAAAGCCTACAGGTTCGGGGTGTTATAAGGTTATGATTAAAACTAGGTCGAGATTAAGTTCAAAAGTCAAACAGTAAAACTATCCAAATTTCAAATCTTATGAAACTTCATAAGTAACTTAAGTATGCATAATGCAATTGCTGGATTAGTTATTGGAAACATTTTGGATAAGTATTGAGACACTTTAATTATGTGTTTCAGTAGGAAAGGAGCCTTCCAAGGAAGGAGAAAAATTGGATTAGATCAAGACAAGTAAAGAAGGTTTGTGCACAAAATTTTTTTTTTTAATTCTTTGTTTTCCATTTGGAAATTCATTTGAATAAGTGTTGTGAATGATTTTTTATTGATATGGCCTTGAGAATTTTATTTGAGAAATATGATTAGTGATTTGTATGAAATGTTTGAATGATATGGCTTTGAATTGGGTTTTTGAAACCACACTTGGCATGATAATTCTATTGTGTTCCTCCTCAATCCATGGAGTTAAGTTTGACTATGTTTCCTCCCTCTTCGGCTTGCCAGTTGAGGTTGAGTTCGGATGAGTACTCATATAGCTAGCTAGCCACCTCCCTCATTAATTTCGATTAGTGAGGTTGTAGATTGCTTTGTCATGGTGTACAACATGACATTGATCATGAAATTTTGTGTCATGACCCAAGTTGTGTTAATTATTGAGAACACTATTGTTTACAATTTATTTTGATAAATTGTTATTAAAAAACATTAGCATCAGCTTTGTGAATTATGGATTATGAAAATCTTTAAATTTTTGCTTACCAATTGATGATTATGTTTTTAGTGACTTTTAAAAGTTATTGTTGTGTACCACTGAGTAATTGTAATACCCCTATTTGCATAGCCTGGTATATTTCACTATTCCGGTGACCGGTGTTGGTCTGGATAATTAAGGGGATTAGAACCACAATTAAGACAACTAGATAAGCCTTAAATACAAATAATTAGTAATTGCCAATTAGTTAAGTATAAATAAGAAAAACAGAACATAAGAAATTAAATGAGCCGAGAGCCACAGCGATGGGTGACCTTCTCGGGAAGGATTACGAAGTCGATTTAAACTCAAATTTCGAACCGTAAAATGTGATGCTGTGGTCCTTAGGACTATTACGAACACAGTGGAAAAGAGAAAATAACGAAAAAGAATTGTTAAGCCAGTCAAATAATTAGGTCAGTAAGCCAAAAAAAATATTGAATTATTTGCAAATCGGGTCGAACCGGCGAGGGGCAATTTAGTCAATTGACCCCGAGAGCTGACTCCAGACCTAAGTGTCAAATAAAATCAGAGAAAAGAAAATTTTGGAATCGAAAATTAAATTAAAGAACTAGAGAAAAATAAATAAAAACAAAAAGGAAAAGAAAATTGAAAAAGTGAAAAGAGATGACATCATGCATGATGCCATAAATACTATAATTAAAAATTTATTTAATTTGATTTATGGTCTTCCATATGACTAAATTCATAAAAGAAAAAGAAAAGAAAAAAAAAGACTTCATCTTCTTAAAAAAAATGTGAACCACACTCCCTCTCAACTCTCCCTCACCAAATCACCATTAAAGCTCATTTTGAGCTTGAAGAAACCAAACCTTAGCCATAAAAATTGTTAACCCCTTAATTAAACTTGGTCTTTTAGTCTTGAAAAGAAGTTTGAGTAAGAAAGAAAGAAAGAAGAAAGGAAGGAGTTGAAGAGAAAAAAAAAATTCTATAATTCAAGGTTAGTGAGTTCACTTTAAGTTTTTAGTTTAATTTAAGTATTTATAGCATGAAGAACCTAGAAATATGCTTAAAATGAAATGAAAACATCTTTGGAGGACTAGATGGAAATTCTGGCAGCTAGGGTTTGTGATGGAAATGCATGTGTTTTGATTGAATTAAATATGTTAGGAAGCTTAATTGAGTTGATGAATGATGTTGGTATGCTTTGAATCAAGTAAATGTAACAAAAATATGAATTAGGGTTTGGACTAGGGTTTTGGAAGCCAAAAATTGAAAAAATGGTCAAATGGTGTGTTTGACCTTGTTTGAGGTGAGAAATGGTCATTTGTGACCAATTGAGATGTGTTGGAAGTGAGAGTGAATTCGGATTGAAAATGGCCATGCTGCAGGCAGCAGGACCAAGGTCCCTTTGAGGGGCCAAAACTAAAAATTTACAAGTCCAATTGGTATGAAACCAATTGGGAATGAAAATAGACACAAAATGGAATATTTTTCATTTAGGAATTATGCCTAAAAAATGACCAAAACCTAGCGAACAAATTGACCAAATCCGGATTTTTGCAGTCTGACCTATACAAAAATGACCAAATGAATAGTGTTTGTTCATTTGGCCATAACTTGGGCTAGGCAGGTCTAAATGACCTGAAATTTTACCAGTGGAAAGTTGAGATATGGACCTAAAACTTTCATGAAGAACACAAACCCAAATTATGCCCTTAACCAAGTTATTTAGCCACCCAAAGTTGGTGACTTAAAACTGCCAGAAGCAGAATTTGCCCAGAAAATCTGGGTTAAGTCCAATCTGGCAGACATGATTCAAATGGCTATAACTTGAGCTACAAAACTCCAATTGGAGTGATTCAAAAAGGAGAATAAATTTAAGACAATAGGGAACATTTTCTGTGAAGAAAATTTTGCCAAATTCTAACAGTAAAATGACCAATGGAACAGTGCAACTTAAGACACCAAAACTGAAAATTTGCAAATTTGCCTAAAAGACTTAGAATTTGAGTAAACAACCAAAACCAACAAAATTGGTGACCAAAATGTGTTATGTGGGTGAAGTTGGAGTTCTCATACCTATTAAGCCTTAGAAAGTCAACAAATTGACTTGAATAGTCCCATTAATAATAACCTTAACATGAAATTGCAAGAATGTAAGTTTAAACATATTGGAATTAGTTATTGGAATTGTTATGAAGTAAAGATACTGAGACACTATAAATTTTGTGTTTCAGCTGAAAAAGACTCGGAAAGTCTGAGAGACTGAGTCAAGGCCTAGAGGCGACTCACGTCAGGTCTGTGCACAATAATCCTTATTTAAATATTTTATTCTTGAAAATTTGACTTCTGTGTTATTTATGTATTGTGTTGCCATTTTATGAACGCAAATATGACTTTGGGAATTGATCAGATTTCTCACAAATTATTTGATTAAATTGTTTTGAATTAATTTTGTGTTCACACTTAGCATGACAGTACCACATTATTCCTCCTCCATTTATGGGGTTGAGATCGATTATTTTCCTCTCTCTCTGGTTTACCAGTTGAGGTTGTCGATCGGATGAGTACTCATTAGCTAGCTAGCCACCTCTCTCATTGATTTCGATTAGTGGGGTTGTTGATTGCTTTATCGTGGTGTACAACATGGCATTGATCGAAAATTTTGTGTCATGGCTTAAGTTGTGTATGATTTGGCAACACTGTATTTATTAAATTATTTGACCAAATTATGCTACTATGAGTTTTGATAATTTGTGAAATGTGATTGAGAAATATTTAAATTGTGTTTTGTCAATGAATGATTTATGTATTGTATTTTAAATTTTTATTGTGTACCACTGAGTATTTTTATACTCAGCGATAGCTTATTTTGCTGTCGCAGATAAGGGCAAGGAAAAAGCAGCAGAGTGAGCTGCTGGATTGGCAAGAACTTCTATGATCACTTTTATACGGGTATTTATTTATACCCTTGTAATTATTTGATGTAAATATTGTAGTGTTCTATGTATCAATGTAAAGTTGAGTAGTTGTATAATAAATTGTAATAATGTTATTTTGGATTTTCTTTTTGTGAATTTCATACTATGTGCACTGTGAATGAAGTTATGAAATATTTTAAGTTGATAAATTTTTTGTTGAATTGTGGAGTGAATTGAATTGTGTTGACTTGAGATTATTTGGAGGTTGGGAGTTGTGGAAAATTTATTGGAAGTGTTTTTCTCAAGTATTTAAAGAACTATTTTCTCAAAATACAGACAGCACTCTGCCGAAATTTTTGTAAAATTTGCTGAAAAATAAAAATGGACAAAAATTTTTACTAGTTTTTAAGCTTTGAATAAATGATTTTAATTCCTACCAAAATGCACACCCTTCCAAAATGTAAGAAAATGGTTTTAAAATCCTTTGTAGGATACTTAATGAGTTATCTGTAGGTGAAGTTCGATAGTTCATTAGGTATTCTACGGGATCATGTCATGCCTTACAGAGGGGTGAGGTGTGACAGTAAATTACTCAGCGATAGCTTTTTCTTACTGTCGCAGATAAGAAGAAGGATAATGCAGCAGAGTGAGTTGCTTATAGCTGCAATTGAAGAAAATTTTGAGATCTTTTACGGGTATAATATTTATGCCCTTGTAAATTACTTTTTGATGTAAATTGTTTGTTCATATGTGTCTATAGAACCAAATGAGCAGTTGTACAATAAATTTGTAATAATAGTATTTTGTTATCTTTTTCTTGACTTTAAAATTTATATATATGAATCAAACTAAATTGGGTGATGTTGAGATTGATTGTGTTTGTGATGGTTGAGATGAAATATTACTATAAATTGCTTTCTGCAGGTTTTTGAAGAACTATTTTGTTATATTTTTAGTCGGTATCATGCCGAAATTTAGTAAAATTTTAAAAATGTTAAATTAATTTCAAACAAATTTATGGCATTAACATAGATTAATAACTCCTCAATATTATTTTCTCACCATGTTTAGCTCAAAATTAAAAATAGAATCGTTTTAAAATCTCTTGTAATATATTTAATGGGTTATCGATAGGTAAAGTTCGATAATTCATTAGATATATTACGGGATCATGCCATACCTTACAGAAGGATAAGGTGTGACAAGAACTAAGTGCAACTTAGGGAAATTGCTAGGAGAAGTTAGGGATTCCCAATCTAGAAATTCTTGCACCTGAACAGATGTGCCATTTGACACCTAAATGGTAAATAGACTATAACTTCCACTAAAACACTCCAATTAGGATGAGCCAAACTGTTTTGGAAACTGAAGAAACAAGACTCTAACTTTGGTTTAAGAACTTCACTCAAATTTTGAGTGTAAGGACCCTAAAATGGGAATTGTAAACAGTGACCTGAACCTGAAATCCTGAATGTGTAGGATTAATGAGTCCAGGTCAGATAATTGGTCATAACTCACCCTACACAACCTAAAACTTAGTGATTCTTGAATCTGTGTGACCCTAAGACATAGGGGAAAAACTCATATGAAGGACATTAGGCCTAAATATGACTATAATATGTCCAAATGGTTGGACAAATTTGGGATTCCAGAATCTGCCTTGTTACAACCTACCCCTCAGTAAGATGTAACATGATCTCGTAGTACATCTAATAAATTACAGTACTTCGCCTACCGGAAACCCATTAAATACACTACAAGGGATTTTAAAACAATTTTCTTACTTTTTGAAAGTGGTAAGCTTTTATAATAGGTGTTAAAAACATTTACTTAAAGTTTAAAGACTAGTTAAAATTTTTGTACATTTTTATTTTACGCAAATTTTGGAAAATTTTTGGCAGAGTGCCATCTATATTTTGGAAAAACTGTTCTTCAAACACCTGTAAAAACACTTCCAATAATTCATTTCATCAAAATGAACCACTTCCACAGCACAAATCAACATCATTTCTCCCAACTCCATAATTCAAAACAATTCTCAATTCAGTTGTCTTCAAAAATAATATTAAATAACGTCATTCATATTCCACTAAAGAAAAATTAATTTACCTTTATTACAAAACTCAAAAATAAGTTTGAACATTACAATAATTTGCATTTCCATTACACACCCAAAATAACATTTCAAAAGTTTTATACATCTGCTTAAATAATTTACACACATATATTTACATCCATATTGAAAATCTAATATACAAGAGTATACCTATAATATACCTGAGGCTAATCCCAATGATTCTTCAAGGTGCAGCTACCGGAAATTTCACTCGGTTGCTCTATCTTTACTTTCACCTGCGACAGCATACAAAGCTATCGCTGAGTGGTGAACTCAGTGGTGTACAACTATAATTTAAAATGTAATACAATATACATTGACAATAATTATACCAAAAATTTTGGAATCTCGAAATTTAACCAATTATCAAATATCAAAATTTTCATAGCCAATAATAATAGTCACTTGTTAAAATAACCTTGATCAAAATTTTAATTTGTCAAATCACAACTGAACAATAAAAATAATTTCTGCAATTATGGAAATAGACAATTATTTTAACAAAATCATTTTTGCACAATCTCATTTAAAATCACAATTTCTCATCAATCAAAACCCATTCTTTATCTCACTAACTATGCAAGACTAGTCTGAAAGGGCCATCTTCGGGGTGATTCTAACTCCCTATGGTCGGGGAGGTCGAATCGGGATTCTAACTCCCTATGGTCGGGGAGGTCGAATCATCGTGCATAGTACACAACACAATAATGAAACTTCCGATGGAACCATAACAATTACTTAGATCTAACCTTTAATAAGAGGAGAATCTAATCCTGTGCACATACCATGGTATTCAAAACAAAACAAAGCTAACTCCATTGTCTCATCAACAAATGATATAGAGATGGGTAACAACCTAGTCAAGCATCTATAGTGAAATATAAAACCATATCATGTATTTCTTTGTCCTTTTTGTGAGCATAAATCACAACACAATATTAATTCGAGATCAATTCTAATATTCCATAATTTTTTTATGCTCATCACAATCCAAAAAAAAATTTGCATTTTATTCATGCAAATTGCCCGTCACAATTCAAAACATAATTTATCCAGTCCAAAACAATATTCAATAATTGTTGAAATAATATTTCAAAAAACTAAACTCATGTTTGCTATACCAATTTTAATAATCATTGAAATAAATCCCATAATTGATAAACATAGTGCATAAGGAAAAATAAAATCATTTAATTACGTAAAATATTCAAAATAAATTCAATTAAAAACTAGTTGTGTACAAACCTCTTTTGTCAACTTAATTTACTCAAACTTTTGTTTCTCCTTCGAAGATCCCTTTCCAACTGAAACACATAAATTTAAAGTGCTCCAGTATCCATTTCTAATACTTAAATTCCAATAATTAATTCATATATACTTAATTCTAGCCCCAATATACTTAAACTAACGTTCTCGGTAATTTTCATTTTGGGGTTACTATTCATGATACTATTTAAGTCAATTTCTTGACTTTCTTATGCTTAATAGGTTTATTAGTTATAATTGCACCCATATACCACATTTTGGGTGTCAATTTTGTTGGTATTGATTGCCAATTCAATTTCTAAGTCTCCTAAGAGAAATTACAATTTTTTCAGTTTTGATCCCCTGTATTCTACTATTCTATTGGTCTGGTTACTGTGAGAATTTCGCTAAGTGTCCTTCATAGAAGTTGTTCCTTATTGTCTTAACTTTATTTTCCTTTTTGAATCACTCCATTTGGAGTTTTGTAACCTAAGCTATGCCTATTTTTCTAATGTTGGCCAGATTTGGTTCTACCCAAAATTCTGGGCAATTTCTGGATATTGGCCATTTTTGGTGTGTTAACTGCAAGTGGTTTTTTAGATAGGTTATGGTCAAAATTTTGGTTTGTTTTCTTTATGAAAGTTGTAGGGCTATGTCTCAGATTTCCATCGGTATAAAATTCAGGTCATTTGGACCTTCCTAGACCAAGTTATGGTCATTTAAGTAACTACTGTTTATTTGGTCATTTTTGTACAGGGCAGTGTGCCCTGATCCGGATGTGGCCTAATTTTTCACTAAGTTATGGTCATTTTCTAGGCATGATTCCTCAATGAAAAATAGTCATTTTGTGTCTAGTTTCATTCCCAATTGACCTCACATCAATTGGGTTAGTAAATTTCCAATTTTAGTCCCTGAAAGGGACCTTGGTCAAGCTGTCTGCATATTGACCTTAACCAATCCGAATTGAAACTTGGTTCTAACAATTCACACAAACCACAAATGGTCACAATTGACCATTTCTCAACTCAAATAAGGTCATTTTCATTAATTGACCAATTCTCTACAATTTTTCTTTTCCAAACCCTAAGTCAAGAACCCTAATTTACTAAATTCCTCAATTCATACAATTTAAACATACCAATCACCTAGACAACATCAATTCACCAAGATTTCATGTTTAATCTAACTAAACACCATCAAAACCCTAGGTTACCATGGTTGCCATAAATTTCTACTTATCACGCATGCAAGATTATTTTCATTTTTTTCACAATTTCCATGCATCTCAACTCAATTCCAAGTAGTATTTAAAGATTTAAAACCAATTTATACATATCTTGATTTATGGTTTCTCTAATTCTCCAAGTCTCCTTCTTTTCTTCTTCTTTTAGTTACTAATCACTCCACCAAGGTCTAAAATCAAACTTTAATGTTGGAGGTTAGGGTTTTTATGGTGAGGAAGGGAGGAGAAATCAAGCTTTTAAGGGTTAAAAATGGTGGAATTGTGAGAGAGTTAGAGAGAGAGAGTGTGTGGCAGCATCCCATGAGGAGGAAGACCAAAAATAGATTTCTTTATTTTTTTTTTATGTGTATTTATCCCAAATTGACTTAGTCAAATTAAGTAAATAATTGATAATTATTTATTGAGTCATACATGATGTCATCCATGATGATGTCATTATTTTTTATTTTCTTTTCTTTTCTTTTCCTTTCTTTTTCCCCACTTCTTTAATTTAATTCTATATTTCAAAATTTTAATTTCTCACATTTTATTGGACAGTTAGGTCAGGAGTCAGCTCTAGGGGTGAATTGACCAAATTGCCCCTCACTGATTCAATCCGGTTTGTAAGTTATTCGATATTTCTTTCGGATCCTTGACCTAATTATTTGACCTACTTAAAAATTCTTTTTCGTGATTTTCTCTTTTCTACTGTATTTGCAATAGTCCTAAGGACCGTGGCGTCATATTTTTCAGTTTAGAATTTGGGTTACGATTGACCTCGCAGTCATTTCCTGGGAAGGTCACCCATCGCTGTGACTCTCGGCTCATTTAACTTTTTATACTTTGTTTTTCTTCTTTATACTTAACTATTTGGCAATTACTAATTATTTGCGTTCAGGGCTTATCTAGTTGTCTTAGGCATGGTTCCAATTCTCTTAATTGTTCGAACCAATACCGATCACCGAAATAGTAAAATATATCAGGCTATGCAAATAGGAGTGTTATAATTCTCCTCCCCTTAAAATAAATTTCATCTCCAAATTTTTCCTGGTATCAGTCTCTGAACAGTTGTGGGTGCTGTCTCCTCATGTCCTCTTCACACTCCCACGTAGCTTCCTGGCCTAAATGATGGTTCCACAGCAACTTAACAAATACTATTTACTCATCGATTGCTCACCTCGTGTGCCAAGTTTCTTATGAGCTTCTGTCATAAGTTAGATTCAAATTCATTTCAATTTTAGAGGTAAGCAAATCTGTGTGCTAGTGGATCCACTTTTTCTAGGACCTCGTATGATCCTATGGGTGAGAACTTAGTTTTACTCTTTTCTTATTAAATCTCTTGATCGTTTGATGCAACCTTCAATTTAATTTGGAATATTTTAGTCTTTTCTTGCTGTTGTTTTAGTAATTTTTTTTTAAATGACCTTGTTGGTCATATATGAACTGCTTATCTCTTTATTAGCCATAGGTCCATAACCATTATCTTACCATCTCCATTTATGACTAAGGCCTATGTGCCATTTTGCACTATCTTGTTTGCTTTTGTTTAACTTATTTCTTTCTTGATAACATAGTTCGGGATATCATTACGCGTCTTAAGTAGGTTGTTTGGCCTGGTGGCAATTCCTCATCTAGTGTTTTTCTTATTTCTTACTGTTCTATTTATTTCTTTTTTTATTCCACAACTTAACTTTAATTATTTTATTCCTCAATCTTATCTTCTTCCTTAACTTGACTGTCGAGTCTTGATTTAGCACCTCTTATCATCCCTAATAAATCCGTTATACTTCAATATTACTTTGATTTGGTCCTCTAACCATTCTAGTCAACACTTTAACTAATATTCATAGCGTTTCTTTATTACATTTGCACCAACTATTCTAATTTTTACTTCTATATTTTCTTTTATCTACCGATATCCTATAGCTTATTTTCCGCTGGTTTGCGATCATTACCCTTTTTTTTTATTGAACCATAAACAATTCTTTAACCTTAAGAAGGGAGTCTACCAGACTCTCCTTTTTCCTATGCTATTTAAAAGCTTCGCATTAATCCTAATTTAATCCTTATGATCTGCACAATAAATGTAACACCCCGAACCTCCGAGTTATGAATAGTACCATTTTTGGTCCGTGACTAATACCATTCAAAGACACCTTGAGGACCAAAAATAAATAGAAAATTAATTGAGATAGACACAATAAAAATTCTAGTGAACAAAAAAGCTAAGGACTCATCGGGTATTATAAAAAGAAGGATTATGACCCGATGAGGGGCATTTTGGTCAATTCATCTCAAGAGTTGACTTTTGACTAAAATGTCAATTAAATTAAATGAAATTAATGAATTGAATTATGAGGTAAAAATTGAAGAAAAATTCAAGTAAAAATATGTAAGGGAAAATTTAAGAAATGAAAACTTAAACTTTCATTTCCATTATGACAAAATTAAAATGAAAGACTTACGGGCTTTTGATAGTTAAATTTAATTATTTAATTAAAAGGAAAAATTAAGTAAAAAAAAAGGGAATAAAAATTTAAGTTTAATTATCCTTATGGCACAATTAAAATTTATAATTTTAATAAGCTAATTTTGGGGATTAATATATACATATACATATATATATATATATATATATATATATATATATATATATATATATATATATATATATATATATATATATATATATATATATATATAAGAAGACAAATGTCTTCTTCATTTCATTTTTTCATAAGAGGCCACCACCCTCTCCTCTCTCTTTCTCTCTCTCTCTTTTTCTCTTCTTCTTCCACTTCTTCCCCTCATTGATTTCCCCTCCCAAGTTTTAATTCCCTTAAATTCCCTTCATAAATTCCATAGCCCACTAAAAGAAAACATCAAAGAGATCTTTGATTGAGAGATTAAAAGCAAGGAGAACAAGAATTGGAAGAAAAGTGAAGTTGGAAAGAAATCAACAAGAGGTAATTTTCTTTTCATTTTAGATTAGTTGTATAAGCTTTGAATGGAGTTAATTTATGATGAAATTTTATAAGAAAATGAAAGAAAACATATATGGAACCTAAACTAGGGTTTTGGCCAAATGGGAGAAAAATTAGGGTTTTGAACATTAGGGTTTAGAGACCAAAAATGTGAAGAAGTGCTAAATGATGTCTTTGACATAGTTTAAGGAAAGAAATGGCCATTTGTGACCTAATTAAGTGTGTGAGAAGTGTTTAAATCAAAGCCAAATTCGGATTGGGTATGAAGCATGACCAAAAGTCAACTTTGAGGGACCAAAAATGAAATTTTACAAGTCCAATTGGTATGGGACCAATTGAGACTGAAAATAGGCACTAAATGACACAATTTTCATTTAGGAAGCATGCCCAAAAAGTGACCAAAACCTAGTGAACAAACTGACCAAACTTGAAAAATTGCAGTATGAACAGTACACATGAACAGTAATCGTGTTTGGGTCATAACTCGAGCTAGGTACGTCAAAATGACCTGAAACTTTACCAGTAGTTAGATGAGATATAGAACTAAAATTTTTATGAAGAACACAAACCCAAATTATGCCATTAACTCAATCAAATTATTGAGCAAAGTTGAGTTACTGAATCTGCAAAACTGCAGAATTGCCAAATGAACAGTAAACTTTGCAAGGCTATAACTCTCTCTAGAAAACTCCGATTTAGGCGATTCTTAAACCGATGGAAACCTAAGACATACTAGAATATTTCATATGAAGAATTTTAGGCCAAATTATGAACTTAACTCAATCAAATTGTGAAACGAATTCGGATCACTGAATCTGCCAGAATCTGGGCACCTAAAATTAACCAAATGAACAATAAACTTTGCAAGCCTATAACTCTCTCTAGAAAACTCCGATTTAGGCGATTCTTAAACCGATGGAAACCTAAGACATAGTAGAATATTTCATATGAAGAACATTAGACCAAATTATGGACTTAACTTGGTCAAATTGCTGAACGAAGTTGGATTGATAAATCTGCCAGAACAAAATCTGCAGCATGAACAGTGACGTGAACAGTAATGGTGTTTTGGGCATAACTTGAGCTACACAGCTCCGAATTAGGCGATTCAAAAAGGAAAATAAAGTTAAGACCTAAATGAACAATTTTCATGAAGAACACGTCACCAAATTATGATCGAAACTAGGTAAAAATTGGGTTCAAAGATTGGGGCACCAAGCTGTCCCAAAACCAAAATATTATAAAATTTTCAAAGCTAACTTGGGATACATTAGACATGCATATAATGAGTTCTTGGTAGCAATTGAGATTGGTATTGAGGTATTCTATTTGTGTATTTTCAGTAGAAAAAGATGTTGAAATAGACAAGGAGAAGTAGGTAACAATAAAGGAGAGCATTGAAGGTTTGTGCACAACTAATATTTTCTTCATTTTTAAATTTGTAAATTGCTTGGAATGTGTTGAATTGAATGAGTTTGCTTTGAACAAGTTTACTTTGACTGAAATATGGTTTTTCTCTTGCATTTAAGAAATTTAGGTGTTGCTACCTTTATTTGGATATTATGATGAATTTAAACGTATTTATTGGTTTATAAATGTGATTGTTGAATGGAAAATTTTTGGAAACTGTTTTGAAACCACAGTTAGCATGACAGTCCCTTTCGGAACTCCCCAGTAGTAACGGCTACTTGGGGTTGGTAATTGATATTGATTATGTCTCCCATTAATAACGGTTAGTGGGGTAAGACTATATGAGTACTCATTAGCTAGCTAGCCCTTCCCTCATTAATAACGGTTAGTGAGGTTGAGATTGCTTTGTCATGGTGTACAACACGGCACTGATCGTGAAATTTTGTGTCATGGCCTGAACTGTGTGTTGATGTTGGCAACACTAATGCTTTGTGAATTGTGATTTATGAAGTGTGATTTCTCATTTGAAATGTTATTCCAATAAATGGCTCTTATGAACTTAGAACCATTGTGAAGTTTTCATGCTTAAAAAAAATGTGATTTATTATGCTTTGACAAATTATTTTTTACTTTAAGTTTTAAAGTTATTAGTTGTGCACCACTGAGTGATATACTCAGCGATAGCTTCTTTATGCTGTCGCAGGTAAGGGAAAGGAGAAGGCTACCGAGTGAGAGACTTGGAAGCAACATTTTGGTATTGTTTGTGGGTATATATTGTAGTCATACCCCTGTAATTTCCTTTTGATGTATTTTGTACCTATATGCATGGATGTACGGATGTTGAGCAGTTTGTATTTAAAAACCTTGCATTGCTATCACATTTTGAGTTTGTAATTATTTTGTATTTTACTTTGAGACTGTAGAAAGAGATGATTCTCATTAATTTCAATTAATCTGTACATGGGTATATATATACAATTGATTCCTATAATTATGTTCTACTAATTAGGAAGAAATCCTAAATAAGAAATCCTAAATAGGAATACATAATACAAAATATACAGAGAAATAATATAGTGATTGACTTTCCATAACATAGTGATTGACTTTCCATAACACTCCCCCTCAAGTTGGAGCATAGATGTTAATCATGCCCAACTTGTTACAAATGTAGTCAATTCTAGCTCCATTCAGAGCTTTTGTGAAAATATCTCCTAACTGCTCTCCAGTTTTTATGTGTCCTATTGAGATGATCTATTGTTGAATCTTTTCACGAATAAAGTGACAATCAATCTCAATATGTTTGGTCCGCTTATGAAACACCGGATTAGAAGCAATATGAAGAGCAGCTTGATTATCACACCACAATTTCGCAGGCAGGGAGATCTTAAAACCTGTCTCATCTAGTAATTGAAGTATCCACATTACCTCACATACTGATTGTGCCATGGCTCTGTATTCGGATTCAGCACTAGATCGAGAAACTACACTCTGCTTCTTGCTTCTCCAAGACACCAAATTTCCTCCAATAAAAACACAATATCCAGTGGTTGACCTCCTGTCAACCTTAGATCCAGCCCAGTCGGCATTTGAAAAACATTCAACATTCAAATGCCCATGATTACCATATAGCAAACCTCTTCCTGGAGCGCCCTTCAGATAACACAAAATTTGTTCCAAGGCTTCCCAATGAGCAACAGTTGGGGAAGACATAAACTGACTTAGCACACTAACGGCATAAGCAATGTCAGGACGAGTGACTGTAAGGTAGTTCAATTTTCCTACCAATCTCCTGTATCTCTCTGGATCTTCAAACAACTCACTATCCCCTGCTAACAATTGTAAAGTTGGAGTCATTGGTGCGCTACAAGGCTTGGCACCTAATTTTCCTGTCTCTGTCAATAGATCGAGGACATATTTTCTTTGAGACAAGAAAATACCCTTCTTACTTCTCATAACTTCGATACCCAAGAAATACTTTAACAATCCCAAGTCTTTGGTCTGAAACTGAGTTTGGAGGAAGGTTTTAAGAGATAAAATACCTGCAGAGTCACTCCCAATGATGACAATGTCATCCACATAGACTACTAAGAGAATTAGACCAGCCTCAGATTGCCTATAAAATACTGAGTGATCACACTTACTCTTTTGCATACCAAATTCCTGTACTACTTCACTGAATCTCCCAAACCATGCCCTAGGACTTTGTTTCAAGCCATAAAGAGACTTTCGAAGCCTACAAACTTTACCCAACTCCCCTTGAGCAACAAACCCAGGTGGTTGCTCCATATACACCTCCTCCTGAAGATCACCATGAAGGAAAGCATTCTTGATATCCAATTGATGCAGGGGCCAATCATATGTAGCTGCTAAAGAGATAAACAAGTGAACAGAAGTAAGTTTAGCTACAGGAGAAAAAGTATCAGAGTAATCAACCCCATATGTTTGAGCATATCCTTTTGCTACAAGGCGTGCTTTTAACCTAGCCACAGAACCATCAGGATTTACCTTTACTGTATATAACCATTTGCAACCAATAGCTTTCTTACCAGTGGGCCAAGGCAATAGTTCCCATGTATCATTAGCATCTAAAGCCTCCATTTCCTCTTTCATAGCATCACACCAACCAGGATGAGACAGTGCCTCATCAACAGTATTAGGGATAGGAACAGAGTCTAAAGAAGTAACAAAACACCGAGAATAAGAAGACAATTGATTATAAGAAACAAAAGAAGAGATAGGGTAAGTACATGAACGTTTACCTTTACGAAGAGCAATGGGTAAGTCTAAATCAGAATCATGATCAGTATGAGGTACAGGATCTCCCAACGAAGTAGCTGGTGGAGGATCTGAGTCAGGAATCTCCAATCTCCTGGAATAAACATGAACAACGGGAGGTCGAGTAGGTCTAGAGACAGAAGGAACAGGCTGTGGGAGAGGACTAGACATTGGTTGGACAGTATATATTAAGAGATCATCCTCCTCCCCCTGACTCTCATACACAGATGATGGAGGAAAAAATGGAGTGGACTCAAAAAATGTAACATCTGCAGAAACAAGATAACGATTAAGAGTAGGAGAGAAACAACGGTACCCTTTTTGGAGTCGGGAGTACCCAAGGAAGACACATTTGAGAGATTTTGGATCCAATTTAGTAACCTGTGGACGAACATCACGCACAAAATAGGTACAACCAAAAATACGGGGTTCAATAGGGAACAAAGATTTTATAGGAAACAAAGTAGTATAAGGAATATCCCCATTAAGGACAGAAGACGGCATACGACTGATCAAAAAACATGCCGTAGAAACTGCATCCGCCCAAAAGTGTTTAGGTACTTTCATCTGAAAAAGAAGAGCACGAGTTACCTCAAGAAGATGACGATTTTTTCTTTCGGCCACGCCATTTTGGGATGGGGTATCCACACAGGAAGACTGATGAAGAATGCCATTTTGTGTCATATAAGGCTGAAATTGTGCTGAAAAGTATTCTTTGGCATTGTCACTTCTTAATATGCGCACAGAAATATTAAATTGAGTTTTGATTTCATTACAAAAAGCACAAAAGATAGAAAACAACTCAGAACGATTCTTCATTAAATATAACCAGGTAACACGAGAGTAATCATCAACAAAAGTAACAAAATAACGAAATCCAATTTTAGATGTAACAGAACAAGGACCCCAAACATCAGAATAAACTAACTCAAAAGGAGATGAAGCCCGTTTATTGACTCTAGACACAGAAGGCAAACGATGATGTTTTGCAAACTGACACGACTCACATTCTAGTACTGATAAAGACTGAAATTGAGGACATAGCTTCTTTATGGTAGACAAAGAAGGATGACCCAATCTACAATGAACTTCAAGAGGTGTTAAGGTACTGGAGCAAACAAGCGACCGTGGTACATGATTTTCCAGAATGTAGAGACCACCTGACTCGCGTCCTTTACCAATAATCTGCTTCGTCGTAAGATCCTGAAACAAACACTGGTCAGGAAAAAAGGAAACAGAACAATTTAAGGTACTAGTAAGTTTACGAACAGAAAGTAGATTAAAAGAGAATTTTGGTAGACACAAAACAGAAGACAAAGAAATTGACGAAGTCGGGTTCGCAGTTCCAGAACCCATGACACAAGAAGTAGAACCATCAGCTAAAGTATGATGAGGAAGTGAGATTAGGTGAAGCGGATAGAAGACTAGAATTACTGTCATGTGATGCATGCACTAGAATTAATAACCCATTTGGATGAAGAAGACACAAGGCATGTAGTGGATTTACCTGACTCAGCGATCGCAGTGACAGGGGAATTGGTAGGCTTTAAAGATGCCTGATACTGGGAAAATTGTGCAAAATCCTCTGCAGATACCAAAATAGTTTTCTCAGAGGAAGATACTGTAGAATTCTCTGCTGCCATATTTGCCATCTGTGATCGCTGATTTTTTCTATGAAGTTGCGGACAATTATGTTTTGTATGGCGTGCTCATGGCAATAATAACAAATGACTCCTCTTGAGTCTGATTAGAACTAGCCTCTCCATTACGCTGATTATACATTTGCTGTAATTCCTTCTCTACTTCCTCTTCTATTACCCTGTTGTCCATTTAGATTACGGCTAATAAGAGCACTACTTGTAGGCTGTGAAGATTGAGTACTCTCAGTGCGAAGGACCGTGTGAATATTTCAAGCAAAGAGGAAATCTCAGGCTGGAAAGAATCGAGATTTAGCGATCTCATACTACGAAGGAAGGCACGCAAGAAAACTCATAACGACCAGATTGCTCCGTTGGGCTCTTGAACTTTCACATCAGAACTAAAAGGCAATAATACATTAAGTTCCTCATATACCCGTTTAAAATCTATAAAATAAGCCGTGAGAGACTTATTCTCTTTCTCAGCACGGTAGAATGCCTTACAAACATCATAAATACGGGAGATATTCCCTTTACCAGAATACAGAAAATCTAAGTAATCTATCAATTCCTTAACAAATTCACAGTGATTAATTAAACTAATTACCTCACTGTGAATCGAGTTCCGAAGCTGCAAAAACAACCGAGCATCCTCCCTTAGCCAAGTTTGTTGTGTATCATCAGTGGGTGGATCTTTAGTAAGGTGATCATCCTTATCAATGCTACGCAAATAGACCCTAACAGTCTTACTCCACTCCAGATAATTCGAACCATTAAGTTTGTGTTCCGTGATCTTAGTCATCATCGGAATCACATCAGAAATAACATTCTTATTGTCTGCCATTTGTTGAGACAAAGAAAACTAACCGAAACGCTAATCCAAAGTGCTTATAGCAGCAAAATAACCCAAAATCACAAATCAAGCAAATACCAAAATAGGATCTAAGAGCCAAACCTCAGAAGTCCTTTAATTGTTATACTGGATCAGACAACAGCACACAGTGGTGGAATGAGGGGGTTGAGACGATGCAGGCGATGTTGATCGGGGTTGAAACGGCCGATCGGCGGCCAAGGTCTCTCCTGAGCTGGGTAGTGAGAATAAATAGTCACCCTAGATTGATGACCTGCTCTGATACCATGTAGAAAGAGATGATTCTCATTAATTTCAATTAATCTGTACATGGGTATATATATACAATTGATTCCTATAATTGTATTCTACTAATTAGGAAGAAATTCTAAATAAGAAATCCTAAATAGAAATACAGAATACAAAATATATAGAGAAATAATATAGTAATTGACTTTCCATAACATAGTGATTGACTTTCCATAACAGAGACTTATGAAAATGTAACTTTTGCAATATTTAGTCTATCATTATTTCCAATGAATGTTTGCATGGAATTTTAACTATTCTCATACAGTTTTCCGCAAAAGAATTGATAAGATAAAAAGCTATGGTTTGTCTTAAAATCCTTTGTAGCATAACTAATGGGTTATCGGTAGGTGGAGTTCGGTAATTCATTAGGCATGCTACGGGAACATGTCATGCCTTACAAGGGATAAGGTGTGACATGTTTTAGTGGTATCAGAGCTTTGGTTTTTATACAAGTTTTGAAATGGCACGTTTGAAAATTTTTGATAAGTACAACTGCTCAATTGTCATTATTGATACATATAGTGCATTACATCATAAAGATGGACTAATGGAAGGAAATCTTCTTGTGTTGGTTGCTCAGGGAGTAGAATTCCTTGTGATTCAATATGGAAGAGGGTGATCACACAGTAGAGCAATCGATGCGGTGAGGTACAAGGGGAAGCCCCAGCTCCTCAGAATGCTAGTGGATCGGCTGCACCCATCCCACCCATGCAGTTTCCTACTCAGTTCGCTCAGCAGATGGCTGCACTATTTCAGCAAATGGCTGGCAATATACCAGTCCAAGCTCCTATGCAAACACCTCCAGTGCAACCACCATCCCCAGCCAGACAATATGACAAGTTAATGAAGTATGGGCCAACAGAGTTCAAGGGTACAGTGGACCCATTGGAAGCTGAGTAATGGTTAGAACGGATGGAGAGGGTTTTCAAGAAATTGCACTGCAAAGATGAGTTGAAGTTTGAATATTCAATTTCCTTGCTGCATGGAGATGCATATGAGTGGTGGAAGACCATTCCCCACAGTTTGGTGAGCTTGATCTTGACATGGGATGACTTTCTAAGAGAGTTTAGACAGAAGTATGTTCCTGATGCCTATGTGGATATGAAGCTACAGGAGTTTCTTAGTTTGAAGTAAGGGAACAAGACTGTAGTCGAGTATGAGAGAGACTTTTCTCGCCTCAGCCACTATGCTGGAAGCCTACTCACTACCAGTAGAGACAGATGCAAACGGTTTGAGGCTGGTTTGAGGCCTAGTTTGAGATTACAAGTGGTTGGGTTTCGACATGACAACTTCTCTGGGTTGATATCACAGGCCCTTGAATTGGAAAGGATAGAACTGGAAGGGGCATTTGAGAAGGTAATCACTGAAAAAGAGAAGAGCAGTAAGCTTACAGGTCAAAGTCCAAGTAACAATTCGGGTAAGAGGAAGAGCTTTGGGGGACCAAGTAACAGAGGATCTAGTAGGGGAAGATTCTCAGGGCAGAGGCCACCTAGATCCGGACAGCAGACATCTGGGGGTTCCTTTCCTACCCGTGCTTGTGAAACTTGTGGCAGGACTCATAGAGGAGTATGTTATAAGGCCATAGGAGCCTGTTACAATTGTGGTGGAAGTGGGCATTTTGCTAGAGATTGCACTAGT
Organism: Hevea brasiliensis; assembly: GCF_030052815.1. Classification (NCBI taxonomy): domain Eukaryota; kingdom Viridiplantae; phylum Streptophyta; class Magnoliopsida; order Malpighiales; family Euphorbiaceae; genus Hevea; species Hevea brasiliensis. The sequence continues at coordinate 54,605,443 of NC_079500.1, read as the reverse complement.
GCCCGCAAATCTGGACCGCCTACTACCACTCAGGGATCTGTTCAAGGTTCTACTTTTAGAGGACAACAGACAACTAGTAGAGGCAGAGGCAGGGGTAGAGGTAACACTTTTGGTAGTCAGGGCATAGTGAGCCAACTAGAGCAGAGTGGTGCACCAGTCAGGGTGTACACCATGTGCCAGAGGGATGAAGCTGAGACATCAGATGTTGTGGCTGGTACTTTCTCCATTTTTGATAGAGATGTATATGTCTTTGTTTGACCACAGTTCTACACATTCTTATGCTAGTGCCAGTATTGCATGCTCTATTGCTATTCCTTATGTGAAATTGGATTATGATGTGCTATTGACTAGTCCTTTAGGACAAGAGGTTAGGGTGAACAAATTGTATAAGGATTGTCCTTTGGTGATCCAAGGACATACATTCCTGTCAGACTTAATTGACATGCCCTTCCGAGATTATGATATCATCTTGGGCATGGATTGGTTAGCTGAGCATCACGCCATGATCGATGTGGCGAAGGCAGTCACTTTTGGTCTTCAGAGTATTCGGATGTAGTGATACACGGGAGAGGCGATTATTGCCATCCAACATCATTTCATTTGCACTTGCAAGAAAGATGATTAGAAAGGGATGTGAAGCTTATCTAGCTCATGTGATAGACACCCGGTGGGAGTCGGATCTTAAAGATATTCCTATAGTATGGGATTTTCGGATGTTTTTAGGAAGAATTCTGGATTGCCTCGGAAAGAGAGGTGCGATTTGAAATTGAGACTATGCAGTGTGGAGCCAATCTCCATCACTCCTTATAGGATGGCTTTCTTTGAGTTGAAAGAAATTTGAAGGTACAATTGCAGGAATTGTTAGATAAGGGTTTCATCCGCCCTAGCGTGTCACCTTGGGGAGCACCAGTATTATTTGTGAAGAAAAAGGATGGTACTCTCCGCTTATGCATAGACTACAGACAGTTGAATAAGGTGACCATAAAGAATAGATATCCTCTGCCACGGATTGATGATTTGTTTGACCAGTTGAAGGATGCAACTGTATTCTCCAAAATTGACTTGAGATCGGGCTACTACCAGTTGAGGGTGCAGGAGCAAAGTATTCCTAAAACTGCCTTTAGGACTCGGTATGGCCACTATGATTTCTTGGTAATGCCATTCGGGTTGACTAATGCTCCAGCTGCTTTTATGGGCCTAATGAACACTATCTTCAGGCCATATTTGGATCAGTTTGTTGTGGTGTTCATTGATGATATTTTGGTGTACTCAAACAATGTAGAGGAACACGACAAGCACTTGAGGATAGTATTGCAGACTTTGAGGGAGAAGCAGTTGTATGCCAAACTGTCGAAATGTGAGTTTTGGCTAAAGGAGATTTCATTTTTGGGGCATATTGTATCTGCAGAAGGTATCCAGGTGGATCCAAGCAAAGTTGAAGCCATTCTTAATTGGAAGCCACCCAAAAATGTCACGGAAGTTCGGAGTTTCCTTGGTTTAGCTGGGTATTATCGAAGGTTTGTGAAGGGATTCTCCATACTAGCATCTCCACTGACCAAGCTACTTAGGAAGGATGTAAAATTTCGGTGGGTGATCGATGCGGGAAAGTTTTGATGAGTTAAAGAGGCATTTAGCGAAGCTCAGTCTTAACCTTGCCCACTTTGGGTAAGGAGTATACCATATCTGATGATGCTTCTCATAACGGATTAGGTGTGTGTTGATGCAAGATAGAAACGTCATTGCCTATGCTTCACGCCGACTTAAACCGCATGAGAGGAATTATCCTACACATGACTTGGAGCTAGCACCATTGTCTTTGCCTTGAAGATCGGAGACATTACTTGTATGGGGAGAGATGTTATATATACACAGATCATAAAAGTTTGAAGTACTTGGGCACACAAAAGGAGTTAAATTTGAGGCAAAGGAGATGGTTAGAACTGATAAAAGATTATGATTGTTTGATAGACTATCAGCCTGGAAAAGCTAATGTTGTAGCTGATGCTTTAAGTCGCAAGACTATGGCTGGTTTGAGGGTTTCTCCTTTGTCCATGGTGCATGAATTAAGGGCATTGGATGCTAATTTGGAGATTAATGAAGATGGGCAGATGGTAGCTACTTGGCAAGTGAAGCCAATCTTTGGCGAGAACAAATTAAGCGATTGCAGAAGGATGATAAGTATGTGAAGTTGATGGAAGAGGCTCGGGATGGCAAGAAACCAGAATTATCAGTAAATTATGAGAGCTTGTTATTATATAAAGGTAGAATGTGCATTCTTGAGAATGTTGAACTGAGGCAGACTATTTTAAAGGAAGCACATGATTCACCTTTTGCAATGCACCCTGGTGGAACCAAAATGTATAGAAGTGTGAAAGAGCACTATTGGTGGAGAGGAATGAAGAAAGACATTGCAGAATATGTTGCCAAATGCCTAACTTGTCAGCAAGTAAAGCGAGAACACCAAGTGCTGCGAGATTGCTCTGACCATTGCCAATTCTTGAATGGAAATGGGAAAGAATCACTATGGATTTCGTGACAGGACTTCCATATACACAAAAGAATCATGATGCAGTTTGGGTTATTGTTGATAGATTGACCAAGTCTGCACACTTTTTGCTAGTGAGAATGGATTACAACCTGGACAGATTGGCCAAACTATACATTGACGAAGTGATGAGGTTGCATGGAGTGCCAATGTCTATTGTGTCTGATAGAGATCCTAGGTTCACTTCTAGATTCTGGGGTAGTCTCCAAAAAGCCCTAGGGACTATATTGAACTCTAGTACAGCATTCCATCCACAGACAGACGGCCAGTCTGAAAGGATCATTCAGATTTTGGAGGATATGCTTCGGGCTTGTGTGATTGAGTTTGAAGGGAGTTGGGACACACACTTGCCTTTAATTGAATTTGCCTACAACAACAGTTATCAGTCAAGCATCGGAATGCCTCCATACGAAGCACTTTACGGCAGGAAGTGTAGAACTCCTTTGTGTTGGGATGAAGTGGGCGAGAGGAAGTTGATTGGTCCAGAATTAGTGCAACAGACAGAAGAAAAGGTTAAGCTCATTAGAGACAGACTCAAAGTTGCAACGGATAGACAAAAGTCCTACATTGACCTAAAGAGAAGAGATATTCGGTATAGTGTGGGTGACAAAGTGTTCCTGAAAGTTTCCCCATGGAAGAGGATCATGAGGTTTGGTAGAAAGGGAAAACTAAGTCCTCGCTTCATTGGGCCGTATGAGGTTCTGGAAAGAGTGGGTCCATTGGCATATAGACTTGCATTGCCTCCAGAGTTGGAAAAGATTCACAATGTCTTCCATGTCTCCATGTTGAGGAGGTACAGATCAGACCCCTCTCACATTTTGCCAATAGAGGAGATTGAGGTGAATCCAGACCTGACATATGATGAAGAGCCCATAAAGATCTTGGCACATGAGGTAAAGCAGCTGAGGAACAAACATATACCTCTAGTCAAAGTGCTGTGGAACCATCATTCAGGCCAAGAGGCTACATGGGAGCGTGAGGAGGACATGAGGAGACAGCACCCACAGCTATTCAGAGATTGAAACAAGGTAAATTTCGAGGACGAAATTTATTTTTAAGGAGGGGAGAATTGTAACACCCCGAACCTCCGAGTTATGAATAGTACCATTTTTGGTCCATGACTAATACTACTCAAAGACACCTTGAGGACCAAAAATATATAGAAAATTAATTGAGATAGACACAATAAAAATTCTAGTGAACAAAAAAGCTAAGGACTCATCGGGTATTATAAAAAGAAGGATTATGACCCGATGAGGGGCATTTTGGTCAATTCACCTCAAGAGTTGACTTTTGACCAAAATGTCAATTAAATTAAATGAAATTAATGAATTGAATTATGGGGTAAAAATTGAAGAAAAATTCAAGTAAAAGTATGTAAGGGAAAATTTAAGAAATGAAAACTTAAACTTTCATTTCCATTATGACAAAATTAAAATGAAAGACTTATGGGCTTTTGATAGTTAAATTTAATTATTTAATTAAAAGGAAAATTTAAGTAAAAAAAAAAAGGGGGAATAAAAATTTAAGGTTAATTATCCTTATGGCACAATTAAAATTTATAATTTTAATAAGCTAATTTTGGAGATAAACATCTACATATATATATATATATATATAAAAGAAGACAAATGTCTTCTTCATTTCTTTTTTTCATAAGAGGCCACCACCCTCTCCTCTCTCTTTCTCTCTCTCTCTTTTTCTCTTCTTCTTCCACTTCTTCCCCTCATTGATTTCCCCTCCCAAGTTTTAATTCCCTTAAATTCCCTTCATAAATTCCATAGCCCACTAAAAGAAAACATCAAAGAGATCTTTGATTGAGAGATTAAAAGCAAAGAGAACAAGAATTAGAAGAAAAGTGAAGTTGGAAAGAAATCAACGAGAGGTAATTTTCTTTTCATTTTAGATTAGTTGTATAAGCTTTGAATGAAGTTAATTTATGATGAAATTTCATAAGAAAATGAAAGAAAACATATATGGAACCTAAACTAGGGTTTTGGCCAAATGGGAGAAAAATTAGGGTTTTGAACATTAGGGTTTAGAGACCAAAAATGTGAAGAAGTGCTAAATGATGTCTTTGACATATTTTAAGGAAAGAAATGGCCATTTGTGACCTAATTAAGTGTGTGAGAAGTGTTTAAATCGAAGCCAAATTCGGATTGGGTATGAAGCATGACCAAAAGTCAACTTTGAGGGACCAAAAATAAAATTTTACAAGTCCAATTGGTATGGGACCAATTGAGACTGAAAATAGGCACTAAATGACACAATTTTCATTTAGGAAGTATGCCCAAAAAGTGACCAAAACCTAGTGAACAAACTGACCAAACTTGAAAATTTGCAGTATGAATAGTACACATAAACAGTAATCGTGTTTGGGTCATAACTCGAGCTACGCAGGTTAAAATGACCTGAAAATTTAGCAGTAGTTAGATGAGATATAGACCTAAAACTTTCATGAAGAACACAAACCCAAATTATGCCATTAACCCAATCAAATTATTGAGCAAAGTTGAGTTACTGAATCTGTAAAACTGCAGAATTGCCAAATGAACAGTAAACTTTGCAAGGCTATAACTCTCTCTAGAAAACTCCGATTTAGGCGATTCTTAAACCGATGGAAATCTAAGACATAGTAGAATATTTCATATGAAGAATGTTAGGCCAAATTATGAACTTAACTTAATCAAATTGTGAAACGAATTCGGGTCACCGAATCTGCCAGAATCTGGGCACCTAAAATTGACCAAATAAACAGTAAACTTTGCAAGGCTATAACTCTCTCTAGAAAACTCTGATTTAGGCAATTCTTAAACCGATGGAAACCTAAGACATAGTAGAATATTTCATGTGAAGAACATTAGACCAAATTATGGACTTAACTTGGTCAAATTTCTGAACGAAGTTGGATCGATAAATCTGCCAGAACAAAATCTGTAGCATGAACAGTGACGTGAACAGTAATGGTGTTTTGGGCATAACTTGAGCTACACAGCTCCGAATTAGGCGATTCAAAAAGGAAAATAAAGTTAAGACCTAAATGAACAATTTTCATGAAGAACACCTCACCAAATTATGATCGAAACTAGGTAAAAATTGGGTTCAAAGATTGGGCCACCAAGCTGTCCCAAAACCAAAATATTCTAAAATTTTCAAAGCTAACTTGGGATTCATTAGACATGCATATAATGAGTTCTTGGCAGCAATTGAGATTGGTATTAAGGTATTCTACTTGTGTATTTTCAGTAGAAAAAGAAGTTGGAACGGACAAGGAGAAGTAGGTAACAATAAAGGAGAGCATTGAAGGTTTGTGCACAACTAACATTTTCTTCGTTTTTAAATTTGTAAATTGTTTGGAATGTGTTAAATTGAATGAGTTTTCTTTGAACAAGTTTACTTTGACTGAAATATGGTTTTTCTCTTGCATTTAAGAAATTTAGGTGTTGCTACCTTTATTTGGATATTATGATGAATTTAAATGTATTTATTGATTTATAAATGTGATTGTTGAATGGAAAATTTTTGGAAACTGTTTTGAAACCACAGTTAGCATGATAGTCTCTTTCGAAACTCCCTAGTAGTAACGGCTACTTGGGATTGGTAATTGATATTGATTATGTCTCCCATTAATAACGGTTAGTGGGGTAAGACTATATGAGTACTCATTAGCTAGCTGGCCCTTCCCTCATTAATAACGGTTAGTGAGGTTGAGATTGCTTTGTCGTGGTGTACAATACGGCACTGATCGTGAAATTTTGTGTCGTGGCCTGAACTGTGTGTTGATGTTGGCAACACTAATGCTTTGTGAATTGTGATTTATGAAGTGTGATTTCTCATTTGAAATGTTATTCCAATAAATGGCTCTTATGAACTTAGAACTATTGTGAAGTTTTCATGCTTAAGAAAAATGTGATTTATTATGCTTTGACAAATTATGTTTTACTTTAAGTTTTAAAGTTATTAGTTGTGCACCACTGAGTGATATACTCAGCGATAGCTTCTTTATCTTTATCATAAGTAAGGGAAAGGAGAAGGTCACGAGTGAGAGACTTGGAAGCAGCATTTTGGTATTGTTTGTGGGTATATATTGTAGTCATACCCCTGTAATTTCCTTTTGATGTATTTTGTACCTATATGCATGGATGTACGGACGTTGAGCAGTTTGTATTTTAAAACCTTGCATTGCTATCACATTTTGAGTTTGTAATTATTTTGTATTTTACTTTGAGACTTATGAAAATGTAACTTTTGCAATATTTAGTCTATCATTATTTCCAATGAATGTTTGCATGGAATTTTAACTATTCTCATACAGTTTTCCGCAAAAGAATTGATAAGATAAAAAGCTATGGTTTGTCTTAAAATCCTTTGTAGCATAACTAATGGGTTATCGGTAGGTGGAGTTCGGTGATTTATTAGGCATGCTACGGGAACATGTCATGCCTTACAAGGGATAAGGTGTGACAATAAAATTGTGCTCTTCCTAAAGAATACCTGACCAACTAGTTCCTATTGAATTACTGTTATCAGTAGAACATCATTTCTTAACTGTTTTATAAGTTATAATTATCATCCATAGCATCCTGTCTCTTTCAGGGGAGCAAAATCATATTTTGTGTCTTACTGCTACACAAATAGAATACTGTTCCTTACTAAACTTTGAGCAAAAGATCCATTGCAATACGAAAACAACTATAAACCCCATATCGGAGACTAGATGACCTAGCCCTATAAGTGTTATTTTTAAATTTTGACTATACTAAAATCCCTAGTCCCATAACAATTCCTGATGTACTGTAATTCATGCTAGGGTAACAGAGTCATTAACTCTCACTACCTTGCCACCATGATCTTTTGAAATTCTAATTATAGAGTTTTAAATCTCGAATTAGGATTTTCAAACTCAGTTCTAGTAATAAAACTCTATTCTGGTAGATTTGTACCAGAGCGAAAGCCATATGTAACTATTCTTATCCTTGTGTACTATTGGGTAGTACGTAGCTCTACACAATAAATCCCAAGTTAGTACTGTAATCTATAGCTTACCACACAAACATTAAGAATATTGCATTGTTACTATGATACATCCCAATAGATCAAACTTCCCTATATCTTATTTCTTTCAAATCCACTAATATCTTAAACTTATTTTGATTATGGTACCCACTAACATCTATTAGCAGTAATACCCTTACCCGCATCTAAGGTAGCTACATTACTATAACTTACTTTTAGGTCCTCTTGCCTTACCTAATTAGGTTTGCTAATTAACTTTATAATTTATCGTAGTCTAGGAGATGTCTCTTACTAGTAACTTTTCCAAAATTAATTCCAATCACGCTTATTATCGTAATTCTTATCCTAAAAGACTAATCACTAACACATCAAAATTTATCTCCATGCAAGGGAATAGCAGTAGAACATATAATTTTAGCATTAGCATATAAATAAGTAGAGCCAAAATCAAATAGTACATAATTATTCCTTTCAAAAGTTAAGAACATATCGGCAACTACATCTAAAGTCTCTGCTTCTTCCCCTCGATGCATGGCGTTCCATCTTTGTAGTGTATTCCTCTGCTCGGGTTGGTCCATTGTGCTAGGATACCCGAAGTGCTGTCTCTACTTCTGCCTCCACCCCTACTGACTATTAATGAGCCTCTAAAATCAGAACCTTGGACTGATTCCTCTAGTGTAATATGTGGCATAAATCGATGTGCACTAGTATAATGTTAGGCATAATGCCCGATTCCACCACAATTGAAGCAAGCTCCAGTAACCTTATAGCAAATACCCCTGTGTAACTTGCCACATACCTCACAAACATGGATAAGGTAGGAACTTCGAATTCTTTGCCGACGGGTTCTCGATTGCTTCCACCCCGAAGATCTGCCTCTGTCATATCTATAAATTTGGGGTTCCTCAAATTTTTTTCTTTTCCCCAATTGCCTATTCGAGTTCTGACCCATAGATTTCTCACTCTTTTCTATTTCATACTGCCCTTGTGGAGGTTGAGTCTGTACTTGGGCTTGAGCTTGGGTTTAAGCTTGGGCTGACAAACTATCATCCATTTATTGGAAGAAGGTGGCCATTTGCTATGCCACTTGTGCAGTGATTTGTACCGGTGGAATTGGTACAGTCGAGCCTTCGACACTCTGAGGAGCTGAGACCTCCTCTTGTGCCTCAACCGTATCTAACTGTCCTATTGGTTTATTCCCCTCTTCCATTTCTATTCAGAAAAATTTTTTTTCTCGGGATAACCTACACAAGGAGATTTCTCTCCAGTAATTCATATTTATGATGCAATTGTACTATACGTATCAAATATTTGAGCAGTTGTATGTACCAACAAAATATTTCAAATTCACAGTTCAAAAATTACTTTAAAACCATTGCTCTGATACCACTAAACATGTCACACCCTACCCCTCAATAAGATGTAAAATGATCCCATAGTACATCTAATGAATTACCGTACTTCGCCTACTGGAAACCCATTAAATACACTAAAAGGGATTTAAAACAATTTTCTTACTCTTTGAAAGTGGTGAGCTTTTATAACAGGTGTTAAAAACATTTACTTAAAGTTTAAAGACTAGTAAAAAATTTTGTACATTTTTATTTTTACGCAAATTTTGAAAAATTTTCGGCAGAGTGCCGTCTATATTTGGGAAAAATAATTCTTCAAACACCTGTAAAAACACTTCCAATAATTCATTTCATCAAAATGAACCACTTCCACAACATAAATCAACATCATTTCTCCCAACTCCATAATTCAAAAAAATTCTCAATTCGATTGTCTTCAAAAATAATATTAAATAACTTCATTCATATTCCACTAAAGCAAAAGTAATTTACCTTTATTACAAAACTCAAAAATAAGTTTGAACATTACAATAATTTGCATTTCCATTACACACCCAAAATAACATTTCAAAAGTTTTATATATCTGCTCAAATAATTTACACACATATATTTACATGTATATTCAAAATCTAATATATAAGGGTATACCTATAATATACCCGAGGCTAATCCCAATGAGTCTTCAAGGCGCAGCCACCGGAAATTTCACTCGGCTGCTCTATCTTTACTTTCATCTGCAACAGCATACAAAGCTATCACTGAGTGGTGAACTCAGTGGTGCACCTCTATAATTTAAAATCTAATACAATATACATTGACAATAATTATACCAAAAATTTTGGAATCTTGAAATTTAACCAATTATCAAATATCAAAATTTTCATAGCCAATAATAATAGTCACTTGTTATAATAACCTTGATCAAAATTTCAATTTATCAAATCACAACTGAACAATAAAAATAATTTCTGTAATTATGGAAATAAAAAATTATTTTAACAAAATCATTTGTGCACAATTTCATTTAAAATCACAATTTCTCATCAATCAAAACCCGTTCTTTATCTCACTAACTATGCAAGACTAATCCGAAAGGGCCATATTCAATGTGATTCTAACTCCCTGTGGTCAGGGAGGTCGAATCAGGATTCTAACTCCCTATGGTCGGGAAAGTCAAATCATCGTGCACAGTACACAACACAATAATGAAACTTCCGACGGGACCATAACAATTACTTAAATCTAACCTCTAATGAGAGGCGAATCTAAGCCTGTGCACATACCATGGTATTCAAAACAAAACAAAGCTAACTCCATTGTCTCATCAACAAATGATATAGAGATGGGTAATAACCTAGTCAAGCACCTATAGTGAGATATAAAACCATATCATGCATTTCTTTATCCTTTTTGTGAGCATAAATCACAACACAATATTAATTCAAGATCAATTCCAATATTACATAACTTTTTTATGCTCATCACAATCCAAAACAAAATTTTCATTTTATTTATGCAAATTGTCCGTCATAATTCAAAACATAATTTATCCAGTCCAAAATAATATTCAATAATTGTTGAAATAATATTTCACAAAACTAAACTCATGCTTGCTATACCAATTTCAATAATCATTGAAATAAATCCCATAATTGATAAACATAGTGCATAAGGAAAAATAAAATCATTTAATTACGTAAAATATTCAAAACAAATTCAATTAAAAACTAGTTGTGCACAAACCTCTTTTATCGACTCAATTTACTCAAACTTTCGTTTCTCCTTCGAAGATCCCTTTCCAACTGAAACACTTAAATTTACAGTGCTTCAGTATCCATTTCTAATACTTAAATTCCAATAATTAATTCATATATACTTAATTCTAGCCCCAATATGCTTAAACTAACGTTCTCGAAAATTTTCATTTCAGGTTAACTATTCACGACACTATTCAAGTCAATTTGTTGACTTTCTTATGCTTAATAGGTTTATTAGTTCTAATTGCACCCATATACCATATTTTGGGTGTTAATTTTGTTGGCATTGATTGCCAATTTAATTTCTAAGTCTCCTAAGAGAAATTATAATTTTTCAGTTTTAGTCCCCTGTTTTCTACGGTTCCATTGGTCTGGTTACTGTGAGAATTTCATTAAGTGTCCTTCATAGAAGTTGTTCCTTATTGTCCTAACTTTATTTCTCTTTTTGAATTACTCCATTTGGAGTTCTGTAACCTAAGTTATGCCTATTTTTCTAAGGCTGGCCGGATTTAGTGTTATCCATAATTCTGAGCAATTTCTGGATATTAGAAGTTTTTAGTGTGTTGATTGCAGGTGGTTTTTCAGATAGGTTATGGTCAAAATTTGAGTTTGTTTTCTTGATGAAAGTTATAGGGCTATGTCTCAGCTTTCCATCGGTATAAAATTCAGGTCATTTGGACCTTCCTAAGCCAGTTATGGTCATTTAAGTAACTACTGTTTATTTAGTCATTTTTGTACAGGGCAGTGTGCCCTAATCCAAATTTGGCTTAATTGGTCACTAAGTTATGGTCATTTTCTGGGCATGATTCCTAAATGAAAAATGGTCCATTTTGTGTCTAGTTTCATTCCAAATTGACCGCACATCAATTGGGTTGGTAAATTTCTAGTTTTAGTCCCTGAAAGGGATCTAGGTCAAGCTGTCTGCATATTGACCTTAACCAATCCGAATTGAAACTTGGTTCTAACAATTCACGCACACCACAAATGGTCACAATTGACCATTTCTCAACTCAAATACGGTCATTTACATCAATTGACCAATTCTCTACAATTTTTCTTTTCCAAACCCTAAGTCGAGAACCCTAATTTTCTAAATTCCTCAATTCATACAATTTAAACATACAAATCACCTATACAACATCAATTCACCAAGATTTCATGTTTAATCTAACTAAACACCATCAAAACCGTAGGGTACCATGGCTATCGAAATTTTCTACTTATCATGCATGCAAGATTATTTTCATTTTCTTCACAATTTCCATGCATCTCAACTCAATTCCAAGTAGTATTTAAAGATTTAAAACCAATTTATACATACCTTGATTTATGGATTCTCTAATTCTCCAAGTCTCCTTCTTTTCTTCTTCTTTTAGTTACTAATCACTCCACCAAGGTCTAAAATCAAACTTTAATGTTGGAGGTTAGGGTTTTTATAGTGAGAAAGGGAGGAGAAATCAAGCTTTTAAGGGTTAAAAATGGTGGAATTGTGAGAGAGTTAGAGAGAGAGTGTGTGTGGCGGCATCCCATGAGGAGGAAGACCAAAAATAGATTTCTTTATTTTGTTTTTTTTTTTATGTGTATTTATCCCAAATTGGCTGAGTCAAATTAAGTAAATAATTGATAATTATTTACTGAGTCATACATGATGTCATCCATGATGATGTCATTATTATTTATTTTCTTTTCTTTTCTTTTCCTTTCTTTTTCCCCACTTCTTTATTTTAATTCTACATTTCACAATTTTAATTTCTCACATTTTATTGGACAGTTAGGTCAGGAGTCAGCTCTAGGGGTAAATTGACCAAATTGCCTCTCACTGATTCAATCCGGTTTACAAGTTATTCAATATTTCTTTCGGATCCCTAACCTAATTATTTGACCTACTTAAAATTCTTTTTCATTATTTTCTCTTTTCTACTGTGTTAGCAATAGTCCTAAGGATCGCAGCGTCACATTTTTTGGTTCAAAATTTGGGTTACGATTGACCTCGCAGTCATTTCCTGGGAAGGTCACCCATCGCTGTGACTCCCAGCTCATTTAACTTTTTATGCTTTATTTTTCTTCTTTATACTTAACTATTTGGAAATTACTTGTAACAACCCTATGTTCGGTAATGCGTTCTACTGTTCCGATTACCAGTGTCTGCCCAGACAGCTAGATTGCCTAGAATTGCATTTAAATATTAGTGAGAAGGCATAAAATAATGAAATACAAGAAAGGAAAATACAAGAAAAACAAAGGAAAAATAATAGCAATGAAATGAAACTAAGTTAAACGAGCCAGCACCGCAGCGATGGGTGACCGCACGGGGAAGTTACTGCGTAGGCAATAGCCGACCCCAGGACTACAGGGAATGCTCGGAATTTAGTTTCGAGACATAATTAAAGACTTATTAAAGTATAAATTTCATTAGAAATATCAAAGAAAAATTAATTAATTAGTGCAAAGAAAAATGAAAAATTGAGAAAATAACAAAACTCGGTGTTACTGAAAAATCGGGAATACAACCCGAATAGAGGCATTGTGGTCATTTGACACCCCGAGTTGCCTTTTGACCTAAGTGTCCATTAAAAATAAATAGTATTTAAGTTTGGGGATCCCATTAAAAATGAAATATTATGTCTTGTATAAATAAGAAAAATTATGGGTATAATGTGGAATAAATGAAAGTTTAACATTAACTTAGATTCTTTAATCAATTAGTGGACCACTATGGAATATCTAAAGCATTAAAAAACTAGAATTTGTCCCACTAACATTCTGCAACACTCTTTCTTCCTCAAGTCCTCACCTTGCCGAATTCAAAATCCCTTCCAAACCACCATTGCCGGCCATGGAAAGACCTCCATGCAACCTTGATCAAGTCACCTTTTCCACTAGGTTCCTTCACTAAACCTTGTCTACAAACCTTGGGCAGCAATAAGGGAGCAAGAAAGATAAGTTTTGGTGTGGTTTTGAAGAAGTCCAAAGGAGGTAAGTGGTTATTTTCAATCCTTGTTTCATTAAAAGTATAACTAAGGTTGTGGGTAGTTGAATTATGGAAGAAGTTTGAGGTTTGATGAATTATTGGAGTGGAGCCATTTCGGCAGCCATGGAACCTCACCATGTACAACTTATTTTTGCATGTAACTGGTTGTTTGAGATGTTAAATTAAGTGTTTAAATGTATTGGAATTGGTTTTCATGTATAAAGTTTGATTTGTAAGCTTGAAAAGTGAAAATGGAAGTTGATGTGTATGTGTAATTTTTGGGCAGCCTCAAAATAGAAATTGGTAATGTTCAAATTCATGAAATGTTGTTGTGGTATTGTACAAAAAAATGGCAGCACATGTGTGTGGAATAGTAGTGATAAGGTATGTGAATTGATGATGGAAGTATGTGTGATAATTAGAAGTATTTATGTGTATATATTATTAGGATTGAACTTTGTGAATTGTGACTGCATTTGGTGTATTTTGAAGTGATTATATTCTGTCCAAGTTGACCTACAATGTAAAAAATTAAATGGTTTTGGTTAGTGCCAAATGCAGAATGGTATGGGAAGTGAAAATGTAATTGGTAAACATGTGTTTGGTTTGGTGTTTGAAAAGCATGTAGAGGGCAGTGTGCAAATGGACCTATAACCCTAAGTGTGTGACTCCAATCAGTATGAGGCCAATTGGAGGTGAAACTAGGCACAAAATGTGCCAACTTTCATGAAGAAAGTCTACCAAAATTCTGCCTAGAAAGTGACTTAAAAAATAACCAAATCTGGATTAGTGACTTGAAAGCCTGAAAATTGACCATTTGGGCAGCAGTTAGTGTTTTGGCCATAACTCACTCAAAATAGGTCCAAATGACCTGAACCTTTTGCCATGAATAGATTAGACATAAAGTTACAATTCTTATGAGGACACCAAAACCTAGAAATGACCATAAGCAAGTCAAATAGCTTGCACAAGTTCGGATATAAAAACTACCAGAACCATAAATGACCTAAAAGTGGCCTAAAGTTATCATTTTAGTGCAATCTATCCAACTTTGGTAAATTGACCATATTTTGGTCTATAAAACTCAGAACGACCTGAAATTTTGCCCCGCGTGCAATAAGACATAGATCTACAATTTTGCTTCTTTGACTAGAAGCTAAAAACTAAGAGAAATAGAACTTTAAGCTAGACCAATCTAGCACACAAAAATTGAAAACTTGACATTTACATATAATGATGCTTGAAATAATTTTACAATGAATGCCAACTTGTAAAAATGGTAAGTTGCACTATATTGGTAGTATATTGAAATGCAAAATGAGACATATTGGTAACATTAAACCTAATTCACCTAGAGTGCATCGAGGGTCAACATTAAAGGTTGACTAAGGAAAATAATAGAATTCAATAAATTAATTATTAAGCCTTATTATTAGAGACAGTTTAAATGAGTACTGAAACACTTCAAATTGTGTGTTTCAGTTAGCAAAGACTCAGGGAAGGGGAAGGACACACTGAGTCAGGGCCAAGAGGCATTTATCAGAGGTTTGTGCACAAAGTTATTTCTTTTGAATTTTCAATTGAAATAAATTATGACAATTTGTTTGTTACAGTTTAAATTGTGAAAATTTGTTTAAATGATATTTGATGGATACTTATTGCTTGAAAAACATTGTAAATGGTTTGAAATCACAGCTATCATGTATATTGATTGAATTCCTGGCTAGCTTATCTAGTGGGACGAATTAACTTTGAATTCCCTCTCTGGCTGAACTATTGAGGTGTGTGCCTGTTGAGGATGAATAGGATGAGTACTCATGTTATTGCTAGATAGCTATGTTATTCCTCACTAGCCATCGGCTTTTGAGTGTGATTTATTGATATTTATTGTGATATTGTGAAATGGAGTTTAATTCTTTATGACATTCACTGTCTTTTGAATTTAACTATGATTTTAAGTATCCACAGTTCATATGATTTATGGTTTATGGTTTTAAATTGTATTTTCTTAATGTTGTGCACCACTAAGACATTAGCTCAGCGATAACTTTTTCATTACTGTCGCAGGTAGACAGACGGACAGAGCAGCAGAATAGGCTGCTTGTGCCACCTTTTGAGATTTCGCCATGTATATTGAGTATATATTTTGTAGTTTTTATTGTAATGTATGTGCATTGTATGTATATATTATACTTGGTCTTGAGCAGTTGTAAACTAAAATTGTAAATTATTTTGGCTTGTAAAAATATTGTGACATATTTCTTTTATCTCATCTTTTGGAAACACTGTAAATTGATTGTTGAATTGTGTTGACAATTGTTGAGGAAATTATTGTGTTGAACTGTTATTGGAGTTTGGGATTGAGGAATTATATATTTGAAGTGCTTTTTACAGGTTTTTGAAGAACTGTTTTATTCAAAATACATATTGCACTCTACCAAAATTTTTACAGAAATTATTAATACTTCAAATTTGTTATTTGGTTTCACTTCAGTAAAAGAAAATTTTTAACACCTGTCAATAGTGCTCACCACTGTAAAAAAAAGTAAGAAAAGGTTTAAAATCCCTTATAGTGTATTTAATGGGTTATCAGTAGATGAAGTTTGGTAATTCATTAGGTATACTGCGGGATCATGTTATGCATTACAGAGGGGTAGGGTGTGACATGTTTTAGTGGTATCAGAGCTAGTTTTTAAATTCTGTTTTCACTTGTAATTTGAATATTCTTTCTTCATTGTACAACTGTTCAATGTCATTGTTTGATACATACAGTACATTACATTATAAATGTGCACTAACAGGAGGAAATCTCCTTGTGTTATTTGTCCAGGAGGTGTAATATCCTCTAATTGACTATGGAAGAAGGGGATCATTTAGTCGATCAATCAATAGAGGTTGAGGTACAAGGGGATGCCCCAGCCCTACACAATGTGAGTGAATCAGCTACACCAGCCCCCTCAATACCGCAGTTCCCTACTCAGTTTGCTCAGCAGATGGCTGCAATGTTCCAACAAATGGCTGGTAATATGTCTACTCAAGCCCCACTGCAGACACTAGTAGTACAACCACAGCCTTCAGCTAGGCAGTATGACAAGCTGATTAAATATGGGGTTACTGAGTTCAAGGGGACAGTAGATCCTCTAGAGGCAGAACAATGGTTAGAGAGAATGGATATGGTGTTCAAGAAACTACATTGTACAGAGGAGCTGAGATTTGAGTATTCAGTGTCACTACTACAAGGAGATGCATATGACTGGTGGAAAACCATTCCTCATAGTTTGGTGGAACCTCCAGTACTAACCTAGGATGACTTTCTTTGGGAGTTCAGACAAAAATATGTCCCAGATGCCTATGTGGACCAGAAGCTATAGGAGTTCTTAAGCCTAAAACAGGGAAGTAGGTCAGTGGCAGAATATGAAAGAGAATTTTCTCGTCTGAGCCACTATGCAGGGAGTCTCCTTGCTACCAACTGGGAAAGATGTAAAAGGTTTGAAACCGGCTTGAAGCCCAGTCTCAAACTACAAGTGATTGGATTCAAGCATATTAACTTCTCTGAACTTATTTCTCAAACACTTGAATTAGAGAGAATTGAGTCAGAAGTGGCCCCAAAGAAAAAGAAATCAGAGAAGACAGAAAAAGAGAAAGAGGGGAAGTCAGTAGATCAGAGTTCCAATGGTCCTAATGGGAAAAGAAAGAACTTTGGGGGACACAACAGTGGTGGTAAAAAGTCCAGTAGGAGAAGATATTCAGGACTGAAACCACCTCCATCTGGTCAGCAAACTACCAGAAGTTCCTACCCTCCCCACCAATGTGAAACTTGTGGTAGAAGCCATGGTGGGGTAAGCTACAAGGCCACAGGAGCCTATTATAACTGTGGAGGCACAGGACACTTTGCCAAGGACTGCACCAGTGCCCGTAGAGTTGGGCCACCTCTTACTACTACTAAAGGGTCAGTTCAGAATCCTGCCACTAGAGGTTCACAACCACCTAGCAGAGTAGAGGTAGGGGTAGAGGTAGTCCAGCAGGCAGCCAGGGCACTGTGAATCAATTAGAGCAAGGTAGTGCTCCAGTCAGAGTCTACGCAATGAGATAGAGAGAAGAGGCAGAGACATCTGATATTGTGGTTGGTGCCTTCTCAACTTTTAATCAAGATGTGTTTGTATTATTTGATCTGAGTTCTACCCATTCCTATGTGAGTACTAGCATCATTGATTGCATTGTTGTTTCGTGTGTGAAAATGGACTTTGAGGTGCTAGTAATAAGTCCGCTAGGACAAGAGGTCAGGGTCAATAGAATGTATAGGGATTATCCTTTGGTGATCCAAGGACACACTTTTCTATCTAATCTCATTGAAATGCCCTTCAGAGATTATGATATCATTTTGGGCATGGATTGGTTAGCCAGGCATCAAACCATGATTGACTGTAGACTGAAGACAGTCACTTTTGGTCTCCCTCAGTACAGTGAAGTGGTAATACACGGGGAGAGGCAGCTATTTCCATCAAACATCATTTCAGCTGCATTAGCCAGAAAAATGATCAGAAAGGGGTGTGGTAGACACCCAAGTGGGGAGTCCAGCATTAAGGGACATCCCTACAGTATATGACTTTCCAGATGTGTTTCCTGATGAATTGCCAGGATTACCTCCAGAGAGAGAGGTGCAGTTTGAGATTAATGTTATGCCTGGTGTGGATCCAATCTCCATAACACCATACAGAATGGCATCAGTAGAGTTGAAAGAGTTGAAGGTACAGTTGCAAAAACTACTTGAAAAGGGCTTCATCCACCCTAGTGTGTCACCTTGGGGAGCGCCAGTATTATTTGTTAAGAAGAAAGATGGCACTATCTGCTTATGTATTGACTACCGACAATTGAATAAGGTGACAATAAAGAACAAATATCCATTGCCTCACATTGATGATCTATTTGATCAGTTGAAAGGTGCAGCTATATTCTCCAAAATTGATTTGCGATCTGGTTATTATCAGTTGAAAGTGCAAGAGCAGGGTATTCCAAAAACTGCTTTCAGAACTCGATATGGCCACTATGAGTTTCTAGTAATGCCATTCGGGTTAACTAATGCTCCAGCTGCTTTTATGGATCTGATGAACATTATCTTCAGACCATATCTCGATCAGTTTGTAGTGGTGTTTATTGATGATATTTTGATATGTTCGAGGAATGCAGAGGAGCATGACAGACATCTGCGGATTGTACTGCAGACTTTAAGGGAGAAATAGCTATACGCCAAATTGACAAAATGTGAATTTTGGCTGAAAGAAATCTCCTTCTTGGAACTTGTTGTGTCAGTTGAAGGGATCAAGGTAGATTCCAGCAAAGTAGAAGCTATCCTTAATTGGAAGCCACCCAGGAATATCACAGAAATTCGCACTTTTCTGGGTTTAGCTGGATATTACCACCGGTTTGTGAAAGGATTTTCTATGTTAGCTTCTCCATTAACCAAGCTACTTCGGAAAGATGTAAAATTTCAGTAGACAAATAAATGCCAACAGAGTTTTGATGAGTTGAAGAGGTGTTTGATTGAAGCTCCAGTCCTTACTTTACCTACCCCGGGTAAAGAGGTGTTTGACTGAAGCTTATAGTTTATAGTGATGCTTCAGCTGTGTACTGATGTAAGATCGAAATGTCATTACTTATGCTGCACGCCAGCTGAAACCGCATGAGAGGAACTACCCAACACATGATTTGGAGCTTACAGCTATTGTTTTTGCTCTGAAGATCTGGAAACACTATTTGTATGGGGAGAAATGCTACATCTACACAGATCACAAGAGCTTGATGTACTTGGGCACCCAGAAGGAATTGAATTTGAGGAAGAGGAGATGGTTAGAACTGATTAAAGACTATGATTGTTTAATAGACTATCAGCCAGGGAAAGCAAATGTGGTGTGTCACACCCTACCCCTCTGTAAGGCATAACATGATCCCGTAGTATACCTAATGAATTACCAGCTTCGTCTACTGATAACCCATTAAATATACTACAAGGGATTTTAAAACTTTTCTTACTTCTTTTTATAGTGGTGAGCACTATTTACAGGTGTTAAAAACCTTTTTGAACTGAAGTGAAATAACTAACACACTTGGACTACTAATAATTTTTGTAAAAATTTTGGCAGAGTGCCATCTGTATTTTGGACAAAACAGTTCTTCAAAAACCTGTAAAAAGTACTTCAATATTTTTTTCAATCTCAAACTCCAACATAATTCAACACAATATGTTTTTCAACTCAAATCCATAATAATTTTTCAAAGACTGAGATAAAAGAAATACAGTACAAATTTTACAAGCCAAAATAACTCATAATTTACTTTACAACTTCAATGTAAAATTTTAATTTACAACTGCTCAAAACCAAGAACAATATATACATACAGTGAACATACATTACAGTACAAAATGCAAAATGTGGTATACTCAATATACCCGATGATCTCTCAATTTAGTACTAGCAGCCTAGTCTGCTGCCCTGTCAGTCTGTCTACCTGCGACAGCAATGAAAAGCTATCGCTGAGTAAAATTTACTCAGTGGTGCACAATAACAATTTGAAATGCGACATATATAAATCTTTTATTGACAATTCACAAATCAAATAGTTCACAAAATTTACAAAGTTCATATAATACAAATTTGATCAAATAACTGAGTAACACAGTTTTGCCAATCAATAACACAATTTGATCAAATAACTGAATAACACAGTTTTGCCCATCAATAACACAATTTGATCAAATAACTGAATAATACAATGTTGCCAATCAATAACACAATTTGATCAAATAATTGAATAATACAGTTTTGCCAATCAATAACACAATTTGATCAAATAATTGAATAATACAGTTTTACCAATCAATAACACAATTTGATCAAATAATTGAATAATACAGTATTGCCAATCAATATCACAATTTAGGCCATGACACAATTTTTCTACACACGCTGTGTTGTACACCACGACAAGACACACTCACCCCAATAATCGAAACTAATGAGGGAGGAAGCTAGCTGAATAATGAGTACTCATCCACACTCACCTCAGACTGGCAAGTCAATGAGGGAGGAACATAATCACACTCACCCCAGACTGATAAGTCAAAGAGGGAGGAATATATCACACTCACCCCATAAATGGAGGAGGAACATGGTAATAGTGTCATGCTAAGTGTGAATCAAAATAATTTCAAATCACAATATTTCATACAAACCACAAATCACATTTTATCTCAGTATTTCCATTTGCAAAGTTGGCAACACAATAATTTCCAAATAAGATTCTCAAAGCCAAAACAATAAAAAATTATTCATAACTCATTTCTCCAAATAAATTTTCTGGTAAAAGCAATGAATATCAAAATTATTGTGCACAAACACAATTTAAAACAATAACATACAAATAATCATAATTTATTTCAATTGAAAAATTCAAAAGAAATAATTATTGTGCACAAACCTCTGATATATGCCTCTTGGCTCTGACTCAATGTTTCCTTCCCTTTCCCTGAGTTGTTGCTAACTGAGAAACACAATTTGAAGTGTTTCAGTGCTCATTTAAACTGTGTCTAATGATAATGCTTAATAATTAATTCATTGAGTTCTATTATTTCCTTAGTCAACCTAAGATGTCGACCCTCGATGCATTCTAGGTGAATTAGGTTTTAATGTCACCAATATGTCACATTCAATAGTCTTTTAGGGTTGGTATATGTTACCAAATTCATTTCCATGTATCTTGCATTTTATTGCCACTTGCTGGATTCCGGGATACTAGTTTGACCTGGTCGGACGACCTAGTTCCCTCGGTTTTTGGGTTTCGGTCAAAACTACAAACTTGTAAATCTATATCTTATTGCACGCAGGGCAAATTTTCAAGTCATTCTGAGTTATGTAGACCAAGTTATGGTCATTTTACTATTGCTAGTCAAAATGCATCAAAATTGGTCACTTTAGGTCATTTTAGGTCAATTTTGGTTCAGTCAATTTTTGGACCCGAAGTTGTGCAAGCTATTTGACTTGCTTATGTCATTTTTGGGCTTTAGTGTCTTCATAAGACTTGTAGATATGGGTCTTAAATATTCATGGTCAAAATTTCAGGTCAATTGGACCTGTTTTGAGTGAGTTATGGTCTAAACACTAACTGCTGCCCAAATGGTCAATTTTTAGGCCTTATTTGCACTTAATCCGGATTTGGTTTTTTTTCGAGCTACCTTGCAAGCAGAATTTTGGCAAGCTTCCTTCATGAAAGTTGGCACATTTTGTGCCTAGTTTCACCTCCAATTGGTCTCATACCAATTGGAGCCACACTCTTAAGGTTTGAAGCCTAAAACTCAAACTACCCTATTACATTTTGTTTATACTCATCAAGATCACCTTTAACACTTACCAAACTTTACCTTCATGCCAATTCTGGTTTGTACCCTAACCTAAACATATTTTACCACATATTGTTGATTATTTTGGCAGCTTTCAATCACATTCAACATACACCATAAAGTGCAGAATTTGTCAAACTCATTTACAACAATTTAATCACCTATTCATGCTCATTTACATGTCCAACTTCACACCATCACATATATGCCCAAACTCCCATAACAATTAACACAATTCAATATTAATATTCCATAATCCAAATGTGAAATAACATCCTTATGGTTCACCAAACCAGGCTGCCGATTCATGCATTACATTCCCTAAATTTCCAAGCATTCAAATTTCAATACACATTCACATATACTAAATATACATCACCCAAATAATTTCCTACACACATAAACATTTAATCAATCCTTTAATCCACCATTTACAAGCAAAAGTAAACTGTCTTCAAGGAGTTTCCATGGCTGCCAGAAATACAGCTCTCCCTTTAAACATCAAACCTCAAAATTCTTTCCACAATTCAAGTACCCATAACATCCACACAAACTTTAATGAAGCAAGCATAAAAAATACATACTTGTCACTTTTGAAATTCTTCAAAACCTCACCAAAACTTAAATTTCTTACTGCCTATCTACTACCCAAGTTGTATAGAACAACTTTAGTGAAGGACTCTTGAAGAAACTAGGGCTTGATCATAGAGGATTGGAGCTTCATGCATGAATGGCCATGGAGTTTTCTTTGGGTTGCATTCGGCTGGTTCAGTTGCTGGAGGTTGAAGATGATGTTCATCTTTCCAAAGTGTCTTTTATAGGTGGTCCAAGCTGCCTTAGTGGAGCACTTAACTTATTTTAATGTTTAATTATTCAAACTTTCTTAATTTTCATTTTTATGCCCCAAACTTCCATCATTTATACTATGTACCACAATTTTAATTTTCATGACATTTTAAAAATATAATATCATGTATTTTTAATGGACATTTAAGTCAAAAGACAACCCGGGGTGTCAAATGACCACAATGCCCCTGTTCGGGTTGCATTCCCAATTTTTAGGTAACACTAGGTTTTGTCCGTTTTTCGATTTCTCATTTTTCTTTGTACTAATTAATTAATTTTTATTTAATATTTCTTATGGTATTTATACTTCAATAGGGGTCTATTTAAGTCCTAAAAATATTTCTAGGATTCCCCGCAGTCTAGGGCTAGTCAACAGTCCACGCCGTGACTTCCCGGTGCGGTCAACCATCGCTAGGGTTCTCGGCATGTTTAACTTGGTTACATTTCATTGCTATTATTTTTCCTTTGCCTTTTTTGTCTTTTCTTTCCTTATATTTCATTATTCTATGTCTCCTCACTAATATTTAAATATAGTTCTAGGCATCCTAGCTGTCCAGACAACACTGGTCACTAGAATAGTAGAACGCACGACCGAACATAGGGGTGTTACATGGTGGCTAACGCCTTAAGTCGTAAGACTATGGCAAGTTTCAGAGTTTCTCCTTTGTCCATGGTACATGAGTTGAAAGCACAGCATGCCAGTTTGGAGATTGATGATGAGGGACAGACAGTAGTTGCATAGCATGTACAACCAGTGTTGATTGATCATATCAGAATGGCTGCTCAGAGTGATGAAAAATATCAGAAGTTACTGAAAGAAGTCCAGCAGGGCAAGAAACTTGAATTTTCTATGAGAGATGATGGTTTATTGCTACATCAGGGCAGAATGTGCGTTCCTAATGATGTGGAATTGAGACAGATCATTATGAAGGAAGCACATGAGTCTCCTTTTGCTATGCATCCTGGTGGAACTAAAATGTACAGAGGGCTGAAAGAGCATTACTGGTGGATGGGTATGAAAAGGGATGTAGCTGATTTTGTTTCCAAATGCCTAACTTGTCAGCAAATGAAGGCAGAACATCAAGTACCAGCAGGTTTGTTACATCCATTGCCCATACCAGAGTGGAAATGGGAACAAATAACTATGGATTTTTTTATGGGACTTCCGAGGACACAGAATAGTCATGATGCAGTATGGGTTATAGTTGATAGACTAACTAAGTCTGCTCACTTTTTGCTAGTCCGGATGGACTATAGCCTGGAGAGATAGGCCAGGTTGTACATAAATGAGATTGTAAGACTGCATGGAGTGCCAGTATCGATTGTATCTGATAGAAATCCTAGGTTCACTTCTAGATTCTGGGGTAGTCTTCAGAGAGCCCTAAAAACCAGATTGAACTTCAGCACGACATTCCACCCACAGACAGATGGCCAGTCTGAGAGGGTAATTCAGATATTAGAGGATATGCTACGGGCATGTGTGATTGAGTTTGAAGGTAGTTGGGCTATACACTTGCCTTTGATTGAGTTTACTTATAACAACAGCTACCAATCTTACATTGGGATACCTCCATATGAAGCTTTGTATGGCAGGAAGTGCAGAACTTCCCTATGTTGGGATGAAGTAGGTGAAAGAAAAATGATTGGACCAGAAATTATTCAGCAGACAGAGGAAAAGATCAGATTGATCAGAGATCGACTCAATGTTGCATCAGACTGTCAGAAGTCCTATGTTTATCTGAAGAGAAGAGATATTGAATATGCAATGGGTGATAAGGTATTCCTCAAAGTTTCTCCTTGGAAGAGGATTATGAGATTTGGCAGAAAGGGGAAACAGAGTCCTCGCTTCATCGGACCATATGAGGTTCTGGAAAGAGTAGGTCCTTTGGCATATCGGTTAGCATTACCTCTAGAGCTAGAAAGGATACACAGTGTCTTCCATGTGTCCATGTTAAGGAGGTACAGATCTGACCCATCTCATGTACTATCAGTTGAAGAGATTGAGGTAAATCCAGACCTCTCATATGAGGAAAAACCTACAGAGATTCTAGTATATGAGGTGAAACAGCTGAGGAATAAAAAGATACCCTTGGTGAAAGTGCTGTGGAACCATCATTCAGGCTACGAAGCTACTTGGGAACGTGAAGAGGACATGAGGAGACAGCACCCGCAACTGTTCAGAGACTAATGCCAGGTAAAATTTTGAGACGAAATTTATTTTAAGGGGGGAGAATTGTAACACCCCTACGTTCGATGTCGTTCTCTTGCTCGTGACCGATTATGCACTGAGACTAGGATGCCTAGAACTGCATTTAAATATTAGTCAGGAGACATAAAATAATGAAATATAAGAAAGAAAAATACAAGAAAAATAAAGGAAAAATAATAGCAATGAAATGAAACTAAGTTAAACGAGCCAGCACCGCAGCGACGGTTGATCGCACGGGGAAGTTACGGCGCAGGCAATAGCCGACCCCAGGATTGTAGGAAACGCTCGGAATTTAGTTTTGAGACATAATTAAAGACTTATTAAAGTATAAATTTCATTAGAAATATCAAAGAAAAATTAATTAATTAGTACAAAGAAAAATGAGAAATTGAGAAAATGACAAAACTCGGTGTTACCAAAAAATCGGGAATGCAACCCGAATAGGGGCATTGTGATCATTTGACACCCCGAGTTGCCATTTGACCTAAGTGTCCATTAAAAATAAATAGTATTTAAGATTGGGGACCCCATTAAAAATGAAATATTATGTGTTGTATAAATAAGAAAAATTATGGGTATAATGTGGAATAAATAGAAGTTTAACATTAACTTAGATTCTTTAATCACTTAGTGGACCACTATGGAATATCTAAAGCATTAAAAAACCATAATTTTTTCCACTAACATTCTGCAACACTCTTTCTTCCTCAAGTCCTCACCTTGCTGAATTCAAAATCCCTTCCAAACCACCATTGCTGGCCATGGAAGGACCTCCATGCAACCTTGATCAAGTCACCTTTTCCATTAGGATCCTTCACTAAACCTTCTCTACACACCTTGGACAGCAATAAGGGAGCAAGAAATATAAGTTTTGGTGAGGTTTTGAAGAAGTCCAAAAGAGGTAAGTGGTTATTTTCAATCCTTGTTTCATTAAAAGTATAACTAAGGTTGTGGGTAGTTGAATTATGAAAGAATTTTGAGGTTTGATGAATTATTGGAGTTGAGCCATTTCGGCAGCCATGGAACCTCACCATGTACAACTTATCTTTGCATGTAAATGGTTGTTTGAGATGTTAAATTAAGTGTTTAAATGTATTGGAGTTGGTTTTCATGTATAAAGTTTGATTTGTCAGCTTGAAAAGTGGAAATGGAAGTTGATGTATATGTGTAATTTTTGGGCAGCCTCAAAATGGAAATTGGTAATGTTCAAATTCATGAAATGTTGTTGAGGTATTGTACAAAAAAATGGCAGCACATGTGTGTAGAATAGTAGTGATAAGGTATGTGAATTGATGATGGAAGTATGTGTGATAATTAGAAGTATTTATGTGTATATATTATTGGGATTGAACTTTGTGAATTGTGACTGCATTTGGTGTATTTTGAAGTGGTTATATTCTGTCCAAGTTGACCTATAATGTAGAGAATTAAATGGTTTTTGTTAGTGCCAAATGCAGAATGGTATGGGAAGTGAAAATGTAATTGGTAAACATGTGTTTGGTTTGGTGTTTGAAAAGCATGTAGAGGGCAGTGTGCAAATGGACCTATAACCCTAAGTGTGTGACTCCAATTAGTATAAGGCTAATTAGAGGTGAAACTAGGCACAAAATGTGCCAACTTTCATGAAGAAAGTCTACCAAAATTTTGCTTAGAAAGTGACTTGAAAAATGACCAAATCCAGATTAGTGACTTGAAAGCCTGAAAATTGACCATTTGGGCAGCAATTAGTTTTTTTGCCATAACTCACTCAAAATAGGTCCAAATGACCTGAAATTTTTGCCATGAATAGATTAGACATAAAGCTACAATTCTTATAAGGACACCAAAACCCAGAAATGACCATAAGTAAGTCAAATAGCTTGCATAAGTTTGGGTATAAAAACTGCCAGAACCATAAATGACCTAAAAATGGCCTAAAGTTACCATTTTAGTGCAATCTGTCCAGCTTTGGTAAATTGACCACATTTTGGTCTATACAACTCAGAATGACCTGAAATTTTGCCCCGCGTGCAATAAGACATAGATCTATAATTTTTCTTCTTTGACCAAAAGCTAAAAACTAAGAGAAATAGGATTTTAAACTAGACCAATCTAGCACAAAAAAATTGAGAACTTGACATTTACATACAATGATGCTTGAAATAATTTGGCAATGAATGCCAACTTATAAAAATGGTAAGTTGCACTATATTGATAGCATATTAAAATGCAAAATGTGACATATTAGTAACATTAAACCTAATACACCTAGAATGCATCGAGGGTCAACATTAAAGGTTGACTAAGGAAAATAATAGAATTCAATAAATTAATTATTAAGCCTTATTGTTAGAGACAGTTTAAATGAGTACTGAAACACTTCAAATTGTGTGTTTCAGTTAGCAAAGACTCAGGGAAGGGGAAGGAAACACTGAGTCAGGGCCAAGAGACATTTATCAGAGGTTTGTGCGCAATAGTTATTTCTTTTGAATTTTCAATTGAAATAAATTATGGCAATTTGTCTGTTATTGTTTAAATTGTGAAAATTAAATGATATTTGATGGATACTTATTGCTTGAAAAACATTGTAAATGGTTTGAAACCACAGCTATCATGTATATTGATTGAATTCCTCGCTAGCTTGTCTAGTGAGATGAATTGACTTTGAATTCCCTCTCTGGCTGAACTGTTGAGGTGTGTGCTTGTTGAGGACGAATAGGATGAGTACTCATATTATTACTAGCTAGCTATGTTATTCCTTACTAGCCATCAGCTTTTGGGACGAATTGGACTATGGAATCATGATTAAGCTGTGTGTGTGATTTATTGATATTTATTATGATATTGTGAAATGGAGTTTAATTCTTTATGACATTCACTATCTTTTGAATTTAACTATGATTTATTGTTTTTGCTTTTAAATTGTATTTTCTTAATGTTGTGCACAACTGAGACATTGGCTCAGCGATAGCTTTTTCATTGCTATCGCAGGTAGACAGACGGACAGAGCAGCAGAGTAGGCTGCTTGTGCCACCTTTTGAGATTTTACCGGGTATATTGAGTATACCATATTTTATAGTTTTTGTTGTAATGTATGTGCACTGTATGTATATATTGTACTTAGTCTTGAGCAGTTGTAAACTAAAATTGTAAATTATTTTGGCTTGTAAAAATGTTGTGACATATTTCTTTTATCTCATCTTTTGGAAACACTGGAAATTGATTGTTGAATTGTGTTGACAATTGTTGAGGAAATTATTGTGTTGAACTGTTATTGGAGTTTGGGATTGAGGAATTATATATTTGAAGTGCTTTTTACAGGTTTTTGATGAACTATTTTATTCAAAATATAGATGGCACTCTGCCAAAATTTTTACAGAAATTATTAATACTTCAAATTTGTTATTTGGTTTCACTTCAGTAAAAGAAAATTTTTAACGCCTGTCAATAGTGCTCACCACTGTAAAAAGAAGTAAGAAAAGGTTTAAAATCCCTTGTAGTGTATTTAATGGGTTATCAGTAGATGAAGTTTGGTAATTCATTAGGTATACTACAGGATCATGTTATGCCTTATAGAGGGGTAGGGTGTGACATTACTAATTATTTGCGTTCAGGGCTTATCTAGTTGTCTTAGACGTGGTTCTAATTCTCTTAATTGTCCGGACCGATACCGGTCACCAGAATAGTAAAATATACCAGGCTATGCAAATAGGGGTGTTACATGCCTGGTTCTAGAACAGTAATGAGTCAATGGACCAGTCCTAGAAAATTTGACCATAACTTAAATTCTAAAACTGCAAATGACATGATTCAAAAAAAAAAAATAAAGATGAGACATAGAGGAATAACTTCCATGAAGGAAGTGTGGCCAAATAGAGTGTGCAACTTGACCAATTTGCTAGGTGAAGTTAAGACACCAATCTTAGATTCATGAAATCGTTTACAAAATAACTTAAGTTGTAAATGCTATTTACCCTACATGGGTTAATGAACACATAAGGGATGCAAATATGTACTTAAGACTTATGTTTCCCATTACAAGTAATATGAAAATGCTATGAAACACAAATAGTGCATAACATGAAATAATGAAACTATAAGTGCTTAAAATTACTAATTTTCCCAAAGTATGCCTAGACTTATATAGGTTAGATCAATTGGTATACCAATTAGGGTCTACAGATTGTAATACTGCCCATATGGATGATCATTGATAGACAACATATGTCTGATATGATTATTCTTCTAGCTTTATGCCTGACACGATATGATTACTGGCTTTTATGCCTGACATGATTTTTGGCTTTAAGCCTACCCACTGGCCTTGTGCCTTATATGACATGGTGTGTCCTTGATAGACACACAGGGTGCCTAACTAGTGTACTCCTGTGTATCCAGTCTTAACAATCTGTTATAGGTTACTTGGGCATTGAAATGAATTAAAAAGATTGTATTCAGAAACCCAAGAAAAGCGAGAATACAGTAACAGTAACATGTGAATAGATAAAAATCCCAATGAATTAGAACACTCCTATAGAGCAACAAAAATACGCAGTGACCTATAATTGATAAATATACATTTTTTTTATATAACACTACACACATAAAATAGTTGCTTGTACTTATTTAGTTTATTTTTATTTTATTTTGTGTACCACTAAGAATATCGATTAGCGCGTTGGTTTTCCATGCGTAGGTACTGGAGAGACTAACTAGTAGAGTCAAGACTGAGATTTTGAGCAGATTTTCACTAGAGTGGAGTCACCTCAGCAATGTATATTGGTAGGGCCCATGGTTACCAGTTGCATATTCATTTTTGTTCATTGTATACAAGAAAGCTTGTAATCATATTTTGGGCTTGTATAATAAATTATAAACTATGTACATGAATTTTATTAATGAAATGAAATGTTTTTTGCAAGAAATGTTATATGAGTGGTTGATGATATGTCATGGATATGCACTTGAGATATTGAAATATTTATATGAGATATTTTAAAACAGTAATTTGTTTTTAACAGGTGAATAATGAAATACGCCAAATGCTAATAAAACAGAGGAGGCTTGTTCCGTTTTCCCATTTAAAAAAAAAAAAAAAGACACAAGATTAATAATGGATAAGACAAGATAAGATGATATAGTGCTCCAGCACAAAATGTGGCACATCTTACTCGGTTATACTATGGAACGGGTAAGGGGTGTATATATATATATATATATATAATTCTATGTAAAGTAACTTGAAAAATAAAAAAATTAAAGTATTTAAGAAAAAGTATATATATAGTAAATATATTGATGAAAAGTTAAATTATGTAATTTAAAAACACATTGTTATAATTATATATCATATATTAATTTTATTCTTTAATATAACTCTACATACCCATGTATTCACATAATTAAATAAGGTTAAAAGATAAAGAAAAAATCAAAACTTTTTGGTCAATTATCAATTTTGGTAAAAAATTTTAATTATATCAATTTAATCATAAATATTTCCAAATGTTTTCAATTTTAATAATAAATTTAATTAAAAACAATTAACTCATTAATTGGTAAAAATAATTTAATTTTTTTATTTATTATCAATTTAGCTACTCTTTTTAGTTTTATTAATATATTCAATAATTTTGGTATTTTTACTAATTTTAACAAACTTCATGTTGATAAAAAATAATAAATAAATAATATATCTAATATTATTATCTAAATTTTTAATTTTTTTCCCTCTTTTTTTTTTTCTACTTATACTTTTAATTCGCATCTTTCTTATCATTTTATTTCAAATTTAAGGTAAAAAAAAAAAGAAAAAATAAAATATTTAAAAGTAAAGTATGAACTTAACCAAATTAAATGTAAGTATAATTTTCAAAATGATAGATAAATTAATTAAAATAATATTTTATATCAATTTGAGAATAATGGCTAAATTGATATAAAAATAAAAAAAAAATTGACTAATACTAATAATATATGTAAATGTTTGAATACTTTTGTCAATTAAATAATCCAATTAGGTTAACTTAAAAAATAAAATATTTAAAAATAAAATATGAACTTAACCAAAATAAATGCAATTTATAATTTTCAAAATGGTAGAGGTAAATTAATTAAAATAATATTTTATATTAATTTGAGAATAACTGCTAAATTAATATAAAAATAAAAAAAAATAGCTAATATTAATAATGTATGCAAATATTTAAATGCTTTTGTCAATAAAGTAATTCAATTAGGCTAATTGTTAAAATTAAAACTAATGTCAAAATTTGAGATTAAATTTATAAAATTAAAAGGTTTAACTAAATTGAAGAAATTTATAAAGGTTTTGATTTTTTTTAGTTATTTAGCCATTAAATAATAATATAAAATTTATATATGTAACACCCTTTTACCCAGTCTACAGTGTAGCCGAGCAAAGGAATGCCACATCCCGTGCCGAAGCACTTAATCTTATTCTTTCAATTTATTTCTCGAATTCATTCTATTATAATTTAATTATAGGAATTTTTAACGAAAAACTGCAAGAGTTTCCCCTTATCATTAACGTTTGACCTGTTACATCATTAACCTGTTTGAATATCTCAATTTTAATAACCATTCAATAAAACAAATCATAATTCATAATCATTCACATAATCATTTCCATTCATGAATTTCTTTCATTTCATTATTTACAAGATGTACTTAATGTACATAATTTTATACAACTCAAAATTTAATTACAAACTTATATATAAATACAATACATGTGATGATGCACCATTGTGGGCCAAAATATATATATATATATATATATATATATATATATATATATATATATATATATATATATATATATCAAAATGAAATACGGAGGTGACACTGGCGCCTACTGCAGATTAGCTTAAATCTTTCTGTCACATGACTTACTAGACTTCATCAATTGAACCTGCACGAGGAAAAAATCATTGCGCTAAGCATTTCTGCTTAATGGTGCACTAATAGAATGGAAGTACAATATACAAATAAAGTAATAATTCCATACTTGAAATAATATAAGGAAAATGCATATTTAATTAATCATAAATCATTCTAAAGAAAATAAAGACCGTGTTATCAATTTTTTCTAGTCACTTCGTAGTTTAATCACATAATAAATTTTAAGACTCTTCACCATATTTTTCTTAATCTCTCGTGTTTACACATTTTTATGATCTTTGGAAGTATTTATTTCTTTGGGATCTTTCTTTCTCTTTATCTTGATATTTAACTTTCTTATTTCAATTCAGTGCATAGGTAACCTTTTATAGAATTGTCAAGACTGAATATGCGAGTATACTAGCACTGGACACATCAGTGCCTACTGGCCATAATACCGTCGGATACATCAGTGCCTACCGAATATGCTACATAAACTAGGCATAAAAGCCAAAGGAATAATCATATTTGACACATTGGTGCTTGCTAATGATTATTCAAAGAAATCATAATATGAGATAACTATGTCGGACACATCGGTGCCTACCCATGGTATCCAAGCATAAAAGCCAAATGCAGTACTGCTAAATCTCATCCCTTCTTGGCATGCCAATCTTTCCAACCCTTACACTACTGTCTAGGCATACTGTCACACCTTACCCCTCTGTAAGGCATAACATGATCCCGTAGAATACCTAATAAACTACCGAACTTTACCTATTGATAACTCATTAAGTACCCTACAATGGATTTTAAACAATTTTCTTACTTTTGACAAGTGGTGAGCATTTTCTAATAGGTATTTAAAACATTTAGTTAAAATTAAAACTAGTTAATATTTTTGGTCCATTTTAGTTTTTCGTAAATTTTATAAAAATTTTGACAGAGTTCTGTTTGTATTTTAAGAAACTAGTTCTTCAAATACCTGTAAAAAGCACTTCTAAAAATTTTTATCAACAACTACTTCAATTTCACAATGAAACTCAATCCATTTCAACAACTCCACAATCATTTCAATCAATTTCTCAAGTTCAAAATTCAATAATCCTCAAAATACTAGCAATACATTTCATTCAAATTAAACAAAATAGTTCCACTCATATTTCATTAGAGACAAAATAATTTATATACATCCCTATAAAATTTACATCAAAAGAAATACAAACTAAACTTTATTACAAACTTCATACAAATTTTGTACAAGCTGCTCAAGACCCATTTACATGTCCATACATTTATATGCAATACATACATCAAAAGAAATATTTACAATTAGGGTATAAATTATACCCGATAACTTCAAGCTGAATGATCTTTAATCCTTAGCAGCTCAGTCTACTGCTCCTCTAGTCTCTATATCTGCGACAGCAATAAAAGCTATCGCTGAGTACTAGGACTCAGTGGTGCACAACATACTAAAATAATCTTTATGCAGAAATAAAATCACATTTATTCAAAATTTAAACTGAGCATGCGAGTTAAACACAAAACATAAATTATGAGATTTTAATCCAAAACAATTTTATTTTGAAGTATCAAATCACATTTCATAAAACCACCAGTTAGATCATGCCATTCGAAATAAATAGAATCTCAATAGCCAGAGGCTAAAGAGAAATCACATCACAAGGCTAGCTAGCTCAAATATATGGATATCCATTCACATCCTATTCTACTGGCACACCTCAACACTTCTCCAGAGAAGGAATCAAAATTCGAAACTAATTACCCCCACTAGTCATGCTAGTGAGGTGTTCAAATATATGGTCATGACACTGTGATTTCAAAACTTATCTTAACAATTTGCTAAACATTGTCATTTCAAATATACACAATAACTTTCAAAATTTAAATCAAAACATCATAAATAAGGTCAAAATAAACTTTCAACAATTCAAAGTAAAAGCAAAATGCATATTTCATTCACTTTATCAATGAATTTTAAAGCATAGTGATGTTGTGCACAAACCTCAAACGAGCCGTCTCTTGGCCTTGACTCGGTTCCTCGGGTTCTTTCCCGGTATTCTTTCCAACTGGAACACACAATTTTACAATGTTTCAGTACTAGAACTTAAAATAAATCCAAAATAAATTTAGCTTCACTTTTACCTAGCTCTAACGCGCTAAATTCGATATTCTTGAAATTTTGTGTTTTGGATTACTATTCACTACACTGTTCAAGTCAAATTATTGACTTTCTAAGGCTTAATAGGCATGGGAATTCCAACTCCACCCACATACCACATTTTGGTCACTAAACTTGTTGGTTTTGGTCCTTTTCTCAAAACTTAGGTCTTTTAGGCGAAATTGCCAAATTTTCAGTTTTGGTGTCCCTAATTGTATTGTTTCATTGGTCAGTTTACTGTTAGAATTTGGCAAAAAAAATTTCATAGAAAATATTCCTTATTGTCTTAAGTTTATTCTCCTTTTTGAATCACTCCAATTGGAGTTTTGTAGCTCAAGTTATAGCCAAAATACAATTACTGTTCATGCTGCAAAATTTATTTCTAGCAGATTTATTGCTCCAAATTCATTCAGCAATTTGATTAAGTTAAGTCCATAATTTGGTCTAACTTTCTTCATATGAAATGTTCTACTATGCCTTAGGTTTCCATCGGTTTAAGAATCACCTAAATTGGAGCTTTCTAGAGAGAGTTATAGGCATTAAAACTTTACTGCTCATATGCAATTCTGCAGTTTTGCAGATTCAGTAACTCAACTTTGCTCAATAATTTGATTGGGTAAATGGGATAATTTGGGTTTCTATTCTTCATGAAAGTTTTAGGCCTATATCTCATCTAACTACTGGTAAAATTTCAGGTCATTTTGACCTGCCTAGCTCGAGTTATGATCCAAACACGATTACTGTTTATGTGTACTGTTCATACTGCAGATTTTCAAGTTTGGTCAGTTTGTTCATTAGGTTTTGGTCACTTTTTGGGCATGCTTCCTAAATGAAAATTGTGTCATTTAGTGCCTATTTTCAGTCTCAATTGGTCTCATACCAATTGGACTTGTAAAATTTCACTTTTGGTCCCTCAAAGTGGATTTTTGGTCATGCTTCATACCCAATCCGAATTTGACTTTAATTCCAACACTTCTAACACACTTAATTAGGTCACAAATGACCATTTCTCACTTCACATTAGGTCAAAGACACCATTTCACCATTTCTCCAAATTTGGTCTCCCAAACCCTAGGTCCAAAACCCTAACTTCCATGTTTAACTCATTTGTTGAATTCTAATTGCATACTTAGAAGTTATACCCTCATTCACACTTAACTAATTCATAATTTGTATCAAAATTATCCATCCTCAAACCTAAACTCTAGTTGCCCACATTTCTATTTGGTCCACCATGCTTGATTTTATTCACTTATTTGTTACTTACAAATGTAACTTAGCTACTTAAACATAAATTCAAAGAGAGAATGAAGGAAGAATACCAACCTTAAGTGAGTAGAATTTTTTTAGCTCCAATTCTTCAATTTCACTCTCTTTTTCCTTTTCTTTTCTTCTTCAAATGCTTCCCCAAGTGAAGTTAACAAGTTTTTATGGATTAATTTGAGGACAAAATAAGGTTAAGTGGTTGGAATCAAGCTTTTATCAAGCTTCCATGGGAGTTTTTTTGTGAGGGAGAGGGAGAGAGAATGGTTCATGTTTTTTTTTTTGAGAAGATGAAATCTTTTTCTTTTTTTTTATTTCTTTTGTTTTGTTTTTATCTCTTAGGAAGACCCAAAAATCCTAATTAAATAAATTCACAAATTCTTATTTTTATGGCATCATGCATGAGGGCATGCATGATGTCATCACCTTTTGACTTTTCCATTTTCCTTTCTTTTTTTTCTATTTATTTTTCTATTAGTTCTTTAATTTAATTCTCGATTCTGAAATTTTCTTTTCTCTGATTTTATTTGACAGTTAGGTCAGGAGTCAGCTCTCGGGGTCAATTAACCAAATTGCCCCTCGCCGGTTCATCCCGGTTTGCAAATAATTCAATATTTCTTCCGGCTCCCTGACCTAATTATTTGACTGGCTTAACAGTTCTTTTTCGTGATTTTCTTTTTTCCACTGTGTTCATAAGGGTCCTAAGGACCGCAGCGTCACATTTTATGGTTCGAAATTTGAGTTTAAAATGGCTTCACAGTCGTTCCCGAGACGGTCACCCGTCACTGTGACTCTCGACTCGTTTAACCTCTTATGTTCTATTTTTCTTATTTATACTTAACTAATTGACAATCGCTAGTTATTTGTGTTTATGGCTTATTTAGTTATCTTAGATGTGGTTCTAATCCCCCTAATTGTCCGGACCAACACCGATCACCGGAACAGTGAAATATACCAGGCCATGCAAACGGGGTGTTACAATTCTCCCCTCCTTAAATAAATTTCACCTCGAAATTTTACCTGGTATCAATCTCTGAACAGCTGTGGGTGCTGTCTCCTCATGTCCTCCTCTCGTTCCCAAGTAGCTTCTTGGCCCGAATGATGATTCCACAGCACTTTTACCAACGATATCTGCTTGTTACGTAGCTGCTTCACCTCATAAGCCAGAATCTCTATGGGTTCTTCTTCATATGTGAGGTCTGGATTCACTTCAATTTCCTCTACTGGTAGTACATTAGATGGGTGTGATCGATACCTCCTCAACATTGATACATGGAAGACATTATGTATCTTCTCCAACTCTGGAGGTAGTGCTAATCGATATGCCAAAGGACCCATTCTTTCCAGAACCTCATATGGCCCAATGAAACGAGGACTTAGTTTCCCCTTTCTGTCGAATCTCATAATTCTCTTCCAAGGAGAAATCTTGAGGAATACTTTCTTACCCACTGCATACTCAATATCCCTTCTCTTCAGATCAATGTAGGACTTCTGATGGTCTGATGCAGTCTTAAGTTGATCTCGGATCACCCTGATTTTTTCCTCAGTTTGCTGCACAATTTCGGGTCCAATCATCTTTCTTTCACCCACGTCATCCCAACACAACGGGGTTCTACATTTTCTGCTATATAAAGCTTCATATGGAGGCATCCCAATGCTTGATTGGTAGCTATTGTTGTAAGCAAACTCAATCAAAGGCAAGCGTGTATCCCAATTGCCCTCAAACTCAATCACACAAGCCCGTAGCATGTCCTCCAAGATCTGAATTACCCTCTCAGACTGGCCATCTGTCTGTGCGTGGAATGTAGTACTGAAGTTCAATCTAGTTCCTAGGGCTCTTTGAAGACTACCCCAAAATCTAGAAGTGAACCTAGGATCTCTGTCCGATACGATGGATACTAGCACTCCATGCAGTCTCACAATCTCATCAATGTACAACATGGCCAATCTTTCTAAACTGTAGTCCATTCGAACTGGCAAAAAATGAGCAGACTTGGTCAGTCTGTCAATAATGACCCATACAGCATCATGACTCTTCTGTGTCCTCAGAAGTCCCATCACAAAATCCATAGTTATTCTCTCCCATTTCCATTCTGGCACTAGTAGTGGATGTAATAACCCAGTTGGTACTTGATGCTCTGCCTTTACTTGCTGACAAGTTAGGCATTTGGAAACAAACTCTGCCACATCTCTTTTCATACCCATCCACCAGTAATGCTCCTTTAGCCCTCTATATATTTTTGTACCACCAGGATGCATGGCAAAAGGAGACTCATGTGCTTCCTTCAAAATGATCTGCCTCAAATCAACATCATTAGGAACACACATTCTGCCCTGGTGTAGCAATAGGCCATCATCTCTTATTGAGAATTCTGGTTTCTTGCCCTGTCGGACTTCTTCCATCTGCTTCTGATACTTCTAATCATTCTGAGCAGCCATTCTGATCTGATCAATCAACACTGGCTGTACATACCATGCAACTGCTGTCTGCCCATCATTATTAATCTCTAAGCCGGCATGTAATGATCTCAACTCATGTACCAAAGAGAAAGGAGTAACCCGTAGACTTGCCATAGTCTTGCAACTTAAGGCATCAGCCACAACATTAGCTTTCCCTGGCTGATAGTCTATCAGACAATCATAGTCTTTTATCAATTCTAACCATCTCCTCTGTCTCAAATTCAACTCTTTCTGGGTGCCCAAATACTTTAAACTCTTATGATCTGTATAGATGTAACACTTTTCCCTATACAAATAGCTCCAGATCGTAAGAGCAAGCACAATAGCTGCAAGCTCCAAATCATGCGTCAGATAGTTCCTCTCATGCGGTTTCATCTGGCGTAATGCATAGGCAATGACATTTCGATCTTGCATCAACACGCAGCCTAACCCATTATGAGAAGCATCACTATAAACTGTGCATTCTTTACCGGGAATAGGTAAAGTCAGGACTGGAGCTTCAGTCAAACACCTCTTTAATTCATCAAAACTCTGTTGGCATTTATCCGTCCACTGAAATTTCACATCTTTTCGAAGTAGCTTAGTCAATGGAGATGCCAACATGGAGAATCCCTTCACAAATCGACGATAGTATCCAGCTAACCCCAGAAAACTGCGAATCTCTGTGATATTTCTGGGTGGCTTCCAATTAAGGACAGCTTCTATCTTGCTAGGATCTACCTTGATGCCCTCTTCTGATACTACATGCCCCAAGAAAGATATCTCCTTCAGCCAAAATTCACATTTCGACAATTTGGCATATAGTTGTTTCTCCCTCAAAGTCTGCAGTACAATTCGCAGATGTCTATCATGCTCTTCTGCATTCCTCAAATAGACCAATATATCATCAATAAATACCACAACAAACTGGTCGAGGTATGGTCTGAAGATAGTGTTCATCAGATCCATAAAAGTAGCCGGAGCATTAGTTAACCTGAATGGCATAACCAAAAACTCATAATGGCCATAACGGGTTCTAAAGGCAGTTTTAGCAATACTCTACTCTTGTACTTTCAGGTGATAATAACCTGATCTCAAGTCAATTTTTGAGAACACAGTTGCACCCCTTAATTGATCAAACAAATCATCAATGCGGGGCAATGGATATCTATTCTTTATTGTCACCTTATTCAACTGCCGATAATCAATACACAAGCAGAGAGTGCCATCCTTCTTTTTTACAAACAACATTGGCGCTCCCCAAGGTGACACACTAGGATGAATAAAGCCCATGTCAAGTAGCTCTTGCAACTGTACTTTCAATTCTTTTAGTTCTGCTGGTGCCATTCTATATGGCGTTATGGAGATTGGGTCCACACCAGGCATAACATCAATCTCAAACTGTACCTCTCTTTCTGGAGGTAATCCTGGCAATTCATCAGGAAATACATCTAGAAAATCACATACCGTAGGGATGTCCCTTAGTGCTGGGCTCCCCACTTGGGTGTCTATCACATGTGTTAAGTATGCTTCATAGCCCTTTCTGATCATTCTTCTGGCTAGTGTAGCCGAAATGATGTTTGATGGCAATAAATGCCTCTCCCCATGTATTATGACATCACCGTACAAAGGGAGACCAAAAGTGACTGTCTTCAGTCTACAGTCAATCATGGCGTGATGCCTGGCTAATCAATCCATGCCCAAGATGATATCATACTCTCTGAAAGGCATTCAATCAAGTCTGACAGGAAAACATGTCCTTGGATCACCAAAGGACAGTCTCTATAAATTCTATTGACCCGGACCTCTTGTCCTAATGGACTAGTTACTAGCACTTCAAAAT
Organism: Hevea brasiliensis; assembly: GCF_030052815.1. NCBI lineage: Eukaryota > Viridiplantae > Streptophyta > Magnoliopsida > Malpighiales > Euphorbiaceae > Hevea > Hevea brasiliensis. The sequence goes on along the minus strand of NC_079500.1, from coordinate 54,565,739 downwards.
CCATTTGCACACATGGAACAGCAAGTGAACAGACTATGCTAGCACTAACATATGAATGGGTTGAACTCGGATCAAACAATACAAATACTTCTTGATCAGAGATAGAGAATGTAACGGCTACAACATCAGAAGTCTCAGCCTCTTCTCGCTGTCTCATTGAATAAACCCTGACTGAAGCACTCCCTTGTGCTGATTGACCAATTGTGCCCTGACTGCCTGAAGCAGTGCCTCTACCTCTACCTCTTCCTCTGCCAACTGACTTTGAACCTCTGGGAGTAGGACTCTGAATAGATCCCTCGGCAGTAGTAGGAGCTAGACCATATCTCGGAGCACTAATACAGTCTTTAGCTATATGGCCCTTGCCTCCGCAGTTAAAACAGGCTCCAGTGGCCCAATAACACTCCCCCTCATGAATCTTGCCACAAGTCTCATAGGGGCAGGCAGAATGTGAACCCCTGCTCGACTGCTGACCAGACCTAGGGGGTCTCTGTCTAGAAAATCTGCCCTTACCAAATCTTCCACCTCGACCCCTGCTGGGTCCACTAAATTTCTTCTTCTTGCCAGAAGTACCACTAGAACTCGGCTCTACTGACTCTTCTCCCTTGTCTTTCTCTGATTTCTTAGCTTTCTCTGATTTTTCTTTCACTGGGGTTGCTTCTGATTCTATTCTTTCCAATTTAAGTGCTTGAGACATGAGCTCTAAGAAGTTGCTGTGTTAGAATCCCACAACTTGCATCCTTATGATGGGCTTCAAACCCGTCTCAAATCTCTTGCACCTTGCCTTGCTGGTAGTAAGGAGACTCTCAGCATAATGACTTAAGCGGGAGAACTCCCTTTCATACTCTGCCATCGATCGGTTCCCTTGTTTTAAACTTAAAAATTCTTGCAGTTTCTGATTAACATATGCATCTGGGATGTATTTCTGTCTGAACTCTCTGATGAAGTCATCCCAAGTTAGCATTGGTGGTTTAGCCAAGCTGTGGGGAATGGTTTTCCACCAATCATACGCATCCCCTTGCAATAGCAACACAAAATATTCAAACTTCAGTTCATCTGGGCAGTGCAGTTTCTTAGACACTCTGTCCATTCTTTCAAGCCATTGCTCTGCCTCTAAAGGGTCCACTGTACCCTTAAATTCCGCAGCCCCATACTTCAATAATTTATCATACTGTCTGGCTGGAGGCAGTGGTTGTGCCACAGGTGTCTGGGGTGGAGCTTGAGCAGGCATACCCCCAGCCATTTGTTGAAACATCGCAGCCATCAGCTGTGCGAACTGTGCAAGAAACTGCGGCATTTGTGGGGCTGGTGCTACTGACCCACTAACATTTGGTAAAGCTGGGGCTTCCCCTTGTGCCTCAGCTTCAACAGACTTCTCAACTGAGCGATCCCCTTCTTCCATTTCAGGCTGAAGTTAGGGTATCTCCTGAACAAGTAACACATGGAGATTTTCCTCAATTAGTTCATATTTATGATGTAATGCACTATATGTAACAAATATGGACATTGAGCGGTTGTACTTAACAAGAAAGACACAAATTCTCAAGTTAAAATATACTTCAAAAATCTGCTCTGATACCACTAAAACATGTCACACCTTACCCCTCTGTAAGGCATAACATGATCCCGTAGAATACCTAATGAACTACTGAACTTCACCTATCGATAACTCATTAAGTACCCTACAAGGGATTTTAAATAATTTTCTTGCTTTTGACAAGTGGTGAGCATTTTCTAATAGGTATTTAAAACATTTAGTTAAAATTAAAACTAGTTAATATTTTTAGTCCATTTTAGTTTTTCGCAAATTTTATAAAAATTTTGACAGAGTTCTGTCTGTATTTTGAGAAACCAGTTCTTCAAATACCTGTAAAAAGCACTTCCAAAAATTTTTCTCAACAACTACTTCAATTTCACAATCAAACTCAATCCATTTCAACAACTCCACAATCATTTCAATCAATTTCTCAAGTTCAAAATTCAATAATCCTCAAAATACTAGCAATACATTTCATTCAAATTAAATAAAATAGTTTCACTCATATTTCATTAGAGACAAAATAATTTATATACATCCCTACAAAATTTACATCAAAAGAAATACAAACTAAACTTTATTACAAACTTCATACAAAATTTGTACAAGCAGCTCAAGACCCATTTACATATCCATACATTTATATGCAATACATACATCAAAAGAAATATTTACAATTAGGGTATAAATTATACCCGATAACTTCAAGCTGAATGATCTTTAATCCTTAGCAGCTCAGTCTGCTGCTCCTCTAGTCTCTATATCTGTGACAGTAATAAAAGCTATCGCGGAGTACTAGGACTCAGTGGTACACAACATACTAAAATAATCTTTATGCAGAAATAAAATCACATTTATTCAAAATTTAAACTGAGCATGTGAATTAAACACAAAACATAATTTATGAGATTTTAATCCAAAACAATTTCATTTTGAAGTATCAAATCACATTTCATAAAACCCACAGTTAGATCATGCCATTCGAAACAAATAGAATCTCAATAGCCAGAGGCTAAAGAGAAATCACATCACAAGGCTAGCTAGCTCAAATATATGGATATCCATTCACATCCTCTTCTACTGGCACAACTCAACGCTTCTCCAGAGAAGGAATCAAAATTCGAAACTAATTACCCCCACTAGTCATGCTAGTGAGGTGTTCAAATATATGGTCATGACACTGTGATTTCAAAACTTATCTTAACAATTTGCTAAACATTATCATTTCAAATATACACAATAACTTTCACAATTTAAATCAAAACATAATAAATATGGTCAAAATAAACTTTCAACAATTCAAAGTAAAAGCAAAATGCATATTTCATTCACTTTATCAATGAATTTTAAAGCATAGTGATGTAGTGCACAAACCTCAAGCGAGTCGCCTCTTGGCCTTGACTCGGTTCCTCGGGTTCTTTCTCGGTATTCTTTCCAACTGAAACACACAATTTTACAATGTTTCAGTACTAGAACTTCAAATAAATCTAAAATAAATTTAGCTTCACTTTTACCTAGCTCTAACGCGCTAAATTCGATGTTCTTGAAATTTTGTGTTTCGGGTTACTATTCACTATACTGTTCAAGTCAAATTATTGACTTTCTAAGGCTTAATAGGCATGGGAATTCTAACTCCACCCACATACCACATTTTGGTCACTAAACTTGTTGGTTTTGGTCCTTTTCTCAAAACTTAGGTCTTTTAGGAAAAATTGCCAAATTTTCAGTTTTGGTGTCCCTAATTATACTGTTTCATTGGTCAGTTTACTATTGGAATTTGACAAAACTTTCTTCATAGAAAATATTCCTTATTGTCTTAAGTTTATTCTCCTTCTTGAATCACTCCAATTGGAGTTTTTTAGCTCAAGTTATAGCCAAAATACAGTTATTGTTCATGCTGCAGAATTTATTTCTGGCAGATTTATTGCTCCAACTTCATTCAGCAATTTGATCAAGTTAAGTCCATAATTTGATCTAACTTTCTTCATATGAAATGTTCTACTATGCCTTAGGTTTCCATCGGTTCAAAAATCACCTAAATCGGAGTTTTCTAGAGAGTTATAGCCATTAAAACTTTACTGCTCATATGCAATTCTGCAGTTTTGCAGATTCAGTAACTCAGCTTTGCTCAATAATTTGATTGGGTAAATGGCATAATTTGGGTTTCTGTTCTTCATGAAAGTTTTAGGTCTATATCTCATCTAACTACTGGTAAAATTTCAGGTCTTTTTGACCTACCTAGCTCGAGTTATGACCCAAACACGATTACTGTTCATGTGTACTATTCATACTACAGATTTTCAAGTTTGGTCAGTTTGTTCACTAGGTTTTGGTCACTTTTTAGGCATGCTTCCTAAATGAAAATTGTGTCATTTAGTGCCTATTTTCAGTCGCAATTGATCCCATACCAATTGGACTTGTAAAATTTCATTTTTGGTCCCTCAAAGTGGATTTTTGGTCATGCTTCATACCCAATCCGAATTTGACTTTAATTCCAACACTTCTAGCACACTTAATTAGGTCACAAATGACCATTTCTCACTTCACATTAGGTCAAAGACACCATTTCGCCATTTCTCCAAATTTTGTCTCCCAAACCCTAGGTCCAAAACCCTAACTTCCATGTTTAACTCATTTGCTGAATTCTAATTGCATACTTAGAAGTTATACCCTCATTCACACTTAACTAATTCATAATTTGTATCAAAATTATCTATCCTCAAACCTAAATCCTAGCTGCCCACATTTCTATTTGGTCTACCATGCTTGATTTTATTCACTTATTTGTTACTTACAAATGTAACTTAACTACTTAAACATAAATTCTAAGAGAGAATGAAGGAAGAATATCAACCTTAAGTGAGCAGAATTTTTTTAGCTCCAATTCTTCAATTTCACTCCCTTTTTCCTTTTCTTTTCTTCTTCAAATGCTTCCCCAAGTGAAGTTAACAAGTTTTTATGGATTAATTTGAGGAAAAAATAAGGTTAAGTGGGTGGAATCAAGCTTGTATCAAGCTTCCATGGGAGTTTTTTGGTGAGGGAGAGGGAGAGAGAATGGTTCACATTTTTTTTTTTTTTTTTGAGAAGATGAAATCTTTTTCTTTTTTTTTTGTTTCTTTTTTTTTTTGTTTTTATCTCTTAGGAAGACCCAAAAATCCCAATTAAATAAATTCACAAATTCTTATTTTTATGGCATCATGCATGAGGTCATGCATGATGTCATCACCTTTTGACTTTTCCATTTTCCTTTCTTTTTTTTCTATTTATTTTTCTATTAGTTCTTTAATTTAATTGTCCATTCCAAAATTTTCTTTTCTCTGATTTTATTTGACAATTAGGTCAGGAGTCAGCTCCCAGGGTCAATTGACCAAATTGCCACTCGTCGGTTCATCCCGGTTTGCAAATAATTTAATATTTCTTCCGGCTCCCTGACCTAATTATTTGACTAGCTTAACAGTTCTTTTTCATGATTTTCTTTTTTCCACTGTGTTCATAAGGGTCCTAAGGACCGCAGCGTCACATTTTATAGTTTGAAATTTGAGTTTAAAATGGCTTCACAGTCGTTCCCGAGATGGTCACCCGTCGCTCCCGAGACGGTCACCCGTCGCTGTGACTCTCGACTTGTTTAACCTCTTATGTTCTGTTTTTCTTATTTATACTTAACAAATTGATAATCGCTAATTATTTGTGTTTATGGCTTATTTAGTTGTCTTAGATGTGGTTCTAATCCCCTTAATTGTTCGGACCGACACCGGTCACCAGAACAGTGAAATATACCAGGCTATGCAAACGGGGTGTTACACATACTCGGCTAATTTATCATTATTTGCAAGTCAATATTCTCATTATTTCATCATTCATTCATCATAGAAGCATAAGCCCCAAAATAACATTTCACATGTCTTACATGTTTTTCATGCCATTGGCATTCATTACCATTCATATTTTAAATCATTATGTTAACATTTCATAATTTTCATATTTATTGCTCAATTTCTCTAACACTTTTGACCAAGGTATAGTAGGAATTAGGCCATACCCTCTTCATGAGATTTGTAGATGTATATTTTAGTTTATTTTGGCTTTGGAATCACTCAATTTGCATATGTGTAGCTCAAGTTATAGCTATTTTACTAAAACTGGTCAAGTGACCAATTTCCAGTTTCAGGGCATTCCAGAAACCAGGTAGATTCTGGACTCATTTTATCAAGCTATTTTGGATAGGTTATAGTCATAATTTGGCACCTTGTTCTTCATATGAATTGTTCCCCTGTGTCTCAGGGTTACACAGGTTTAAGAATCACTTAATTTGGGGTTTTGTAGAATGAGTTATGGCTAATAGATCAATCCTGGTTCACGGATGCAATATCTTGTGATTTCCAAGTTCCAGGTTTTCACCTCAGTTTTGCATTCAACATTTTAATATTCTACACCTAGAATTTGGATACAGTCTCTAAAACAAAGTTTTATGCCTATATATTAGGTTTCCAGAGCATTTGAATCACCTCAATTTGATTTATACAATGGGAGATAGGCCCTGTTTACTACACGGGGGTCACAGGGCATTTTACTAGAATTGTAGGAATTTTAGTTTCAGCAATACAAATTTACTCTAGGAATTTGACCAATTTACAATTAGAACTGGGCAGTTTGTTCTCTATGAAAATTGTTCTTTTATGTCCCAACTTTCTAACAAAACAAAAATGACCTCATTTGGAGTTCCCTAGTGTAAGTTATACTTATTTTAGTGTGCACTGTTCATTTAATTATTTTCCAGGATTTCAAATTTCCATTTTCAGAGTTAACTCAGAATTCAAGTGACTTCCAGTCAGTTTCAGGTCAAGTGTTCTTCATGAAAAATTTAGTATTTTGTCTTATCTTTAATTTGGCTTTCGTTTCACATCAATTGGAGTTATCTAACTCAAGTTATGAGCATTTGAACTCATTGGACTTAAGCTATCTAGGAGCAGTTCAAATTCACCACTCTATATTCACTCAATTGTTTTGGCATTCCACCAACATTTCACAATAATTGTGTCATACCTTACCCCTCTTTAAGGCATAACATGATCCAGTAGTATACCTAATGAATTACCGACTCCGTCTACCAATAACCCATTAAATACACTACAAGGGATTTTAAAACAATTTTCTTACTTTTTGAAAGTGGTGAGCTTTTATAGCAGGTATTAAAAACATTTACTTAAAGTTTAAAGACTAGTTAAAATTTTTGTCTATTTTTATTTTTACACGAATTTTAGAAAATTTTTGACAGAGTGCTATCTATATTTGAGAAAAATAGTTCTTCAAACACCTATAAAAAACACTTCCAATAATTCATTTCATAAAAAACAACCACTACCACAACACAAATCAACATCATTTCTCCCAACTCCATAATTCAAAATAATTCTCAATTCAATTGTCTTCAAAAATAATATTAAATAACTTCATTCATATTCCACTAAAGAAAAATTAATTTACATTCATTACAAAACTCAAAAATAAGTTTGAACATTACAATAATTTGCATTTCATTAAATACCAAAATAATATAATAAGAGTTTTTGTACAACTGCTTAAACAATTTACATACATATAATTATATGCATACATCAAAATCTAATGTACAAGGGTATACCTCTAATATACCCGAAGTTAATCCCAATGAGTCTTCAAGGCGCAGCTACCGGCAATCTCACTCGGTTGCTCTATCTTTACTTTCACCTACGACAGCATACAAAGCTATCACTGAGTGGTGAACTCAATGGTGCACAACCATGATTTAAAACATGATATACAATGCCTTTCCAAAATTTTAGTAAAGAATTTGGAAATCTTGAAATTCAATCAAAATTCCAAAAATCAAAATATTCGTTGCCAATAAAATAAATCATTTGTTAAAATGACTCTGCTCAAGAATTTCAATTTATCAAATCATAACTGAACATTTAAAGTAATTCCAGTAATTTATGGAAACAAATCTTAATTCCAATAAAATCAATTACGCATAAATCCCATTTGAAATCATAATTCTTATTGTTCAAAATCCATTCTTTATCTCACTAACTATGCAAGACTAATCCGTAAGGGCCATCTTCAAGATGATTCTAACTCTCTATGGTCGGGGAGGTCGAATCGGGATTCTAACTCCCCATGGTCAGGGAGGTCGAATCATCGTGCACAATACACAACACAATAATGAAACTTTCGAAAGGGCCAATGAAAAACTTAGATCTAACCTCTAATAAGAGGAGAATCTAAGCCTGTGCACATACCATGGTATTCAAAACAAAACAAAGCTAACTCCATTGTCTCTTCAACAAATGAGAGAGATGGGTAATAACCTAGTCAAGCATCTATAGTGAGATATAAAACAATATCATGAATCTCTTTATCCTTTTTGTGATCATAAATCACAACACAATTCAAATCAATTTCAATTCTAATATCCAAAAGTTTTTATGCTCATCACAATTCAAAAGAAATTTTATCCATTCCCATGTCAAGTATGTTTCAATCAAAATTTTTCCAAAGCTAACTTTATTCAATTCATGACAAAATAAAATCATAACTAATTTCATTTTCTAAAACTAAACTCATTCATACCATAACATAATTCAATAATTGTTGAGATAAATTCAATATTTGATAAACATAATACAATAAGAAATGATATCATTTAGTCAAAAGACATATGAAGAAACATAACCAATAAAAACACTAGTTGTGCACAAATCTCTTTATTGACTAGTTTACTCCAAATTTCGATTTTTTCTTGAAGATCCCTTTCCAGTCTCTTTTTCAACTGAAACACACAATTTACAGTGTTTCGGTATCATAACTTATAATAAATCCAATAAATAATTCATGTTTACTAAATTCTAGCCCTAATATGCTTAAATTAACGTTCTTTGAAATTTGCATTACGGGGTTACTATTCATGGCACTATTCAAGTCAAAATATTGACTTTCTCATGCTTAATAGGTATGTGAATTCCAATTACACTCACATACCACATTTTGAGTGTTAAATTTGTTGGTCTTTGTTGCCATTTCAATTTCTAACTCTCCTAAGAGAAATTGCTATTTTTCAGTTTTGATCCCCTATTTTGCATTGTTCCATTGGTCTGGTTATTGTGGAAATTTGGCTAAGTATACTTCATCAAAGTTGTTCCTTATTGTCTTATCTTTAATTTTCTTTTTGAATCACTCCATTTGGAGTTTTTTTAGGCTAAGATATGGTCATTTTACTAAGGCTGGCCAGATTAGTGTTACCCAGAATTTCTGAGCTTGTTTAGGTTCTGGCAGTTTTGGACAACTAAATTTGGGTGGCAATTTCATTTGGTTATGTGCAGAATTTGGGTTGGAGTTCTTCATGAAAGTTGTAGTGTTATGTCATATCTTTCCAATGCCATAAAAATCAGGTCATTTGAACTTGCCTAGGCCAAGTTATGGCCAAATGAACAAACACTGTTCATTTGGTCATTTTCGTACAGTGGCAGTGCACATTACCCAGATTTGACCTAATTGTTCACTATCTAAATGTCATTTTCTGGGCATGGTTTCTAAATGAAAATTGTGTCTTTATGTATCTAATTTCATTCTCAATTGGCTTCACACCAATTGGGTTGGTAAAATTTTAGTTTTGGTCCTTGAAATGGACCTAGGTCAGGCTATCCAGTATGTCCCCTCACCAATCCAAATTTGACTAAACTTCTCACTATTTAACACATTCTAAATTACACCATTTAACCATTGTAAACCTCACTTAGGTCAAAGTAAATCAATTTACCAAATTCTCAATTTTTTCCCCCAAACCCTAAGGGTCAAAAACCCTAATTTTTCTACTTGATTAAATTCTTGTAATTAAAGTGTATAAACACTATCTGAACACTAAATTAAGCTTAATTACACTTTTAATTCCCTCAAAATCCATCAAACCCTACCCATTCTAATGTTGGCCGAAATTCCATTAGTCCCTTAATCCAACATTTTTGTTTAATTTTTACACAATTCCTAAGTTAATTCAATTATATGTGCATAAATTTAAAGAGAGAAATTGAAATTCACTACTAACCTCTTTCTTCAATTTCTCAAGCTCTAGTTTCTTCAATTTCTTCTTCCTTTTCCTTCTTCAATCTTCTTTTTATGTTGCAAGAGCAAGGTTTAATTAAGTGAGTTGGGAAATTAGGGCTAAGTTTGGTGTTTAATCAAGCTCCAAATGAGCTTAATGGTGGTTTGTGAGAGAAAGATGGGAGAGAAGAGAGAGGTGTGGGTCGGCCAACTTGGAATAAGAAGAAGAGTGATTTTTTTTTCTTTTCGTTTTTGTTATTTTATATGTAATTAACTTTAATTAACATGGTCAAAGATTGTGGGAAAATTAAATTGGATTTTGACATCACCCATGATGTCATCCAAGTGATGTAATAACACTTTTTCTCTTTTTTTTTCTTTTTCTTTTATATTTATTTTTCTATTAGTTCTTTAATTTAATTCTTGATCCTGAAATTTTCTTTTCTCCGATTTTATTGGACAGTTAGGTCAGGAGTCAGCTCTATAGGTGAATTAACTAAATTTCCCCTCGCTAGTTCAATCCGGTTTGTAAGTTATTCAATATTTCTTTCGGATCCCTGACCTAATTATTTGACCTGCTTAATAACTCTTTTTCATGATTTCTCTTTTCCACTGTGTTCATAATAGTCCTAAGGACCGCGGCGTCACATTTTTCGATTCAGAATTCGAGTTATGATTGACCTCGCAGCCATTTCCCGGTAAGGTCACCTATCGCTGTGACTCCCGGCTCATTTAAATTTTTATGCTTTGTTTTTCTTCTTTATACTTAACTATTTGGCAATTACTAATTATTTGTATTCAGAGCTTATCTTGGTATCTTAGATGTGATTCTAATTCCCTTAATTGTCCGGACCGACACGGATCATCGAAATAGTAAAATGTACCAAGCTATGCAAATAGGGGTGTTACAATTCTCCCCCCCTTAAATAAATTTTATCTCGAAATTTTATCTGGTATCAGTCTCTGAACAGCTGTGGGTGCTGTCTCCTCATGTCCTTTTCATGCTCCCAAGTAGCCTCTTGGCCCGAATGATGATTCCACAGTACTTTAACCAATACTATTTACTCATCAATTGCTCACCTCGTGTGCCAAGTTTCTTATGAGCTTCTGTCATAAGTTAGATTCAAATTTATTTCAATTTTAGAGGTAAGCAAGTCTTTGTGCTAGTGGATCCACTTTTTCTAGAACCTCATATGATCCTATGAGTGAGAACTTAGTTTTACTCTTTTCTTATCAAATCTCTTGATCATTTGATGAAACCTTCAATTTATTTTGGAATATTTTAGTCTTTTTTTACTATTGTTTTAGCAATTATTGTCACACCCTACGCCTCCATAAGATGTAACATGATCCCGTAGTACACCTAATGAATTACCGTACTTCGCCTACCGATAACCCATTAAATACACTACAAGGAATTTTAAATAATTTCTTACTTCTTTTTAAAGTGGTGAGCACTTTTGACAAGTGTAAAAACTTTTTAATCGAAGTTAAATCACACATTAGGTCTGAAATAGCCATAACTTTTATAAAAGTTTCGGCGGAGTGCCATCTATATTTTGAGCAAAACAGTTCTTCAAAAACCTATAGAAAACACTTCCAATATATTTGTTTCAGTCCCAAACTCCAATATGGCTCAACACAAATCAATTTTCTTAAACTTAAGTCAAACTCAACTCAACATCACTTTCAGTAGTTTCAAAAATAGAATGCAAAATGACTAAATATTTCAAAGCTAAGATAAGAAAATTATAGTACAACATTTTTATAGGCCAAAATAATTTATAACTTTAGTTTATAACTGCTTAAGACCAAGCACAATATATACATACAGTGCACATATATTACAATAAAAATTACAAAAAGGTGGTATACTCAATATACCCGGCAAAATCTCAAAGTGTAGCACAAGCAGCCTACTCTGCTACTCTGTCTGTCTGTCTACCTGTGACAGCAATGAAAAAGCTATCGCTGAGTAAAATTTACTCAGTGGTGCAAAATAACATTTTAAAATGCGGTATATAAAACTTTTATTGACAATTTACAATTCAAATAATTCACAATTTTCAAAGCTCATATAACACAAATTTGATCAAACAATTGAATAACACAGTATTGCCAATCAATAACACAACTTAGGTCATAGCAAAAACTTTTTCGAACATGCCGTATTGTACACCACGACAAGGCAAACTTACCCCACTAATCGAAATCAATGAGGGAGATGGCTAGCTAGCTAATGAGAACTCATCATACTCACCTCAGACTGGCAAGTCTAAGAGGGAGGAATATAGTCATACTCACCTCATAAATGGAGGAGGAATATAGTGTACTTATCAGAGCACTTGCAGGCATTACGTATCGTCATCCCTGCAAGCTCCTGGGCAGAGAGTCACGCTTCACTACAGTTCACGCGTGAGAGTTCCCGGGAATCGTAGGCGTTACGTATCACTGTCCCTACTTTGCCCTGATACCACTAAACACATTTTATCTCAAAATTTCCATTTACAAAGTAGGCAACACAATAATTCTCAAATAAAATTCTCAAAGCCAAAATAATAAAAAATTATTCATAACTCATTTCTCCGAATAAAGTTTCTAGTAAAAGTAGTGAATATAGAAAATATTGTGCACAGATCTGATCTGAGTCACCTCTAGGCCTTAACTCAATGTTCCTTATGCTTCTCAATATCCTTTTCAATTGAAACACATAATTTAAAGTGTTTCAGTAATCAGTTAACTTGTTTCTAATAATGTCACACCCTACCCCTCTGTAAGGCATAACATGATCCCGTAGTATACCTAATGAATTACCAACTTCGCCTACTGATAACCCATTAAATACACTATAAGGGATTTTCAAAAACTTTTCTTACTTCTTTTACAGTGGTGAGCACTATTTACAGGTGTTAAAAACCTTTTTGAACTAAGGTGAATTAACTAACACATTTAGACTATTAGTAATTTCTGTAAAAAAATTTTGGCAGAGTGCCCTCCGTAATTTGAATAAAACAGTTCTTCAAAAACCTGTAAAAAGCACTTCAATATTTTTCTCAATCTCAAACTCTAGCATAATTCAACACAAATCCATAATAATTTTTCAAAGACTGAGATACAAGAAATATAATACAATTTTTACAAGTCTAAATAACTCATAATTTATTTTACAACTTTAATGTACAATTTTAATTTACAACTGCTCAAAACCAAGAACACTATATACATACAGTGAACATACATTACAATATAAAAAGCAGAATATGGTATACTCAATATGCCCGATGATTTCTCGCTGAATGTACTAGCAGCCTAGTCTGCTGCCCTGTCAGTCTGTCTACCTGCGACAGCAATGAAAAGCTATCGCTGAGTAAAATTTACTCAGTGGTGCAGAATAACAATTTGAAATGCGATATATAAATCTTTTATTGACAGTTCACAAATCAAATGATTCACAATTCCATTTCACAATTTACAAAATTCACCTAACACAAATTTGATCAAGTAATTGAATAATACCGTTTTGCAAATTAATAACACAATTCGATCAAATAACTGAATAACACAGTTTTGCCAATCAATAACATAATTTAGGCCATGACACAATTTTTTCCACACATGCCGTGTTGTACACCACGACAAAACACACTCACCCCAATAATCGAAATCAATGAGGGAGGAAGTTAGCTGAATAATGAGTACTCATCCACACTCACCTCAGACTGGCAAGTCAAAGAGGGAGGAACATAATCACACTCACCCCAGACTGATAAGTCAAAGAGGGAGGAATATATCAACAGTGTCATGCCAAATGTAAATCAAAACAATTTCAAATCACAATATTTCATACAAACCATAAATCATATTTTATCTCAAAATTTCCATTTGCAAAGTTGGTAATACATTAAGTTCCAAATAATATTCCCAAAACCAAAGCAATCAAAACTTATTCATAACTCATTTCTCTACATAAATTAGCTAGTAAAAGCAGTGAATATAAAAGTATTGTGCACGGACACAATTTAAAACTATAATGTTGAATTAAATTTTTAAGTAGAAAATGAGAAGTCAAACTTATTGTGCACAAACCTAATTTAAAACAATAACGTACAAATAATCATAATTTATTTCAACTGAAAAATTCAAAAGAAATAAATATTGTGCACAAACACAATTTAAAACAATAACGTACAAATAATCATAATTTATTTCAATTGAAAAATTCAAAAGACAGAATACATGCATTGCAAGTTCAGTGAAGGCCAAACTGGTGATAGGGAAGGAGTTAGTTTGAATGGAGTGGTACTGTCCCAAAGTAATCACTTTAAATATCTAGGCTCAGTCCTTCAAGTAGATGGGGGATGTGAGGAGGATGTTAGTCATAGGATTAAAGCCGGATGGTTAAAGTGGAGACATGCCATGGGAGTTTTATGTGATCGTAAGATTCCCAATAAATTAAAAGGAAAATTTTACCGTACAGCAATACGACCGGCTATGTTATATGGTAGTGAGTGTTGGGCACTGAAAGAGTCGTATGCATCTAAGATAAGAGTTGCAGAGATGAGAATGTTAAGGTGGATGAGTGGCCATACTAGACTAGATAAAGTCCGTAATGAAAGTATTAGAGAAAAGGTAGGAGTGGTGCCAATTGAAGATAAGTTGAGAGAAGGGAGATTAAGGTGGTTTGGTCATGTGAAGCGTAGACATACGGAGGCTCCAGTTAGACAAGTAGAGCACATTAGGTTAGAGGATAGAAAGAAAAAAAGGGGCAGACCTAAATTGACTTGGAGGAGAGTAGTACAACATGACTTAGAAGCATTACACATTTCTGAGGATTTAATCCAAAATCGTTCAGAGTGGAAAAAGCGAATCCATATAGCCGACCCCAAATTTTTGGGATAAAGGCTTAGTTGAGTTGAGTTGAGTTGAAAAATTCAAAAGAAATACTTATTGTGCACAAACCTTTGATAACTGTCTCTTGGCTCTGACTCAGTGTTTCCTTCCCCTTCCCTGAGTCTTTGCTAACTGAGAAACACAATTTGAAGTGTTTCAGTACTTAATTAAACTGTCTCTAACGATAATGTTTGATAAATAATTCACTGAATGCTATTATTTGCTTAATCAACCTAATATGTCGACCCTCGATGCATTCTAGGTAAATTAGGTTTTAATGTTACTAACATGTCACATTCGATAGTCTTTTAGGGTTGGTACATGTTACCAAATTCATTTCCGTGTATACTGCATTTTCTTGCGATTTGCTGGATTCCGGGATACTAGTTTAACCTAGCCGGACGACCTAGTTCCCTCAGTTTTCGGGTTTCGATCAAAACTACAAACTTGTAGATCTATGTCTTATGGAACGCGGGGCAAAATTTCAGGTCATTCTGAGTTGTGTAGGCCAAGTTATGGTCATTTTACTATTGCTGGTCAAATTGCACCAAAATTGGTCATTTTAGGTCACTTTAGGTCATTTTAGGTTCGGCCAGTTTTTGGACCCGAACTTTTGTAAGCTGTTTAACTTACTTATGGTCATTTCTGGGCTTTGGTGTCTTCATAAGACTTTTATATATGGGTCTTAAATATTCATGGTTAAAATTTCAGGTCAATTGGACCTGTTTTGAGTGAGTTATGGCCTAAACACTAACTGCTGCCCAAATGGTCAATTTTCAGGTCTCAATTGTACT
The DNA here is from genome assembly GCF_030052815.1 of Hevea brasiliensis. Lineage (NCBI taxonomy): Eukaryota > Viridiplantae > Streptophyta > Magnoliopsida > Malpighiales > Euphorbiaceae > Hevea > Hevea brasiliensis. The sequence continues at coordinate 54,550,445 of NC_079500.1, read as the reverse complement.
TAATCCGGATTTGGTCATTTTTCAAGCTACCTTGCAAGCAGAATTTTGGCAAGCTTCCTTCATGAAAGTTGGCACATTTTGTGCCTAGTTTCACCTCCAATTGGTCTCATACCAATTGGAGCCACACACTTAAAGTTATAGGCCTAAAATACAAACTGCCTTATTGCAATTCTTGCATACATATCAAACATCACTTTTAACACTCAGCAAACTTAACATTCAAACTAATTATGGTTGTACCATGACCTAAACATAATTCACAACACATTATAGGTCATTTTGGAAGCTTACAATTACATTCAATGTGCACCAACAAGTGCAGAATTTGCCCAACTCAATTTACAACAATTTAACTCCATAACCAAGCTCATTCACATGTCCAACCTTCACACCACTATACATACATTCAAACTGCCATAACAACCAACACATTTTAACATCATTATTCCATAAACCAAGCATGAATTCCAGCATTCTTCAAGAGTTAACAAACTGCCACAATGGTACACTTACATTCCTTTACTTTCCAAGCTTTAAATCTCATTTTACATTTACATATACTAAGTATACATTACCTAAACAATTTCCTACACAATATACATTTAATCAATCATTTAATTCACCATTTATAAGCACAATTAAACTGCCTTCAAGGTGTTTCCATGGCTGCCAAAAGTGCACATTCCCATTCAACATCAAAACTCAAAAATTTCTCCATAAATCAAACACCCATAACACCCTTACAAACTTTAACAAAGCAACAATCAAAAACTCAAACTTACCTATGGATGAGACTTCTTAAATCTTCACCAAAACTTGGTCTTCTTGCTGCCAATCTACTGCCCAAGTGGTGTAGACTAACTTTGATGAAGGAAGGTAGAAGGAAAGAAGCTTGAATCTCATATGCATGGAGCTTCAACCATGCGTCAATGGAGTTTTTTTGGGAGCAAATTTTCTGCTGGTTCTAAGGTTGAAGATGAAGATGTATATTCTGCTCAAATGAAGCTTTAGTGGTCCACTTAAATGAGTTAGTGGACCACTATGTAAGAATTAAATCATTGTTTATTCTAAGGTTTCATTTTTCCACATTTAACTCCCAATTTTTGCTATTTACATTAGGTACCACCAATTTAATTTTTCATGACATTTTCCAAGTGTAATATTATTTATTTTTAATGGACATTTAGGTCAAAAGACAACTCGGGGTGTCAAATGACCACAATGCCCCTGTTCGGGTTGCATTCCTGATTTTTCGGTAACACCGGGTTTTGTTCGTTTTTCGATTTCTCACTTTTTTTTGTACTAATTATTTAATTTTTCTTTGATATTTCTAATGATATTTCTACTTCAATTAATGTCTCTTTAACTCCTAAAAATATTTTTCAGGGTTCCCCGCGGTCCAGGGCTAGTCAACGGTCCACGCCGTGACTTCCCGGTGCGGTCACCTATCGCTAGGGTTCTCGGCTCGCTTAACTTAGTTGCATTTCTTTACTATTATTTTTCCTTTATTTTTCTTGTATTTTCTTTTCTTGTATTTCATTATTTAATGTCTCCTCACTCATATCGAAGTGTAGTTCTAGGCATTCTAGCTGTCCGGACAACACTGGTCACCAGAACAGTAGAACGCACTATCGAACTTAGGGGTGTTACAAATAATAAGATCTAATATCTAAATTTTCTTGGTACTATTCCCTTCAATTCATTTCATTAGTCAACCTACAATGTTGACCATTAATACACACTAGGTGAATTAATTTTAATGTTCCCAATTTGTCACATTTTGTAGTCTCTAGGTGTTGGTATATGTTACCAGTTTCATTTTAAAGCTTATTGCATTTTATTGCCATTTTCTAGATTTCATGGCCAATGTTTACTGTCTATTGGACCAGGCTAGAGTGTAAATTTAACAAATTTCTCTTCATTAAATTGTTTCTCATTGTGTCTTCTTTAATTTTCTTTTTGAATCACTCTATTTGGAGTTGTATAGCTCAAGTTATGCTTAATTAACCATAACTAGGTCAAATCTAAGTTTTAGTTTCCTTTTTAGGCATTTTCGATTCTGAATTTACTAATTTATTTGGACTGTTTGTAATCACATTAAGGTCTAGCATTCTTCATAAGTATTGTTGCCCTATGTCTTAGGGACAACCAGAAATTTCGTTTACCATTTTTCAAGTCTTATAAAAATCTTTATAGACAAATTGTTAACTTGGACTCAAAGGTCCTATATTGGCATGGTCCTCAATTAGGACAATGGCTTAACCTTAAATTATGACCTTATACATTTATAATTTGAGGAAGTTGTCTAAAACAATATTTTAGGTCTCATTCTTAGCTTTCTAGATTGGTATGGCTCATTTAAATTGGACACTTCTGGTGAGAGATATGCTTATTTGAATTTTCTGGATTTTATGGTCAAATGTGCTAATTTCAGATTTAGTGTGCCAAATTAATCAAGTTAATTGACCTAGTTCCCTTGATTTTTGGGTTTTGGTCAAATTACCAATATTATAGATCTATGTCTTATTGAAATTTTGGGACAGATTTCATGTCATTTGGAGTTCTATGGACCAAGTTATGGTCATTTTACTAATGCTGGTCAAGTTGCACTCATATCGCAAAGTTTAGGTCATTTTTAGGTCAAAGTCAATTCGGCCAGTTTTTGTAGCCCAAATTGTGCAAGCATTTAGACTTGATTCTGGTCATTTTTGGGCTTTAGTGTCTTCACAAGAGTTGTAGATCTATGTCTAAGCTTTCCATGGTATAAATTTCAGATCATTTGGACCTGTTTTGAGTGAGTTATGGCCAAAATACTGACTACTGTTCAAATGGTCAATTTTGAGGTTTGCAATGTTACCAATCCGGATTTGGTCAATTTTCATGTCACTTTCTGGATAGAATTTAGGTAGGCTTCCAACATGAAAGTTGGCACATTTTGTGTCTAGTTTCACCTCCAATTGTCCTCATACCAATTGGGGTCACAATTTTTCACTTATAGTCCAATTTGCATACTGCCCTTACTAACCTAAATCTGCATTTGAGAATTTACACTTCTAATGTTTACCATTCACATTTCAATTTGGTCAAATGACCAGCAACAACTCAATTTGGTAATTTGTCCAGCAACAACTCAGTTTAATGAAATAAAATGTCCAACAATAGTTCAATACAACCAATATCCAGCCACAATTTAATTGATCAAGTATCTAGCAATTTAATCCATGTCCAAGTACAATTCAACTCTCCAAACCTAATTCAACTAATCAAAATCCATAAAATACTTAAATTAACATTAATTATACATGAATTTAAGGCCTTCCTAAGCACATCAAGGCTGCCCAATTTACACATATACTTCAAGCTCCCATTTTCAATTCACAACCTCACTTCACATACCCAATTCAAACTATACCCATGGTAATCAAACTCTTATGCATTTAAACACTCTAATCAACCTTAATTCCTATCAAATACAAGTAAAAATAAGTCACTAACCATGCATTTTCATGGCTGCCAAAAGGTACCCCCATCAATAACTCAATTAATTCCTTAAATTTTTCAACCAAAATACTCTCCATAACTTCAACACAAACTTTAGTTAAGCAAGGGAAGAAAATAAGCACTTACCTCTTATTGGAGCTTGCTAAAACCTCATCAATCTTGCTTCAAATTACCATCAAATGCTTCCTTGTGATGTGAGGATTAAAGTTAATGAAGTGAGCCTTAGGTTTTGAGTTGAAATTGGTGGAGTTATGGGAGCTTTAAAATTCGGCCATGGAGGTTTCTAATGGAGGAAGAGAAATTCGGCTAGCGATAAAATGAGGAAGAAGATGAAGATTGTGTTGTCCTCATGTGGTGTTATATGGCCACTAATGCTCCAATAACTTAATTTAACATTAATTTATTCATAAATTTCCATTATCCCAAATTTCCACCCCTTAATTTCCCTTAATCACATTTTATCTTTAATTTCATTTTTCATTAAATTTTCAAAATATAATACCACTTATTTCTCATGGACATTTAGGTAAAAATCCAACTCTAGGTGTCAAATGATGAAAATGCCCCTCTTCGGGTTGCATTTCTGATTTTTCGGTAACACCGATTTTTACCGGTTTCTTGAATTTTTCGTTTTTCTTTGTACTAATTCTTTAATTTTTTTTGACATTTCTAATGTCAATTATGCTTCAATAGATGTTTTTTTAAGTCTTCAAAATATTTCCCAGGGTTCCCCACAGTCCAGGGCTAGTCAACGGTCCACACCGCAACTTCCTAGTGCGGTCACTCATCGCTACGGTTTTTTTCTCGTTTAACTTAGTTACATTTCATTGCTATTATTTTTCCTTTATTTTTATTTTATTTTCCTCTATTGTATTTCATTATTTCATATCTCCTCACTAATATTTAAGTATAATTCTAGGCATTCTAGCTATCCGAACAGACACTGGTCACCAAAACAGTAAAACGCACTACCGAATGTAGGGGTGTTACAATTATTTTCCTCTGTAGTCTTTTCTTTTTTTTTTTTTAAATGACCTTGTTGGTCATATATGAACTGCTTATCTCTTTATTGGCCATAGGTCCATAACCGTTATCTTACCATCTCCATTTATGACCAAGGCTTATGTGCCATTTTGCACTATCTTGTTTGCTTTTGTTTAACTTATTTCTTTCTTGATAAAATAGTTCGGGATATCGTTACACGTCTTAAGTAGGTTATTTGCCCTTTGGCAATTCCTCTTCTAGTGTTTTTCTCATTTCTTACTGTTCTATTTGTTTCCTTTTTTTTCATTCCACAACTTAACTTTAATTATTTTTTCCTCAATCTTATCTTCTTCCTTAACTTGACTATCGAGTCATGATTTAGCACCTCTTATCATCCCTAATAAATTCACTATACTTCAATATTATTCCACTATACTTCAATATTACTTTGATTTGGTCCTCTGACCATTCTAGTCAACACTTTAACTAATATTCATAACGTTTCTTTATTACATTTGCACCAACTATTCTAATTTTTACTTCCACAACTCTTTTATCTATCGATATTCTATAGCTTATTTTGCACTGATGTGTAGTCATTACTTCCTTTTGTACTAAACTATAACCTTTCGATATTCTAACTTTAGGGTTTTAAATCCCGGGTTAGGATTTTCAAACTCCCTTCCAATAATAAAATTCTGTCCCGACAGAATTTTAACGAAACAGATGCCGTTTGCAATAATCCTCATCTTAGTGCACTATCGGGTAGTACGTAGCTCTACACAATAATCTCAAGTCAGTACTGTAATCTACAGTTTACAGTACAAACATTAAGAACATTGCATAGTTACTATGATACAATCCAATAGATCAAACTTTCCTATATTTTATCCTTTTCGAATTCACTAATATTCAGAACTTATTCTGATTACAATATTTATTGACAATTACTAACAGTAACATCTTTGCCCTCATCTAGAGCAATTATATTACTATAATTTACTTTTAGCTCTTGCCTTATATTAAATAGGCTCACTAATTAACTTATAATTTATTGTATACTAATAATTACTTTTCACTGGCAAATTCTTCCAAAACTAATGTCAATTACACTTATTATCGTAGTTTATATCCTAAAGGACTAGTTACTAATGCATCAAAATTTATTCCCATGTAAAGGAATAACAGCAGAACATATAATTCTAACACTAACATTCAAATAAGTAGTGCTGGGGTCAAATAATAGCTAATTGTTTCCTCTAAAAATTAAAAACTTACCAGCAGCTACATCTGAAGTTTCTGCTATTTCTCTCTAGCGCATAATGGACGCTCTGACTGATGCGCTACTATGATTGGGTGGATTCGCTGTGCTTGGATTGTGAGGAGTACTAACTCTATTTCTAGCTTGGCCCTGACCAACTGTCTGTGAACTCTGGAGAGAAGATCGAGGTGCTCTAGTACAATCTCTAACAAAGTGTCCATGTTCACCACAATTATAGCGGGCTCCATTGGCCTTATGACACATACCCTCGTGTAACTTACAACATACCTCACAGACACTGATAGGGTAGGAACTTCTGATTCTTTGCCAACGGATTCTTAACTGTTTTTGCCCTGAAGATTTGCCTCTGTCAGATCCATAACCACTAAGCTCTCCAGTGTTCTTCCTTTTTCTCAAATTACTATTAGAACTTTGGCCAATCCGTTCCCCACTTTTTCCTTTTTCATGTAACTCTTGCGGGGGTTGGGTTGGTGCTTGGGCTTGGGATGACAGATGATCAGCCATTTGTGCGGTAATTTGTACCGGTGGAATTGGTACAGTCGGATTTTCAACACTCTGAGGAGCTGAGGCCTCCCCTTGTGCCTCAACTGTAACTGGTTGTTCTACTGGTTTATCTCCCTCCTCTATTTCTATTCAAAAAATCTTCTTTTCTGGGACAACCTACACAAGGAGATTTCTCTCCGTCAGTTCATATTTATGATGCAAATGTACTATATCTATCAAACATTTGAGCAGTTGTAATTTCCGACAAAATATTTTAAATTCACAATTCAAAATTTACTTTAAAACCATTGCTCTGATACCACTAAAACATGTCACACCTTACCCCTCTGTAAGGCATAACATGATCCCGTAGTATACCTAATGAATTACCGACTCCGTCCACTGATAACCCATTAAATACAGTACAAAGCATTTTAAAACAATTTTCTTACTTTTTGAAAGTGGTGGGCTTTTATAGCAAGTATTCAAAATATTTACTTAAAGTTTAAAGACTAGTTAAAATTTTTGTCCATTTTTATTTTTACCCTAATTTTGGAAAATTTTTGGCAGAGTGCCATCTATATTTGGGAAAAATAGTTCTTCAAACACCTGTAAAAAACACTTCCAATAATTCATTTCATCAAAAACAACCACTACCACAACACAAATCAACATCATTTCTCCCAACCCCATAATTCCAAACAATTTTCAATTCAATTGTCTTCAAAAATAATATTAAATAACTTCATTCATATTCCAATAAAGAAAAATTAATTTACATTCATTACAAAACTCAAAAATAAGTTTGAACATTACAATAATTTGCATTTCATTACATACCAAAATAATATTATAAGAGTTTTTGTACAACTGGTCAAACAATTTACATACATATAATTACATTCATACATCAAAATCTAATGTACAAGGGTATACCTCTAATATACCTGAAGTTAATCCCAATGAGACTTCAAGGCGCAGCTACCAACAATCTCACTCGACTGCTCTATCTTTACTTTCACCTGCGACAGCATACAAAGCTATCGCTGAGTGGTGAACTCAGTGGTGCACAACCATGATTTAAAACATGATATACAATGCCTTACCAAAATTTTAGCAAAGAATTTGGAAATCTTGAAATTCAATCAAAATTCCAAAAATCAAAATATTCGTTGCCAATAAAATAAATCATTTGTTAAAATGACTCTGCTTAAGAATTTCAATTTATCAAATCATAACTGAACATTTAAAGTAATTCCAGTAATTTATGGAAACAAATCTAAATTCCAATAAAATCAATTATGCATAAATCCCATTTGAAATCATAATTCTTACTGTTCGAAACCCATTCTTTATCTCACTAACTACACAAGACTAATCCATAAGGGCCACCTTGGGGGCGATTCTAACTCCCTATGGTCGGGGAGGTCGAATCATCGTGCATAGTACACAACACAATAATGAAACTTTCAAAAGGGCCAATGAAAAACTTAGATCTAACCTCTAATAAGAGGAGAATCTAAGTCTGTGCACATACCATGGTATTCAAAACAAAACAAAGCTAACTCCATTGTCTCCTCAACAAATGAGAGAGACGGGTAATAACCTAATCAAGCATCTATAGTGAGATATAAAATAATATCATGAATCTCTTTATCCTTTTTGTGAGCATAAATCACAACACAATTCAATTCAATGTCAATTCCAATATCCAAAAATTTTTATGCTCATCACAATTCAAAACAAATTTTATCCATTCCCATGTCAAGTATGTTTCAATCAAAATTTTTTCAAAGCTAACTTTATTCAATTCATGACAAATAAAATCATAACTAATTTCATTTTTTAAAACTAAACTGATTCATACCATAACACATTTCAATAATTGTTGACATAAATTCAATATTTGATAAACATAATAGAATAAGAAATGAAATCGTTTAGTCAAAAAACATATGAAGAAACATAACCAATAAAAAACACTAGTTGTGCACAAACCTCTTTGTTGACTAGTTTACTCCAAATTTCAGTTTTTTCTTGAAGATCCCTTTCATAGACTCTTTTTCAACTGAAACACATAATTTTCAGTATTTCTGTGACACTCCTTACCCGTCTACAGTATAGCCGAGTAAGATATGTCACACAGTGTACCGGAATACCCTATTTTATTTTATTCATTTTTATTCTTCTTAATTTATTTCTTTCATAGTTATGAAGTAAAGTATAATTCATTTAAGTCATTTATTGAAATCATAAATTTATTTGAGGTTTCGTAAATTTTATAGAAAATCCGGCAGAGTACCGGCTAAATATAGAGGAAATAGTTCTTCGAAAACTGTGAAAAACACTTCCAATATTTTCAATCAATCCCAAAATCCATTTCATCAACAAAATCTCAATATTTTTTTCAAAAACATTTCCATTTCTCAATCATTCATCTCATATGATAATCATGTAAAAGTCATAAATAAATATTCACTTTTTCATTCATAAACACAATTTTCACTATTTAAACATTACATAAGTTTCAATTACATATGAGAAAATAAAAGTTAATTACAAAATACCCAAAATGAAACCTAGTGTTCTACCAATGCACTGACGTCGGTGAGGTGACACGGACACTATGCAGAGCTGCAGATGATCTCACCCAGTCTGTGGTCTACTGGGCTCTCTATCGGTCTCTCCAGAACCTACGCGTGGCAAAAGCAACGCGCTAAGCAATAGTGCTTAGTGGTGCCAATAATAGAATAAAAAGAAATAACAGAAAATAAATATGCAGTGCATGTTCTGATTTCTTATGCAAACAATTTTTTAATCATTATTGGTAATCTTATTTATTTTGTACTCATTATATTCATAATTTTATTAAATTTATTCACTTTCAATTTTTGGTTCCCCAAGTAACCTATACTGGATGACTGGACTGGATAAATAGGTAAACTGGCACTGGGTATCAAGTAACTCAGGCCGTCACACCATCGGTCATATATGTATCTCCCGGAGTGCAACAGAACAGCTAATGAGTTGTAATAAATATTAGGCACAAGGCCAAGTATCATCACAGTGTCAGAATGGCTAAAAGCCATAAAATCACAGAATGGCATAATGCCATGTACAGTACTGCTAACTGAACCCTAATGGCATGGCAACCTATCCAAACCAATCTTGTTAGGTGTACTAGGGCATGTTACACTTTTAAATTTCACAATTCTTAAAATTGAAGTTTAAGTGTTACTATTCATTTCATTAGTCAACTAAAATGTTGACTTTTGCATAGACAATAGGTACATTGATTCTAATACTCTCAACATACCACATTTTGCATTCTAAAATTGTTGGTATTAGTTGCCAATACCAATTCTAAGCTTAGTGTTAGTTATTCAAAATTTTCAGATTTTAAGCCTCATATTTACAGTTCCATTGGTCATTTATACAGTAGGAATTTGGCAAAATTGTCTTCATGAAAGTTGTTCCTTATTTTGTCTAGTTACATTTCCTTTTTTGAATCACTCTATTTGGAGTTTTGTAGCTCAAGTTATGGCCTAAACACCATAACTGGCCGGATTGGATAGAATCCAAAATTCTGGGCAAAACTGGTTCTGCCAGATTTGGTAACCTAAGTTTGGTTGGTAATATGACTAGGTTATTGTCAGAATTTGGATTTGTGTTCTTCATAAAGTTGTAGGTCTATGTCTCAGTTTTCTGCTGGTAAAATTTCAGGTCAATTGGACCTTTCTACACTGAGTTATAACCAAATGAATAAATACTGTTCATTAGGTCATTTTGCCCAGGCAGAATGCAAGTCACCCGGATTAGGGAAATTTTTAGGCCAACTTAGTTTGGTTTTCTGGGTAGAGTTTCTTCACCAAAGTGGTGCCATTATATGTCTAGTTTCATGTCCAATTGGCCTTGCACCAATTGAACCTCTACAAGTCCATTTATAACTGCCCAAACCTACTGGACTCATGCTCAGTCCTGCAGGTTAGCCAAGGCAGCTCACCCATATACAAATGCCAAGCCTTAACTCACTTCAATTCCTCATCATACACAGCCAAATGGTCACTAATTGACCATTACAAGTTTAATGAATCATCACATGAGCAAACCCTAATGTTGTTAAGTGTGCATATTATTTCATGTTCATACATGCCTAATCTTTGCATTTCACCTACACAACTAAGTTCAATCATGCATTTAGCACTAAGGGCTGCTCATCAACACCTTGCTATCAAGCAAAATCATCAAACCCTAGCTGCCAAAATTTATAAGGTGCACACACACAATTGTTTGTTTTATTTTCTTATATTTCCTACACAATTCATGCCATTTAACATGAATTAAAATAAAAGGAACAAGAATTAGACTGTAACACCCCCCACCTGTCTACAGTGTAGCCGAGAAAGGCATGTCACACGGCGTTCCGGAGCACCTAACCTTATCTGATTTCATCATAGTTCTTGATTTACTTGTTCAAAAACTTTTTCTAAGGTTTAGGCTATTTTTACTGTTTATCAAAATCTGACTAATTTGGAAAATTCAAAAATTTTAATAACAATCAGCAGAGTGCTGTCAATAATTTGGACTAACAGTTCTTCTGAACCTGCTAAAAATAATTTCAATATATAATCAAATTCATAACTCAGATTGTCTCAAAGCATTCTCAATAGTTTCTCAAACGCAGATTCAGTCTCAAAATTTCTCAAACTCAATCTCATTCAGAATTATTATGATTACATAATCAACTCAGATATCAGAATTTTTATATTTCATTAACGTATATAATTTGCCAATTAAGCACATAAATTTGTCCAGTACAGGATATACAAATAAAATTACAGTTACTAATTCACATTACAATATAAGTAGTAATTATAATGTATAGATTAGAAAACATGCTTAAAATGAGCCCTATCTATATGCATTGTTGAGGAGGTGACAACCTTGAACTCTTCTAACACTTCTGCAGATCTGGACTCCAAAAATCTCAGTTGACAGTCTACTGGTTTTACCTTAAATACCTGCGCAAGGAAGCAATTCCATCCCACTAAGCATTTTTGCTTAGTGGTGCAATCGTATAACAAGAAATAATATATACAAATAAAGAAAGAAATAAATCATAATTCGGATACTCAGGAATCAATTTAATTTGGTATGGTATTTCTAGTATCAACAATCTTATATACTAGTTTGTTCCTCTTTGGAAGTGCTTAGTTTGTAACTTTTCAGTAATACTACCCAGTATACAAATTATTCTAACTATATTGTATTTCAAGTCTCTACGGTTCTACAATTTATATTTTTGTTATGTTTCTTTTGCTAATCTCTTTTACTCATTCATTCAATACTTAATTTAATTGTACTGAAATTTCATTATACTTAACTTTCTTAATTGAATAACGTTTTAATTGACTGCCCGTGTAGGCTATACACTGACCAGACTGGATAAACGGATATACTAGTACTGGGTACCTAGTACCTCGGGCCGTCACACCATCGATCACAAAGTATCTCCCGGTGTGCAAATAGTATGGCTAAAAAGCCATATAATCAATCAGGCATTAAGCCGAGTATAATAACACAATCTGTATAGCCATAGGCTATTAAAATCATAGTATGGCATAATAAGCCATAAAACACAATATGACGTAAAGTCATCTACAGAACAGCTGTCAGAATCCTATTGGCATGCCAACCTATCCAAACTAGTCAACTAGGCAAACTAGGGCATATTACAAGATTAAATATTTCTTTTTAGGGTTTACTGGTCATTATACAATTCACTGGTCAATGAAAATGTTGACCTTTTCATACATCATGCATAAGTTGATTCTAGTATCAACATGTCACAATTCGTATTTCAATATGCTGCCAGTATAGTGCAATTTACTATTTTTACAAGTTGGCATTCATTGCCAAATTGCTTTAAGCATCATTGTATGTAAATGTAAAATTCTCAATTTTAGTGTGCTAGATTGGTCTAGCATAAAGTCTTATTTTTCTTGGTTTTTAGCTTCTGGTCAAAGAAGCAAAATTGTGGCTCTATGTCTTATTGCACTCGGGGCAAAATTTCAGGTCATTCTAAGTTGTATAGACCAAGATATGGTCAAATTACTAAAGCTGGACAGATTGCAACTTTAGTGCAAAATTTAGTCAATTTTAGGTCACTTTTAGTTCTGGCAGTTTTGGTACCCGAACTTGTACAAGCTATTTGACTTGGTTCTAGCCATTTCTGGGCTTTGGTGTCTTCATAAGAATTGTAGCTCTATGTCTTATTGCACTCGGGCCAAAATTTCAGGTCATTCTGAGTTGTATAGACCAAGATATGGTCAATTTACTAAAGCTGGACAGATTGCACCTTTAGTGTAAATTTTGGTCAATTTTAGGTCACTTTTAGTTCTGGCAGTTTTGGTACCCGAACTTGTGTAAGCTATTTGACTTGGTTCTGGCCATTTCTGGGCTTTGGTGTCTTCATAAGAATTGTATCTCTATGTCTAAGCTAGCCATGGTAAAAATTTCAGGTCAATTGGACCTGTTTTGAGTGAGTTATGGTCATCCTAATGATTACTATTCATATGTTCAAAAATCTGGGCCTGCAAGGTTGCCATTCCAGATTTGGTCATTTTTAAGGTCAGTTTCTAAGCAGAATTTTGGCAACATTTCTACATGAAAGTTGGCCTATTTGGTGTCTAGTTTCACCCCCCATTGGCATCATACCAATTGGGTTCACAGTTTTACACTTATGACCTACTTTAGGTGCTGCCAGCATATACAACCTGCATTTGAACATCACACTTCCAATTTTAACAATCCTCCTCCTCCCAATACTTCAACATTTAATCATGGCACTTCTATATCTATTGTACACAATTCCAGCAAGAATTTTGGGTAGAACACTCAAGTGCTCAATGCACACAATACACCATTCAAGTTCAACATTCACTTCCACCAAAATTCAACATACCTCAATATCAATATTATACATACACTTCCATATACTCATACCTCAATATCAACTACACATGCTGCCCACAATTTAAAACTATCATATTTCATTTATAAACTTCATATTCACACACACAAATTCATGATATTATAGGCTGCCAAATATGGCAGTTTGCCAAAGCATCAAGGTCCCATTTCAAACCCTTAATTCAAGCACTAACATGCACATACTTAAACATTAACCTACTACAACTTCCATTTGATTTAATCAACCTTAATTCCCATCCATTAAATATAAGAATAAGTCACTAACCATGCACTTTCATGTCTGCCAAAACTAAGGTTCACCAATACTCATCATTTCCTCAATTTTTCTTAGCAATTCAACTTACCAAAAGCTCAACACAAGGATTAATGAAGAAAATTGGAAAGATTAAGCACTAACCTTTTGTGAAGCTTGATCAAACCTCACCAATCTTACTTCCTTTTGCTGCCTAAATACTGCCCAAGCTATGTAGAGCAACTTTAATGAAGAACAAGTGAAGAAATTATGGCTTGAAATGGTGGATTGGAGCTCATGCATGGTGGGCGGCCATGGTGATTTTAGGGAGGAGTTCAATTCGGCCATGGATGAAAGCTTGAAGAAAATGAAATTGTTTAGTGGAACAATCTATCCCAATTGCTTATATAGGTGTCCCAAGATGAGAGTTAGTGGAGCACTTAGGAATAATTTAATGTTTAATCAATTAAAGTTTTATTATTTGCACATTTGCCTCATTTCTTCCACTATTTATATAATGTACCACAATTTAATTTTTCATGACATTTTCAAAGTGTAATACCACTTATTTTTAATGGACATTGAGGTCAAAATTCAACTTTAGGTGTCAATTGACCAAAATGCCCCTCTTCGGGTCAAGTTCAAACTTTTTTTGTAACACCGATTTACTCCTTGTACCGCCGATTTCTTTAATTTTTGTTTTTCGTTTATACTAACTTTCTAATTTTTCTTTGACATTTTCAATGTCAATTACACCTCAGTAGACCTTTAATTATGTCCCAAAAATATTTTCCCAAGTTTCTGGCAGTCCAGGGCTAGTCAACGGTCCTCGCCGTAACTTCCCAGTGCGGTCACCCATCGCTACGAGTTCGGCTCATTTAACTTAGTCACATTTTATCTTTTTTATTTTTCCTTAATTTTTCTCATCACATACTTCATTATTTTATACTTCCTCACTGTCATTACAGTGTAGTTCCAGACATTTCGACTTTCCGAGGCAGACATTAACTGTTGAAACAGTAGAACATACGGACTACGAAAGTGAGGATGTTACATGGACACTAACCTTTTTTTGAGCAGAATTATCCCAAGTTTAAACTTCACTTTCTTGGCTTTTCTTAGCAGCCAATCACCTTGTCAAGTTGTATAGACAAATTTTGTTGAAGTGGACTTAGGGTTTCTAGTGAGATTTGGTGAGTTAGAAAGCTTATATAAGCCTTAATGGTGGTTTTGGGTGGGAGAAAAGGAAACAGCTGGTTTGGGTGAAGGAGATGAATCTAATTGCTTTTAATTATTTTTGTCTCAATTATCTCTTTTTAATAGGTTAGCTTAATTGTGATTGGTGGGGAAAGGGTTGATGACATCATGTGATGTCAAAATTGTCATTTAATCTTATTTTCTTTCCTTTTCTTCTCTACTCATTTTTAAATTTAATTTTTAGCAATATTTATTCATATTTTATATCATAATAATTATTTACTTAACTGGACAAGTCGGCCAAAAATTACCTCTGAAGGCGAAATGACCAAAATGCCCTCCGTTTGGCTTAACAGACTAAAATTATCTGTACCGATTGAAAAATTTTTCTAAGCATTTTCTTGACATTCTAATGCCATAAGAACCTCAACGACCCTTCTCTAGAGTCCAAAAAACTATTTTATAAATTTTTCCTCGGGTCTAAGGCTCCTAGTTGCGAGAACTGCAACTTCCCACTAGGTTACCCATCGCTAGGGCACCGGCTTATTTAACTTGGTTGTATTTTATTTCTAAAATTTTTCTTAAATTTTTCTTATTAATATTTGAGTTAATTATGGTTCCTTACTTTAGTTTAAATATTTTTCCAGACGTTCTAGCTATCCAGACCGACACTGGAACAGTAGAATGCACAGAGTTACTACAGGGAGGGTGTTACAACTCTTCCCCTCTAATTTAAATTTCATCCTCGAAATTTACCTTATGCAAACAGTTGAGGGAACTGTTGCCTCATCGTCTCTTCACTTTCCCAAGTGGCCTCCTTGGTGTTGTGGTGCCTCCAAAGCACTTTCACCAGTGAAATCTGCTTATTCCTCAACTCTTTCACTTCCTGAGCCAAGATCCATATGGGTTCTTCTTCATATGTCAAGTTCGGTTTTACTTCAATTTCTTCCATAAAGATGACATGTGAAGGATCTGAGCGGTACCTTCTTAGCGTAGACACGTGGAACACATTGTGGATCTTGTCCATCTCTGGTGGTAAAGCTAGCCTGTAGGCCACTGGACCAACACGTTCAATGACTTCATATGGGCCAATGAACCTAAGGCTTAACTTACATTTTCTTCCAAATCTCAGTACCTTCTTCCACGATGACACCTTGAGGAACACTTTGTCGCCAACCACATATTCTATTTCTTTCCTCTTCAGGTTGGGATAGGATTTTTGTCTGTCTGAGGCAACCTTCAGATTGGCTTTGATTAGCTTTACCTTCTCCTCAGTCTGTTTCACCAGGTCTGGCTCTACCAGTTTATCTTCACCCAATTCAGTCTAGCACACTAGAGTTCTACATTTCCTCCCATACAGTGCTTCATACGGGGCCATTTGGACACTGGCTTGGCAGCTATTGTTGTATGCAAATTCTGCCAGTGGGAGGTATTTATCCCAACTTCCCTCAAACTCAATAACACAACTCCTCAGTATATCTTCAAGGACCTGACATATATTTCATGTTATTACTATCATTTTAGTTCAATATTTGTATTAGTTCAATTGGTTTCAATTGTTTACCCGGATTACTCTTTCTGATTGCCCATCCGTCTGAGGATAGAAAGCTGTGTTGAAGTGGAGTTGTATACCGAAGGATTCATGCAACTTCTTCCAGAATCTCGATGTAAACCTTGGGTCTCGATCAGATATGATGGAAAGTGGAATTCCATGCAGTCTAACTATCTTACTGATATACAATTCTGCTAACTTCTCCAGTGAGTAGTCAGTCCTAACTGGCAGAAAGTGTGCTGACTTCGCCAATCTATCTACTATCACCCATAATGCATCATGCTTCTTCTGGGTGAGAGGTAGACCACTTACAAAATCCATGGTGACCCGATCCCATTTCCATTCAGGTATGCGCATAGGCCGTAGCAAACTCGATGGAACTTGATGTTCTGCCTTGACTTGCTGACATGTCAAGCATTTAGTCACATAATCAGCTATGTCCTTCTTCATACCAGGCCACCAATACTAAAGCTTCAAATCATGATATATTTTTGTAATTCCTGGGTGCATAGCATAAACACTGGTGTGTGCCTCTTTCAAGATACTGGCTTCCAATTCCCCATCATCTGGTACACTTACTCTTCCTTTGTAGAACAGACACCCATCTGCTTTCACCTCATAGTCAATTGCTTTCCCTTCTGAGATTTTGCTCATAATAGTTATTAACTTTTCATCTGCCTTCTGCTCATCTAAAATATGCTGTAGCAGGTTTGGCCTCACTTGCAACTCAGCCAAAATAGCTCCATCTCGAGCCAAGGATAGACAGGCATTCAATGAGCTCAAAGCTGTGATGGATTTTCTGCTCAAAGCATCAACAACTACATTTGTCTTCCCAGGATGGTAATCAATCACACAATCATAGTCCTTCACGAACTCAATCCATCGCCTCTGTCTAAGGTTGAGCGGTAACATCCCTATGTTCGGTAGTGCGTTCTACTGTTCTGGTAACCAGTGTTGTCCGGACAGCTAGGATGCCTAGAACTATACTTCGATATGAGTGAGGAGACATAAAATAATGAAATACAAGAGAAGAAAACAAGAAAAAAAAGTAAAAATAATAGCAAAGAAACGTAACCAAGTTAAGCGAGCCGAGAACCCTAGCGATGGGTGACCGCACCGGGAAGTCACGGCGTGGACCGTTGACTAGCCCTAGACCGCGGGCAACCCTGGAAAATATTTTTAAGAATTAAATAGACCCCTATTGAAGTATAAATATCATTAGAAATATTAAATAAAAATTAAATAAATAGTACAAAGAAAAGTGGGAAATCGAAAAACGAACAAAACCCAGTGTTACTGAAAAATAGGGAATGCAACCCGAACTGGGGCATTGCAGTCATTTGACACCCCGAGTTGTCTTTTGACCTAAATGTCCATTAAAAATAAATAATATTACACATGGGAAATATAATGAAAAATTAATTTAGGGGTACCTAATATAAATAGCAAAAATGGAGTTCAAATTAGGTAATTAACATATTTAAACATATAAAATAATTGATTTTATGTAAGTGGAGCACTATGGGGATTAAATAAATATTATGTGGGACACTTAAGAGCTAAAATGGGCAGAATATTTCATCTTCTTCAACCTTTCAAAAGGGCAGCCGAAACCAAGAATGGAGTTCCTCCATGGATGCATGGGTTAAAGCTTCATGCAAGCTTAATGTAAGCCACTTTCCATGCACCTTCCTTCATTAAAGTTAATCCTCACACCATGGGCAGTAGATAGAAAACAAGAAAACCAAGTTTTGGAGAGGTTTTGAAGAATTTCCAAAGCGGTAAGTTTGCATTTTTGGGTTATTGCTTCATTAAGTTTGTAAAGATGTTATGGGTGTTTGATTTATGAAGAAATTTTTTAGGTTTGATGTTGAATGTGAATGTGTACTTTTGGCAGCCATGGAAACACCTTGAAGGCAGTTTATTTGTGCTTGTAAATGGTGAATTAAATGATTGATTAAATGTATATTGTGCAGGAAATTGTTTGGGTAATGTACACTTAGTATATGTAAATGTAAAATGAAATTTAAAGCTTGGAAAGTAATGGAATGTAAGTGTACCATTGTGGTAGTATGCTAACTCTTGAGGAATGCTAGAATTCATGCTTGGTTTATGGAATAATGATGTTAAAATGTGCTGGTTGTTATGGCAGTTTGAGTGTATGTATGGTGGTGTGAAGTGGGACATGTAAATGAGCAAGAATTGGTGAGTGAATTGTTGTAAATTGAGTTGGACAAATTCTGCACCTGTTGGTGCACATTGAATGTAATTGCAAGCTGCCAAAATGACCTATAATATGTTATAAATTATGTTTAGGTTGTGGTACAACCAGAATTGGTTTAAATGTTAAGTTTGGTTAGCGTTAAAAGTGATGCTTGATGTGTATGCAAGAATTTCAATAAGGCAGTTTGTGTTTTAGGCCTATAACTTTAAGTGTGTGGCTCCAATTGGTATGACACCAATTGGAGGTGAAACTAGGCACAAAATGTGCCAACTTTCATGAAGGAAGCTTGCCAAAATTCTGCTTGAAAGGTAGCTTGAAAAATGACCAAATCCGGATTAAGTGCAAATGAGGCCTGAAAATTGACCATTTGGGCAGCAGTTAGTGTTTAGGCCATAACTCACTCAAAACAGATCCAATTGACCTGAAATTTTAACCATGAATATTTAAGACCCATATCTACAAGTCTTATGAAGACACCAAATCCCAGAAATGACCATAAGCAAGTCAAACAGCTTGCACAAGTTCGGGTCCAAAAACTGGCTGAACCTAAAATGACCTAAAGTGACCAATTTTAGTGCAAGTTGATCAGCAATAGTAAAATGACCATAACTTGGTCTACATAACTCAGAATGACCTGAAATTTTGCCCCGCGTTCCATAAGACATAGATCTACAAGTTTGTAGTTTTGACCGAAACCCGAAAACCGATAGAAATAGGTCGTCCGGCTAGGTCAAACTATTATCCTGGAATCCAACAAATTGCAAGAAAATGCAAGATACATGGAAATGAATTTGGTAACATGTACCAACCCTAAAAGACTATTGAATGTGACATATTAGTGACATTAAAACCGAATTTACCTAGAACGCATCGAGGGTCGACATATTAGGTTGACTAAGGAAATAATAGAATTCGACAAATTAATTATTAAACCTTATTCTTAGAGACAGTTTAAATGAGTACTGAAACACTTCAAATTGTGTTTCTCAGTTAGCAAAGACTCAGGGAAGGGGAAGGAAACACTGAGTCAGAGCTAAGAAACAGTTATCAAAGGTTTGTGCACAACTAATTTTTAACTGATTTTGTTTTGAATATTTCATATGATTAAATGACATATTTTCTTATGTATTATGTTTAACAAGCATTGGATTTAATTCAATGATTATTGAAATTGTTATAGTATGTATGAATTTAGCTTTGTGAAATGGTATTTCCACAAGTATTAAGCATTGTTATGGATTGAATAAATTATGTTTTGGAAAATTATGATAGAACATGTTTTGAATTATGATGGTAATTTTCATGGAAAAATACAAATTTATTATTTGAATTGTGATGAGCATAAAAATTATTGCATATTGGAATTGACTTTGAATCGAATTATATTGTGATTTATGCTCACTAAAAGGATTGTGAGATTATTTTATATCTCACTATAGATGCTTGACTAGGTTATTACCCGTCTCTCTCATTGTTGAGAAGACAATGGAGTTAGTTGTGTTTTGATTACCATGGTACGTGCACAGGCTTAGATTTTCCTCTGATTTGAGGTTAGATCTAAGTTTATTTTATCGTTATGGCCCTTGCGGAAGATTCATTATTGTGATGGTACTGTGCACGATGATTCGACCTCCCCGACCATAGGGAGTTAGAATCTGATTCGACCTCCCCGACCATAGGAAGTTAGAATCACATCGAATATGGCCCTTTCAGATTAGTCTTGCATAGTTAGTGAGATAAAGAATGATTTTTGAGATACAGAATGGCTTTTGAATGGTAAAGAATTGTGATTTCAATTATGATTTATGTATAATTGATTTTGTTGGAATTACCTAAATGGTTAGTTATGATTTGATAAATTGAATTTCATGATTGAAGTCATTTTATACAAATGATTTACATTATTGGCAATGAATATTTTGAGTTTTAGAATTTGATGAGTATTCAGATTTCCAAATTATTTACTGTAAATTTTGTCAATGTATATTGTACTATGTTTTAAATTATAGTTGTGCACCATTGAGTTCACCACTCAGCGATAGCTTTGTATGCTGTCGCAGGTAAGAAGAGCATAGAGCAGTGAGTAAGTTTCTTTGAAGACACTTTCAGTTCAGCTCCAGGTATATTATAGGTATACCCATGTACATAGTTTTTTATGTATGCATGTAATAATATGTATGTAAATTATTTGAGCAGTTGTATAAAAACTCTTGTAAAATATTTTGGTATGTAATTAAATGTAAATTATTGTAAATGTAAATTTGAGATTTCATTTACTTGAATAGTTTTGTAATATAAATTTTGAGTCTTATAATCAATGAAATATTTCTTCATGATGAGATTAGTTTGAAAATGAATTGATTGTGTATTGAAAATTGAATTGTGAATTGAAATAAAGTTTATTGGAGTTATATTTGAGAAAACATATTGGGAGCATTTTCTTTTACAGGATTGAAGAACTGTTCTCTCAAAATACAGCCGGCACTTTGTCGAAATTTTGAAAAAAAAAATTTTATAACACCAGATTTTAATATATGACTTAAATTTCCCTAAAATTTTTTTTAAATCCCTTGTAGTATATTTAATGGATTATCGGTAGGAGAAGTATGGTAATTCATTAGGTATACTACGGAATCATGTTACATCTTATAGGGGAGTAGGGTGTGACATGTTTTGTGGTATCAGAGCAATGGTTTTAAAGTAAATTTTGAACTGTGAATTTGAAATCTTTTTTTCGGTAACTACAACTGCTCAAATGTTTGATACATATAGTACATTTACATCATAAATATGAACTAATGGAGAGGAATCTCCTTGTGTTGGTTGTACAGGAATAGAAAATCCTATGAAAAGATATGGTAGAGAAGAATGAGACAATAGAACAGTCCGTGATGGCAGAAGTACAAGTTGAGGCCCCAGCTCCACAAAATGTCGAAGGCCCGACTGTACCAGTTTTACCAGTACAAATTACTGCACAAATGGCCCAGCAAATGGCCACTTTCTTTCAACAAATGGCTGATACTCTGTTAGCTCAAACTCAAGTACAAACCCAATCCCCACAAGGGCAGTGTGAAATAGAGAAGAGGGAGAAATCTACGGGTCAGAGCTCGAGCAGTAATTTGAGGAAGAGAAAAGAATTTGAGGAACCCCGAGCTCAGGGATACGATAGAGGCAGATCATCAGGGCAGAGAACACCAAGATCTAGTCGTCGAACAACCAGAAGTTCCTATTCTGCCCGTTTCTGCCATGTTTGTGGTAAGCTACATGGAGGTATTTGTCGAAGGGCCTCTGGAGCCTGCTACAATTGTGGAAAACTTGGACACTTTGCTAAAAATTGTACTAGAGCACCTCGATCTGCTTTCCAGAGTTCACAGACCGTCAGTCAGAGTCGAGATAGAAATAGAGTTGGTACTCCTCAGCACAATAACATAGTGAATCAACCCGAATATAGTAGCACACTAATCAGAGCGTCCACTATGCGCCAAGGAGAAAGAGTGGAAACTTCAGATGTAGCTGCTGGTAAGTTCTTAATTTTTGAAAGAAACAATTAGTTATTATTTGATCCCAGCACTACTTAGTTGTGTGTTAGTGTCAGAACTATATGTTTTGTTGCTATTCCTTTACAGGGGAATAAATTTTGATGCGTTAGTGACTAGTCTTTTAGGATCAAAACTACAATAACAAGTATGATTGACATTAATTTTGGAAGAATTGTTAGCTAAAAGTATTTTCTAACATACTATAAATTATAAAGCTAATTGGCAAGCCCACTTAATGTAAGGCAAGAGGACCTAAAAGTAAGTTACATTAATAGAATTGCTCTAGATGAGGGCAAATATGTTACTGTTAGTAATTATTAATGGATATTGGAATCAGAATCGGATTAGGATATTAGTGGATTCGAGAAAGATAAGATGTTAGAAAACCTAGTCCATGAGGTTATAACGTAGTGATTATATAATGTTCTCGATGTTTGTATTGTAAGCTGCAGATTATAATACCGACATGGGATTATTATGTAGAGCTACGTGCTTCCTCGTGGTATAATAAATTAAGAATATTTATAAGTAATCTATAAATTGATACAGTTGCACCTGAATAGAGTACTATTACTGGAAATAAATGTGAAAATTTTAGTCAGAAATTTAAAATTTCAGAACTAGTCTATCAAAAGACTACACTTGTAAGGTAGCTGGAGTCAGTGACTCAGTTACATTAATGTGAACTACCTGTACCATAGTAATTGCTATAAGCTTAGAGATATCAAGATTTGACTTATCATCCTCGACGGATGGACAAATCGAAATAAGTGATTCAGTAAATTTTGAAACTCATTGAGTTTCTATAAATAATGAAATGAAATGATAATAATAACTCAGAAATGTAATAAACCCTCGAGAATATACTGAGAACTTGTGTCCTTGAATCTAAGGGGAGATGGGACAGATACCTCCCACTAACAGAATTTGTATACATTAATAAGTGTCAAGCTAGCATACAAGTGGCATCCTATGAAACAATGTAAGGGAACAGATAACTATGGATTTTGTGATGAGATTTTCGAGGACACAGAATAGTCATGATGCAGTATAGGTTATAGTTGATAGACTAACCAAGTCTGTCACTTTTTGCCTGTTCGGATGGACTATAGCCTGGAAAGATTGGCCAGATTGTACATATATGAAATTGTAAAATTGCATGGAGTGCCAGTATCGATTGTATCTGACAGAGATCCTAGGTTCACTTCTAGATTCTGGAGTAGTCTTCAGAGAGCCCTAAGAACTAGATTGAACTTCAGCACAGCATTCCACCCACAGACAGATGGCCAACCTGAAAGGGTTATTCAGATATTGGAGGATATGCTACGGGCTTGTGTGATTGAGTTTGAAGGTAGTTGGGATACACACTTGCCTTTGATTGAGTTTGCTTATAACAACAGCTACCAATCAAGCATTGGGATGCCTCCATATGAAGCTTTGTATGGAAGAAAGTGCAGAACTCCCTTATGTTGGGATGAAGTTGGTGAAAGAAAGATGATTGGGCCAGAAATTATTCAGCAGACATAGGAAAAGATCAAATTGATCAGAGATAGACTCAAGGCTGCGTCAGACCGTCAAAAGTTTTATGTTGATCTGAAGAGAAGAGATATTAAATATGCAGTGGGTGATAAAGTATTCCTCAAAGTTTCTCCTTGGAAGAGGATTATGAGATTTGGCAGAAAGGGGAAACTGAGTCCTTGTTTCATCGGACCATATGAGGTTCTGGAAAGAGTGGGTCCTTTGGCATATCGGTTGGCATTACCTCCGGAGTTAGCAAGGATACACAGTGTCTTCCATGTGTCCATGTTAAGGAGGTACAAATCAGACCCATCTCATGTACTATCAGTTGAATAGATTGAGGTAAAATCCAGACCTCTCATATGAGGAAGAACCCATAGAAATTTTGGCTTATGAGGTGAAACAGCTGAGGAATAAACAGATACACCTGGTTAAAGTGCTGTGGAACCATCGTTCAGGCCAGGAAGCTACTTGGGAACGTTAAGAGAATATGAGGAGACAACACTCACAGCTGTTCAGAGACTAATGTCAGGTAAAATTTCAAGACAAAATTTATTTTAAGGGGGGGAGAATTGTAACACCCCTATGTTCGGTAGTGCGTTCTACTGTTCCGGTAACCAGTGTTGTCCGGACAGCTAGGATGCCTAGAACTACACTTCGATATGAGTGAGGAGACATAAAATAATGAAATATAAGAGAAGAAAACACAAGAAAAAAAAAAGAAAAAATAATAGCAAAGAAATGTAACCAAGTTAAGCGAGCCGAGAACCCTAGCGATGGGTGACCGCACTGGGAAGTCACGGCGTGGACCGTTGACTAGACCTGGACCGCGGGGAACCCTGGAAAATATTTTTGAGAATTAAATAGACCCCTATTGAAGTATAAATATCATTAGAAATATTAAATAAAAATTAAATAATTAGTACAAAGAAAAGTGGGAAATCGAAAAACGGACAAAACCCGGTGTTATCGAAAAATCGAGAATGCAACCCGAACTAGTGCATTGCAGTCATTTGACACCCCGAGTTGTCTTTTGACCTAAATGTCCATTAAAAATAAATAATATTACACTTGGGAAATATAATGAAAAATTAATTTAGGGTTACCTAATATAAATAGCAAAAATGGAGTTCAAATTAGGTAATTAACATATTTAAAAATATAAAATAATTGATTTTATGTAAGTGGAGCACTATGGGGATTAAATAAATATTATGTGGGACACTTAAGAGCTAAAATGGGCAGAATATTTCATCTTCTTCAACCTTTCAAAAGGGCAGCCGAAACCAAGAATGGAGTTCCTCCATGGATGCATGGGTTAAAGCTTCATGCAAGCTTAATCTAAGCCACTTTCCATGCACCTTCCTTCATTAAAGTTAATCCTCACACCATGGGCAGTAGATAGGCAACAAGAAAACTAAGTTTTGGAGAGGTTTTGAAGAATTTCCAAAGTGGTAAGTTTGTATTTTTGGGTTATTGCTTCATTAAGTTTGTAAGGATGTTATGGGTGTTTGATTTATGAAGAAATTTTTGAGGTTTGATGTTGAATGTGAATGTGTACTTTTGGCAGCCATGGAAACACCTTGAAGGCAGTTTATTTGTGCTTGCAAATGGAGAATTAAATGATTGATTAAATGTATATTGTGTAGAAAATTGTTTGGGTAATGTACGCTTAGTATATGTAAATGTAAAATGAAATTTAAAGCTTGGAAAGTAATGGAATGTAAGTGTACCATTGTGGCAGTTTGCTAACTCTTGAGGAATGCTGGAATTCATGCTTGGTTTATGGAATAATGATGTTAAAATGTGTTGGTTGTTATGGCAGTTTGAGTGTATGTATGGTGGTGTGAAGTGGGACATGTAAATGAGCATGAATTGGTGATTGAATTGTTGTAAATTGAGTTGGACAAATTCTGCACTTGTTGGTGCACATTGAATGTAATTGCAAGCTGCCAAAATGACCTGTAATATGTTACAAATTATGTTTAGGTTGTGGTACAACCAGAATTGGTTTGAATGTTAAGTTTGGTGAGTGTTAAAAGTGATGCTTGATGTGTATGCAAGAATTTCAATAAGGCAGTTTGTGTTTTAGGCCTATAACTTTAAGTGTGTGGCTCAAATTGGTATGAGACCAATTGGAGGTGAAACTAGGCACAAAATGTGCCAACTTTCATGAAGGAAGCTTTCGAAAATTCTGCTTGAAAGGTAGCTTGAAAAATGACCAAATCCGGATTAAGTGCAAATGAGGCCTGAAAATTGACCATTTGGGCAGCAGTTAGTGTTTAGGCCATAACTCACTCAAAACAGATCCAATTGACCTGAAATTTTAACCATGAATAGTTAAGACCCATATCTACAATTCTTATGAAGACACCAAAGCCATGAAATGACCATAAGCAAGTCAAACCGCTTGCATAAGTTCGGGTCCAAAAACTGGCCGAACCTAAAATGACCTAAAATGACCTAAAGTGACCAATTTTAGTGTAAGTTGACCAGCAATAGTAAAATGACCATAACTTGGTATACATAACTTAGAATAACCTGAAATTTTGCCCTGCGTTCCATAAGACATAGATCTACAAGTTTGTAGTTTTGACCGAAACCCGAAAACCGACGGAACTAGGTCGTCCGGCTAGGTCAAACTAGTATCCCGGAATCTAGCAAATTGCAAGAAAATGCAAGATACATGGAAATGAATTTGGTAACATGTACCAACCCTAAAAGACTAGTGAATGTGACATATTAGTGACATTAAAACCGAATTTACCTAGAACGCATCGAGGGTCGACATATTAGGTTGACTAAGGAAATAATAGAATTCGACAAATTAATTATTAAACCTTATTCTTAGAGACAGTTTAAATGAGTACTGAAACACTTCAAATTGTGTTTCTCAGTTAGCAAAGACTCAGGGAAGGGGAAGGAAACACTGAGTCAGAGCCAAGAAGCAGTTATCAGAGGTTTGTGCACAACTAGTTTTTAACTGATTTTGTTTTGAATATTTCATATGATTAAATGACATATTTTCTTATGTATTATGATTAACAAGCATTGGATTTAATTCAATAATTATTGAAATTGTTATAGTATGTATGAATTTAGCTTTGTGAAATAGTATTTCCACAAGTATTAAGCATTGTTATGGATTGAATAAATTATGTTTTGGAAAATTGTGATAGAACATGTTTTGAATTATGATGGTAATT
This sequence comes from Hevea brasiliensis, assembly GCF_030052815.1. Lineage (NCBI taxonomy): Eukaryota > Viridiplantae > Streptophyta > Magnoliopsida > Malpighiales > Euphorbiaceae > Hevea > Hevea brasiliensis. The sequence goes on along the minus strand of NC_079500.1, from coordinate 54,523,734 downwards.
TTCATGGAAAAATGCAAATTTATGATTTGAATTGTGATGAGCATAAAAATTATTGGATATTGGAATTGACTTTGAATCGAATTATATTGTGATTTATGCTCACTAAAAGGATTGTGATATTGTTTTATATCTCACTATAGATGCTTGACTAGGTTATTACCCGTCTCTCTCTCATTGTTGAGAAGACAATTGAGTTAGTTGTGTTTTGATTACCATGGTACGTGCACAGGCTTAGATTTTCCTTTGATTTGAGGTTAGATCTAAGTTTATTTTATCGTTATGGCCCTTGCGGAAGATTCATTATTGTGATGGTACTGTGCATGATGATTCGACCTCCCCGACCATAGGGAGTTAGAATCTGATTCGAACTCCCCGACCATAGGGAGTTAGAATCACATCGAATATGGCCCTTTCGGATTAGTCTTGCATAGTTAGTGAGATAAAGAATGATTTTTGAGATACAGAATGGCTTTTGAATGGTAAAGAATTGTGATTTCAATTATGATTTATGTATAATTGATTTTGTTGGAATTACCTAAATGGTTAGTTATGATTTGATAAATTGAATTTCATGATTGAAGTCATTTTATACAAATGATTTACATTATTGGCAATGAATATTTTGAGTTTTAGAATTTGATGAGTATTCAGATTTCTAAATTATTTACTGTAAATTTTGTCAATGTATATTGTACTATGTTTTAAATTATAGTTGTGCACCACTGAGTTCACCACTCAGCGATAGCTTTGTATGCTGTCGCAGGTAAGAAGAGCATAGAGCAGTGAGTAAGTTTCTTTGAAGACACTTTCAGTTCAGCTCCAGGTATATTATAAGTATACCCCTGTACATAGGTTTTGATATATGCATGTAATAATATGTATGTAAATTATTTGAGCAGTTGTAGAAAAACTCTTGTAAAATATTTTGGTATGTAATTAAATGTAAATTATTGTAAATGTAAATTTCAGATTTCATTTACTTGAATAGTTTTGTAATATAAATTTTGAGTCTTATAGTCAATGAAATATTTCTTCATGATGAGAATAGTTTGAAAATGAATTGATTGTGTATTGAGAATTGAATTGTGAATTGAAATAAAATTTATTGGAGTTGTATTTGAGAAAACATATTGGGAGCATTTTCTTTTGCAGGATTGAAGAACTGTTTTCTCAAAATACAGCCGGCACTTTGCCGAAATTTTGAAAAAAAAAAATTTTATAACACCAGATTTTAATCTATGACTTAAATTTCCCGAAAATTGTTTTAAAATCCCTTGTAGTATATTTAATGGATTATCGGTAGGAGAAGTACGGTAATTCATTAGGTATACTACGGGATCATGTTACATCTTATAGGGGAGTAGGGTGTGACATGAGCTCCTTCTGGGTTAGTAAATATTTCAGACTTTTGTGGTCTGTGTAAATATAGCACTTTTCACCATACAAGTAGTGCCTCCATATCTTCAGTGCGAAGATAATTGCTGCAAGTTCTAGATCATGGGTAGGGTAATTCTATTCATGTGGCCTTAGCTACCTGGAAGCATAAGCGACCACCTTCCCCTCTTGCATCAATACACACCCTAACCCATTATGAGAGGCATCACTGTAGACCACAAAGTCCTTTCCCGATAATGGCTGTGTTAACACTGGTGCCTCTGTCAACATAGCCTTGAACTTCTCAAAACTGGCTTGACACTTGTCATTCCAGTCAAATCTGACATTCTTGTGTAACAACTTGGTCATTGGAGCAGCTATTAAAGAAAATCTCTTCATAAATCTTCTGTAATACCCAGCTAGCCCCAAAAAACTTTTGACCTCAATTGTATTTCTGGGAGGCTTCCATTCCATCACCGCTTCTATTTTCTTCGGATCCACCCTAATCCCATCAGCTGATACTATGTGTCCAAGGAATGCAATTTCATTCATCCAGAAGTCACACTTGGACAACTTAGCATACAACTTCTTTTCTCTCAGGGTTTACAGAACAATCCTCAAATGTTCATCATGTTCTTCCCTAGCCTCGGAATATACCAAAATATCATCAATAAAGACCACTACGAACCGATCTAGGTTTGGATGGAAGATACGGTTCATAAGATCCATGAATGCTGGTGGTGCATTTGTTAAACCAAAGGGCATCACCAGGAACTCATAATGCCCATACCGGGTCCTGAATGCAGTCTTTGGGACATCTACATCCTTCACCCTCAACTAATAATAACCTGATCTGAGATCAATTTTGGAAAATAATCCTGCTCCCTTCAACTGGTCAAACAAATCATCAATTCTAGGCAATGGATAGTTGTTCTTCACAGTCACCTTATTTAACTGCCGGTAATCAATGCATAACCTCAAAGTCCCATCTTTCTTCTTTACAAACAGCACTGGAGCTCCACATGGTGACACACTGGGGTGTATGAACCCCTTATCCAGCAACTCCTGTAACTGGATTTTCAGTTCCTTCAATTCTGTGGATACCATCCTATAAGGAGCAATAGAGATTGGTGCTATACCTGGCAGTATCTCAATAGCAAATTCAACTTCCCTTTCTGGTGGCAAACCAAGCAATTCTTCAGGGAACACATCTGGGAAGTCTCTTACTGTGGGTATGTCACATAAATCTGGCTTAGCCTGCCTAGTATCCTCCACATGTGCTAGGTAGGCTTCACAGCCTTTTCTCATTAGTTTTCTTGCAACTGTGGCTGAGATGACATTGGATAAGAAATTTGTCCTTTCCCCCACAACTATGATCTCATTACCCTCAGGAGTTTCAAAGAAATCCTCTTTAGCTTACAATCAATGATTGCCTGATGACGTGATAACCAGTCCATTCCCAAAATCACGTCAAACTCATGAAAAGGTAACTCAATCAGGTCTGCCAAAAATTCATACCCCTGAATCCTTAATGGGCAACCCTTGTACACTTTGTTCACCACTACACTGTGGCCCAATGGATTAGTGACAAGAATGTCTTGGTCACTCTCCCTTACTAATATCCCCCTTTCTACGGGTAGGTTGATGCAGATGTATGAATTAGTGGATCCTAGTTCCACCAATGCATGCACAGATGTATTGTAGAGGGAGAACATACCCCTGATGACGTTCGGGGCATCTTGCTCCTCCTGAGCTCTCATGGCATAAGCTCTGGCAGGTGGTCTGCCCTCAGGCCTCTATGCTGGCTCAGATGCAGGCCTCTGTGATGGTCCCACTACCTCAGATTTACCAGCTTTCCTACCCCTTTGTGGTGCAGGAGCAGGTCTGTCTGCTTGTGTTGGAGCAGCTGTAGTAGTTCTGTGTGGACAATTCCTCAGTTGATGCTCTGTCGACACACTTAAACAGGCAACCGTCACTCTCCAACACTGCCCCTTATGCCAATTCAGGCAATGTGGACATGCAGAAGATGCCGAGCCGGGTCCTCAACCCCGCCCTCAAGAGCCGCCCACCGATGGTGTGGACCGACTCTCCTAGGGATGAATCGTGGCTCGGCACCGAGACCCACTCGACCTTGTGGTTGACCTGAACTCTGTGCAGGTGGACCTTTGAACTTCTTTCCTGGTGCAGGAGATGAGCTAGACTGACCTGAGCCCCTCTTCTGCTGTCTTTCCCTTCTAGTCTGCTCACTTATTCTTACTTTTTCAACTTTTATAGCAGCTTCCACTAACTTAGTGAAGTCTGTGTTATCCCAAGGCAATGATCATGATTTTTATATTATCATTTAATCCCTCTTCAAATCTTTTACACCTCTCAGCTTCATTAGGGACTATCTCCCTTCTGTAACGACTCAATCTAACACATTCCTTTTCATACTCTGCTACTGTCAGCTGTCTCTGCCTCAGGTTAATGAATTCTCTTCTTCTCTCTTCCAGGTATACACTACCCACATATTTTTTCTTGAATTCTGAGAGGAAGAAGTCCCAAGTTATTACTTCTGGCTGCACTTCTCTTGATACTGTATCCCACCATTGATAGGCATCATCTTACAACAGAGATACAGCAGCTTCTAGATTTTGCTCTGGAGTGTAGTGGAGTTACTTTAAAACCCTTCCTATTCTGTTCAACCAGTTTTCGGCTATAACAGAATCATCTTCTCTCTTGCCAAAGAAATCTACTGCTCCAAATTTTCTCAATCTTTCCAGATGTGATTTCTGCTGTGGAGGTGGTGGTGGTGGTGGCATTACCCCAGCCATTTGTCTAAAAAACTCGGCCATTTCCTGGAACATAGCCTGTGGAGGCTGAGCAGGCTCTACTGGAGCTGGTGGAGCAGTTCTCCCTACCCCTGGGCCTCAAGTGCAGTGGAGCATGACTCTCCACTTCCTCCTCAACTGCCCTCTGTGATGTAGGGTCCATATCCTATTCAAAATAACAAAGACAAACAGATCTGCATTAGTATCACCTCGACTCTTACAAATGCAATGCATGGTATGGACTCAATCTAGGCCTAGAAACGCCTAAACCGTGCTCTGATACCACTAAATGTGACACTCCTTACCTGTCTACAATATAGCTGAGTAAGATATGTCACACAGTGTACCTCTATTTTATTTTAATCATTTTTATTCTTCTTAATTTATTTCTTTCATAGTTATGAAGTAAAGTATAATTCATTTAAGTCATTTATTGAAATCATAAATTTATTTGAGGTTCCGCAAATTTTATAGAAAATCCGGCAGAGTACCGGCTAAAAATGGAGAAAACAGTTCTTCGAAACCTGTAAAAAACACTTCCAATATTTTCAATCAATCCCAAACGCTATTTCATCAACAAAATCTCAATATTTTTTTCAACAACATTTCCATTTCTCAATCATTCATCTCATATGATAATCATGTAAAAGTCATAAATAAATATTCACTTTTTCATTCATAAACACAATTTTCACTATTTACATTAATACCAAAATACATTACATAAGTTTCAATTACATATGAGAAAATAAAAGTTAATTACAAAATACCCAAAATGAAACCTAGTGTCCTACCAATGCACTGACGTCGGTGAGGTGACACGGACAATATGCAGAGCTGCAGATGATCTCACCCAGTCTGTGGTCTACTGGGCTCTCTATCGGTCTCTCCAGAACCTACGCTTGGCAAAAGCAACGCACTAAGCAATAATGCTTAGTGGTGCCAATAATAGAATAAAAAGAAATAACAGAAAATAAATATGCAGTGCATGTTCTGATTTCTTATGCAGACAATTTTTCGATCATTATTGGTAATCTTATTTATTTTGTACTCATTATATTCATAATTTCATTAAATTTATTCACTTTCATTTTTTGGTTGCCCAAGTAACCTATACTGGATGACTGGACTGGATAAACGGGTAAACTGGCACTGGGTATCAAGTACCTCGGGCCGTCACACCATCGGTCACATATATATCTCCCAGTGTGCAACAGAACATCTAATGAGCTGTAATAAATATTAGGCACAAGGCTTTTATCATCACAATGTTATAATGGTTGAAAGCCATAAAAATCACAGAATGGCATAATGCCATGTGCAGTACTACTAACTGAACCCTATTGGCATGCCAACCTATCCAAACCAATCTTGCTAGGTTTACTAGGGCATGTTACACTTTTAAATTTCACAATTCTTAAAATTGAAGTTTAAGTGTTACTATTCATTTCATTAGTCAACTAAAATGTTGACTTTTGCATAGACAATAGGTACATTGGTTTTAATACTCTCAACATACCATATTTTGCATTCTAAAATTGTTGGTATTGGTTGCCAATACCATTTCTAAGCTTAGTGTTAGTTATTCAAAATTTTCAAATTTCAAGCCTCATAGTTACTATTCCATTGGTCATTTATACAGTAGGAATTTGGCAAATTTTTCTTCATGAAAGTTGTTCCTTATTTTGTCTAGTTACATTTCCTTTTTTGAATCACTCCATTTGGAGTTTTTTAGCTCAAGTTATGGCCTAAAAACCATAACTGGCCGGATTGGACAGAATCCAAAATTTTGGGCAAAACTGGTTCTGCCAGATTTGGTAACCTAAGTTTGGTTGGCAATATAACTAGGTTATGATCAGAATTTGGATTTGTGTTCTTCATAAAAGTTGTAGGTCTATGTCTCAGCTTTCTACTGGTAAAATTTCTGGTCAATTGGACCTTTCTACTCTGAGTTATGACCAAATGAATAAAAACTGTTTATTTGGTCATTTTGCCCAGGCAGAATGCAAGTCACCCGGATTAGGGCAACTTTTAGGCCAACTTGGTTTGGTTTTCTGGGTAGGGTTTCTTCACCAAAGTGGTGTCATTATGTGTCTAGTTTCATTTTCAATTAGCCTTGCACCAATTGAACCTCTATAACTCCATTTATAACTGCCCAAACCTCCTGGACTCATGCTCAGTCCTGCAGGTTAGCCAAGGCAGCTCACCCATACACAAATGCCAAGCCTCAACTCACTTCAATTCCTCATCATACACAGCCAAATGGTCACTAATTGACCATTACAAGGTTGATAAACTATCACATGAGCAAACCCTAATGTTGTTAAGTGTCCATATTTTTCCATGTTCATGCATGCCTAATCTTTGCATTTCACCTACACAACTAAGTTCAATCATGCATTTAGCACTAAGGGCTGCTCATCAACACCTTGCTATCAAGCAAAATCATCAAACCCTAGCTAACCCTAGCTGCCAAAATTTATAAGGTGCACATATACACTTGTTTGTTTTATTTTCTTATATTTCCTACACAATTCATGCCATTGAACATGACTTAAAACAAAAGGAATAAGAATTGGACACTAACCTTTTTTTGAGCAGAATTCTCCCAAGTTTAAATTTCACTTTCTTGGCTTTTCTTAGCAGCCAATCACCTTGCCAAGTTGTATAGACAAATTTTGTTGAAGTGGACTTAGGGTTTCAAGTGAGATTTGGTGAGTTAGAAAGCTTATATAAGCTTTAATGGTGGTTTTGGGTGGGAGAAGAGGAAACGGCTGGTTTGGGTGAAGGAGATGAATCTGATTGCTTTTGATTATTTTTGTCTCAATTTTTTCTTTTTAATAGGTTAGCTCAATTGTGATTGGTGGGGAAAGGGTTGATGACATCATGTGATGTCAAAATTGTCATTTAATCTCATTTTCTTTCCTTTTCTTCTATACTCATTTTCAATTTAATTTTTAGCAATATTTATTCATATTTTATGTCATAATAATTATTTACTTAACTGGACAAGTCGGCCAAAAATCACCTCTGAAGGCAAAATGACCAAAATGCCCTCCGTTTGGCTTAACAGACCAAAATTATCTGTACCAATTGAAAAAAATTTTTAAGCTTTTTCTTGGCATTCTAATGCCATAGGAACCTTAATGACCCTTCTCTGGAGTCCAAAAAATTATTTTATAAATTTTTTCTTGGGTCTAGGGCTCCTAGTTGTGAGAACCGCAACTTCCCACTAGGTTACCCATCACTAAGGTACCGGCTCATTTAACTTGATTGTATTTTATTTCTAAAATTTTTCCTAAATTTTTCTTATTAATATTTGAGTTAATTATGGTTCCTCACTTTAGTTTAAATATTTTTCCAAACATTCAACCTGTCCGGACCGACACCGGTCACTGGAACAGTAGAATGCACAGAGTTGCTACAGGGAGGGTGTTATAGTTTCGGTATCATAACTTATAATAAATCCAATAAATAATTCATGTCTACTGAATTCTAGCCCTAATATGCTTAAATTAACGTTCTTTGAAATTTGCATTTCAGGGTTACTATTCATGACACTATTCAAGTCATAATATTGACTTTCTCATGCTTAATAGGTATGTGAATTCCAATTACACCCACATACCACATTTTAAGTGTCAAATTTATTAGTCTTTGTTGCCATTTCAATTTCTAACTCTCGTAAGAGAAATTGCTATTTTTCAATTTTGATCCCCTGTTTTGCATTGTTCTATTGGTCTGGTTACTATGGAAATTTGGCTAAGTATCCTTCATCAAAGTTGTTCCTTATTGTTTCATTTGGTTATGGGCAGAATTTGAGTTGACGTTCTTCATGAAAGTTGTAGTGTTATGTCATACCTTTCCAATGCCACAAAAATCAGGTTATTTGAACTTGCCTAAGCCAAGTTATGGCCAAATGAACAAATACTATTCATTTGGTTATTTTCGTACAATGGCAGTGCACATTACCTAGATTTGACCTAATTGTTCACTATATAAATGTCATTTTCTGAGCATGGTTTCTAAATAAAAATTGTGTCTTTATGTGTTTAATTTCATTCCCAATTAGCCTCACACCAATTGGGTTGGTAAAATTTTAGTTTTGGTCCCTGAAATGGACCTAGGTCAGGCTATCCAGTAGTGACCCCTCACCAATCCAAATTTGACTTAACTTCTCACTATTCAACACATTCTAAATTACACCATTTAACCATTTTAAACCTCACTTAGGTCAAAGTAAATCAATTTACCAAATTCTCAATTTTCCCCCCCAAACCCTAAGGGTCAAGAACCCTAATTTTTCTACTTGATTAAATTCTTGGAATTAAAGTGTATAAGCACTATCTAAACACTAAATTAAGCTTAATTACACTTTCAATTCCCTCAAAATCCATCAAACCGTACCCCTTCTAATGTTGGCCGAAATTCCATTAGTCCCTTAATTCAACATTATTGTTTGATTTTTACACAATTCCTAAGTTAATTCAATTATATGTGCATAAATTTAAAGAGAGAAATTGAAATTCACTACTAACCTCTTTCTTCAATTTCTCAAGCTCTAATTTCTTCAATTTCTTCTTCCTTTTCCTTCTTCAATTTTCTTTTCAAGTTGCAAGGGCAAGGTTTAATTAAGTGAGTTGGGAAATTAGGGCTAAGTTTGGTATTTAATCAAGCTCCAAATGAGCTTTAATGGTGGTTTGTGAGAGAAAGATGGGAGAGAAGAGAGTGGTGTGGGGCGGCCAACTTGGAAGAAGAAGAAGAGTGATTTTTTTTTCTTTTCTTTTTTGTTATTTTATATGTAATTAACTTTAATTAACATGGTCAAAGATTGTGGGAAAATTAAATTGGATTTTGACATCACCCACGATGTCATCCAAGTGATGTAATAACACTTTTTCTCTTTTTTTTTTTCTTTTTCTTTTGCACTTATTTTTTCATTAGTTCTTTAATTTAATTCTTGATCCCAAATTTTTTTTTCCTCTGATTTTATTGGATAGTTAGGTCAGGAGTCAGCTCCAGGGGTGAATTGACCAAATTGGCCCTTGTTGGTTTAATTTGGTTTGCAAGTTATTCAATATTTCTTCCGGATCCCTGACATAATTATTTGACCTGCTTAACAACTCTTTTTCATAATTTTCTCTTTTCCAATGTGTTCGCAATAGTCCTAAGAACCGCAGCATCATATTTTCCGATTTAGAATTCGGGTTACGATTGACCTCGCAGTCATTTTTCCGAGAAGGTCACCCATCACTATGACTCCCGACTCATTTAACTTTTTATGCTTTATTCTTCTTCTTTATACTAACTATTTGGCAATTACTAATTATTTGTATTCAGAGCTTATCTGAGTGTCTTAGATATGATTCTAATTCTCTTAATTGTCCGAACCGACACCGGTCATCGGACCAATAAAATGTACCAGGCTATGCAAATAGGAGTGTTACAAATTGCATACAAAATGGTCTTAATTTAGGCATAAACACATCAAATAGGACATAAGAATTGAAAACCTTATTTTATGCAAAACCCTAATCAATTTTCCAAAACTTCAAAATTCAAGAGATTCCATAGCACTTACCTTAATCACAAGCTTCAATCAACTCCCAATCAACCTTTAAACCAACCAAACTTGGTCTTCCAACTTGAATTCACCCTTGACCAAAAACCCTAATTCAATTTCACCCATGATTCAAATCAATTTCATAGAAATTTCCACAATTAAACTTGAATATGATCAATTCCTAACTAATCAAGCTCAAAACATAGCTTGCCTCAATTAAGTAGACTTTCACTTCACGAAATCCTCCAAATTCTTTGAGTTTCTTGTGAGCTTTCTTCAAATCAAGCCTCAATTTGGTTTTTTCTATTGATTTCCTAAAGAAATTGGAGAAGAATTTAGGTTTTGGAAAGCTTGGTTACAAGCTTTAATGAAGGAAGAAAAATGAAAGAGAGAAGGATGAAGAGAGTGCTGGCTAGTTGAAGGAGATGAAGACAGATTTTTATTGATTTTTATTTATTTATTTGATATTTATATTAATTTAAGACATAATGATATTTTTGTAATTAAGGGGAATGGCAAAATTGTAATTCAGTTGAAATCTATAATCATTACATTTTGACTTTCACTAATTATATTTAATTTTTCTTAATCTTGATTAGTTTAATTAATCTAACTTCATTAACTCAATTCATCTCATTTTTTGTCAATTTTGAGCTCTTAAATTTGATTGACCAAATTTTTCTCTTACCGGTTTTTGTCTATCTTTTCTATAATACCCGATACGTCCTTATCTTCTTTTTTCACCTTAGCTTTAATTTGCTTATTTATGATTATTTCTTTTAATTTCCTTAACTTGCTAATTTATAATAATTCCTCAATTAATCCTTTCCTAAGGGTCTTGTAAGGTCCTACACAATTAAAGCAACAACCAAACCCAAGGTCACTTCCCGGTGAGGTTACTCATCGCCGAGAACTTGTGCTCATTTAACCGATTTGTACTTCACTTCTTTTATTTTTCTTCAACCATAATTAATCTCTATTTAATTTAATTATAACTCCTCACTCTAGTTTAAGTGTGGTTCTAGACATTCTAACCATCCGAACAGACCTTAGTCACGGGAGCAGTAGAATGCACGAAACTGTCTAAAGTGAAGATGTTACAATATAAATAGATAAAAATTTGAAATGAATAAGCATTTAAATTTTATATTATGTTTTTTTATTACATTTTAACAAAAAATTAAATTTTTATTTTTATTTTAAACAATTAATTATCTAAATAAGGACTAAATAATTTTTATAAATAGTATTTTTTAAAAATTTTAATATATTTATAAATTATAATATTTTATTAATGTAAAGAATAAAATTAATTTGAAAATAGGACTAATTAGTGAAAAAAATTCTAAGCACTTTTTTAAATTTATTTATTTTTATTAAAATTATAAAATTAGTGTTAGCTTCATTCTATTTACCTAAATTGGTTTAGTTTTATTCTATTTATGTAAATTAGTCAAAATTGAAATGCAATTATAATAATTTCATTAAAGTTTTCAATACAAATTATTTTTTAATTTATCATATTAAACAATAATTTGAGAATATAAAATTATTTATTTTTATTCTTAGTAAAAATGAAATAAATAAAATTTATTCATATAAGAATAAATTTTAAGTTTGATTAAAGTTATATTTTTATCAATATAAATAATTAGAAAAAAAAAGCTATAAATTTATGATAAATAATGTAGTTCATCTATTTGAATTCGATTAAAAATTCAAATTCTTGATTTTAATAAATAGTTAATGCCAAAATTTTATTTAATTAAATATATATATATACTTATTAATTTTATTAAAATAAATTAAATAATTTTTAATGAATTAATAATACTTATAGAATTATAATATAGAATTACTATATTACGAATCATTATATATTTTTTAAATATAAATAGAATTATTATTATAATAATATTAGAATTCTAATTTATATTAATTATTGTAATATTAAAAAATAAAATTATTAGATATTTAATGACAAATATTTTGTCGCTAAAAGTTATTAGAGATAAGATAGAATATTTTAGAGTTGGCATTTTAAAGGATTTGGCGACAAATTTGTTATCGCCAAAAGATTAGGGATGATTATGTTTGAAATGCACTGATTGCTAAAATTATTAGCGACGCATAGTTTTGTTGTTAAATAAAATTAGCAATATGAATTAGCATGTTATTATCTTTAATATGTATTATTAGAGACAAATTATTTATCTGTCTTCATAAATACTTTTTTATATATTTTTATAAATAATAGATGGATGAATAATATTTTTTATTTTTTATTTTTATTTTTTATTTATTAATTTCATATTTTAGTTAATTACTTCTCATAAAATTTTATGCTTAATTAAAGTTAAGTAACATTAAGAATTTTAAATTTATATAAACTCTAAAATTAAGAATTTTAAATTTATACAAATTTTAAAATTAATTTCAATAATAATAATAATATAATTATAATTAATTTTAAAAATAAAGAACAGTTTAGGTAAAGTCAACGTTCTCTTCATACATTTATATATAATATAAAAAATCAAACCTTGGAGATGAAATCAAGAAGTTTTAAAAATAAAGGGACTAACTTATATATTTCGCTAAACTTTTGATACAAAATTGTAAAATATCATAGATCAGATCACCCAATTTATTGAATATCATCCTCAAAAACATGCTAAGTGTAGGGCGTCAAGATAATACAAAATTATTGAATTTAACATCATTGGTCAATTTAATAATTTCTTTTTATAATTAATTTAAATTTAAAAACTTTATAACCTTAAAAATAACTCTAATAACATTAAATTAAAACTCATTAGTCGCCATTTTAATAATATTTTTAATCATTCTATCAAATAAAACCTCAATGTATATGAAAATAACAGAGCAAACCATAATAAAAAGCCAATTCGTGAAAAAAAAAAAATCAAATGTTTACATTCACAATTATAGCTGATTGTAGCCAGAAAGGCTAAATTAAATTTTGCAAAGTTAAACTAAAGATTACAATATTATACCTGATATTTTATTTAATTAATAAAATAATCAGTTAATTGAAACTTTATATTTAATTTTTTTAGTTATTATATAAAATATATTTATATTAATAGTTTTTATTATATAAAATATATTTATAATATGAAATATATTTTATACTTATTTTTAATTAAAATTTTATATTAAAAATCAATTTTATTGATAAATTATATTTTAATATCAAAACATTATATTAATTATACAAAGGGAATGTATTCCTTTTCATAACATCTAACGTAATTCAAATTTGAATTTTCAACATAGCATTTGATTTTTTTTTTTTTTATTTAACTTGAAGATGCTTGAATATAGAGCAATTGTAAAAAAAAAATGTAAAATGTCTGGGTCAGTTCACATTTATATTCATAATTTTGATTTGTGCTTGAAATAGTCAAATCTTTAAAATTTGTCACAATTGTATCTAAAAAGTGAAGTTGAATTTGAAGCCTTAATGGTAAATTATAATATAGCATGTCAAATTTTATATGATTAACAAATAAAAATTTTAAACATAATCATGATTTAACATAAAATGTTTGACATTTTTAGTCAATTGATTAAATTTTTTATTTAAAAAGAAAATATATTTTTTATTTATTTTTAATTGTAATTTTATACTAAAAAATATTTTTATTAATTGGAATTAACTTAATTATCTTTTGAATCAAGTCAAACAAATTTATATTTCATAATATAAATGTAAAAATAAATTCATACCTTTTTGAAAAGTATTTGCACCATAATTTAAAACAATTTTGAAAAAAGAATATGATAAAAAAGAATGCATCCCACATAAATTATAGTATTCATTAAATAAAATTTATATTTTATACATAATTTACTCAAATTAATATGTGTATTCTATTTATTGGATGCTACAATTAATGATAAATTATGTTTAAACATAAATTTTTTCACTGATTTTTTTCAAAATTTTTTTAAAAAATATATCAATGAATTTGAATTTCAATTGAAGAGAAATGAAAAAAAAAATTCAATGCGATAATATGCGTAGTTTTACAATTCTAATCTTCTCTTCATGAGAGAAAAAAAGGAAAAAAAATTAGTGAAGAAAATTTATATTTAAATTCGATTTATCATAAATTGTATCATCCATTAAATAAAATATATATGTTAATTAAAGTGAACTATATATAAAATATATATTTTATTAAATGAATGCTACAATTCACGTGGGACATATTCTTTTCAATTATATATTCTTTTTAAAATTATTTTGCAAAAAGTTATGAACTTATTTTATATTTTATATTTGGAGATTTATTTGACTTGATTCAAAAGATAATTACATTTAATTAATAAAAATACTTTTTAGTATAAAATTTAATTAAAAATAAATATAAAATATATTTTATTTTGAATATAAAGTTTAATAAATTGATAAATTTACTAAAAATACCAAATATTTATGTTAAATCACGATTATATTCAAAAATTTTATTTGTTAATCAAATAGAATTTTACATATTATATTATAATTTACCATTAACTTTTCAAATTTTAATTTTATCCATTTGGAGTTATATATATAAATGTGAATTGACTCAAAAGTTTGATATTTTTTTGTACAATTAAGTTATCAATGGGCATTTATTTTAATTATAATTATTATTTTTAAAACTTTTTCTAGTAAAGAATGTGAAACATAGAGTTAGTAACACATCACGGAGGCCTTTAAGCATAATCACAACTGAAATATGTGTAAGAAAAAATTTACAATATAAATTTTTGGATGTTTATAATTTTGTGGTATATTATTAATTAGTATAATTATTTTCTTGAGATTTTAGTTTTGTAATTAATTTATTCTTTAATTAAATTAAAAAGAAAATTTAGTTATAACTGAAGATATATTTATCATGCATCTAATAAATAGTTTACTCTAATTAACATACATAGCTTATTTAATAAATATCATAATTCATATGTAATATATTATTTTCAACTATAATTTCCTTTTCCAAATTTGTTTTGTAAAATAATACAAATTTATTTTTATATTTTATTTTTGAACATATGAATTTATTTGATTTGATTCAAAAGATAATTATGATAATTTCAATTAATAAAAATATTTCCATTAAAAACAAATATAAAATATATTTTTATAATAAATAAAAATATATATAATCAATATAAAAATATATTTTGTAACGTCTAAATTAATTATTTTATTAATTAAATAAAATTTGAAAAATTATATTATAATTTACTATTAATTTTCTCAAATTTCATTTTATTTTTCTTTTTTATACAATTGTGACAATTGATAAGTTATAAGATTATACAAAATTAAAAGGATGAGCTATAATTGTGATTTAATGTAAACCTTTGATTTTTATTTTTATTTCTTTTGTCTAATTCAAGAGCTTGAAAAAAGGACGTGGCGGGGAGGGGAACTCAATAATAGCTTTTCCGTTCCGTTTGAGCATGATGACACATAAATGACCTTCATTTAGATATCAAAATGACTCTTACATAAACCAAGTTTCAATATATCTAACTAATGATAGCATTTTGAATCAAATTTAAAAACTGAATTAAATTAAATTAAATAAAGAGCAGTGGAATGAAATTTAAAATCCTACAAAGTCATTGGATTGGTCCATATGTGGAAATAGAGATCTGAAAGCAAGCATTAAAAAAACCTGTAAGGCAGTTTTGAAGGCAGGAAAATTGGCATATAAACCAATTGCATAATCTACAAATGCCTCAATAGGATCATATCATAGAATCAGAAAACGAAAATATGCAGGGACTCTGCTCCTTTTCCTTCTAACTTCTCATCGTAAAGAGAAGGGATAATTATTAACAATGCATGCAAATGATTAATTACTTGCAAGTAACTGATGCGTGAACAGCAATTGTTAAAATAAAAAGCATGAGAATGTTGCAGTAAACTAACACACTGGGATAAATTTTGAAAATTCAAAGAGTACACCAGCACAGCTTTTTAGAGGAGCTGTCAAATATGAATGTTCTACGATGAGGCCACAAGCCTGAGTGATCACAACTAGGTGTGTTTCTGGTTCTTTCTTCAAAATCAAATGAATCTGAAGAATAATATTTAAGCAGTTTGTTTGGAATAAAAACAAATCCATTCCAACCCATGTGTCTTTTTGAAATAATTCTTTGGTCGAGGCAAACAAGCTCAGCTATGCAAAAGCTTGTTTCAGTATCAATGGTTGATGGGCTTAGCCCCCAATAATAGAAGCAGGAGCTGCACCCCTGGTTGCCTCGACATATAAGGCATAGTCACTATAGGTCATAGTAAATATTGTGCTCTGATAACGAGTTAATTGTATAGAATTCCGAAGTGACTCAAAGATATGGCCACTGTAACCCGCTTTACGCATCAGTGAGTCAATTGCTTCCACTTTTGTCCAACCTGAACCAAGAAGACAAACTTAATCATAAACACACAACTGAGTGGGGCATCATTTTATCACGAATTAAAGCATTTATGTAATGCAATATAAGCATTATGTTGAATTTATACACAGGTCTAACATGAGCACTCTGCCCTGCAAATGCAGAAACTAGTTTTCTGAAGTAGCAGCAAGTCACCTAGCTTTCTTCTGCATAGAAAGAAATGAGATACATGACATCTTCCCAGAATTTTTACATTTACAATTGGGACCTGAGCGAAATTTTGCAACAAAACCAGACTAAACACAGATTACATAAGTCCTAATGCTATTGGTCACAGTTTCTCTTCCACCTAAAAAAGTTAATATTCCAGATGTAGCATTGAGCTGATTTCTTCTTCTGTTAAATTCCTTACATGGCATGCCACATCAACAAGGAAAAAGTTATAGTCAGCTCTTTTCTTTTTTCAAAAAACAAAAAAAGAAAATTTGATGCGGCAATTCTTTTGTCTTATTTCCCCTGCTCTCTTCTTCCCCTCATTCTTTTCTTCTTTTTGCCTACATTGTGGAACCAAATAGACGGAAATAAACAATTCCTTAATGAGTTAGACTAGATCATTAAACTTGTTAACACCATTAAATTCTTTTTAACGAAAAAGTACCCGCATGTTACTTTTTAAAAAGAATGCAGAGTTTCCCTCAAACAAACAAAGGGATGCAGAGTTAATTAAAAATGAGAAAGAAAGAACAAATATATATATATATATATATATCAAGACTGATTGAATTTTCTAAGTGCCTATTTGGTATTGTGGTTTGAGAGCTAAAACTGCTCTTCAAGAAAAAAACACTATTTTAGATGCTATTGAAAAATACAATTTGAGAAAAGCAATTTTGTTATTTTAGTAGTGTTCTAATGACTAAAACTCATTAAATTTAATTTTAAATCATTTTTAATGATCTCTAACTAATATATTTAAAATAAGTGTTTTTCTTAACAATAGCTCTAACAGCAATGCCAAACAAACTAATAAGAGTAATAGAACTAAATATGTAGTTAATCCAAAATGAAATAAACCACCAACCTCTATATTTTATCCCAGATCACCAACATAAAATATAAGCATAATTAAGACATTTATATAATATAGGGTTAATTTCACCTCCAATTAGACCTGATCACAATCCCGCCTGGCTTCACCTACCAAAAACCCAAGTTTGGGCAAGGAAGTATGACTTTATGCCCAACCTGTACCAGCCTAATAGTGGCCAACCTCTAAGATGGGCAAGGGAAGGGAATAGTGTTCGTGTAATGCCCAACTCATCAAATTAGTAAGATACAAT
Source organism: Hevea brasiliensis (assembly GCF_030052815.1). Lineage (NCBI taxonomy): Eukaryota > Viridiplantae > Streptophyta > Magnoliopsida > Malpighiales > Euphorbiaceae > Hevea > Hevea brasiliensis. The sequence goes on along the minus strand of NC_079500.1, from coordinate 54,506,218 downwards.
TGGGTTGAGATTGAGTAAGAACACAAGTTGATAGTCAAGCCAAGCTAGGCCGCAGTCCAAGGTTAAAAAATTTAGACCCAACATGGTTGCAGCCTAAACCACAATTTGAAACAAATATACTCAGAAACATTAAAATTTGCCATTGAATCCAATTAAAATCATTAGCTTTCAATTTTTCTATTAAAACCACTCAACCTTGGCGCTGATCACAACAGTAGGACCAATTGTTGGTCAATTTCAATGAGAAAATTTGACTTGGCAACCGTATTGGACTTTTAAAATATATTTTGCACACTTAGTTTTTTTTTTTTTAAAATATCTTCCCTGTCTCTCCTATCTATGCATGTAAAAAACATATAAAAGAAAGGTTGTGAGAGAGTAGAAAGAAAGAAGAAAGAAAGGTCATATTTTATTTTGTTTCATGTCCGACATAATTGCCACAACTATGGGTTTGAATTTAGCCACACTTCTGTGGTTTGAATTTTGCCACACTTTGGCCAGTACGGTTTTGTTGTTACAGTGATAAATGCTTGGTGATGTTTAAGAAACATTGAAATTTAGTGACCAATACAAGAACGATGAGTAATATTGTCTCAATATAATTGTCAAAATTAAGAACAAGGCATACCTTCATGGGCAGCTACCTCAGGCAAATATGTGGCACTTCGCCTTATATTGTTATTAGGATCAATAAACTCAATAATTAAACCATGCTTTCCAATCTGCAACCAGAATGGGAAAATTAAAAAAAAAATGATCATGAGTTATTAAATCATTCAAGTAAAACTTTGAAGCATTTGCAAAGAGTAAGGCGATAAGTAGATTCCTTCATACAAGAAATTCTAGTTATAACTAAACCGTTCCTTTATATTTCTTTTATATTAGTAACCAAAATAACATGATTATTTAGTTAAAATTTAAATGACTAACGTTACATTGCACGCTGTAACACAGCTGAATTAATCCAAGTACCACCTTCAATGGGTGCATTTGAAATGGGATATTATTTTAAATTAGAACTTTAGAAAAATCAACATAAAGTAGGATTCATTCTTAGAAATCCTCTTTAAAATTAAAAAATAGAAAATACAAATAAAATACTCAATAGAATTATGTTCTTTTTTTCCTCCCTCTCAATAGTAAGATTGATGGCATGTGTCCAATAGATATGTTCAATTAACAAGCTATGTTAAATTTGAGCAAGCAAAAATCCCGTCAACCATTTTTCACTTGCTCCAAGCTAGCCTAGGCCATTCCGTTATACACTATGTCCAAGCCCAAATCCAATCCCAACTTGGTTTGGGTCCCCTTGCCCCTTAAATTTAGAGAAATGATTTTAAATAACGGCTATTACGTAACGGCTGTTAAATAAATGTTTCTACTGATACAACCTATGACTAATGGGCATTTAAATTTCATCCTGGTAAATAGCTATTACAGCCGTTTCATAATGATAATGGCCATTACTGACCGTTACTCAAAGGTAACAAAATGAGCCTTGATGATATCTACCTAGTTATTTTAGTTTTAAAATAATTAACGCTAATGATGGATTCAATGTCTTTATTTGATGTATTTATACTTACTATTTAGTTGTATGTCTTACTTTTAATTATATATTTACACACACACATACAATAAATTAAGTATACAAATATGACCAAATAAGTTGGCTTAATTGCTAAACAATACTTGAAAAATGCATATGTTGGTTTCAACTCCTAGATTTTTTTTATTTTATTTTAAAGTTCATTAAATTTTGAAAATCAAATATCAGTTTATCTATTGCAAATCTATTAGGTGAAACTTATGCTTGATAAGCTATAAAGATAACCTATTTGCAATGCAAAGAAAAGGTTTGCAAACTTTATTTACAGCTAGCAATGTGGGATCCTCATGCAATAAGGAGCTTGATTTACATTAATTTATTATATGCAATTTGTAAAATCATATGATTTATGATCCAATCTGTGGACCCCCCATCAATTTAAATTAGAAAAACAATTTTACTAAGCTTGAAAACAAGCATAGTTTGATAAATTGCTTTATTGCTCATGTGAACATCTGTTAAGAAAAACATTCTACAGATGTTATGTATATTTAGGCAAAAAAATGTTGTCAGACTATAAAATATTGAATTTGTCATTAACATGCAAAGCGCTACTCACAACAAAGCCAAGTGATATAGAGAAGGCATAATTGTCCCAAGAATTAAAATAAGTAAAAAAAAAAAAAAGCACATACCTCCCAATCAAGATAATTGTTAGCAGTTTCATAATCAGTCAGAACAGAAACTGTACATTCTAGAGAAGGCAATTCTTTAGGCTGTATTGGAGGAAATCTGCGGTCCTTCAAAGCACTGCAAGTAATAAAAATAAAATGGAAAATAGACTCTACATAGTCATAGTATATCAGAAGCATCCAATATACTTCAAAGAATGAAGAAATGCAAAAGCAGTTAGACATTCTTAACTGAAAGGATATGAGGAACAACAAATATTTATCATTGTCGATGCACATGCAGCAAAAAAGTAAACGATTCCACTTGTTTTATATGTAGCACTCCCAGCATCATAAAATTACTAGAACGCCAAATTAATATAACTATGAGTAGCAAAGAGACTATAAATTAATTACAGAGGAACAGATAACTAAGGAAGACTGCGAGAGTTTCTAGTCATCCAGGCCATGGCCATTTAGTCCAAGCAAGTAGGACTTGAGCTTCATCAATATTTCAAAATCACTATACCCATAAGAGTAAGAACCCGCCAATAGAAAGAACAAGAAGAAAAGCGAGTGAATTTATCATTTCCATCCTCTCTAGCTCTTTCTTGCTATTTCTTCAAAAGTTTAAAGGATATGAAAAATCACAATTTTAATTTTTCATTTTTAAAAAATAGACAATATTTCATCAAATATGATTTTTTTTATTATTCAAGAATATGAAAAAAAATATTATTGTGATTTTTCTAGTAAAAAAAATTAGGCTGAATTGACCCTAAATAAAAAGTGGTACCTAATTGAATTCAAAATTACAATGTGTGCCCATTTGACTTTCACCTTTCAACGAACAATTTGAAATTTATTCCAATTGGAAAATAACAAACCAAAACAAGACAGTTGACATTCCAAAGTGATTAATTCATGCATAAACCAAAAATAACATGGTACAAACATTAACTAATTTAAAATTTTTAAGTCATTGTTGACACATATCAGAAACATGGGTATGTTCCCATGAGTTAGTTTTGTTAACTTTGTGGATGTGTTTATTAACACCTATGATTAATGATGAAAAGTTATGCTGTATAACTTGGTTTTTTATGATAACAATAAGAATCACATCCCAATTAAGGCCCACACGTGGGAAAAAATGTCTGTCATAAAATAACATCCTGATTTACAGTTATTAATCATCAATATGAGCTTTAAAAGTAATCTTCAAATAGATCCAACCTTCACAAACAAGTTTAATCAAGCTTTATCGAGCCAAGCTCCAAGTAAATCAAGAAATTTGGCTCATTTGCTGCCCAATTCTCAATTGACCATTAATTGCAAGACTTTGTTGCTCTCTCATCCTATATAAACATACACATTAAACATATTCTTCACCTTCTTGAACTGAATCCCTATTTCTACAACCCAGCATACCATAAACATGCATCAACAGAGAGTACCCAAAACTGCCCTGTACGAACAAATAGTTCCATTGTAAATTTGTATCAGTATTCCACCTCTACAACTGAAGAGAATGAATATTTTCTTCTCATATTTCACAATGAATGTGTACAGGTATATATATATACAATCTAGTTACCATAATTGCGTTCTCAAACAGGAAAATAAATCCCTATAATCAATCCTAAACATACTAGGAAAACAAAATTGGAATACATATATGTTCACTTCCTACAACAACAAATTTTACCATTTTTTTAAAACTGAATTTTTACCATATTGCTCAATGCACAAACATCAGTAGCACAGTTACTGAAGTAGAGGCCTATCCTACTTCCTCAAAGCTAAATGCGCAACTAAACATATAGTTACTAACATGCTTTACACATTAAAGCACAAAAAATCAGAGAGAGGCAGACAGATAGATAGACAGATAAACACACATAGAAAGAGAGAAAGAGAGGTAGAAATGCAAACATTTGAACGTATTCCTCTTAGGGAGAGGGAGACAGGAGTGAGGAAGTTAGATATTGGCAAACATATGATACACATTCATGGTTCAATTGCAAAATGTTGCAATACCTGGTTAAAGCATAGTCCCTAAACCCATTAATCAAGCACTGAGCTTCTAGTGTTCCAATGCATCCACGTAAACAAGGCTCACCACCATTGACCATTTTCTTCCACGTGACAAATAGTGGGCTGAAACAAAATAATATCCATGTCACATGAGAACAAGACAAAAAAGGCTCACACTAATTTCACCAACGATCAATAAAGTTATCACTAAATCATTTTTGCAATCATTTAATTTCAATTGGTCACAATAAAATAAGAGTATCAAGTAAGGTTAATTATATTGGAATAACAAAAAATCTGACATCGAATTACTACTGGGGTTTTTCTAATCCTAGTGAGACGGTTTAATGGGCCCTTCCACCCACACCCCCCCTTTTTCCCAAAAAAATAAAAGGTTTAATAAGCAGATGAGCTATTTGCTACGTGAAGAATTATGTAAAGCAAAAAAATCATATGAAGAGTCATTTGCGCATACAAAGTTTATTTAAATTTTTTGTTATGATCCTTATCTCAAAATTTTACTTTGAAATCCCAAATACACACAAAAAAGAAGAAAGAGGAGGAAAAAGGCAGGAAAGAGAGAGAGGGGGAAAGACATCAGTGCTAGGTGGAGGCGACAAAATTTTGGAACCCACCAAACCATCTTATAATTGTTAAAAGAAAAAATGGAATGGCAAATTAGTCCAGCCATTTTCTGGCCAAAGTCCACTCTAAGTGACCTTAATTGATACGTGAACAAAAATTAAATCAGTTTATCATGACCAATTGAAATTCAAAGAGCACAAAATGAATTAGTGATATTTTCAATGATCATTAGTGAAATTAATCCAAGAGGTTCATGGCTGTAATATAACAATAAGGGCTTACTGCTACACAATTTTTTTTGAAAAATTTGCAAAATGTAGGAAACTAATAGATATTTATAGAATCAGAAATTTATAGAATTGTTATGGAAAGTCAATCACTATATTATTTCTCTGTATATTTTGTATTCTGTATTCCTATTTAGGATTTTTTCCTAACTAGTAGAACACAATTATAGGAATCAATTGTATATATATACCCATGTACAGATTAATTGAAATTAAGGAAAATAATCTCTTTCTACATAGTATCAGAGCAGGTCATCTATTCAGTGTTATCAAAGGCAAGCGAGGCGCTCAGGGGAGGCGCCAGGGGAGGCGAGGCGCCTCTCTGTCGCCTCGACTGGAACGCCTGGCTGGACTTGGAGGAGGCGACGCCTCCGGCCGGAAAGGCGAGAGGCGACGCAGGCGAGAGGCAACGCCTCTTCAAAGCAACGGTAAGTGTTTTTTTTTTTTTAAATTAAAAAATCAATAAACCTACTATCTACTTACCCGATGCAACCATTCCACCAGCAGAGACGCTTTTCTCCTCAACCTCACAGAGACGCTTTTCTCCTCAACCTCGACTTCATGACGACAGGTACGCCCTCTCTCTCTCTTATCTTCTTCTTCTTCTTCTTCTTCTTCTTCTTCTTTCCCCGCTCCGATCTCTCTCTCTCACGTCCCTTTCTTTTTTTTTTTTTCTCCCTCTCCACCTTTCTTCTTTCCTGCAGCTGCTCTGTTCGATCTCTCTCTCACGTCCTTTTTTTTTTTCCTTTCCTGTTGCTCTGTTCGATCTCACGTCCCTTTCCTGCTGCTCTGTTTTTTTTTTTTTCTTTTTTTTTTTCCCTCTCCTCCTTCTTCTTTCAGCAGTCCCTTTTTATTTTTTCTTTTTTTTTTTCCTTCTCCTCCTTATAATTAATTAGTTATTATTAATTATTTATTTATTTGTTAATTTAATTATTTTATTTTTGTTAATTAATTATTTAAATTTTATGGGTATTGGTAAATTGATTATTTTACTTTGTATTCTTGTTTAATTAGTTGATTAATTAATATGGGTATTGTTGATTTGTTGGTATTTAGTTTAATTTTTATTTGTTATTCTTGTTAATTTGATTAGTTTTACTTTTTACCTTGTTAATTAGACATTATTTGTTAATTAATTAGTTATTTTATATAGGTATTATTAATTTATTGTTAATTTAATTTTTTATCTTCTTATTATTGTTAATTAATTGTTTAATTTATATGGGTATTGTTAATTTATTATTAATTAGTTTACCTTTTACTTGTTATTCTAGTTAATTAGTTTTAATTTGATTAATTTTACTTTTTTCTTGTCAATTAGATATTAGATGTTTATTTTATATGGGTATTATTAATTTATTGTTAATTTGATTATTTTCTTTTTGTTCTTAGTAAGTAATTGTGTAATTTATATTGACATTATTACTTTGTTGTTAATTAGTTTACTTTTTACTTCTTATTATTGTTAATTAGTTGTTAGATTAATTAGTTTTACTTTTGTCTTGTTAATTAGACATTAGTTGTTTATTTTATATGGTATTATTAATTTATTATTAATTTGATGATTTTACTTTTTGTTTTTATTAATTAATTATTTAATTTATATAGGCATTGTTAATTTATGATTTTACTTTTTGTTCTTATTAATTAATTATTTAATTTATATGGGCATTGTTAATTTGTTGTTAATTAGTTTACTGTTTTACTTTTTACTTATTATTCTTGTTAATTACTTATTTAATTTATATTGGATATTGTTAATTTGTTGTTGTTATGGAAAGTCAATCATTATATTATTTCTGTGTATATTCTGTATTCTGTATTCCTACTTAGGATTTCTTATTTAGGATTTCTTCCTAATTAATATAACACAATTATAGGAATCAATTGTATATAAATACCCATGTACAGATTAATTGAAATATATGAGAATCATCTCTTTCTACATGGTATCGGAGCAGGTCATCTATCTAGGGTGATTATTTGCTCTCACCACCCAGCTCAGGAGAGACCTTGGCCGCCGACCGGCCGTTTCGACTCCGATCAACATTGCCAGCGTCGCCTCAATCCCCTCATTCCACCACCGTGTCTTTGTTGCACGATCGATTACACCATTAAAGGACTTCGAGGTTTGGCTCTCGGATCCTATTTCGGTATTTGCTTGATTTGTGATTTTGGATTATTTTGTTCTTTATCGGCACTTTGGATTAGCGTTTGGTTAGTTTTCTTTGTCTCAACAAATGGCGGACAATAAGAATGTTATTTACGATGTGATTCCGATGATGACTAAGATCACGGAACACAAACTTAATGGTTCGAATTATCCGGGTGGAGTAAGATCATTAGGGTCTATTTGCGTAGCATTGATAAGGATGATCACCTTACTAAAGATCCACCTCTTGATGATACACAACAAACTTGGCTAAGGGAGGATGCTCGGTTGTTTTGCGGCTTGAACTCGATTCACGGTGAGGTAATTAGTTTAATTAATCACTTTGTGAATTTGTTAAGGAATTGATAGATTACTTAGATTTTACGTGATTCGGTAAAGGAATATATCCGTATTTATGATGTTTGTAAGGCATTCTACCGTCTTTGAGAAAGAGAATAAGTCTCTCACGGCTTATTTTATAGATTTTAAGCGGGTATATGAGGAACTTAATGTATTATTGCCTTTTAGTTACGATGTGAAAGTTCATGAGCCCAACGGAGCAACTGGTCATTATGAGTTTTCTTGCGAGCCTTCCTTCAAAGTATGAGGCTGCTAAATCTCGAATTCTTTCGATTCGAGATTTCCTCTTTGCATGAAACATTCACACGGGTCCTTCAGATGCAGAGTACCCAATCTTCACGACTGCAAGATGTGCTCTTATTAGCCGTAATCCAAATGGACAACAGGGTAATAGAAGAGGAAGTAGAGGAGGAATTACAGCAATGTAATGTCAGCGTAATGGAGAGGCTAGTTCTAATCGGGACTCAAGAGGAGTTATTTGTTATTATTGTCATGAGCACAGCCATACAAAATATAATTGTCCGCAACCAGAGGAAAAATCAGCGATCACGGATGGCAAATATGGCGTGAGAAGATTCTCTGATATCTTCCTCCGAAAAGCTGTTTTGGTATCCGCAGAGGATTTTGCACGATTTTCCCGATGTCGAGCATCTCTAAAGCCTACGGTTCCCCTATCACTGCGATCACGAGTCGAGTAAATCCACTACATGCCTTGTGTCTTCCTCATCCAAATGGATTATTGATTCTGGTGCGACAGATCACATAACAGGTAATTCTAGTCTTCTATCTACTTTTGGTCTAATCCCACTTCCTCATCGTTACTTTAGGTGATGGTTCTACTTCTTGTGTCATGGGTTGCAGGCTGCGAATCCGACCGTCAATTTCTTTGTCATCTGTTTGTGTCTACCAAATTTCTCTTTTAATCTACTTTACATTAGTAAACTTACTCGTACCTTAAATTGTTCTATTTCCTTTTTTCCGATCGGTATTTGTTTGAGGATCTTACGACGGCGATTATTGGTAGAGGACGTGAGTCAGGTGGTCTCTACATTCTGGAAAATCATGTGCCGCGATCGCTTGTTTGCTCCAGTACCTTAACACCTCTTGAAGCTCATTGTAGATTGGGTCATCCTTCTTTGTCTACCATGAAGAAGTTGTGTCCTCGATTTGATCTTTATCAGTACTAGAATGTGAGTCGTGTCAGTTTGCAAAACATCATCGTTTACCTTCTGTGTCTAGAGTCAATAAACGGGCTTCATCCCCTTTTGAGTTAGTTCATTCTGATGTTTGGGGTCCTTGTTCTGTTACTTCTAAAACTGGATTTCCTTATTTTGTTACTTTTGTTGATGATTACTCTCGTGTTACCTGGTTATATTTAATGAAGAATCGTTCTGAGTTGTTTTCTATCTTTTGTGCCTTTTGTAATGAAATCAAAACTCAATTTAATATTTCTGTGCGCATATTAAGAAGTGACAATGCTAAAGAATATTTTTCAGCACAATTTCAGTCTTATATGACACAAAATGGCATTCTTCATCAGTCTTCCTGTGTGGATACCCCATCTCAAAATGGCGTGGCCGAAAGAAAAAATCAGCATCTTCTTGAGGTAACTCGTACTCTTCTTTTTCATATGAAAGTTCCTAAACACTTTTGGGCGGATGCAGTTTCTACGGCATGTTTTTTGATCAATCGTATGCCTTCTTCTGTCCTTAATGGGGATATTCCTTATACTGCTTTGTTCCCTACAAAATCTTTGTTTCCCGTTGAACCCGTATTTTTGTTGTACTTGTTTTGTATGCGTGATGTTCGTCCATGAGTTACTAAATTGGATCCAAAGTCTCTCAAATGTGTCTTCCTTGGGTACTCCCGGATCCAAAAAGGGTACCGTTGTTTCTCTCCTACTCTTAATCGTTATCTTGTTTCTGCAGATGTCACATTTTTTGAGTCCACTCCATTTTTTTCTCAATTATCTGTGTATGAGAGTCAGGGGGAGGAAGATGATATCTTAATATATACTGTCCAACCAATGTCTAGTCCTCTCTCACAGCCTATTTCTTCCGTCTCTAGACCTACTCGGCCTCCGTTGTTCATGTTTATTCCGGAGATTGGAGATTCGACTCGGATCCTCCACCGGCTACTTCGTTGGGAGATCCTGTACCTCATCACGATCATGATTCTGATCTAGACTTACCCATTGCTCTTCGTAAAGGTAAACGTTCATGTACTTACCCTATCTCTTCTTTTGTTTCTTATAATCAATTGTCTTCTTGTTCTCAGTGTTTTGTTACTTTTTTAGACTCTATTCCCATCCCTAATAGTGTTGGTGAGGCCTTTGTCTCATCTGGCCCAGTGTCTTTGCTATGAAAGAGGAAATGGAGGCTTTAGATGCTAATGGTACATGGGAGCTGTTGCCTTTGCCCACTGGTAAGAAAGCTATTGGTTGCATATGGATATTCTGATGAAAGGTAAATCACGATGGTTACGTGGCTAGATTAAAAGCACGCCTTGTAGCAAAAGGATATGCTCGGACATATGGGGTTGATTACTCGACACTTTTTCTCCTGTAGCTAAACTTACTTACATTTGCTTGTTTATCTCTTTAGCAGCTACATATGATTGGCCCCTGCACCAATTGGATATCAAGAATGCCTTCCTTCATGGGGATCTTCAGGAGGAGGTGTATATGGAGCAATCACCTGGGTTTGTTGCTCAGGGGGAGTTGGGTAAAGTTTGTAGGCTTCGGAAGTCTCTTTATGGCTTGAAACAAAGTCCTAGGGCCTGGTTTGGGAGATTCAGTGAAGCGATCTGAGAATTTGGTATGCAAAAGAGTAGGTGTGATCACTCAGTATTTTATAAGCAATCTGAGGCTGGTCTAATTCTCCTGGTAGTCTATGTGGATGACATTATCATCACTGGGAGTGACTCTGCAGGTATTTCATCTCTTAAAACCTTCCTCCAAACCAGTTTAGACCAAAGACTTGGGATTATTAAAGTATTTTTGGGTATTGAAGTTATGAGAAGTAAGAAGGGTATTTTCTTGTCTCAAAGAAAATATGTCCTTGATCTATTGACAGAGACAGAAAAATTAGGTGCTAAGCTTTGTAGTGCACCAATGACTCCAAATTTACAACTGTTAGCAGGGGATAGTGAGTTGTTTGAAGATCCAGAGAATCTGAGAGATTGGTAGGAAAATTGAACTACTTTCTTGTCACTCGTCCCGACATTGCTTATGCCGTTAGTGTGGTAAGTCGGTTTATGTCTTCCCAAGCTGTTGCTCATTGGGAAGCCTTGGGACAAATCTTGTGCTATCTGAAGGAGCTCGGGAAGAGGTTTGTTATATGGTAATCATGGGCATTTGAATGTTGAATGTTTTTCGGATGCCAATTTGGATCTAAGGTTGATAGGAGGTCAACTCTTTGGATATTGCGTTTTGTTGGAGGAAATTTGGTGTCTTGGAAAAGCAAGAAGCGAGTGTAGTTTCTCGATCTAGTCTGAATCCGAATACTGAGCCATGGCACAATCGGTATGTGAGGTAATGTGGATATTTCAATTACTAGATGAGACAGTTTTAAGACCCCTACTGCGAAATTGTGGTGTGATAATCAAGCTGCTCTCCATATTGCTTCTAATCCAGTATTTCATGAGCGGACCAAACATATTGAGATTGATTGTCACTTTGTTCGTGAAAAGATTCAACAGATCATCTCAACAGGACACATCAAAGCGGAGAGCGATTAGGAGATATTTTCACAAAAGCTCTGAATGGAGCTAGGATTGACTACATTTGTAACAAGTTGGGCATGATTAACATCTATGCTCCAACTTGAGGGGGAGTGTTATGGAAAGTCACTCATTATATTATTTCTGTGTATATTCTGTATTCTGTATTCCTATTTAGGATTTCTTATTTAGGATTTCTTCCTAATTAGTATAACACAATTATAGGAATCAATTGTATATAAATACCCATGTACAGATTAATTGAAATATATGAGAATCATCTCTTTCTACAGTTGTTAATTTATTTTTTATTCTTGTTAATTTTTTTGCTAGATTATAAATGGGTGATAAGAATAATACATCTAGATCTTCTGCTAGTAGTAAAAGAACGAACCCAGGATGGGCACATGTAATTCAAGTTAGTGAAAACAATACCAATGATCTTCAATGCATGTACTGTATGAAAGTTTATAAAGGAGGAATTAATAGAATCAAGCAACATCTTGCTGGAGGTTACAAAAATGTAATTCGGTGTCCAAAATGTCCAGAATATGTAAGGAATCAAATGCAGGAATTCATTGCTAAAAAAAGAGAGCAAAAATCAATTATGAATATGGAAAGACCACCTGAATTTGATGATGTTGAAGTACTGGGATTAGATGAAAATGAGGAAGAGGAAGAGTTGATGCAAGAAATTGGCAGTGAAAGAAGAAGGCAAGTACTGGAGGTTACAGGTACTAGTGCTTTTAAAAAACCAAAAGTTTTACCACCACAAAGTAGTAGAGGGCCTATTGACTGTTATTTTTCCCCTAGACCTGCTGTTATGGGAAAAAATATGAGGCAAACTACCATTGATGAAAATAGTCCAGCTAAAAAGGAGTTAATGAAGTGTGCTTGTGTTGCCATAGCACGATGGATGTATGATGTGGGAATAGCTTTTAATGCTGTGAATTATGATAGCTTTGGAGAAATGATTCGAGCAATTAGAAATTATGGGAAAGAAATGAAACCTCCAAGTTTTCATGAGGTTAGAGTTTGGTTACTTAACAAAGAAGTACAAATCATAAATGATCTTCTCGAGTCTCATAAAAAAGAATGGGAAAATTATGGATGTACATTGATGTGTGATGGATGGACGGATAGAAAAGAGAGAACCTTGATTAATTTCTTAGCTAATAGTCCAAAGGGAAGTGTATTTATTAAATCAGTTGATGCAAGTGATGAATCAAAGACAGTGGCATTGTTGGCTAGTTTGATTAAGAAAGAATTGATGGAAATTAGTCCTAAAAAAGTAGTTCAAGTTGTTACAGATAATGCATCAAATAATGTTGCAGTAGGTAAAATTTTTATTTAATTTTTTTTATGACTAAAAAAAAAAATCATTTTATTTTTATTATTAATGGAATGAATTTTTCTACTTGTTTATGATAGGGAGAATATTGGAAGCAAATTTTTCTCATCTATACTAGACTCCATGTGCAGCTCATTGTATAGATTTGATGTTGAAGGATATCTTTAAGATCCGTGTTTTCAAAGAAATATTCCGCAAAGCTGTTGAGCTTACTGGTTTCACATATGGCTCTTCAGGAGTTCTAAATATGTTGCGAAAGTTTACTAATGGAGTATAATTGCTAAGGCCAGGGCAAACTAGATTTGCTACTGCTTTTATTACACTGGGAAGGATTCATCTTCAGAAAGCCAACATTAGAAAAATATTTACTTCGGAAAGTTGGACAACTAGTAAATGGGCTAAAGAGGTGAAAGGCAAAAAGTATGAAAGGACGGTTTTGAGTCCTGCCTCTTGGAATCATGTTGTTTATGCTCTTAAGGTTTCCGGTCCTCTTGTTCGTGTGCTTCGACTTGTTGATAATGAAAAAAAACCAGCTATGGGATATATTTATGAAGCCATGGATAGGGCTAAAGAAGCCATTGCCAACTCACTCAATGGCAATGAAGAGAAATACAAGAGCATTTTTGAGATTATTGATGCGAGATGGTCACTTCAATTGCATCGTCCTTTGCATGCTGCTGGATACTTTTTGAATCCTGAATTTTTTTATCCAAATAAGATGAGAATTGAATCTGATGAAGAGGTCAATATAGGATTGCTTTCGTGCATTCATAAAATGGAAAAAAATTTAGCAAAAGTTGACATAATTCTTGATGAAATTGAGAAATACAAGGCAGCTGCAGGGACCTTTGATTTTCCTTCAGCTATTAGAGGAAGAACAACCAAATCTCCAGGTTATTAATTTAATTCTTATTAATTTTTCATTTTGCTCATTTATTAATTTATATCATGAATTTAACAATCATTGGTTCTATATTTTAATAGCTGCTTGGTGGAAAACATATGGTTCTTCAACTCCAAACCTACAAAAGTTTGCTGTAAAGGTTCTGAGTCTCACATGTAGTGCAAGTGGTTGCGAAAGAAATTGGAGTGTATTTGAGCATGTAAGTAATATATATATATATATATATATATATATATATATATATATATATATATATATATATATATATATAAATTTCTTAATTTGTTATTTTATCTTGAGCCTTTTGAGTTTGAAGTTTAACTTATTTGTTACTGTAAAATAAATGACAGCTTCATAGTAAGAAAAGAAATCGGCTATTTCAAGAACGCTTGGACAATTTGGTATATGTGAAGTACAATAGAGCGTTGCTACGCCGACACACTTTTGGGGATATCACAACACCTATTGATTTGGCAAATATTGATGAGAGTAATGAATGGTTGCTTGGTGAATTAGAAAAAGGTGATGGGGATGATGATGATGATGATTCTCTTGTTTTCATGAATGACGTATTGACCTGGGGTGATGTTGATAGAGTAGCTGGAGTTTCTGAATCTCGTTATGAATCGAGATCGGCTGCAAGATCAACACCACCAGTTGAAACTCCATCATTTCGAAGGCCTCGTGCAATGAGAGGTGCATCCTCTTCGCAAGTTGATGATGATGAAAAGGAGGAAGAATTTGTGATGGCCGTTGTTGAAAATGAAGATGATTTTGGAAATCTTGATGATGAGTAGTTTTAGTTATAAGTTTTTTATGTACTTCTTGCATTTTGTTTATTATGACTTACAACTTATTTTTATGTATTAAAGTCTGAACTTCCATAATTTACATTTTCTATTATGTGACTTATGACTTATTTCTAATTTTTTATTTATTATGTATAATTTTATAGCGTCACTTTTATCATATACATCTGCTGAAAATTCAGGTATGAACTATTTCTTTTTTTAACACCTCTTATTATTATGTGTGTTTTTACTTATGCTATATATTTTAATTTTACAGTCTCATACTTTCACTTGTATTACTTAAGCTGGAAATATAGGTATGCACTATTTTCAATTTCTCTTATTTTAGATATAAACATAGTGTAAATAATATTTTTTTTTCTTTTTAATATGTTTTTTTACTTATCAACTATTTAAAAGTATGTGTGTGTGTGTGTGTATATATATATATATATATATATATATATATATATATATATATTTAAACAATTAAGGTTATGGCGCCTTGCTTCAAAAAGGCCCTCGCCTCGCCTCTCGCCTCTCGCCATAGAATACTCTATCGCCTTAGTGTCGCCTTTCGCCTTGATAACACTGCATCTATCTAGGGTGACTATTTGTTCTCACCACCCAGCTCAAGAGAGACCTTGGCCGCCGACCGGCCATTTCAACCCCGATCAACATCGCCGGCGTCGCCTCAACCCCCTCATTCCACCACTGTGTGCTGTTGCCTGATCCAATACACCATTAAAGGACTTCTGAGAATTGGCTCTCAGATCCTATTTCAGTATTTGCTTGATTTGTGATTTTGGGTTATTTTGCTGCTATAAGTACTTTGGATTAGCATTTCGATTAGTTTTCTTTGTCACAACAAATGGCAGACAATAAGAATGTTATTTCTGATGTGATTCCGGCGATGACTAAGATCACGGAACACAAACTTAATGGTTCGAATTACCTGGAGTGGAGTAAGACTATTAGGGTCTGTTTGCGTAGCATTGATAAGGATGATCACCTTACTAAAGATCCACCTACTGATGATACACGACAAACTTGGCTAAGGGAGGATGCTCGGTTATTTTTGCAGCTTTGGAACTCGATTCACAGTGAGGTAATTAGTTTAATTAATCACTGTGAATTTATTAAGGAATTGATGGATTACTTACATTTTCTATATTCTGGTAAAGGGAATATCTCTCGTATTTATGATGTTTATAAGACATTCTACCGTGCTGAGAAAGATGATAAGTCTCTCACGGCTTATTTTATGGATTTTAAACGGGTATATGAGGAACTTAATGTATTGTTGCCTTTTAGTCCTGATGTGAGAGTTCAGCAGGCCCAATGGGAACAACTGGCTGTTATGAGTTTTCTTGCAGGCCTTCCTTCAGAGTATGAGATTGCTAAATCTCAGATTCTCTCCAGTTCTGAGATTTCCTCTTTGCATGAAACGTTCACACGAGTCCTTCGTACAGAGAGTACCCAATCTTCACAGCCTGCCAGTAGTGCTCTTATTAGCCGTAATCCAAATGGACAACAGGGTAATAGAAGAAGTAGAGGAGGAATTACAGGCAACAGAAGTAATCAGCGTAATGGAGAATCTAGTTCTAATCAGGACTCAAGAGGAGTCATTTGTTATTGCCATGAGCCTAGCCATACAAAATATAAATGTCCGCAACTTCAGAGGAAAAATCAGCGATCACAGATGGCAAATATGGCAGCAGAGAATTTTACAGTATCTTCCTCTGAGAAAACTATTTTGATATCTGTAGAGGATTTTGCACAATTTTCCCAGAATCAAGCATCTCTAAAGCCTACCAGTTCCCCTGTCACTGCGATCGCTGAGTCAGGTAAATCCACTACACGCCTTGTGTCTTTCTTATCCAAATGGGTTATTGATTCTGGTGCGACAGATCACATGACAGGTAATTCTAGTCTTCTATCTGCTTTTCAGTCTAATCTCACTTCCTCTACTATTACTTTAGCTGATGGTTCTACTTCTTGTGTCATGGGTTCTGGAACAGCAAATCCGACTTCGTCAATTTCTTTGTCTTCTGTTTTGTGTCTACCAAAATTTTCTTTTAATCTACTTTCTGTTAGTAAACTTACTCGTACCTTAAATTGTTCTGTTTCCTTTTTTCCTGACCAGTGTTTGTTTCAGGATCTTACGACGAAGCAGATTATTGGTAGAGGACGCGAGTCAGGTGGTCTCTACATTCTGGAAAATCATGTATCGCGGTCGCTTATTTGCTCCAGTACCTTAACACCTCTTGAAGCTCATTGTAGATTGGATCATCCTTCTTTGTTTACCATGAAGAAGCTGTGTCCTCAATTTCAGTCTTTATCAGTACTAGAATGTGAGTCGTGTCAGTTTGCAAAACATCATCGTTTGCCTTCTGTCTCTAGAGTCAATAAACGGGCTTCATCCCCTTTTGAGTTAGTTCATTCTGATGTTTGGGGTCCTTGTTCTGTTACTTCTAAAACTGGATTTCGTTATTTTGTTACTTTTGTTGATGATTACTCTCGTGTTACCTAGTTATATTCAATGAAAAATCGTTCTGAGTTATTTTCTATCTTTTGTGCCTTTTGTAATGAAATAAAAACTCAATTTAATATTTCTGTGGGCATATTAAGAAGTGACAATGCCAAAGAATACTTTTCAGCACAATTTCAGTCTTATATGACACAAAATGACATTCTTCATCATTCTTCCTGTGTGGATACCCCATCCCAAAATGGCGTGGCCGAAAGAAAAAATCGTCATCTTCTTGAGGTAACTCGTGCTCTTCTTTTTCAGATGAAAGTTCCTAAACACTTTTGGGCGGATGAAGTTTCTATGACATGTTTTTTGATCAATCGTATGCCGTCTTCTGTCCTTAATGGGAATATTCCTTATACTGCTTTGTTTCCTACAAAATCTTTGTTCCCTATTGAACCCCATATTTTTTGTTGTACCTGTTTTTGTGCGTGATGTTCGTCCACAGGTTACTAAATTGGATCCAAAATCTCTTAAATGTGTCTTCCTTGGGTACTCCCGACTCCAAAAAGGGTACCTTTGTTTCTCTCCTACTCTTAATCGTTATCTTGTTTCTGCAGATGTCACATTTTTTGAGTCCACTCCATTTTTTCCTCAATCATCTGTCTATGAGAGTCAGGGGGAGGAAGATGATCTCTTAATATATAATGTCTAACCAATGTCTAGTCCTCTCCCACAGTCACTCGTCCTGACATTGCTTATGCCGTTAGTGTGGTAAGTCAGTTTATGTCTTCCCCAATTGTTGCTCATTGGGAAGTCTTGGGACAAATCTTGTGTTATCTAAAGGGCACTCCAGGAAGAGATTTGCTATATGGTAATCATGGGCATTTGAGTATTGAATGTTTTTCAGCTGCCGACTGGGCTGGATCTAAGGTTGACAGGAGGTCAACTACTAGATATTGTGTTTTTGTTGGAAGAAATTTGGTGTCTTAGAGAAGCAAAAAGCAGAGTATAGTTTCTCGATCTAGTGCTGAATCCGAATACAGAGCCATGGCACAATCAGTATGTGAGGTAATGTGGATACTTCAATTATTAGATGAGCCAAGTTTTAAGACCTCCCTGCCTGCGAAATTGTGGTGTGATAATCAAGCTACTCTCCATATTGCTTCTAATCCGGTGTTTCATAAGCGGACCAAACATATTGAGATTGATTGTCACTTTATTCGTGAAAAGATTCAACAACAGATTATCTCAACAATACACATCAAAACTGGAGAGCAGTTAGGAGATATTTTCACAAAAACTCTGAATGGAGCTAGGATTGACTACATTGGTAACAATTTGGGCATGATTAACATCTATGCTCCAACTTGAGGGGGAGTGTTATGGAAAGTCAATCACTATATTATTTCTCTAAATATTTTGTATTCTGTATTCCTATTTAGGATTTCTTATTTAGAATTTCTTCCTAATTAGTAGAACACAATTATAGGAATCAATTGTATATATATATATATATACCCATGTACAGATTAATTGAAATTAAGGAGAATCATCTCTTTCTACAAGAATCAATAAAATAAAGAGATCCAACTAACTAATAAGAATAAATACATTAAATAAAACCTTAAATCTGTGACTTATATTCTTTATTAACTAACTAGCATGAACCAGAGTAGAGGATATAAATCTAACCTTAACTAATAAATTTAAGTCCTTTATAAATGACCCTTGTTTTGATCTTCCATAAATGTGGAATTTTTTTGAAGTGAGTTGAAGAAATGAAAACCACATACTAAAAGGACATTTTGAAAAATGGGAGTGTCAGTAGTTTGGGAAAGCGGGCTGATCTGCTGCTCTCTAAAAAAAAAATGATTTAACAGAAAGCCAATGGATAACGGTCTTTACCATTACATAATAGTGGTAATGGTTGTTAAAAAAAAGACATTTAGATAACTGGGCTAATGGTAACAGTTGTTAGTAATATGCTCTAGAGCATATCATTTTGTATGTATCTCGTACATATTTTATTAATAAAAGGCAATTACACTTTTCTATTTACATAATCTATTTATGTGTAATTGAAAAGGTCCATTGATATTTTGTTAGAAATTTTATTCTTAAGTTGTTAAAAATATGAGTGACAGTATTTCTAATACAAATTATCATAAATTGGTTCACAATCGAGGATACTCCACAAAGGACATGACTTATCCAGAAAGATTGTAATCATATTTGTTCCCAAAGTATTAAAATGAGATATTAATAAGTTGGAGTGGTGAGTCTCATGCCACATAACAAACATGAGAGGCGCTTGTACATGATAAGTAGGCCGAACCAGTGACACTTGTGACAATCACGTGGAGTTTACTCTTGTCAAGGCATTGTCATATATCATATCAATGCATATAATCTTTAGACCTGAGATAACACAGTTATCTTGTATATAGGTGGTTTGAGTTTGATACTGCTCTCATACTCATACTGTATGTGGATATATAAGCATGTATTGGCTCCTACTAGTTATATATGGAGATAGGTGTTGATCAAGATGGGATCCGTTACCCTAAGTAAATAGGAAGAAAATCCTATGTTCATTTAATTGTTATTGATGATTCAAGTTCCTGGCCAGGACAGATAGACTTAGTCGGAAAAGAGTTTTTGACAGAATTAAAATTAAAAGATAACATAATATTCATAGCATAAGGAGTTTGATATTAACCATAACTCCAGCTAGAATTGGGATTTTATAATGGAGAGATTTTAGTGTATGGTAACATATGATTAAAAGGTTCATTTAAGGTATTCCTTATTACTGATTGGGTAGTCATGGCATGTTATACTAGGTGTCAACCGTGATCTATGAGATACTTATAATGATTTAGAGAAATTATTTATAATAAGAAAAAATTCTAATGATATTAAGAGTTAATATCATTTCTCATTGTCAATTAGTAATGAGCCTAGTAAGTCACACATCTACACAAGTAATTCACCTAGTGTATTATGATTTAATTGATTAATTAAAGAGTTTAATTAATTAATTAAATAGGTTTGGTTTGCAATAAGATTGCAAAGTCTCTAGCATGACTTGAAACCAAATCTAGGTTATTGGCTGTATAATATAAATTAAATTTATATTTAAAAAGGTTTAAATATGAATTTAATTGTAAGATTAATTAATGGAGATTAATTAATTAATTAATATATGATGTAAATTAATTTGAAGAAGAGAAATAATAATTTGGGTTGAGAACTCAATGATATACATAAGGGCAAATTGATCTTTTCATATGGTGACATGTGGCACTATGTGATGGTGACACATGGCACCATACAAGCTTGTCATTTGTCTTTCATTCATGAAAGATAATTAAATGAAGATTAAATCTAGCTTTGACAAGTGGCTTAATGTGATTAAGTCTTTCAAAAGTGATATTTAATCCTAGCATGACATGTGGCAAGCATTTAAGTGAATTTGTCTTATGTATATAAATGAAGAAAGAAGAAGAAAAATCATTTCCCCCCTTTCTCTTTCATGTTGGACGGCAACCATGGAGTTTTTTCTCTCTTCTTCAATTCTCAATTAATTCTTGAAGACAAACTTCTATTTTCATCTTGAATTAATTTTCTAGAAAGTGTTTCTAGTACACCCACATCCATTAACTCTCACTAAAGCAAGCCTATCTCATTTTAGTTGTTTGGTAAACAAGAAAAAGAGCTTAAGGATTGCCATTGGTGAGTCTTGGTTAAGCTTTTGGTGGACAAGCTAGAGGGACAACCTTTGGAGTCCTAGGAGCACCCTAAGGGAGTAAGATTGATTGATTCTGCACCTTGGAGGTTAGAAATCAATAATCCCTCTTTTAGTTAGGTTTAATGAATTTAATTTCTATAATTCAATTCATGATGGCAAATGGACCTCTAATGCATGCTAAAATGTGTTTTGATATGTTTTTGGGCATTAGAAATTGGCTAGGCACAAAACTGATTTGGTATGGTGCATGTAACCCTAGAATAAATTTTAAAATTCAATGCTCTAATGCCCTTAAATCCATGCTTCCATGCCTTCAACAGTACCCTCCAAAAACCTTTACATAATGGCCTTTACATAACTTACTAGCCTTTATTTAAATCCATGTTCTAATACACAAAACAAATAAATCTACCAATATCATTCCTTATAGAACCATGCACATATACATACAAAATTTATTATGTAGAAAAGTGTTATCAACATGATGCACTAGCAAAACAAGAATGTATACAAGCACCAAAAGAGCACCTTTGAAAGTCCATTGGAAAATGTAACATCATGTGAATTGATAAATTAATATCAATAGCATGAGGAAAAGAAGAATTGACCATGCCTAAATTACTTTTTTCTGGTTGTTAAGAGGGGAAAAAAAAAAAGAACACAAATAAGACAAGAAAAGATAAACGAAGGATAAAAAGCATTAAATTAAAAATGATGAAGAAAAGCTAAAAGCACTATAAGTGTGCAAGCTTTGCTCATTGAGCACCAATATAGTGTGAAGCAAAATCCCTGACCACTGCTACATCCCATTTTTGTATGCTTTCATACAATAATAAATGCGACTTATTATTGATTTATTGGTCACAAATTCCTTAAGGGATTAAATTGATATTAATCAACACACACAAAAATAGTTCCCCAACAATATAAAAATGGATACAATTGACCAAGAAGGAGGTATAAATCGCACCCTTTGTCACCAAACATTGGGCTTAATTTTAAATTGTTAACAAAGACCAATTAGATCCAATTTCACCACTATAGCCAGTTTCCAATTGCATTTGTACATGATTCTACATGTACATAGATGTTATTAATCATGTAAGTGATACAAAAGAATTGCCTCTAATCATGATGTAAATATTTGGAAAAAAATTCTATTGATTTTGTTGCATTTCCCGTGAGGTGATCCAATGAAATGCAGCAATTCCTACAATGATGACCAAACTGTAGATAAAATAGAAATTTAGAAATGAAGTTGGAACAAATTAATTTTTTTCTTTTTATCAACCAACTTGAAAATAAGCCTCAAGTAGGTGCAATTTACACTCAAGGAAGAAGATTACGCATATCAATGAAACAAAACAAATGAATTTAGAAGGCTTTGCATTCAATTTTGGGAATGAAGCACTGAAGCTCACAAGATCGCATAATTTTGCAGTCATGGCAGCCAGAAAGAGAAGTTAAAATTTGAAAAATGGCACCTCTAAGCATCCTAATAAACTCTAAAGATAATAACATAAGCAACAACATAAATCCCAACTTTGTCTTTGTGTGTGTATCAAAGCCTCTAAGGTCAATTTTTTTCCATTGACATGACTGACCAAACATGCCAAACCATATCAGACCAGCATATATACTCAACTAAATTCTGTGAAGCTAATCACACTAGAGCACTAGGAAGTGCTTATTAAGCAGAAGATGCAAAATACCAATAACCCATAAGTTATAGGGACACTAACATTTTACAGCTGAATTAAGAAATATGGTTCTGAGTTAGAGTTTAGAACACAGAACAATCAAAATGTGATAATACCATCATATGCAGACCATATACAACTATAAGAGTGATAACCAAGAATTGTCAGAGTCCAAATAATCATGCCAACGCTTGGCATTTGGCAATACTAACCCAACATGCAGTACCCTAAAATTTAACAATTTTGCAACACATGTCAATGAGAAGAAGTACCAAGCATTAAGCCACAAAAGGGACAGACCATCATTGAGGAATAATGATAAGTGCCAAGAGATTTTGTCCTATGCTATGTCATAAATGCAAAAGTATCAACAAATTGTCAACTACAGAATCTCAAAATTTCAGGTGTTGCAGATTTTTGTAAAATCAATTTAAAAAATGGGAAAAAAAGGCAGACTTTTCAAAAGCAAGGCCTTTCAAAGTGCGATTTCATAAAAAATAACAATAAAGTTCTGTACATAAGAACACATGGAAAAAAAAAAAAACAAAAATGCAAGACAAGCATTGAACATTTCATCAGCATACATATGCCTATTACCATTGAAGCCTAGCACATCATCTCTACCAAATGCAAATAAAAGTAATTAAGAAAATTCAAAAATTAAAAGTACGCAATATTGAAAATAATAACAGAAGCAAAAACCCAATGTTAACATTTTCTTACTACCAGGTTAAACTAAAATTCCATAAAAAATATATATATAAAAAAAAAAACCCAACAAAAAGAAAGGTATAGAACTCAAATTAGAACATTAAAAATAAAAATTAAACTCCTTGATTCTCAGGAAAAAAAAAAAGTAAAATTCCATAAACCCATCAAAATTAAGGTAGCAACAAGCCGATCAAAATCAAAATTACCCTTTATAAGTGAAAAATCACACTTAAAATACATAAAGGAGAGAGATATTACTGCTGGCCCTCATCAAAGGCAGGAGGGGGAGCTTCCTCACTGTTGTAGTGAGCGACGAGAGTGTCAAAACAATAAACCGCCATCTCCCTGTTCGCTGAAACCATTTTTTTTCTTTCTCCAGCTCAATTCGAGTCTCTATAAGAAACCAAACACAGCACGCAATTGATCTTCTCACGATCCGTATTAAATAAGACAGAAAGACGGATTGATTTCTCTGTTGAGAGACTATTTTCTTGGTCCCTTAGTTTCTAAATAATGAAGAGAGAGAAGAAAAGCTTACAAGAAATCACTTTTTTATTTTTATTTTAATTTTTTGTCTCTCTCCCTCCGGCTGTCTCCATAGCTGAAGCAGTGAGCATCCGTCTCGAGTCTCAAGTATTCAGCAGAAGCAACTCCGGTAACTTCGTACCAAAATTTTAACCATTCAATTTATTGTTAAAAAATCTAAATTTTAATTTTATTTAAAAAAAAAAAATTTTAAGTAGGTCTCAGTTTTTTTTTTTTTTTTCTTTCAGATTCAGTGTTCAACCTTCGTTTACAAATGGTGCATTATTTTTTTAATATAAAAATTTATTATTAGAGGTTAAAAATATTTTTGTGAAACAAATTAAATTTTAAGAATTTTTTCATAATAAAATAAAATTAAAAGATAAAAATAAATATGAAATAAATTTAAAAGATAAACTATAAAAATTATCTTAATAAAAAGTAAAGAAGCAGAAAAAATAAATTACTTTTTTTGATATCTCATAACTAATAAATGTTTTTTAATTTAAAAAAATTAATTATTTAGTCTTAATTTTAATTTATCATCGAATTATGTCAAAATTAGTATATATATATTTCATTTTTAAAAACTTCAAGATTTAGTTCTTCATTTTGATTTGTCAAATTAAAAAGGTGTTTAGTTTGATTACTTGCTTTTTTGACTATTGACTTAAAATGTATTTTTTAATTAATGAGTTAAATTAAAAATAAATAAATAATTATTTAATAAAATTATTTAAAAATAATTTTAAATAGTTTAAGTTTTATTTAAAATATGTTTAAAAGTAATTTAATTTATTGAAATTACTAAAAGTGATATATAATTAAGTGTTGTAGTTATTAAAATGAATATAACATTGATATTCTTAAAAGCTATTATGATAATATAGTCTTTTATTTTGTCAAAAAAAGTTTTAAAATAAGTTTATAATTTACAAGTAAGGTATTTTTATTTATGAATTTTGACTTATTTTAAGTAGCTTTTTTTAATTTATAAACTAATCAAATAATAATCTACTTATAATTTTATAGATTTGTCTGATTTATAAATCAAATCAAACATCCTTTAAAGATCTCTCCATTCAATAAATGAAAACAATGTAGTTATTGAAACATGAAATGATAAAATATCTATATCTATAATATATAAATGTAAGAAGGAGAACAATAGTTTTGTTCAAATTGTCATTTATTATTTATAATATTTATAATTATAATTTTTATTATTTAATTAAATTTAGAATTTATATAAATTTAAATTTTTAGGACTTAAAATTTAATTGTCCATATAATTTTAAAATTTATATAAATAAAAAATTACTAATCCTACTTGTATTTAAATCCTATTTGTATTTAAATTCTATTTAATTAAATTTTTATTTTATATATATATATATATATATATATATATATATATATATATATATATATAGACACACACATACATACATATGCAACAATGAAAAATATTATAGAAAAAGTTCACATTGGTTGATTTATAAAAAAAAATTTTAATTAATATGTAATATATAATAAAATTATATGAATTTAAAATTTTTAAATGATATATAATTATGCATACAAAATAATTATATATATGAGAAAAAAAATTTAAATAGATAAATATATATTATTTAAAAATTAATAATTGATGTAATATGTTAAGATTGAGTTTAATTATAAAATTAATATAATTAATAGGATGATTAGAATTTATAACACATATATATGCAACAGTGAAAAATATTATAAAAAAATTCATATTGGTTGATTTATTAAAAAAATGTTTAATTAATATGTAATATATAATAAAATTATATGAATTTAAAATTTTTAAATGATATATAATGACGCATACAAAATAATTATATATATTAGAAAAAATGTTAAATAGATAAATATATATTATTTAAAAATTAATAATTAATGTAATATGTTGAGATTGAGTTTAATTATGAAATTAATATAATTAATAAGATGATTAGAATCTATTCTACTTTTTTTATTTTAAAATAGTGCATTATTAAAAGTTTAAAAATGTTAATATATGTACATATAAAATAATATAATGATTTTTTTTAATTTTTTTAATACTATAATCTTATTTTATCTTGATAAATGGAGAATACATATAAAAAGAATTAAGAGTCATATTTTGAATATAAAATTGTTATTTCAACTTAATAAATTTATATATAAATATAAAAATAATTTAATATTTTAATTTAAAAAGAGTCTAATTTTCATATGAATACAAGCATTATAACATTAAATAAAATTTTTATTTATTAGATTCAATAACTTCTTTTTTTGAAAATTGGCATCTGTTTCTAAAAAATCAATTATAAAAAATTTAATTTAAAAATATGTTATAAGTTAATTTGAGTGTTTTACTGAATTTAAAAAAAAAAAAGACATTGTATTACTATAAATCAAATAATTGTCTATATATTTTTTACTACAGTCATTCCAATTAAAAATAATAATAATTTCCAAAAAAAGAACTTGAAATTTGTTAATTTTTACAATTAAACCCTAAAGTTACATAATTGCCAATTAAATCCTCACGCTTGATTGATATTTCAAATTGACATGACCGCCAATAAACTGTTAATATATTTAATGGGAATTCTACATCAATTACCATATCATCATTAAAGAAACTACATAAAAAATCCCAAATTAGGGTTAATCGCAAAAAAAAAAATGAAATTTGCCAATTTTTGCAATTAAACCTTGAAATTTACATAATTACCAATTAAATCCTCACATTTGATTGATGTCTCAAATTGACTCGACTATTAATAAATAGCTAGTATGTGATGCTTGGAAGGTAATTATACTGGCTTTTATTTTAATTATTTTTGTTGACAGCTACACTTTATAAGTTTCTTTACAACTGATATTAATAGACAATTGATTTAGGAGAATGATTGTTCTTTCTTCTAGTAGTTTAATCCACCTTATAGTGGCCGGTAGAAGGAGCTACTAACACATTTATTTGAGTAAAGAAATGCTCTTAAGGAGAAAGTTGTAGAGTTTTAGAATATTAAGAACAAAATCACTAAGAAATTAATGCAGCTCAGTGAAAATGTGATTAAAATAATACACTAATTAATTATTTGCATAGCAGAGTTGAAGTGTCGATAAAGACAAACAAAAATTCAAAGAATAAATTAGTTTTTTTTTTTAAGAAAGAGTTGATTGTGTAGAGGAGAAAGAATTTGATTTTGCTTCATTTTACTCTGTTTCTAGGGTTGTCTTATGTTGTTATGCCTATGTATAGCAACACTGAACAAGTTTTTTAATGTTAGCTTGAATGTTTAGGTTGATTAGAATTGGATAGGGTAATTGTATCTCCAGAAGAGAATTTGCCTTATAATTTCTTATTTTTTGAAATACACTAATGATTTATTAACGATCAGATTAATTTAAAACATTAATCAAACGTGAGGGTTTAATAAATAGTTATGCACTTAATTGCAAAAAATGGCAAATTTCATAGTTTTTTTTTGGTAATTAACTCTAATTTAGGATTTCTGATGTGACTTCTCCAGTGATGATGTAGTAGCTGATGTGGAACTCTCACTAAATATACTAATGGTTTTTGAATGATTGAGTCAATTTGAGACATTAATCAAATGTGAGGATTTAATTGGTAGTTATGCAAACTTTAGGATTTTAATTGCTAAACTTCAGGATTTTGGCAATTAATACGAAATAATACTATACTAACATCATTTTTTTTTTATTCTATTATCATCAATTTTTTTATTTTTTATATGCAAAGAATATTTTAGTTATTTATTTATTATTTATAAATAATTTTAGTTATTTATTTATTATTTATAAATAATTTTTTAGTGTTAATATATTTGGTAATCTTACTTTTAAAATTATTCTTCATATCATAAGAAAATATGAAATTATATAAAATATTATATATCAAATAAAAATTAAAAATATTGATACTTGTTAATATGAGTGCGCACAATTAATTTTATTAAACAAAATAAAAAAATAAAAAATAACTAAAATAAAAAGGATCAACATTATATAAAGTTATACCAAATTGAATTTATTTTAGTATTATACTCTTAAGTAGTGTTAGAAAAAGTTTAGATTTTTCACGCTAATTATATATGTTTTATAAAAATTATAAAATACTGAAAGCTAATTAGTCTTGATAAGCTCAATACTTTATTATTGAAAAAATTTGACAAGAAAAAATATAAACCAATAAAATAACTATTATCCCTTGTGGCAACCTAAAAGGGGGAGTGAATTGAGCGTTAATTAAAAATTTAAAGGCTAGGTGGTGGAGATTTTTTGATGGAAGTGCACAAGAAAATGAACAAAAGAAAGAACACAAGAGATTTTATAGAGATTCGGCTATCATAAGCCAACGTCCTCTCCTCAAAGTCTTTTTTAAGAGTTAACTCCACTAAAATTCTTCTTTGAATGAACAATAAACCCCTTACAATCACCACAAGAGCAAACCCATGCTCTTTTACAAATCTCTTTTCACTCAAGAGTAAGTAATGCTCTATCACACTCAAGTTACAATAAATGCTCACAACAACCTTAAATAAACTCTTAGAACTAAGAAATTGCAGCTCAAATTATCAAGCTCTCAATAATCAATTATTCTAGCTCAAGTTCTAGAGAGAGATGAAGAAAATCTTTTAAACACAATAAATTCTCAAAGAAATAGTTGTTGTCACTTCTCTCCAGTCATAAATAGTCTCTATTTATAGTTTTGACAAGAAAATGACCATTGGGGGGTGCATTAAATGTAACTATAGCTATTTAATCATCAAAAACCCTGTTTTATCGAGTTACAGAAACCTAGGTTCGGCTATTGAAGTCCCTTACTTCAGCTGCCAAAGGTTGGGGCGTAAAAAAATATCATTTAAAAAAATATCATTTAAAAAGTAAAAAATATCATTTAAAAAGTCCTCATATGAAATGTTCTACTATGCCTTAGGTTTCCATCGGTTCAAGAATCACCTAAATCAGAGTTTTCTAGAGAGAGTTATAGCCATTGAAACTTTACTATTCATATGGTAAATCTGCAGTTTTGCAGATTCAGTGATTCAATTTTGCTCAGTAATTTGATTGGGTTAATGGCGTAATTTGGGTTTGTATTCTTCATAAAAGTTTTAGGTCTATATCTCATCTAACCAGTGGTAAAATTTCAGGTCATTTTGACCTGCCTAGCTTGAGTTATGACCAAATGAACAAATACTATTCATTTGGTCAGTTTGTACAGGGCAGCCTGCAATTTTCCAACTTTGGTCAATTTATTCACTAGGTTTTAGTCACTTTTTGGGCATGCTTCCCAAATGAAAATTGTGTCATTTAGTGCCTATTTTCATTCTCAATTGGTCTCATACCAATTGGACTTGTAAAATTTTATTTTTGGTCCTTCAAATTTGACTTGGTCATGCTGCAGCGGCATGACCACACTCCCTTTGAATTTGACTTTAATTCCAACACTTCTAACACACTTAATTAGGTCACAAATGATCATTTCTCACTTCACATTAGGTCAAAGACACCTTTTACAAGTTTCTCACATTTTTTATCTCTAAACCCTAATGTCTAAAAGCCTAAGTTTGTCCAATCTTCATAATTCATGTAATCTAAATGTACAATTCACATATATAACATCTATTCACCAAGATTTCATGTTTAACCTAACTAAATACCATCAAAACCTTAGGGTTCCATGGCTGCCACATTCTCTCTTCCCTTATTTAAGCATGGTTTCCTTTATTTCTAATGCAATTTCATCACACATAAACTTAAATGCATGAATTCAATAAGAATCTAAACTTGAAATTGCACTTACCTCAATTTGTAGATTTCCTAATTCTTCAATTCTGTAAGTTTTCTTTTCCTTCTTGCTCCCAAAGTGTTTATCTAGGTCTAGGGGTAAGATTTACTTAAGGACTTTAGGGGAATTTATGGTTAAATTAGGGTGTATAAGCTTAAATTGGGAGCTTCAATGGAGTTTGAGAGAGAGAGCTAAGGGAGAGAGAAGTGGGCGGCTTGTTTGGGATAAGGAAGACAATGATTTTTGTTTTTCTTTTCTTTTCTTTTATTTACTTATCGAAGACCCAAAAATTCCAATTAAGTAAATATATTAAGTATCATTTTTATGGCATCATGCATGAGGTCATGCATGATGTCATCACCTTTTGACTTTTTCATTTTCTTTTTTTTTATTTATTTTTCTATTAGTTTTTTAATTTAATTCTCGATTCCAAAATTTTCTTTTCTCCGATTTTATTTGACAGTTAAGTTAGAAGTCAGCTCTCGGGGTCAATTGACCAAATTGCCCCTCGCCGGTTCATCCCAGTTTGCAAATAATTCAGTATTTCTTTTGGCTCCCTGACCTAATTATTTGACTGGCTTAATAGTTCTTTTTCATGATTTTCTTTTTTCCACTATGTTCGTAATGGTCCTAAGGACCGCAGCGTCACATTTTACGGTTCGAAATTTGAGTTTAAAATGGCTTCGCAGTCGTTCCCGAGACGGTCACCCATCGCTGTGACTCTCGACTCTTTAACTTCTTATGTTCTGTTTTTCTTATTTATACTTAACTAATTGGCAATTACTAATTATTTATATTTATGGCTTCTTTAGTTGTCTTAAGTGTGGTTCTAATCCTCTTAATTGTCCGGACCGACACTGGTCACCGGAACAGTGAAATATACCAGGCTATACAAATAGGGGTGTTACAATTCTCTCCCCCTTAAATAAATTTCGTCTCGAAATTTTGCCTGGTATTAATCTCTGAACAGCTATGGGTGTTGTCTCCTCATGTCCTCCTCTCGTTCCCAAGTAGCCTCCTGGCCCGAATGATGGTTCCACAGCACTTTTACCAATGGTATCTACTTGTTCCGTAGCTGCTTCACCTCATAAGCCAGAATCTCTATGGGTTCTTCTTCATATGTGAGGTCTGGATTCACTTCAATTTCTTCTACTGGTAGTACATGAGATGGGTCTGATCGATACCTCCTCAACATAGACACATGGAAGACGTTATGTATCTTCTCCAACTGTGGAGGTAATGCCAACCGATATGCCAAAGGACCCACTCTTTCCAGAACCTCATATGGCCCAATGAAACGAGGACTCAGTTTCCCCTTTCTGCCGAATCTCATAATTCTCTTCCAAGGAGAAACCTTGAGGAATATTTTTTCACCCATTGCATACTCAATATCCCTTCTCTTCAGATCAATGTAGGACTTCTGATGGTCTGATGCAGTCTTAAGTCGATCTCTAATCACTCTAATTTTCTCTTCAGTTTGCAGAACAATTTCGGGTCCAATCATCTTTCTTTCACCCACGTCATCCCAACACAATGGGGTTCTACATTTTCTGCCATACAAAGCTTCATATAGAGGCATCCCAATGCTAGATTGGTAGCTGTTGTTATAAGCAAACTCAATAAAAGGCAAGTATGTATCCCAACTGTCCTCAAACTCAATCACACAAGCCCGTAGCATATCCTCTAAGATCTGAATTACCCTCTCAGACTGGCCATCTGTCTGTGGGTGGAATGAAGTACTGAAGTTCAATCTAGTTCCTAGGGCTCTCTGAAGACTACCCCAGAATCTAGAAGTGAACCTAGGATCTCTGTCTGATACAATAGATACTGGCACTCCATAAAGTCTCACAATTTCATCGATGTACAACCTGGCCAATCTGTCTAAATTGTAGTCCATTCAGACTGGCAGAAAATGAGCAGACTTAGTCAGTCTGTCAACAATGACCCATACTGCATCATGACTCTTTTGTGTCTTTGGAAGTCCCATCACAAAATCCATCGTTATTCTTTCCCATTTCCATTCTGGCACTAGTAGTGGATATAACAACCCAGTGGGTACTTGATGGTCTTCCTTCACTTGTTGACAAGTTAGGCATTTGGAAACAAATTCTGCCACATCTCTTTTCATACCCATCCACCAGTAATGCTCCTTTAGCCCTCTATATATTTTTGTACCACCAGGGTGCATGGCAAAAGGAGATTCATGTGCTTCCTTCAAAATGATCTATCTCAAATTAACATCATTAGGAACACATATTCTGCCCTGATGTAGCAATAGACCATCATCTCTGATTGAGAATTCTGGTTTCTTGCCCTGCCGGACTTCTTCCAACAGCTTCTGATACCTTTCATCACTCTGAACAGCCATTCTGATCTGATCAATCAACACTGGCTGTACATGCCATGCAACTGTTGTCTGTCCATCATCATTAACCTATAAACTTATATGTAATGATCTTAACTCATGTACCATAGACAAAGGAGTAACCCGTAGACTTGTTATAGTCTTGCAACTTAAGGCGTCAGCCACAACATTAGCTTTCCCTAGCTAATAGTCTATCAGACAATCATAGTCTTTTATCAACACTAACCATCTCCTCTGTCTCAAATTCAACTTTTTCTGGGTGCCCAAATATTTCAAACTCTTATGATCTATGTAGATGTAGCACTTCTCCCCATACAAATAATGTCTCCAGATCTTAAGAGCAAACACAATAGCTGCAAGCTCCAAGTCATGTGTCAGATAATTCCTCTCATGCAATTTTAGCTGGTGTGATGCATAGGCAAAGACATTTCGATCTTGCATCAATACACAGCCTAACCCATTGTGAGAAGCATCACTATAAACTGTATATTCTTTACCCGGTATAGGTAAAGTCAAGACTGGAGCCTCAGTCAAACATCTCTTCAATTCATCAAAACTCTGTTAGCATTTATCCGTCCATTGAAATTTCACATCTTTTCTAAGCAGCTTGGTCAATGGAGATGCGAACATGGAGAATCCCTTCACAAATTAACGGTAGTATCCAGCTAACCCCAGAAAACTGCGAATCTCTGTGATATTTCTGGGTGGCTTCCAATTAAGGACAGCTTCTATCTTGCTAGGATACCTTAATACCCTCTACTGATATTATGTGCCCCAAAAAGGATATCTACTTCAGCCAAAATTCACACTTCGACAATTTAGCATATAGCTGTTTCTCCCTCAAAGTCTATAGTACAATCCGCAGATGTCTATCATGCTCTTCTGCATTCCTCGAATAGACCAATATATCATCAATAAATACCACAACAAACTGGTCGAGGTATGGTCTGAAGATAGTGTTCATCAGATCCATAAAAGCAGCTGGAGCATTAGTTAACCCGAATGGCATAACCAAGAACTCATAATGGCCATAGCGGGTTCTGAAGGCAGTTTTAGAAATACTCTGCTCTTGTACTTTCAGCTGATAATAACCTGACCTCAGGTCAATTTTGGAGAACACAGCTGCACCCCTCAACTGATCAAACAAGTCATCAATGCGGGGAAATGGTTATCTATTCTTTATTATCACCTTATTCAACTGTCAATAGTCAATGCATAACCGGAGAGTGCCATCCTTCTTCTTTACAAACAACACTGGCACTCCCTAAGGTGACACACTAGGGCGGATAAAGTCCTTGTCAAGCAATTCTTGCAACTGTACTTTCAACTCTTTCAATTCTGCAGGTGCCATTCTATATGGCGTTATGGAGATTGGGTCCATACTAGGCATAACATCAATCTCAAACTGCACCTCTCTTTCTGGAGGTAATCCTGGCAATTCATCAGGAAATACATCCGGAAAATCACATACCGTAGGGATGTCCCTCAATGCTGGACTATCCACTTGGGTGTCTATCACATGTGCCAAGTACGCTTCACACCCTTTCCTAATCATTTTTCTGGCCAGTGCAGCTGAAATGATGTTTGAAGGCAATAACTGCCTCTCCCCATGTATTACTACATCACCATACTGAGGAAGACCAAAAGTGACTGTCTTAAGTCTACAGTCAATCATCGCATGATGCCTGGCTAACCAATCCATGCCCAAGATAATGTCATAATCTCTGAAGGGCATTTTAATCAAATCGTACAGAAAAGTGTGTCCTTGGATCATCAAAGGACAGTCCCTATATAGTCTATTTACCCTGATCTCCTGGCCTAATGGACTAGTTACTAGCACATCATAGTCCATTGGTGCACACTGAATAGTAGTAGAACACATCACACTAGCACTAACATACGAATGTGTGGAGCCAGGATCAAATAACACATGTACATCTTGGTCAAGGATGGAGAAAATACCAACTACTACGTCTGATGTTTCAGCTTCCTCCCTCTGATGCATGGTATACACTCTAACTGGTGCGCCACTGGATACTGGTTGGTTAACAGTGCTTTAACTTCCAGGAGTATTACCAGGACCCCTACCTCTGCCTCTACCTCTACCAGCTGACTGTGACCTTCTAAGTGTAGAGACTTGGGCTGATCCTTCAAATGTAGCAGAAGATCCAGACCAGCACGGACTAGTACAATCCTTAAAGAAATGTCCGCTCCCTCCACAGTTAAAACATGCACCGGTGGCCTTGAAACAAACCCCACCGTGAGTTCTACCATAAGTTTCACACTGCCGCGCTGATAGAGCTCCTCGGGGTGCTTGCTGGGTCTGCTGACCAGACCGGGGTGGTCTTTGGCCAGAGAATCTGCCACTGCCAGATCTACGGGAGCTGGATCCCCCAAATTGTTTCCTCTTCCCAGAACCACTCTCAGGTGTTTGTGTAGTAGTCTTTTCAGTCTTCTCTTTCTCTTATGTACCCTTCTTCACTGCCCCTTTTGATTCTATTCTTTCCAATTCCAGGGCCTGTGAGATCAATTCAGAGAAATTCTGATGTCGAAAACCCACAACTTGCATTCTCAAATTCAGCCTTAACCCGGCCTCAAACCTCTTACATCTGTCTCTAGGGGTGGAGACTAAACTTCCAGCGTTGTGGCTCAGTCGAGAGAAGTCTCTCTCATATTCTGCTATAGTTCTGTCCCCTTGTTTCAAACTCAGGAATTCTTGTAACTTCATATCCACATATGCATCGGGAACCCACTTCTGTCGAAACTCCCTCAAAAAGTCTGACCAAGTAAGGACTGGAGGTTTTACCAGGCTGTGGGGGATGGTTTTCCACCATTCATATGCATCCCCTTGGAGAAGAGATACTGAATATTCAAATTTTAATTCTTCAGTACACTGCAGCTTCCTGAAAACCCGTTCCATTCTTTCCAACCACTGTTCTGCCTCCAGTGGATCCACAGTGCCTTTAAACTCGGTGGCCCCAAATTTCATCAATTTTTCATATTGCCGAGCTGAGGGCTGTGGTTGTGCTATAGGTATTTGCATCTGAGCTTGGGGTGGCACATTTCCCGCCATTTGCTGGAAAAACGTAGCCATCCATTGCATAAACCGAGTAGGAATCGCTGCGGTCGGAGTAGGAGCTGGAGTAGCTGACCCACTAACGTTCTGGAGTGCTGGGGCTTCCCCTTGAACCTCAGCCTCAACAGATTATTCTACGGAATGATCTCCTTCTTCCATTCCATTTTCCCAAATTTTCTACCTCCTGAGATCAAACACAAGGAGGTTGACCTCCGTTAGTGCATATTCATGATGTAAATATGTCATATGTATCAATTAAAGACACTTGAGCAGTTGTACTTATCAAAGAAATGTTCACATAAATAGTCAAATTTCATTGCAAAACCATGCTCTGATACCACTAAAACATGTCACACCTTACCCCTCTGTAAGGCATAACATGATCCCGTAGACTACCTAATGAACTACCGAACTTCATCTACCGATAACTCATTAAGTACCCTACAAGGGATTTTAAAATAATTTTCTTACATTTTGGAAGTGGTGAGCATTTTGGTAGGAATTAAAATCATTTATTCAAAGTTTAAATACTAGTAAAAATTTTTATCCATTTTAATTTTTTCACAAATTTTATAAAAATTTCGGCAGAGTGCCGTCTGTATTTTGAGAAAACAGTTCTTCAAAACCTGTAAAAAGTACTTCTAATAAAATTTTTCATAACTCCCAACCTCCAAATATTCTCAAGTCAACACATCTCAAATCAATTCCATAATTTAATCCAAAATGTCATCTCAAAATTCTCAAAACAAACTATTTCATATCATTCCATCAATGTTGTATGCACAAATTAAATTTACAGATATACAATCCAAAAATAAAATTATTACAATTTATTATACAACTGCTTACTTTACATTGATATATACAACATCACAATATTTACATCAAAATAACTACAAGGGTATAAAACAATACCCGTACAAAAAGATCAGTGTGGTCCTCAATTCAATAGCAGCTCACTCTGCTGCTTTCTCCTTGCTCTTATCTGCGACAGCAAAATAAGCTATTGCTGAGTATAAAAATACTCAGTGGTGCACAATAAAAATTTTAAATACAATACATAAATCATTCATTGCCAAAACACAATTTAAATATTTCTCAATCGCATTTCACAAATTATCAAAACTCATAATAACACAATTTAGTCAAATAATTTAAGAACACAGTGTTGCCAATTCATACACAACTTAAGCCATGACACAAAATTTCCGATCAATGTCGCGTTGTACACCACGACAAAGCAATCTACAACCCCACTAATCGAAATCAATGAGGGAGGTGGCTAGCTAGCTAATGAGTACTCATCCGATCTACAACCTCAATTAGTAAACCAGAGAGGGAGGAAAAATAACCGATCTCACCCCATAAATGGTGGAGGAATAATAAGGCACTGTCATGCTAAGTGTGAAATAAAAAAAAATCTATTTCAAACATTTTATTCAAAGAATTCATGATAAATCCGATAGATTTCCAAAGTCATAGTTTCATAAACAAAGTGGCAACACAATTAATGATTAACACCAAATTTTCATAAATCATACCAAATCAATTTTTTTGTCAATGACAAATTGCTCAAGTAATGTTTATTGTGCACAAACCTGACGTGAGTCGCCTCTAGGCCTTGACTCAGTCTCTCAGATCTTCCAAGTCTTTTTCAGCTGAAGCACACAGTTTCACAGTGTTTCAGTACCATAACTTAGCATAAATCCAAAAATAAATTTAACTTCACTTTTACCTAGCTCTAATGTGCTAAACTCGACGTTCTTTAAATTTTTGTGTTTCGGGTTACTATTCACTACACTATTCAAGTCAAATTGTTGACTTTTTAAGGTTTAATAGGTATGGGAATTCCAAATTCACCCACATACCACATTTTGGTCACCAAACTTGTTGGTTTTTGTCATTTTCTCAAAACTTAGGTCTTTTAGGCAAAATTGCCAAATTTTCAGTTTTGGTATCTAAGGATGCACTGTTCTATTGGTCACTTTTTGTTGGAATTTGGCAAAACTTCCTTCATAGAAAATGTTCCCTATTGTCTTAAGTTTATTCTCCTTTTTGAATAACTCCAATTAGAGTTTTGTAGCTCAAGTTATATCCAAATTATGGTTACTATTCATGCTGCAGATTTTAGTTCTGGCAGATTATTGATCCAACTTTGTTCAGCAATTTGATTAAGTTAAGTCCATAATTTGGTCTAATTTTCTTCATATGAAATGTTCTACTATGCCTTAGGTTTCCATTGGCTCAAGAATCACCTAAATCTGAGTTTTCTAGAGAGAGTTATAGCCATTGAAACTTTACTGTTCATATGGTAAATCTGCAGTTCTGTAGATTCAGTGATTCAACTTTGCTCAGTAATTTGATTGGGTTAATGGCATAATTTGGGCTTGTATTCTTCATGAAAGTTTTAGGTCTATATCTCATCTAACCACTGATAAAAGTTCAGGTCATTTTGACCTGCCTAGCTCGAGTTATGACCAAATGAACAAATACTGTTCATTTGGTCAGTTTGTACAGGGCAGCCTGCAATTTTCCAACTTTGGTCAATTTGTTCACTAGGTTTTAGTCACTTTTTGAGCATGCTTCCTAGATGAAAATTGCGTCATTTAGTGCCTATTTTCATTCTCAATTGGTCTCATACCAATTGGACTTGTAAAATTTCATTTTTGGTCCCTCAAAGTTGACTTGGTCATGCTGCAGCAGCATGACCACACTCCCTCCGAATTTGAATTTAATTCCAACACTTCTAACACACTTAATTAGGTCACAAATGACCATTTCTCACTTCACATTAGGTCAAAGACACCTTTTACAAGTTTCTCACATTTTTGGTCTCTAAACCCTAATGTCCAAAACCTTAAGTTTGTCCAATCTTCACAATTCATGTAATCTAAATATGCAATTCACATATATAACATCTATTCACCAAGATTTCATGTTTAACCTAACTAAATACCATCAAAACCTTAGGGTTCCATGGCTGCCACATTCTCTCTTCCCTTATTTAAGCATGGTTTCCTTTATTTCTAATGCAATTTTATCACACATAAACTTAAATTCATGAATTCAATAAGAATCTAAACTTGAAATTGCACTTACTTCAATTTGTAGATTTTCTAATTCTTCAATTCTCCAAGTTTTCTTTTCCTTCTTATTCCCAAAGTGTTTATCTAGGTCTAGGGGTAAGATTTACTTAAGACTTTAGGGGAATTTATGGTTAAATTGGGGTGTATGAAGCTTAAATTGGGAGCTTCAATGGAGTTTGAGAGAGAGAGCTAAGGGAGAGAGAAGTGGACAGCTTGTTTGGGATAAGGAAGACAATGATTTTTGTTTTTCTTTTCTTTTCTTTTGTTTACTTATCGAAGACCCAAAAATTCCAATTAAGTAAATATATTAAGTATCATTTTTATGGCATCATGCACGAGGTCATGCATGATGTCATCACCTTTTGACTTTTCCATTTTTTTTTCTATTTATTTTTCTATTAGTTCTTTAATTTAATTCTCGATTCCAAAATTTTCTTTTCTCTGATTTTATTTAACAGTTAGGTCAGGAGTCAGCTCTCGGGGTCAATTGACCAAATTGCCCCTCGCCGGTTCATCCCGGTTTGCAAATAATTCAGTATTTCTTCCGGCTCCCTGACCTAATTATTTGACTGGCTTAACAGTTCTTTTTCGTGATTTTCTTTTTTCCACTGTGTTCGTAATGGTCCTAAGGACCGCAGCGTCACATTTTACGGTTCGAAATTTGAGTTTAAAATGGCTTCGCAATCGTTCCCGAGACGGTCACCCATCGTTGTGACTCTCGGCTCGTTTAACTTCTTATGTTCTGTTTTTCTTATTTATACTTAACTAATTGGCAATTACTAATTATTTGTATTTATGGCTTCTCTAGTTATCTTAAGTGTGGTTCTAATCCCCTTAATTGTCCGGACCGACACCGGTCACCGGAACAGTGAAATATACCAAGCTATACAAATAGGGGTGTTACACCGTCTCCAGTACCTATACGTGGAAAACCAACGCCTAGCATGTTGCTTAGTGGTGCAATAATACAATAAAAATAAATTAAATAAATAAAAGTACATATTTCATATGTATAATACCACAATAGAAATGCATTTCATGATTTATCAGTGTTTTACAATTTATTGGTCTTTTCCACTTAGTTGTATGATATTCAATCAAATTAATTTATTTCATTGCCCAAGCAACCTATAACAAACTATTTAAACAGGATACACGGGAGTATACTAGTTAATCACCCATGTGCCTATCATGTATACATCTGTCAGGCATAAAGCCAGCAGGCAAGCATGAAGCCAGCAAAATCATGTAGTGCATAAAGCCAACGGGCAGGCATAAAAGCCAGAAGAATAATCATATCAAACATACATTGTCTGTTAATGATCAATCATGAAGTAGGCTCAAAAGCCAAGGGCAGTACTGCATCTGTTATAACGCTCTCACTTTAGGTAGTCTGTACATTCTACTCTTTCGATGACTAATGTTTGTTCGGACAGCTAGAATGTTTGAAACTACACTTAAACTAGAGTGAGGAGACATAAATTGATTGAATAAAGACTAAGTAAAATTAAGGAAAAATAAAAGAAATAAAGTGTAAGTAGGTTAAAGGAGTAGAGGTCCCAGCGATGGGTAACCCTAACG
Source organism: Hevea brasiliensis (assembly GCF_030052815.1). Taxonomy (NCBI): domain Eukaryota; kingdom Viridiplantae; phylum Streptophyta; class Magnoliopsida; order Malpighiales; family Euphorbiaceae; genus Hevea; species Hevea brasiliensis. The sequence goes on along the minus strand of NC_079500.1, from coordinate 54,466,701 downwards.
GGAAGCAACTGTGAAGACAGTTGTTAATCCTAGACACGTGAGGAACCCCATGGAATAATTATACGAGACTAAATTGAAGGATTTATGAGGTTTAGATGATAATGAAAATGCGAAGAAAAATATAAGAAATTTTAAGTTAATTAGTATAGATAATTATAACTCGATAAACATAACGAAGAGCATTTTGGTCATTTCACCCTCAGTGTTGAATTTTGACCTAAATGTCAATAAAAAAGAAAGAGAATAAAACCTTAAAAATAAATTAAAAATCATGAATTTGTGTAATGGAAATGAGTAGAGAAGAAAATAAAAAGAAATGAAATTTAATTCTAATTATGATACATACATGATGTTATGATGATGTTGTTGTTAGTAGTATGCCCTAGAGCATATCATTTAGTATGTATCTTGTAAATATTTTTATTAATAAAAGGCATTTCCACTTTTCCGTTTACATAATATATTTATGTGTAATAGAAAAGGTCCATTGATATTTTGTTAGAAATATTATTCTTAAGTTGTTAAGAATATGAGTGACAATATTTCTAGCACAAAGTATCATAAATAGGTTCACAATCGAGGATACTTCATAATAAGGACATGACTTATCCAGAAAGATTGCATTCATGTTTGTTCCCTAGTTATTTATATGAGATATAAATAAGATGGAATGGTAAGTCTCATGCCATATAACAAATATGATAGCACTTATAAATGATAAGTAGGCCGAACCAGTGACACTTATGACAAGCACACAGAGTTTACTCTTGTCAATGTTTTGTCATAAATCATATCAGTGCATATAATCTTTAGACCTGAGATAGCACATTTATCTTGTATATAGGTAGTTTGAGTTTGATACTGCTTTCATACTTGTACTATGTATGGGTATATGGGCATGTGTTGGCTCCTACTAGTTATATATGGAGGTAGGTGTTGATCAAGATGGAATCTGTTCCTCTAAGTAAATAGAGATAAAATCCTATGCTCATTTAATTATTCTTGATGTTTCAAGTTCCTGGCCAGGACAGATAGATTTATTCAGAAAAGAGTTTTTGATGAGAAAATCTTTTTAATCAAGAACTGGAATTAAAAGAGAACATAATATTCATAGCAAATGGAGTTTGACATAAACCATGACTCCAGCTTGAGTTGGGATTTTGTAACAGAGAGATTCTAGTGCATGGTAACATATGATTATAGGTTCATTTAAGGTAAACCTTATTACTAATTGGGTGGCCATGGCATGCTATGCTAGGTGTTAACCATGGTCTATGAGGTTCATAAAATGATTTAGAGAAATCATTTATGGTAAGAAAGAGTTCTGATGATATTAAGAGTTGATATCATGTCTCATTGCCAATTAGTGATGAGCCTAGTAAGTCACACACATACACAAGTTATCACCTATTTAAATATGATTTAATTAATTAATTAACGAATTTAATTGATTAATTAAATAGGCTTGATTTGCAATTAAATTGCAAAGTCCCTAGCATGACTTGAAACCAAATCTAGATTATTGGATGTGTAGTATAAATTAAATTTATATTTAAAGTGTTTAAATATGAATTTAATTAATGAGAAATTAATTAATAGAGATTAATTAATTAATTTATATTTGATATAAATTAATTAGAAGAAGAAAAATAATTATTTTGGGTTAAGAACTCAAAATTAAGACACAGGGGTATTTTGGTCATTTCACAGTGTGACACGTGGCACCATGAGATGGTGACACATGGCATTACACATAAGCTTGCCAAATGTTTTTTTTTTAATCATGTAAGATGATTAAAATCAAGATTAAATATAGGTTTGACACTTGGCACAATGTGATTGGGTCACTTAAACCTAGAGCTAATCAAAGGGTGACATGTGGCAAGGGTTTAATGTGTTAACCTAGCTATTTAAGTGTTGTTATGAAAAGAAAAGCAACCAGCAGCCACTCCTCTCCTTTGTCACGCCACTTTGAGGCTTTTCATCTATTCTTCTTCATCTCTCATCAATTCAAAGAGATTAGCCATCAATCTCTTGAATTAAGAACACTAGAAATTGTTTCTAGTGTCCTGTTTACATCTCTAATCTCTTAAAAGGCAGAACTTGAATTTCTAATTAATAGAAAAAGCTTTAGAAGCTGTTCAAGGGCTGCCATAGGTGTTCTTGGTGTGGACAAGCTAGAGGGACAACATCTGGTGTCCTGAAGACGAATCTCAAAGGCGCAGACACGCTGCAGTGCATCAAGAGGTTAGTGTAATCGTTCTTGATTTAATCTAGGGTTCTAAAATTAATCTGATTAATTTTAAAATCTTAAATGGCAAATACAGATCTAAAAACATATTAAAAGAGTTTTAATATGTTGTTTATCATTGAAATCAAATAGATAAAAATAAATCTTGCATGATGCATGTGACCCTAGGTGAAAATTTTTGAATTCAATGGTATAAACTTGTGTTTTTCACGCTTTCGTTCCTTCAATTGGTATCAGAGCCACTATATTTGCCATTTAGATTGTTGATTATATGATTTAATTGTGTGATTTAATCATGAGATGATTGATCCATTGCTGGTTGCAATGGATGTGTGGCGGCGCACATGGTGAAGTCACCATTGGTGGCGGCAACAATGGTTCTTCAAGGTGGCGCAAGGTTTGCTTTTTAATTTACAATTGTTGTATGATCTAAAAGCTCATCCTATGTCTAATTAAATTGTTTAATTAGAATTTTAATCACACAATTAAATTATGATACAAATCAGAATTTTAAAAATTGTTTGAATGTGATTCAAATCTGAATTTTAAAAGTTGTTTGAATGTGATTCAAATCTGAATTTTTAAAGTTGTTTGAATCATATTTAAATCTGATTTTTTAAAATTGATTGAATAAAATTCAGATCTGATTTTTTTAAAAATGTTTGAATGTGATTCAAATCTGATTTTTTAAAAAATGTTTGAATGTAATTCAAATCTGAATTTTTAAAGTTGTTTGAATGTGATTCAAATCTAAATTTTTAAATTTGTTTGAATGAGATTCAAATATGAGTTTTTAAATTTATTTGAATCATATTCAAATCTGAATTTTTAAGTTGAATATGAGATATTCAATTTAATTTAAGTATGTATGTTTTATTTAATTGTTAAATAGTGATATGCATGATGGATGATCATAGACTATAAAAGACCAATGTGATTGGATTTATTTCTTTTATGTTTCTTTGGGATTGTAAATTAATTAATTTATTTTAATTTATTTTGGGCATGTATTATTAAGTTTATAATAATTTTTGGGTTGTAATTTCATTTATTTAAGTTCTTGTAAATTCGCCTTGGTATGCCAAGGATTACTATGTAATATTGGATTGCAAGAAGTTCAAGGAGGTCAAGAGCATTGGTGGGACCAGTGGGAGGAATTCAAGATCAAGTGTTGATTATGTACTCCTTCAGCAACTCTTGTAAAATGAATGAATGAATGAAATGCACCTAGGAATGCCCTGATTCAATTCTTGGTGGCTCAGAATTGAATCCCTTAGAAAGTCCATGATCATACCATATTTATTGCTTATCCATGAATGCAAGAGATGTATGGGAATGTATGCAATTATATGATATATGCATGCTAAATGGATAATGTGCAAAGTGAGACCTTAATAGTAATTAGAATGACCATAAAATCTTCCAAACAAATGATTAAGTTGGATATGCTATAATTAAAGTAATTATAACATAGGCCCTCCATTGGGGCAATTATTTTAAGAAATTTTAAATAGTTGCATAAGATGCAATTAATTTAAGAGATTTTCTTAAGAATAATTGTTAAGCATGAGATGTTGTAAATATGTAAATGGTTTAGTGGCCAATATTGGATGTACCTGAGGACATTAAAATTATTTGCATAATTACTGGCTCAATGGGATCAACTTAACTAATGCAAGATAAGTCAATAATGGATGTACCTGAGATTTTGAGCATTAGGGGCTAGGTAAAGGATTGAACCTCACATGAGATGTGATGGGCAAGAAATTGCTCACTTATAGTTTATTGTAATTCCAATAATGGATGTACCTGAGGATGATCAATAGAATTATAAGAATTCAATCACCCACTAGAAATCCATCCAACTAGGATTTTCGTTTTCTACTTTGGAAGTGTAGGATTTACTAAGTTAGTGGGAGGACCAATTTGATTAAAAGACCATAATCGTTTTAGTTAATTACATGATACATTTACTAATTAATCTGGTTATTTTTTGTAGTTAATTTTCTGATAAAAATGAGCACAAAACAACCACCACCATTCAATATCCTTGCAAGCATACTTGATCACAATAGGTTGACAGGACATAATCTGTCTGATTGGCTAAGAAATTTGAAACTTATCCTAAACCTTGAACATATAGGATATGTTCTAGATTCAAATGTTCCTGGTCCCTTACCTCCAGAGGCCACACAAGAGGAATATGAAACTTTGGACAAGTGGAAGGAGCATGATATGAGAGCTAAGTGTTACATGCTTGCTTCCATGAGTAATGAGTTACAGAAGCAACATGAAAACATGCAGAGTGCGAGTGAGATCCTCCTTCACCTACAAGAGTTGTATGGTGAGCACAGCAGGAATGCTAGGTATGAGATATCTAGACAGCTATTCCGTATGAGGATGTCTGAGGGACAGAATGTTGGGGATCATGTCCACAAGATGATTCGACTGATTGGGCAGTTGGAACATCTTGACTTCAACATGGATTTCCAACTATAAACGGATTTGATCCTTCAGTCCCTTCCTGAGTCTTTTGGGAATTTTGTGACAAATTTCCATATGACTAAACAGGAATGCACCTTAGTTGGTTTACTCAACATGCTGGTTATTGCCCAAAAGAATATGCCAGGCAATAAAGGAAAAGATGTAGCTTTGGTTGCATCTTCTTCTGCTGGAAAGTCCAACAAGAAGAAGGGCAATAAGAAAAAGAAACCTCAGATTCCTGGTCCTTCCAAGAAAATAGCTAAACAGAAAAGGAAGACTAAAGCTGATGGAGGCAAAGGAAAGTGTTTCCACTGCCAAAAGGATGGGCACTGGAAAAGGAACTGCCCAGAGTATCTTGCTTCTCTGAAGGACAAGAAGGATACACCTTCGGAAGGTATGTCCATATCTTGTTATTTAGATTCTGATGATACTCATAGTTCATCTACAGCTTGGGTTTTAGATACTGGTGCCAGTTCTCACATTTCTAATGATATGCAGGAACTAGCAAATAGTAGCAGCTTGCATTCTCAAGATATTAGAGTCCGGATTGGCAATGGCTCAACTGTTGAAGCTTTAGCCATAGGATCTAAATCTTTTTACATGTTTGAACATGTTTTGTGTTTAGATAATATTTTATATATACCTGATGCTTTTAAGAACATCATTTCTATATCTAGTTTGACTAGAAATGGCTATCAATTTCAGTTCACAGATGATGTTTCCAATATTTATTTTGGAAATAAATATGTTGGTTCGGGTTATATGAATGATGGTCTTTATTATTTGGATAATAATGACAAACACAAATTGAATGCAAGTGATCTAAAAGAATGCAATGCCATGGTGAAAACCAACTCAAGTTCAAAATATATTTGGCACTTAAGGTTATGTCATGTTGCAGAAGATAGGATTGCAAAACTGGAGAAAATGGGGATTCTATCCTCATTGGGCTCTGAGCCTACTCCAACTTGTGAATCTTGCCTTCAGGGCAAAATGACTAGATCACCCTTTGTTGGACAAGGGCTAAGAGCTGAAAATATTTTGGAGCTAATACATAGTGATGTATGTGGTCCATTTAAAGAAATGGCTAGAGGGGGTTTTCATTATTTTATTACTTTTACTGATGATAAATCAAGGTTTGGGTATTTGTATTTGATGAAATACAAACATGAATCTTTTGAAAAGTTCAAAGAATTTAAATCTGAAGTAGAAAATCAAACAGGAAAGAGTATTAAAGCTCTTCGATCAGATCGTGGAGGTGAATATTTGAGTACTGAATTTGATGAATACTTGAGAGAGCATGGCATTGTTTCTCAGCTGACTCCTCCAGGAACGCCACAACTGAATGGTGTATCTGAAAGGAGAAATCGTACCCTATTGGATATGGTACGTAGTATGATGAGCTATACTGATATGCCAATCTTCTTTTGGGGATTTGCATTAGAATCAGCTTTGTATATTCTGAATAGGATTTCATCAAAATCAATTTTTTCCACACCTTATGAGATATGGCATGGAAGAAAACCAAGTCTTAAGCATGTTAAGATTTGGGGTTGTCTAGCTTATATCAAAAAGCTGAACACTGACAAATTGAAGACCAGATCAGAAAAAGGTCGATTTATTGGATATCGAAAGATAGTTTTGGATATTATTTTTTATTTGCCTACTTCACAAAAGGTTGTGATAAGTAGAGATGCCACATTTCTTAAACAACAGTTTGTTCAAGAAGGAGGCAAAGGAAGGCAAATAGAGTTAGAATTGGAGAATTTTGATCAACCAACAGATCAGATGGATATAGATCCATCTAGTCAACCTATACCCGTTGATGAAACATCTACAGCTGTTCCTCGTAGAACAACCAGGGTATCTCACCCACTAGTGAGATATGGTTTTCTTCATGAAGAAGAACAAGAGTTGTCTACTCATGAAGAAGTAGATCATGGAGATGATCCACTTACCTATGAAGAAGCTATATCAGATATAGACTCTTCAAAATGGATTGATGCTATGAAATCCGAGATTGATTCCATGTATAAGAATCAAGTTTGGGATCTTGTTGACCCACCTGAAGGTATTGTACCTATAGGGAACAAATGGGTTTTCAAGAAGAAAATTGGTTCTGATGGAAAGGTAGAGACCTATAAGTCAAGGCTAGTAGCGAAAGGGTTTCGCCAAAGGCAAGGAATAGACTATGAGGAGACTTTCTCGCCTGTTGCCATGCTTAAATCAATTAGGATTTTATTAGTAATAGCTGCATACTATGATTATGAGATTTGGCAGATGGATGTCAAAACAGCTTTTTTCAATGGATACATTGAAGAAAACATTTTCATGGAACAACCTAGGGGATTTGAATCCCAAGATGGTTCCAAGGTATGCAAGCTAAAGTGATCCATTTATGGGTTGAAACAAGCTTCGAGGAGTTGGAACATCCGTTTTGATGAAGCCATTAAATCTTTTGGTTTTATCAAAAATGAGGATGAGCCATGTGTATATAAAAAGGTTAGTGACAGTGCTATCACTTTCCTTGTCTTATATGTGGATGACATATTGTTGATGGGTAATGACACAAGTATGTTGACAACTATAAAGGTATGGTTGTCAAATACATTCTGCATGAAAGACTTAGGGGAGGCAACCTATATTCTTGGGATTCGCATCTATAGAGATAGAGCAAAAAGAATAATTGATTTATCCCAAAGTCTATACTTAGAAAAGGTGTTAAAGAGGTTTAACATGCTTGATTCCAAGAGAGGATTGTTACCAGTGAGACATGGTATCTACCTTTCTAAAGAGATGTCTCCAAAGACACCTGAAGAAAGAGATAAGATGGCCAGGATTCCATATGCTTCGGCTATTGGAAGTTTAATGCATGCAATGTTGTGTACTAGGCCGGATATCGCATATGCTGTTAGTTTGACTAGCAGGTATCAATCCAATCCAGGTTTGGAACACTGGATAACTGTCAAGAATATCCTTAAGCACTTGAGAAGAACTAAGGATTTATTCTTAATTTATGGAGGTGGAGACTTGCAATTGGATGGTTATACTAATTCTGATTTCTAATCAGATATCGATGATAGAAAGTCTACCTCTGGATATGTGTTTATTTGTAATGGAGGTGCAGTCAGTTGGAAGAGTTCCAAACAGAGCACTACTGCAGATTCCACTACAGAGGCTGAGTATATTCTCGCATCGAGATCCGCAAAGGAAGCTGTTTGGATAAAGAAGTTCATGACAGAACTTACAGTAGTTCCTTCCATTTAGTCAACAGTTCCACTACACTGTGACAACAATGGAGCAGTCATATAGGCTAAGGAACCAAGGTCTCACCAGAAATCCAAACACATAGAAAGGCGCTACCACATTATCAGAGAAATAGTTGGGCGAGGCGATGTAGCCATGCAGAAAATAGCATCAGCTGAAAATCCAGCTGATCTATTCACTAAGCCTATGTCACAGACTCAGTTAGACCGACATCTTGAGAAGATAGGTTTAAGATATTATAATGAATGGCTCTAGTGCTAGTGGGAGATTGTTAGTAGTATGCCCTAGAGCATGTCATTTAGTATGTATCTTGTACATATTTTTATTAATAAAAGGCATTTCCACTTTTCCGTTTACATAATATATTTATGTGTAATAGAAAAGGTCCATTGATATTTTATTAGAAATATTATTCTTAAGTTGTTAAGAATATGAGTGACAATATTTCTAGCACAAAGTATCATAAATAGGTTCACAATCGAGGATACTTCATAATAAGGACATGACTTATCCAGAAAGATTGTATTCATGTTTGTTCCCTAGTTATTTATATGAGATATAAATAAGATGGAATGGTGAGTCTCATGCCATATAACAAACATGATAGGCACTTATAAATGATAAGTAGGCCGAACCAGTGACACTTATGACAAGCACACGGAGTTTACTCTTGTCAATGTTTTGTCATAAATCATATCAGTGCATATAATCTTTAGACCTGAGATAGCACAGTTATCTTGTATATAGGTAGTTTGAGTTTGATACTGCTTTCATAATTGTACTATGTATGGGTATATGGGCATGTGTTGGCTCCTACTAGTTATATATGGAGGTAGGTGTTGATCAAGAAGGAATCTGTTCCTCTAAGTAAATAGAGATAAAATCCTATGTTCATTTAATTGTTCTAGATGTTTCAAGTTCCTGGCCAGGACAGATAGATTTATTTAGAAAAGAGTTTCTGATGAGAAAATCTTTTTAATCAAGAACTGGAATTAAAAGAGAACATAATATTCATAGCAAATGGAGTTTGACATAAACCATGACTCCAGCATGAGTTGGGATTTTGTAACAGAGAGATTTTAGTGCATGGTAACATATGATTATAGGTTCATTTAAGGTAAACCTTATTACTAATTGGGTGGCCATGGCATGCTATGCTAGGTGTTAACCATGGTCTATGAGGTTCATAAAATGATTTAGAGAAATCATTTATGGTAAGAAAGAGTTCTGATGATATTAAGAGTTGATATCATGTCTCATTACCAATTAGTGATGATCCTAGTAAGTCACACACATACACAAGTTATCACCTATTTAAATATGATTTAATTAATTAATTAAAGAGTTTAATTGATTAATTAAATAGGTTTGGTTTGCAATTAAATTGCAAAGTCCCTAGCATGACTTGAAACCAAATCTAGATTATTGGATGTATAGTATAAATTAAATTTATATTTAAAGTGTTTAAATATGAATTTAATTAATGAGAAATTAATTAATAGATATTAATTAATTAATTTATATTTGATATAAATTAATTAGAAGAAGAAAAATAATTATTTTGGGTTAAGAACTCAAAATTAAGACACAGGGGTATTTTGGTCATTTCACAGTGTGACACGTGGCACCATGAGATTGTGACACATGGGATTACACATAAGCTTGCCAAATGTTTTTTTTTTTAATCATGTAAGATGATTAAAATCAAGATTAAATATAGGTTTGACACTTGGCACAATGTGATTGGGTCACTTAAACCTAGAGCTAATCAAAGGGTGACATGTGGCAATGGTTTAATGTGTTAACCTAGCTATTTAAGTGTTGTTATGAAAAAGAAAAGCAACCAGCAGCCACTCCTCTCCTTTGTCACGCCACTTTGAGGCTTTTCATCTATTCTTCTTCATCTCTCATCAATTCAAAGAGATTAGCCATCAATCTCTTGAATTAAGAACACTAGAAATTGTTTCTAGTGTCCTGTTTACATCTCTAATCGCTTAAAAGGCAGAACTTGAATTTCTAATTAATTGAAAAAGCTTTAGAAATTGTTCAAGGGCTGCCATAGGTGTTCTTGGTGTGGACAAGCTAGAGGGACAACATCTGGTGTCCTGAAGAAGAATCTCAGAGGCGCAGACACGCTGCAGTGCATCAAGAGGTTAGTGTAATAGTTCTTGATTTAATCTAGGGTTCTAAAATTAATTTGATTAATTTTAAAATCTTAAATGGCAAATACAGATCCAAAAACATATTAAAAGAGTTTTAATATGTTGTTTTTCATTGAAATCAAATAGAAAAAAATAAATCTTGCATGATGCATGTGACCCTAGGTGAAAATTTTTGAATTCAATGATATAAACTTGTGTTTTTCACGCTTCCGTTCCTTCAGTTGTAACACCCCTCACCCGTCTACAGTGTAGTCGACCAATGTGCACTACATTCGGTGCCGAAGCATCCTATCCTATCTTGTCGTGTATAATATTAATTTAATATCTATTTAATTATATTATCTTATGTGTAGAAATATATATTTTTTTAATCCCATTTCATTTTTATAGAGACCCAGATAGAGTCTTCACTGTTTTATTAGTACATAGCGGGTTTCCTTATTTACCTGGTAAAATAATTTATATCCATTTCATATGTCCATACATCACATCCTTGCTCATATAAACTTTCAAGAAAATACATTTCATTTCATTCTTATAAAATTTATATACAATAATGTACAAATTATATACAATCCAAAAATTTAATTACATATCTCGAAGTGGTTTACAACGTCACTTATGTACAGTGATCAAAATACAAAATCTAAATATATATGAGCCCTACCAAAATGGATTGTTGAGGTGACAACCTACACTATAGCAGATCTGATCAAAATCCTGTCTAAACTCTACTGCTGCTGTTGCTGGTAGTGGTCTTCCGTACCTATGCATGGTAAGAACCAACGCGCTAAGCATATTGCTTAGTGGTGCATAAATTGAAATAAAAATAACTAAATAATTGAAATAATTATTCCACGTATAACTTTATAAAGAAATATAGATTTCATTAGTTTAAAGTCTTTTACATGTTTATAGAACTTTAGAAGCAATTAAGTTAATCAGGATCTTTTCTATTTATTTATTCCATGTTCAGTCTTATTACTCATATTTGTGATCTTTTCATGTAATTATTTAAATTTAAGGTTTATTACTAATATCTATGCCCAAGTAACCTATGACAGACTATAAAGACTGGATACATGAGAGTATACTAGTTAAACATTTGTATGTCTAATATGTATACATCGGTCATATCAGACACAAGGCTAGTGGGCCGGCATAAAGCCAGAAATAAAATCAGGTACAATGGCTAACGGGCAGGCATAAAGCCTATAGAACAACCATATCAGACATATATTGTCTATCAATGATTATTCCAGTGGGTAATACTGCAATCTGTAGTCCCTAATTGGTATACTAATTGATCCAAACTATATACATAAGTGTAAGTATACTTTGGGCAAATTAGTATTATTAAGCACTTATAGTTTTATTATTTCATGCTATGTACTATTAAGGGTTCATAACATGTTATTATTTCACTTTATGTACTATCTATGTTTTATACCATTTTCATGTCATTATAATGGAAACATAGGTCCTAAGTACATATTCATGTCATTTATAATGGAAACATGAGTCCCAAGTACATTTTCATATAACTTATGTATTTATCACTCTCATTTTTTTATGTCATGTATTGTACATATTTATAGTATTGTTATTTTTTTATATATGATGGAAATATAGGTTTCAAGTGTATTTTCATATGACTTATGTGTTTAGCAAACTATTTAGGTAATTTATATTTTATGTATCAAATAATTTTCGTGAACCTTTCTTTAGGTTCAGAACTGGTGCCTTAACTTTATCTATCAAATTGGCCAAGATGTGGCAACTGTTTGGCTAAACTTACTTCATGGAAGTTGTTTTTCTATGTCTTATCTTTGTTTTCCTTTTTGAATCATGTTATTTGGAGTTTTAGAACTCAAGTTATAATCAAATAACCAAAACTGGTTCATTAACTCACCCTAGTTCCAGAACCTGACAGATTCTGGAGTCAAATTTTACCTAATTATTTGGACATGTTACAACCAATTTTAGGCCTAATATTCTTCATAGAAGTTGTTACCCTATGTCTTAAGATCACTCAAAAGTTTGAATCACAATTTTTCAAGCTTTGTAGAATTAGTTATAGTCAATTAACTGGCCTGGACTCAGGTACCCTGTGTCTACAGGATTCCAGGTTTAGGTTAGTGGCATTGACTCTCATTTTAGGATTCTTACACTCTAAATTTGAGGCAAGTTTCTAAATCAAAGTTAGAGCCCTATCTCTTAGGTTTCCATAACAGTTTGGCTCATCCCATTTGGGATTTTCTATGTAAAGTTATGATATAAACTCTATTCTAGGGTTAAGTGATAGTTGAGGCAAATTCTAGGATTTGGTGTATTAAATTTTTCTAACAATTTGACTTAGTTCCCTTGGGTTCTCGGTTCTTGTCAAAACACCAATATTGTAGATCTATGTCTTGTAAAAATTTTGACACTAGTTTCATTGCTTTTGCAATTTTGTAGGCCAAGTTATGACATTTTTGCCAAAACTGGTCGAGTAGCCTATGTTCAGAAATTTCTGGGCAATATAGTTTTGGATAGTTTTATTGACCTAATTTGTGCTATCAATTTGATTTGCTTAGAGGTAGATCTGGGTTCTGTGTTCTTCATGAAAGTTGTGCTTCTATGTCTAACCTTGCCAATGGTATAAAAATCAGGCCATTCTAACCTTCCTAGAGGGAGTTATGGCGAATTGAACAATTACTGTTCATATGGTCATTTTTTCCACGTCCAAATTTTGGTTAGCCAGATTCAAACCAATTTTAGGTCAGGTTAAATTCAGTTTTTAGGCATACTCTCTCATGAAAAATGTGGCAAATTGTCCTAGGTTTCATCTTCAATTGACCTCACACCAATTAGAGTAACATAACTCAACTTATGGTTATCTAAGCATATGTAACACCCTTATTTGTATAGCCTGGTATATTTCACTGTTCCGGTGACCGTTGTTAGTTCGGACAATTAAGAGAATTAGAACCACACTTAAGAAAACTAAATAAGCTATAAACATAAATAATTAGTTAATGCCAATTAGTTAAGTATGAATAAGAAAAACAGAACATAAGAAGTTAAACGAGCCGAGAGTCACAGGGATGGGTGACCGTCTGGGGAACGACTGTAAAGCCGTTTTGAACTCAAATTTTGAATCGTAAAATGTGATGCTGCAGTCCTTAGGACCATTATGAACACAATGGAAAAGAGAAAATCACGAAAAAGAACTGTTAAGCCAGTCAAATAATTAGGTTAGGGAGCCGGAAGAAATATTGAATTATTTGCAGACTAGGATGAATCGGCGAGGGGCAATTTGGTCAATTGACCCTGAGAGCTGACTCTTGACCTAACTATCAAATAAAATTAGAGAAAAGAAAATTTCAGAGTCGGGAATTAAATTAAAGAACTAATAGAAAAATAAATAGAAAAAAAAGAAGAAAAAGAAAAGTTAAAAAGTTAGTAACATTATCATGGTGACATCACATATGAAGTCATAAATAATTTTTATTTACTAGATAATTTGACTAAGTTAATTAAGAGATAAATATCCAAAATAAAGAAACAAAAAAAAAAACATTTTTACTTCTTCTTCCATTTTTCCGTCACCCCTTTCTCTCTCAATTCTCTCATTTTCCTTTCCACCATTAACACCCATCTCAAGCTTTCAAAGCTTGATTTTATTTTATAAACTCTCTAATTCCTTTAAGTAAATCTTGTTCTTGGACCTTGAAAAGCATCTTGTGCACAAAAAGGAAGAGGAAAGTGAAGAATTGAGGAATTAGGAAATCTACAAATTGAGGTAAGTGCAATTTCAAGTTTAGATTCTTATTGAATTCATGAATTTAAGTTTATGTGTGATGAAATTGCATTAGAAATAAAGGAAATCATGCTTAAATAAGGGAAGAAAGAATGTGGCAGCCATGGAACCTTAAGGTTTTGATGGTATTTAGTTAGGTTAAACATGAAATCTTGGTGAATAGAAGTTATATATGTGAATTGTATATTTAGATTACATGAATTGTGAAGATTGGACAAACTTAGGGTTTTGGACATTAGGGTTTAGAGACCAAAAATGTGAAAAACTTATAAATGGTGTCTTTGACCTAATGTGAAGTGAGAAATGGTCATTTGTGACCTAATTAAGTGTGTTAGAAGTGTTGGAATTAAAGTCAAATTCGGAGGGAGTGTGGTCTTGCTGCTGCAGCATGACCAAGTCAACTTTAAAGGACCAAAAATGAAATTTTACAAGTCCAATAGATATGGGACCAATTGGGGATGAAAATAGGCACTAAATGACACAATTTTCACTTAGGAAGCATGCCCAAAAAGTGACTAAAACCTAGTGAACAAATTGACCAAAGTTGAAAAATTACAGTCGCTCAAGATTAAATCGACCAAATGAACAGTATTTGTTCATTTGGTTATAACTCGAGCTAGGAAGGTCAAAATGACCTGAAATTTTACCAGTGGTTAGATGAGATATAGATCTAATACTTTCATGAAGAACACAAATCCAAATTATTCCATTAACCCAATCAAATTACTGAGCAAAGTTGAATCACTGAACCTGCAGAACTGCAGATTTACCATATGAACAGTAAAGTTTCAATGGTTATAACACTCTCTAGAAAACTCTAATTTAGGTGATTCTTGAACCGATGGAAACCTAAGACATATTAGAACATTTCATATGAAGAAAATTAGACTAAATTATGGACTTAACTTGATCAAATTGCTGAACGAAGTTGGATCAATAAATCTGTAGAACAAAATTCAAAGCATGAACAAAGAATCGTAATTTGGATATAACTTGAGCTACAAAACTCCAATTGGAGTGATTCAAAAAGGAGAATAAACTTAAGACCATAGGGAACATTTTCTATGAAGGAAGTTTTGCCAAATTTCAACAGAAAAGTGACCAATGGAACAGTGCAACCTAGACACCAAAAACTGAAAATTGACAATTTTGCCTAAAAGACTTAAGTGTTGAGAAAATGACCAAAACCAACAAATTTAGTGACCAAAATGTGGTATGTGGGTGAAGTTGGAATTTTCATACCTATTAAGCCTTAGAAAGTCAACAATTTGACTTGTATAGCGTAGTGAATAGTAACCCGAAACACAAAAATTTCAAGAACGTCGAGTTTAGTACATTAGAGCTAGATAAAAGTGAAGTTAAATTTATTTTTGGATTTATGCTAAGTCATGGTACTGAAAAACTGTGAAACTGTGTGTTTCAGTTGAAAAAGACTTGGAAGCTCGGAGAGACTGAGTCAAGGCCTAGAGGCGACTCATGTCAGGTTTGTGCACAATAAACCTTATTTGAGCCTTTTGTCATTGAAAAATTGATTTAGTGTGATTTATGAAAATTTTAAGTTAATTATGAATTGTGTTGCCATCTTGTGAATGAAATTATGACTTTGGAAATTTATTGGATTTCTCACGAATCATTTGAATAAAATGTTTGAAATTGATTTTTGATTCACACTTAGCATGGCAGTATCTTATTATTCCTCCTCCATTTATGGGTTGAGATCGGTTATCTTTCCTCCCTCTCTGGTTTACCAGTTGAGGTTGTAGATTGGATGAGTACTCATTAGCTAGCTAGCCACCTCCCTCATTGATTTCGATTAGTGAGGTTGTAGATTGCTTTGTTGTGTTGTACAACGCGGCATTGATAAGAAATTTTATGTCATGGCTTAAGTTGTGTATGAATTGGCAACACTGTGTTTCTTAAATTATTTGACTAATTGTGTTATTATGAGTTTTGATAATTTGTGAAATGTGATTGAGAAATATTTAAACTGTGTTTTGGCAATGAATGATTTATGTATTATATTTTAAATTTTTATTGTGCACCACTGAGTATTTTTATACTCAGCGATAGCTTATTTTGCTGTCGTAGATAAGAGCAAAGAGAAAGCAGCAGAGTGAGCTGCTGCGGGATTGACAAGACTTCATTAACCTTTTCTGTACGGGTATTGTTTTATACCCTTGTAGTTATTTTGATGTAAATACTGTAATGTCATAAATACTGTAATGTCATAAGTAATAATATTATTTTTGAAACTTCTTTTTGTAAATTAATATTTGTAGTTTGTGAATTTCATACTTTATGCATTGTAAATGAAGTTATTAAATATTTTGAGATGATAAACTTTGATTGGATTGTGGAATTATTTTTGAAGTGGATTAAGTTGAGTTAACTTGAAATTATTTTGTGGTTGGGAGTTGTGAAAAATTTTTGGAAGTGTTTTTCTCAGGTATTTGAAGAGCTGTTTTCTCCAAATACAAATGAAACTCTGTCAAAATTTTTATAAAATTTGCGGTAAAATTAAAATGGACAAAAATTTTTACTAGTTTATAAGCTTTGAATAAATGATTTTAATTCCTACCAAAATGCTCACCACTTTCAAAATGCAAGAAAATAGTTTTAAAATCCCTTATAGTGTACTTAATGAATTATCGGTAGGTGAAGTTCGGTAGTTTATTAGGTATTCTACGGGATCATGTTATGCCTTACAGAGGGGTAAGGTGTGACATGTTTTAGTGATATCAGAGCATGGTTTTGCAATAAATTTTGACTATTTATGTGAACATTTCTTTGATAAGTACAACTGCTCAAGTGTCTTTAATTGATACATATGACATATTTACATCATGAATATGCACTAACGGAGGTCAACCTCCATGTGTTTGATCTCAAGAAGTAGAAAATTTGGGAAAATGTAATGGAAGAAGGAGATCATTCCGTAGAACAATCTGTCAAGGCTGAGGTTCAAGGGGAAGCCCCAGCACTCCAGAATGTGAGTGGGTCAGCCACTCCAGCTCCTACTCTAGCACCGCAGTTCCCTGCTCAGTTTGTACAGTAGATGGCTGTGTTTTTCCAGTAAATGGCGAGAAATGTGCCACCCCAAGCTCAGATGCAAGTACCTGTAGCACAACCACAGCCCTCAGCTCGGTAATATGAAAAATTGATGAAATTTGGGGCCACCAAGTTTAAAGGCACTGTTGATCTGCTGGAGGCAGAACAGTGGTTGGAAAGAATGGAACGGGTTTTCAGGAAGCTACAGTGTACTGAAGAATTAAAATTTGAATATTCAGTATCTCTTCTCCAAGGGGATGCATATGAATGGTGGAAGACCATCCCCCACAGCCTGGTTGAGCCACCCGTGTTAACCTGGTCAGACTTTTTGAGGGAGTTTCGACAGAAGTGGGTCCCCGATGCTTATGTGGATATGAAGTTGCAAGAATTTTTGAGTTTGAAATAAGGGGACAGAACCATAGCAGAATATGAGAGAGACTTCTCTCGACTAAGCCACTACGCTGGAAGTTTAGTCTCCACCCCCAGAGACAGATGTAAGAGGTTTGAGACCGGGTTAAGGCAAAATCTGAGAATGCAAGTTGTGGGTTTCTGACATCAGAATTTCGCTGAATTAATCTCATAGGCCCTGAAATTGGAAAAGATAGAATCAGAAGGGGCAGTGAAGAAGGGTACAATTTAATTTCAAGTCACAATACAAAATTCCCAAATTTCATGCAACACCCTAACTCCTATAATCATCTTCATGCAAAATCATACTAACTCATACCAATTTAACATATACACATTTACTATTTGAAGGAGAAGAAGCTTGAAAAACATAAGTTTAGATCATTGAATTCAAAATTTTTCTTCAAGGGTGTCATGCATCATGCAAGATTCATTGTTTATCTATTTGATTTCAATGTCAAACAACATATTAAAACTCTTTTAATATGTTTTTGGATCTACATTTGCCATTTAAGATTTTAGAATTAACATATTAATTCATTAGAACCCTAGATTAGATCAAGAACAAGTGCACTAACCTTTTGATGTACTACAGTTGTGTTTGGCACCTTTGGGATGCACTTAGGACACCGAATGTTGTCCCTTTAGCTTGTCCACACCAAGATTGAAGGAACGGAAGCGTGAAAAACACAAGATTATACCATTGAATTCAAAAATTTTCACCTAGGGTCACATGCATCATGCAAGATTTATTTTTTTTCTATTTGATTTCAATGATAAACAACATATTAAAACTCTTTTAATATGTTTTTGGATCTGTATTTGCCATTTAAGATTTTAAAATTAATCAGATTAATTTTAGAACCCTAGATTAAATCAAGAACGATTACACTAACCTCTTGATGTGCCGCAATGTTCGCGCTTTGAGATTCGTCTTGAGGACACGGATGTTGTCCCTCTAGCTTGTCCACACCAAGAACACCTATGGCAGCCCTTGAACAGCTTCTAAAGCCTTTTCTATTAATTAGAAATTCAAGTTATGCCTTTTAAGAGATTAGAGATGTAAACAGGACACTAGAAACAATTTCAAGTGTTCTTAATTCAAGAGATTGATGGCTAATCTCTTTGAATTGATGAGAGATGAAGAGAAATAGCTGGAGAGGCTCAAAGTGGCGTGACAATTGAGAGGAGAGGCTGCTGGTTATGTTTTCTTTTCATAACCACACTTAAATAGCTAGGTTAACACATTAAACCCTAGCCACATGTCACCTTTTGATTAGCTCTAGGTTTAAGTGACCCAATCACATTGTGCCAAGTGTCAAACCTATATTTAATCTTGATTTTAATCATCTTACATGATTAAAAAACATTTGGCAAGCTTATGTGTTATGCCATGTGTCACCATCTCATGGTGCCACGTGTCACATTGTGAAATGACCAAAATGCCCCTGTGTCTTAATTTTGAGTTCTTAACCCAAAATAATTATTTTCTTCTTCTAATTAATTTATATCAAATATAAATTAATTAATTAATCTCTATTAATTAATTTCTCATCAATTAAATTCATATTTAAATACTTTAAATATAAATTTAATTTATACTACACATCCAATAATCTAGATTTGGTTTCAAGTCATGCTAGGACTTTGCAATTTAATTGCAAACCAAATCTATTTAATTAATCAATTAAACTCTTTAATTAATTAATTAAATCATATTTAATTAGGTGATAACTTGTGTATGTGTGTGACTTACTAGGCTCATCACTAATTGGCAATGAGATATGATATCAACTCTTAATATCATCAGAACTCTTTCTTACCATAAATGATTTCTCTAAATCATTTTATGAACCTCATAGACCATGGTTAACACCTAGCATAGCATGCCATGGCCACCCAATTAGTAATAAGGTTTACCTTAAATGAACCTATAATCATATGTTACCATGCACTAGAATCTCTCTGTTACAAAATCCCAACTCAAGCCGAGTCATGGTTTATGTCAAACTCCATTTGCTATGAATATTATGTTCTCTTTTAATTCCAGTTCTTGATTAAAAGATTTTTCTCATCGTAAACTCTTTTCGAATAAATCTATCTGTCTGGCCAGAACTTGAAACATCAAGAACAATTAAATGAACATAGGATTTTATCTCTATTTACTTAGAGGAACAGATTCCATCTTGATCAACACCTACCTCCATATATAACTAGCAGGAGCCAACACATGCCCATATACCCATACATAGTACAAGTATGAAAGTAGTATCAAACTCAAACTACCTATATACAAGATAACCGTGCTATCTCAGGTCTAAAGATTATATGCACTGATATGATTTATGACAAAACATTGACAAGAGTAAACTCCATGTGCTTGTCATAAGTGTCACTGGTTCGGCCTACTTATCATTTATAAGTGCCTATCAAGTTTGTTATATGGCATGAGACTCACCATTTCATCTTATTTATATCTCATATAAATAACTTGGGAACAAACATGAATACAATCTTTCTGGATAAGTCATGTCCTTATTATGAAGTATCCTCGATTGTGAACCTATTTATGATACTTTGTGCTAGAAATATTGTCACTCATATTCTTAACAACTTAAGAATAATATTTCTAACAAAATATCAATGGACCTTTTCTATTACACATAAATATATTATGTAAACGGAAAAGTGGAAATGCCTTTTATTATTAAAAATATGTACAAGATACATACTAAATGATATGCTCTAGGGCATACTACTAACAAAGATCACCAATGGCAGCCCCTTGAACAGCTTCTCAAGCCTTTCCAATCAATTAGAAATTTAGGTTTTTCCTTTTGAGAGATTACAGATGTATACAGGACACTAGAAACGATTTCTAGCATTTTTAATTCAAGAGAATGTTGGCAATTCTCTTTGAATTGATGAGAGATGAAGAAGAAGAGAGGAAGAGCATTCCAAGGGTGGTGGCACCAATGAAGAACAGCAGCTTATTATTTTACTCTTTCATAACAACACATTATATAGCTAGGTCACCACTTAAAACCCTTACCACATGTTACCTTCTAATTGGCTCTTAGTTTAATTGATCCAATCACATTGTGCCAAGTATCAAACTTAGATTTAATCTTGACTTTGATCATCTTACATGATTAAAAGTCAATTGGTAAGCTTATGTGTAGTGCCATATGTCACCAACTCATGGTGCCACATGTCATCCTGTGAAATGACCAAAATACTCCTGTGTCTTAATTTTGAGTTCTCAACCTAAAATAATTATTTCTCTTCTTCTAATCAATTTATATCAAATATAAATTAATCTCTATTAATTAATTTCTCATAATTAAATTCATATTTAAACACTTTAAATATAAACTTAACTTATACTATACATCCAATAACCTAGATTTGGTTTCAAGCCATGCTAGGGACTTTGCAATCTAATTGCAAACTAAGCCTATTTAATTAATCAATTAAACTCTTTAATTAATTAATTAATTAAATCACATTTAACTTGGTGATTACTTGTGTATGTGTGTGACTCACTAGGCTCATCACTAATTGGCAATGAGATATGATATTAACTTTTAATATCATCAGAACTCTTTCTTACAATAAATGATTTCTCTAAATCATTTTATGCACCTCATAGACCATGGTTAACACCTAGCATAGCATGCCATGGCCACCCATTTAGTAATAAGGAATACCTTAAATGAACCTTTAATCATATGTTACCATGCACTAGAATCTCTTTGTTATAAAATCCCAATTCGAGCTGGAGTCATGGTTTATATCAAACCCCATTTGCTATGAATATTATGTTCTCTTTTAATTCCAGTTCTTGATTAAAAAGATTTTCTCATCAAAAATTCTTTTCTAATTAAATCTGTTTGTCCTGGCCAGGAACTTGAAACATCAAGAACAATTAAATGAACATAGGATTTTATCTCTATTTACTTAGGGTAACAGATTCCATCTTGATCAACACCTACCTCCATATATAATTAGTAGGAGCCAATACATGCCCATATACCCATACACAGTACAAGTATGAAAGCAGCTGTCACACCCTACTCCCCTGTAAGATGTAACATGATCCCGTAGTACACCTAATGAATTACCGTACTTCGCCGACCGATAACCCATTAGATATACTACAAGGGATTTTAAAACAATTTTCGTGAAATTTAAATCATCGATTAAAATCTGGTGTTATAAAATTTTTTTCAAAATTTCGACAAAGTGCCGGCTGTATTTTGAGAAAATAGTTCTTCAATCCTGCAAAAGAAAATGCTCCCAATATGTTTTCTCAAATACAACTCCAATAACTTCATTTCAATTCACAATTCAATTCTCAATAAACAATCAATTCATTTTCAAACTAATCTTATCATAAAGAAACATTTCATTGATTATAAGACTCAAAATTTATATTACAAAACTATTCAAGTAAATGAAATCTCAAATTTACATTTACAATAATTTACATTTAATTACATACCAAAATGTTTTACGAGAGTTTTTATACAACTGCTCAAATAATTTACATACATATTATTACATGCTTACATCAAAACCTATGTACATGGGTAAACCTGGAGCTGATCTGAATGTCTCTTCAAAGAAGCTTACTCAATTGCTCTATGCTCTTTTCACCTGCGATAGCATACAAAGCTATAGCTGAGTGATGAACTCAGTGGTGCACAACTATAATTTAAAACATAGTACAATATACGTTGACAAAATTTACAGCAAATAATTTGAAAATCCGAATACTCATCAAATTCCAAAACTCAAAATATTCATTGCCAATAATGTAAATCATTTGTATAAAATGACTTTGATCACGAAATTCAATTTATCAAATCATAACTAACCATTTAGGTAATTCCAACAAAATCAATTATACATAAATCATAATTGAAATCACAATTCTTTATTATTCAAAAACATTCTGTATCTCAAACACCATTCTGTATCTCAGAAACCATTATGTATCTCAAAAACCATTATGTATCTCAAAAACTATTATGTATCTCATTAACTATGCAAGACTAATCCGAAAGGGCCATCTTCAGGGTGATTCTAACTCCCTATGGTCGGGGAGGTCGAATCATCGTGCACAGTACACATCACACTAATGAATCTTCCGAAAGGGCCATAACAAATAAGAACTTATATCTAACCTCTAATAAGAGGAGAATCTAAGCCTATGCACGTACCATGGTAATCAAAACACAACTAACTCCATTGTCTTCTCAACAAATGAGAGAGACGGGTAATAACCTAGTCAAGCATCTATAGTGAGATATAAAATAATATCACAATCCTTTTAGTGAGCATAAATCACAATACAATTCGATTCAAAGTCAATTCCAATATCCAATAATTTTTATGCTCATCACAATTCAAATCATAAATTTGCATTTTTTCATGTAAATTGCCCATCACAATTCAAAATATGTTCTATCACAATTTTCCAAAACATAATTTATTCAATTCACAACAATGCTTAATACTTGTGGAAATACCATTTCACAAAGCTAAATTCATACATACTATAACAATTTCAATAATCATTGAATTAAATCCAATGCTTGTTAAACATAATACATAAGAAAAATATGTCATTTAATCATATGAAATATTCAGAACAAAATCAGTTAAAAACTAGTAGTGCACAAACCTCTAATAACTGTCTCTTGGCTCTGACTCAGTGTTTCCTTCCCTTTTCTTGAGTCTTTACTAACTTAGAAACACAATTTGAAGTGTTTCAGTACTCATTTAAACTGTCTCTAAGGATAAAGCTTAATAATTAATTTATTAAATTCTATCATTTCCTTAGTCAACCTAAGATGTCGACCCTCGATGCAGTCTAGGTGAATTAGGTTTTAATGTTACCAACATATCACATTTGAAGCCTTTTAGTTTTGGTATATGTTACCAAATTCATTTCCATGTATATTACGTTTTATTGCAATTTGTCGGATTTCGGTATACAAATTTGACCTAGCTGGACGACCTAGTTCCCTCGGTTTTCGGGTTTTGGTCAAAACTACAAACTTATAAATCTATGTCTTATTACATGTGGGGCAAAATTTCAGGTCATTCTGAGTTTACTAGACCAAGTTATGGTCATTTTACTATTGCTGGTCAGAATGTACCAAAATTGGTCACTTTAGGTCATTTTAGGTCATTTTAGGTTTGGCCAGTTTTTAGACCCGAATTTGTGCAAGCTATTTGACTTGCTTATGGTCATTTCTGGGATTTGGTGTATTCATAAATTTTAGATATATGTCTCAACTATTCATGGTAAAAATTTCAGGTCAATTGGACCTGTTTTTAGTGAGTTATGGCCAAAACACTAACTGCTGCCCAAATGGTCAATTTTCAGGCCTTAAATGCACTAATCCGAATTTGGTCATTTTTCAGGTCACCTTCCAAGCAGAATTTTGCTAAGCTTCCTTCATGAAAGTTGGCACTTTTTATGCCTAGTTTCACCTCCAATTGGTCTCATACCAATTGGAGCCACACACTTAAAGTTCTAAGCCGAAATATACACTGCCCTGCAACATACTCTTCATTACATACCAAAGGACACATTCAACACTCACCAAGTCACTTCCTTCATGCCATTTCTGTTTTGTACCATAACATAAACACATTTCACAACACATTTTTGGTCATTTTGTAGCTTATAACCACACTCAATATGCACATTATAGTCTGGAATTTTCTAAGTTCAAATTACAAATAATTTAACCACATAACCTAGCTCATTTACATGTCCAAACTCAAACCTTTATACACATGTACAAGCTGCCATAACAAGCACCATAATTCAACCATATAATTCCATAAACCAAACCATGAAATAACATATTTTGGTTCACACTTCAAGTTGCCGATTCATACATCTCTCTCAATTAACTTCCAAGCTTCCAAAATCAAGTGTACATTCACATACATTTAGTATACATCACCCAATTTATTCCTACACACATAAACACTTCATCAACACTTTAATCTACCATTTACATGCAAGGATAAACTGTTCTTATGGAGTTTCCATGGCTGCCAAAAATATACATCTCCCTTAAAACATCAAACTCCAAAAATCTTTCCACAATTCAACTATCCATAACATCCACACAAACTTTAATGAAGCAAGCATCAAAAATACCTGCTTACCACTTTGGAAACTCTTCAAAACCTTGACTAAACTTGATCTTCTTGCTACGTATCTACTACCCAAGTGGTGTAGAGCAATTTTAGTGAAGGGAGCTAGTGGAAAAATGGCTTGGATCATGCTTGCACAAAGCTTGTAAACAATGCGGCCATGGAGGTTCTTTCTTCCATTTTCGGCTGGATTTTGAGAGCTTGAAGAAGTTGTGTTTCTGCTGTCCAAAATGAAGATTAATGGTCCACTTTAGGTGTTAGTGGACCACTAAGTGGAGATTTAAGTATTTAATATTCTAAAGTTTTCAAATTCCACATTTAACTCCTAATTTTTGCTATTTAATTTATATACCACCAATTTAATTTTTCATGACATTTTCCAAGTGTAATATCATGTATTTTTAATGGACACTTAGGTCAAAAGACAACTCAGGGTGTCAAATGACCACAATGCCCCTGTTCGGGTTACATTCCTGATTTTTCGGTAACACCGGGTTTTGTCGCTTTCTCGATTTCTCACTTTTCTTTGTACTAATTAATTAATTTTTCTTTGATATTTCTAATGGTATTTATACTTCAATAGACATTTATTTAAGTCCTAAAAATATTTTCTAGGGTTTCCTGCGGTTCAGGGCTAGTCAACAGTCCACGCTGCAACTTCCCGGTGCAGTCACCCATCGCTCCGGTTCTCGGCTCGTTTAACTTGGTTAAATTTCATTACTATTATTTTTCTTTTATTTTTCTTATATTTTCTTTTCTTGTATTTCATTACTTTATGTCTCCTCATCAATATTTAAATGTAGTTCTAGGCATCCTAGCTGTCCGGACAACACTGGTCACAGGAACAATAGAACGCACTATCGAACTTAGGGGTGTTACAGCAGTATCAAACTCAAACCACCTATATACAAGATAACAGTGCTATCTCAGGTCTAAAGATTATATGCACTGATATGATTTATGACAATACATTGACAAGAGTAAACTCCATGTGCTTGTCATAAATGTCACTGGTTCGACCTACTTATCATGTATAAGTGTCTATCATGTTTGTTATATGGCATGAGACTCACCATTCCATCTTATTTATATCTCATACAAATACACTGGGAACAAACATGAATACAATCTTTCTGGATAATTCATGTCCTATGTGAAGTATCCTCGATTGTGAACCAATTTATGATACTTTGTGCTAGAAATACTGTCACTCATATTCTTAACAACTTAAGAATAAAATTTCTAACAAAATATCAATGGACCTTTTCTATTACACATAAATATATTATGTAAATGGAAAAGTGAAAATGCCTTTTATTAATAAAACATGTACAAGATACATACTAAATGATATACTCTAAGGCATACTACTAACAATCTCCCACTAGCACTAGAGCCATTCATTACAATACCTTAGACCCATCTTCTCAAGATGTTGGTCTAACTATGCTTGTGATAAAGGCTTAGTGAGTGGATCAGCTAGATTTTCAGCTGATGCTATTTTCTGCATAGCTACATCACCTTGCCCAACTATCTTTCTGATAATGTGGTAGCGCCTTTCTATGTGTTTAGATTTCTAGAGAGACCGGTGTTCCTTATATCCAAACAGCTTCTTTTACAGCATCTGATGCAGTAATATACTCGGCATCTATAGTGGAATCAGCAGTCGTACTCTGTTTGGAACTCTTCCAACTAACTGCACTTCCATTACAAACGAACACATACCCTGAGGTAGACTTTCTATCATCGATATTTGATTGACAATCAGAATCAGTGTAACCATCCAATTGCAAGTCACCACCTCCATAAATCAAGAATAAATCCTTAGTTCTTCTCAAGTACTAAAGGATGTTCTTGACAGCTATCCAGTGTTCCAAACCTGGATTGGATTGATACCTGCTAGTTAAACTAACAGCATATGCGATATTCGGCCTAGTACACATCATTGCATACATCAAACTTCTAATAGTCGAAGCATATGGAATCCTAGCCATTTTATCTCTTTCTTTAGGTGTCTTTGGAGACATCTCTTTAGAAAGGTGGATACCATGTCTCACTGGTAACAATCCTCTCTTGGAATCAAGCATGTTAAACCTCTTTAACACCTTTTCCAAGTATAGACTTTGGGATAAACCAATTTATTCTTTTCGCTCTATCTCTATAGATGCAAATCCCAAGAATATAGGTTGCCTCCCCTAAGTCTTTCATGGAGAATGTATTTGACAGTCATACCTTTATAGTTGTCAAAATACTTGTGTCAATACCCATCAATAGAATATCATCCATATATAAGACAAGGAAGGTGATAGCACTATTACTAACCTTCTTATATACACATGGCTCATCCTCATTTTTTATAAAACCAAATGACTTAATGGCTTCATCAAAACGGATGTTCCAACTCCTCGAAGCTTATTTTAACCCATAAATGGATCCTTTAGCTTGTGCACTTTGGAAGCATCTTGGGATTCAAAACCCCTAGGTTGTTTCATGAAAATGTTTTCTTCAATGTATCCATTGAGAAAAGCTGTTTTGACATCCATCTGCCAAATCTCATGATCATAGTATGCAACTATTGCTAATAGAATCCTAATTGATTTAAGCATGGCAATAGCCGAGAAAGTCTCCTCATAGTCGATTCCTTACCTTTGGCGAAACCCTTTCGCTACTAGCCTTGCTTTACAAGTCTCTACCTTTCCATCAGAACTAATATTCTTCTTGAAAACCCATTTGTTCCCTATAGGTACAATACCTTCAGGTGGGACAACAAGATCCCAAACTTGATTTTTATATATGGAATCAATCTCGAATTTCATAGCATCAATCCATTTTGAAGAGTCTATATCTGATATAGCTTCTTCATAGGTAAGTGGATCATCTCCATGATCTACTTCTTCATGAGCAGACAACTCTTGTTCTTCTTTATGAAGGAAACCATATCTCACTGGTTGGTGAGATACCCTGGTTGATCTATGAGGAACAATTGTAGATGTTTCATTAATAGGTGTAGGTTGATTAGATGGATCCATATCCATCTGATCTGTTGGTTGGTCAGAATTCTCCAATTCTAACTCTATTTGCCTTCCTTTGCCTCCTTCTTGAACAAACTATTATTCAAAAAATGTGGCATCTCTACTTACCACAACCTTTTGTGATGTAGGCAAATAAAAATAATATCCAAAACTATCTTTTGGATATCCAACAAATTGACCCTTTTCTGATCTGATTTCCAATTTATCAGTGTTTAGCTTTTTGATATAAGCTGGACAACCCTAAATCTTAACATGCTTAAGACTTGGTTTTCTATCATTCCATATCTCATAAGGTGTGAAAGATACTGATTTTGATGGAATCCTATTTAGAACATACAAAGATGATTCTAATGCAAATCTCCAAAAGGAGATTGGCAGATTAGTATAGCTCATCATACTACGTACCATATCCAATAGGGTATGATTTCTCCTTTCAGATACACCATTTAGCTGTGGTGTTCCTGGAGGAGTCAGCTAGAAAATAATGCCATGCTCTCTCAAGTATTTATCAAATTCAGTACTAAAGTATTTACCTCCACAATCTAATCGAAGAACTTTAATACTTTTTCCTGTTTGATTTTCTACTTCAGATTTAAATTCTTTGAACTTTTCAAAGGATTCATGTTTGTATTTCATCAAATACAAATACCCAAACCTTGATATATCATTAGTAAAGGTAATAAAATAATAAAAATCGCCTCTGGCCATTTCTTTAAATGGACCACATACATCACTATGTATTAGTTCCTAAATATTTTCAGCTCTTAGTCCTTGTCCAACAAAGGGTGATATAGTCATTTTGCCCTGAAGGCAGGATTCACAAGTTGGAGTAGGCTCAGAGCCCAATGAGGATAAAATCCCCATTTTCTCCAGTTTTGTAATCCTATTTTATGCAACATGGCGTAATCTTAAGTGCCAAATATATTTTGAACTTGAGTTGATTTTCATCATGGCATTGCATTCTTTTAGATTGCTATACTCTGGGTAGTTTCCTTTCCAATGCCCATCCTGCTGGCAGTGAAAACACTTTCCTTTGCCTTTGTCAGCTTTGATCTTTATTTTTCTGTTTGGCTATCTTCTTAGAAGGACCAAGAATCTGAGGTTACTTTTTCTTATTGCCCTTCTTCTTGTTGGACTTTCCTGCAGAAGAAGATGCAATCAAAGCTATCTCTTTTCCTTTATTGCCCGGCATATTCTTTTGGGCAATAACCAGCATGTTGAGTAAACTAGCCAAAGTGCATTCCTGTTTAGTCATATGGAAATTTATCACAAAATTCCCAAATGACTTAGGAAGGGACTGAAAGATTAAATCCATGTTAAAGTCAAGATGTTACAGCTGCTCAATCAGCCGAATCATCTTGTGGACATGATCCCCAATATTCTGTCCCTCAGACATCCTCATACGGAATAGCTATCTAGATATCTCATACCTAGCATTCCTGCTGTGCTCACCATACAACTCTTGTAGGTGAAGGAGGATCTCACTCGCACTCTACATGTTCTCATGCTACTTCTGTAACTCATTATTCATAGAAGCAAGCATGTAACACTTGGCTCTCATATCATGCTCCTTCCACTTCTCCAAAGTTTCATATTCCTCTTGAGTGGCCTCTAGAGGTAAAGGACTAGGAACATTTGAGTCTAGAACATATCCTATATGTTCAAGGTTCAAGACAAGTTTCAAATTTCTTAGCCAATCAAATAGATTAGGTCGTGTCAACCTATTACTATCAAGTATGTTTGTAAGGATATTGGATGGTGGTGGTTGTGGTATGCTCATTATTATCAGAAAATTAACTGAAGAAAATAACCAGATTAATTAGTAAATGTATCATGCAATTAACCAAAATGATTATGGTCTTTTAATCAAATTGGTCCTCCCACTAACTTAGCGAATCCTACACTTCCAAAGTAGAAAACGAAAATCTTAGTTGGATGGATTTCTAGTGGGTGATTAAATTCTTATAATTCTATTGATCATCCTCAGGTACATCCATTATTGGAATTACAATAAACTATAAGTGAGCAACTCCTTGCCCTTTACATCTCATGTGAGGTTCAATCCTTTACGTAGCCCCTAATGCTTAAAATCTCAGGTACATCCATTATTGACTTATCTTGCATTAGTTAAGTTGATCTCATTGAGCTAGTAATTATGTAAATAATTTTAATGTCCTCAGGTACATCCAATATTCGGCACCAAACCATTTACATATTTACATCATCTCATGCTTAACAATTATTCTTAAGAAAATCTCTTAAATTAATTGCATCTTATGCAAGTATTTAAAATTTCTTAAAATAATTGCCTCAATGGAGGGCCCATGTTATAATTACTTTAATTATACCATATCCAACTTAATCATTTGTTTGGAAGATTTTGTGGTCGTCTTAATTACTATTAAGGTTTCACTTTGCACATTATCCAATTAACATGCATATATCATATACTTGCATACATTCCCATACATCTCAAGCATTCATGGATAATAAATATGGTATGATCATGGACTTTCTAAGGGATTCAGTTTTGAGCCACCAAGAATTGAATCAGGGCATTCCTAGGTGCATTTCATTCATTCATATTACAAGAGTTGCTGAAGGAGTACATAATCAACACTTGATCTTGAATTCCTCCCACTAGTCCCACCAATGCTCTTGACCTCCTTGATCTTCTTGCAATCCAATTACATAGTAATCTTTAGCATACCAAGGCGAATTTACAAGAACTAAACAAATGAAATTATAACCCAAAAAATATTACAACGTTTATAATACATGCCCAAAATAAATTAATTAATTTACAACCCAAAGAAACATAAAAGAAATAAATTCAATCACATTAGTCTTTTATTGTCCATGATCATCCATCATGCATATCACTATTTAACAATTAAATGAAACATACATACTTAAATTAAATTGAATATCTCATATTCAACTTAAAAATCTAGATTTGAATATGATTCAAACAAATTTAAAAATTTAGATTTGAATCACATTCAAATAAATTTAAAAATTCAAATTTGAATTACATTCAAACAAATTTAAAAATTCAGATTTGAATCACATTCAAACAAATTTAAAAACTTAAATTAAATTGAATATCTCATATTCAATTTAAAAATCCAGATTTGAATCACATTTAAATAAATTTAAAAATTCAGATTTGAATCACATTCAAACAAATTTAGAAATTCAAATTTGAATCACATTCAAATAAATTTAATTGTGTGATTATATTTCTAATTAAACAATTTAATTAGACATAAAATGAGCTTTAGATCATACAACAATTGCACATACAACACCCATCAATTCCATGCGCACCATGGTGGTTCACAAACCATGTGCACCATGGTGCAACCAAGCATGCTGCCACCTTTTTTTTTGCAACCAGCAATGAATTAATCATCTCATGATCAAATCACACAATTAAATTATATATTAAACAATCTAAATGGCAAATATAGTGGCTCTAATACCAATTGAAGGAGCGGAAGTATGAAAAATATAAGTTTAGATCATTGAATTCAAAATTTTTCTTCTAGGGTGTCATGCATCATACAAGATTCATTATTTATCTGTTTGATTTTAATGTTAAACAGCATATTAAAACTCTTTTAATATGTTTTTAGATCTACATTTGCCATTTAAGATTTTAAAATTAATAGATTAATTCATTAGAACCCTAGATTAGATCAAGAACAAGTGTACTAACCTTTTAATGCACTGCAGTTGTGTTTGGCACCTTTGGGATGCGCCTAGGGCACCAAATGTTGTCCCTCTAGCTTGTCCACACCAAGATCACCAATGGAAACCCCTTGAATAGCTTCTCAAGCCTTTCCAATCAATTAGAAATTCAGGTTTTGCCTTTAGAGAGATTACAGATGCATACAGGACACTAGAAACGATTTCTAGCATTTTTAATTCAAGAGAATGTTGGCAATTCTCTTTGAATTGATGAGAGATGAATTAGAAGAAGAGAGGAAGAGCACTCCAAGGGTGGCGGCACCTATAAAGAATAGCAGTTTATTATTTTACTCTTTCATAACAACACATTATATAGCTAGGTCACCACTTAAAACCCTTGCCACATGTCACCTTCTGATTGGCTCTTAGTTTAATTGACCCAATCACATTGTGCCAAGTGTCAAACTTAGATTTAATCTTGACTTTGATCATCTTACATGATTAAAAGACAACTGGGAAGCTTATGTATAGTGCCATGTGTCACCATCTCATGGTGCCACATGTCACCCTGTGAAATGACCAAAATACCCCTGTGTCTTAATTTTGAGTTCCTAATCCAAAATAATTATTTCTCTTCTTCTAATCAATTTATATCAAATATAAATTAATTAATTTCATATTTAAATACTTTAAATATAAATTTAACTTATACTATATATCCAATAACCTAGATTTGGTTTCAAGCCATGCTAGGGACTTTGCAATCTAATTGAAAACCAAACCTATTTAATTAATCAATTAAACTCTTTAATTAATTAATTAAATCATATTTAACTTGGTGATTACTTGTGTATGTGTGTGACTCACTAGGCTCATCAGTAATTGGCAATGAGATATGATATTAACTCTTAATATCATCAAAACTCTTTCTTACCATAAATGATTTCTCTAAATCATTTTATGCACCTCATAGACCATGGTTAACACCTAGCATAGAATGCCATGGCCACCCAATTAGTAATAAGGAATACCTCAAATGAATATTTAATCATATATTACCATGCACTAGAATCTCTCTATTACAAAATTCCAATTCGAGCTGGAGTCATAGTTTATGTCAAACCCCATTTGCTATGAGTATTATGTTCTCTTTTAATTCCAATTCTTGATTAAAAAGATTTTCTCATCAGAAACTCTTTTCTGATTAGATCTATCTGTCCTAGCCAGGAACTTGAAACATCAAGAACAATTAAATGAACATAGGATTTTATCCCTATTTACTTAGGGTAACAGATTCCATCTTGATCAGCACCTACCTCCATATATAACTAGTAGGAGCCAACACATGCCCATATACCTATACATAGTACAAGTATGAAAGCAGTATCAAACTCAAACCACCTATATACAAGATAACTGTGCTATCTCAGGTCTAAAGATTACATGCACCGATATGATTTATGATAATACATTGACAAGAGTAAATTCCATGTGCTTGTCATAAATGTCACTAGTTCGGCCTACTTATCATGTATAAGTGCCTATAATGTTTGTTATATGGCGTGAGACTCACCATTCTATCTTATTTATATCTCATATAAATACATTGGGAACAAACATGAATACAATCTTTCTGGATAAATCATGTCCTGTGTGAAGTATCCTCGATTGTGAATCAATTTATGATACTTTGTGCTAGAAATACTATCACTCATATTCTTAACAACTTAAGAATAGAATTTCTAATAAAATATTAATGGACCTTTTCTATTACACATAAATATATTATGTAAACGGAAAAGTGAAACTGCCTTTTATTAATAAAACATGTACAAGATATATACTAAATGATATGCTCTAGGGCATACTACTAACAATATTATCTCTAAGCAAGTTTAGGACAATAAAAAACCATCAAACCCTAATTTCCCCATGGCTGCTGAAATTTCGGTTTTTCATACCCCCATAATTTTCTTTCAATTTCATGAAATTTCAACTCAATTCAATGAGCTAACAATGCTTAAAGAAAGGAAAATGTTGTATATTGCACTAATCTCACTTGTGTCCAACTTGACCTTGTTAAAACTTAAATTTTCCTTCACTTCTTGGCTGCCAATAGGTTCCTCAAGGCATGGGATTAATTTTAATTGAAGTGATCTAGGGTTTTTATGGTGAGAAAGGGTGGGAATTCAAGCTTGGAAGCTTAAAAAATGGAAGGAGTCTTCCATGGTGGTTCGGCCAAATGCCCATGGAGGAAGAAGATGACTTTTGTTAAATGAAATTTTGTCTATTTTAATCTCTCTTCTTATCTCTTATATGGTTGTTCAAATTTTATTGGTTAAAATTTTTAATGATGTCATTATGACATCATGCTTATGTTATAATTCTATTTCTTTTTCTTTTCTTTTCCCATTTCCATTGCATATTTCATGATTTTAATTCATTTTATGTGTTTTAATCTCTCTCATTTTGATTGACATTTAGATCAAAATTCATCACTGAGGGTGAAATGATCAAAATGCCCTTCGTTAAGTTTGTCGGGTTATTTTTGTCTATACCAATTATTAAATTTTCTTTGACATTTTTATTGTCATTTAGACTTCATAAAACCTTCAATTAAGTCCCAAAAATTATTTCCTAGTGTTTCCCACGAGTCCGGGGTTTGCAACTGTATTCATAGTCGCTTCCCGTTAAGGTCACCCATCGCCGTGACTCCAGCTCATTTAACCGAGTTGTACTTTTCTTTAATTTTTCTCGATCTTTACTTACCCTTCTTATGTTTCCTCTGTAACGCCCTCACTTTACGTAGTCCATACATTCGACTACTCTGGTGAACTAATGTCGGTCTGGACAAGTCAGGATGTCTGGAACTACACTTCAGTAATAATAAACATGCATAAAATTATGAAATAAATAAAAAAAATACAAGAAAAATTAAGAAAAAAATAAAAGAGTGGAAATGAAATTAGGTTAAATGAGCAGACACCGAAGCGATGGGTGACCGCACCAGGAAGTTACGGCGTAGGCAATAGCCGACCCCAAGACTGTGGGGAACCCTCTGAATTAAAATTCGAGACATAATTAAAGGCTTATAGAGGTGTAATTGACATTAGAAATGTCAAAAAAAAAATTAATGAATTAGTACAAAGAAAAACGAAAAATCAAGAAACCGACAAAAATCGGTGTTACTGAAAAATCGGGAATGCAACCCGAAGAGGGGCATTTTGGTCATTTGACACATAGAGTTGCCTTTTGACCTTAATGTCTATTAAAGATGAGTGATAGCACACTTTGAAAATGTCATGAAAATTAAAAATGTGATACATAATATAATTGATGAAAGTTTGGTGCATAAAATGTAATTTATGAAAGCTTTAATAAATAAACATTAAAAATAAGTTAGTGCTCCACTAACTCAATCCTTGGACACCTATAAAAGCCACTTGGGATAGCAGAAACATTCATCTTCTACCTTAGGAAAAAAAACAGTCGAGAGCCTCCATTGAAGAAACTCCATGGCCGAATGAATGGACCTCCATGCAACCATGAAGTGAGCCCCTTTTCCACTTGATTTCTTCACTAAAGTTTGTCTACACAACATGGGAAAGAGATAGGCAGCAAGAAAGAGAGGATTTGGTGAAGTTTTGTCAATGTCAAGTCAAGGCTAGTGTTAATTTTCCTTCCCTTTCTTAATTAATCTTTGAGTTAATGTTGTAATGAGTTGATTTATGGAGAAATTTGAAGAATTGGATGGGTAATTAGTGGACTTCAATTTTGGCAGCCATGGTGATTAAAGGAGTTTGGTTTGTTTTTACATGTATTTGTTGGGGAATGATGTTGATTAGAGTGTTTAAATGTATAAGAGTTTGATTACCATAGGTATAGTTTGAATTGTGTATGTGAAGTGAGGTTGTGAATTAAAAATAGGAGTTTGAAGTGTATGTATAAATTGGGCAGCCTTGATGTGCTTAGGAAGGCCTTAAATTCATGTGTATTTAATGTTAATTTAAGAGTTATGGATGTATATTATTGATCTTGATTAGTTGGATTAGGTTTGAGCAATTGAATTATTATTGGACATTTGATTAAATTACATTGAGTTGATGGGTAATTACTTGGTTTGAATTGTATTTGGACATTGATTGAATTGCTAGATACTTGATCAAATATATTGTGGCTAGAAATTGGTTGTATTGAACTATTGTTGGATAATTGACCAAGATATAATGTGTATAGTGTTCATTAGAAATGCACAATTGCAATGCAAAGTATGGTTAATTAGGGCAGTATGCATTTTAGGTTTTAAATGGAAATGTGTGATGCCAATTGGTATGAGGCCAATTGGAGGTGAAATGGGACTTATAATAGACCAATTTTTATGTGTAATTCATGCCTAAATTCTGCCTAGAAATGACCTAAAAGAATGACTAAATCCGGATTAGCATAACATGTAAACCCAGATTTTTGATCATATGAATAGTAGCCAGTCTTTTGGCCATAACTCACTCAAAACTGGGCCAAATGACCTGAAATTTATACTGTTGGAAAGCTTAGACATAGGGCTACAACTTTGGTGAAGACCACCAAGCCCAGATATGCCAATTACTAAGTCAAAATGATCGCCAAAATTGGGTTACAAAAACTGGCCGAAATGACTTTGACCTAAAAGTGACCCAGAATTGTCAAATAAGTGCAACTTGACCAGCATTAGTAAAATGACCATAACTTGGTCCAGAAAACTCCAAATGATCTGAAATCAGTGCCAAAAATTCAATAAGACATAGACCTACAAAATTGGTAATTGGACCAAAACCCAGAAACCAAGAGAAATAGGTCAATTAGTTTGATCAAGTTGATGAATAAAATCTAAAATTGGTACAATTGATCATTAAGTCCAGAAAATTCAAATAGGCATATCTTACACAAGAAATCTCCCAATGTAATGAGCCATACCAATCTGGAAAGCTAAGAAAGAGACCTAAAACTTTGTCTCAGACAACTTACTTAAATTATAAATGTATAAGGTCAGAATTTAAGGTCAAAGCCATTGACCTAATTAAGGATCATGCCAATATAAGACCTTTGAGTCCAAGTCAACAATTTGGCTATAAATAATTCTATAAGACTTGACAAATTACAAGTAAAATTTCGATTGACCCTAAGACATAGGGCAACAACACTTATGAAGAATGTTAGACCTCAATGTGATTACTGTGATGCCCCTTACCCATCTACAGTATAGCTGAGTAAGATATGTCACACAGTATACCAGAACACCCTATTTTATTTCAATCATTTTTATCCTTCCTAATTTATTTCTTTCATAGTTATGAAGTATAATTCGTGAAATATCATTCGTTGAAGTTATTTATTGAAATCATAATTTTATTTGAGGTTTCACAAATTTTATAGAAAATTCGACAGAGTACCGGCTAAAAATGGATAAAATAGTTCTTCGGAACCTATGAAAAACACTTACAAAATTTTCAATCAATCCCAAACTCCATTTCATCAATATAGTCTCAATATTTTTCAGCAACATTTCCATTTCTCATTCATTCATTTCATATGATATTCATATACAAGTCATAAATAAATATTTAATTCTTTTTCATTCATAAACATAATTTTCACTATTTACATTAATACCAAAATATATTACATAAGTCTCAATTACACATGAGAAAGTAAAAGTTAATTACAAAATACCCAAAATGAAACATAGTGTCCTACCAAGGACTGATGTCGGTGAGGTGACACGGACACTATGCAGAGCTGCAGAAGATCTCACCCAGTCTGTGGTCTACTGGGCTCTCGGTCGGTCTCTCCAGAACCTATGCATGACAAAAAGCAATGCGCTAAGCAATAATGCTTAGTGGTGCCAATAATAAAATAAAAAGAAATAACAGAAAATAATTATGCAGTGCATGTCCTGATGTCTTTTGCAGAAATTTTTTTTTATCATTATTGGTAATCTTATTTATTTTGTACTTGTTATATTCATAATTTCATTAAATTTATTCACTTTCATTTTTGGTTGCCCAAGTAACCTATACTGGATGACTTGACTGGATAAATGGGTAAACTGGCACTGGGTATCAAGTACCTCGGGCCGTTACACCATCGGTCATATATGTATCTCCCGGTGTGCAACAGAACAGCTAATAAGCTGTAATAACATTAGGCACAAGGCTAAGTATCAACATAATGTCAGAATGGCTAAAAGCCATAAAATCACAGAATGACATAATGCCATTTGCAGTACTGCTAACTAAACCCTATTAGCATGCCAACCTATCCAAACCAATCTTGCTAGGTGTACTAGGGCATGTTATACTTTTAAATTGTACAATTCTTAAAATTTAAGTTTAGGTGTTACTATTCATTTCATTAGTCAACTAAAATATTGACTTTTACATAGATAATAGGTACATTGGTTCTAATACTCCCAACATACCACATTTTGCATTCTAAAATTGTTGGTATTGGTTGCCAATACCATTTCTAAGCTTAGTGTTAGTTATTCAAAATTTTCAGATTTTAAGCCTCATATTTACTGTTCCATTGGTCATTTATACAATAGGAATTTGGCAAAGTTGTCTTCATGAAAGTTGTTCCTTATTTTGTCTAGTTATATTTCCTTTTTTTGAATCACTCCATTTGGAGTTTTGTAGCTTAAGTTATGGCCTAAACACCATAATTGGCCGGATTGGATAGAATCCAAAATTCTGGGCAAAACTGGTTCTGCCAGATTTGGTAACTAAGTTTGGTTGGCAATTTGACTAGGTTATGGTCAAAATTTGGATTTATGTTCCTCATGAAAGTTGTAGGTATATGTCTCATCTTTCTGCTGGTAAAATTTCAGGTCAATTAGACCTTTCTACACTGAGTTATGACTAAATGAATAAATACTGTTCATTTGGTCATTTTACCCAGGCAGAATGCAAGTCACTCGGATTAGGGCAATTTTTATGTCAACTTGGTTTGGTTCTGACAGGGTTTCTTCACCAAAGTTGTGCTATTATGTGTCTAGTTTTATGTCCAATTAGCCTTGCACCAATTGAACATCTACAACTCCATTTATAGCTGCGCAAACCTGCTGGACTCATGCTCAGTCCTGCAGGTCAGCCAAGGTAGCTCACCCATACATAATTTCCAAGCCTCAACTCACTTCATTTCCTCATCATACACATTCAAATGGTCACTAATTGACCATTAAAAGGTTAATGAACCATCACATGAGCAAACCCTATGTAACACCCCTATTTGTATAGCCTGGTATATATCACTGTTTCGGTGACCAGAGACGGTCTGGACAATTAAGGGGATTAGAACCACACTTAAGACAACTAGATAAGCCTTAAACACAAATAATTAGTAATTGCCAATTAGTTAAGTATAAATAAGAAAAACAGAACATAAGAAGTTAAATGAGCCGAGAGTCACAGCGATGGGTGACCTTCTCGGGAAGGATTGCAAAGTCGATTTAAACTCAAATTTCGAACCGTAAAATGTGACGCCGCGGTCCGTAGAACTATTGCGAACACAGTGGAAAATAGAAAATCACGAAAAAGAATTGTTAAGCCAGTCAAAAAATTAGGTCAGAGAGCTGGAAGAAATATTGATTTATTTGCAAATCGGGTTGAACCGGCGAGGGGCAATTTGGTCAATTGACCCCGAGAGCTGAATCCTGACCTAACTGTCAAATAAAATCGAAGAAAAGAAAATTTCGGAATCGAAAATTAAATTAAAGAACTAATGGAAAAATAAATAGAAAAAAAAGAGAAAATGAAAAAGGTGAAAAGAGATGACATCATGCATGACATCATGCATGATGCCATAAATATTATAATTAAAAATTAAATTTATGGTAATTTATGGTCTTCCATAAGACTAAAAACATAAAAGAAAAGAAAAAAAAAAGAAGACTTATCTTCTTCATTGCCGTCCCATACCTCTCTCTCCCTCACCCTCACTTTCCTCCATTAAAGCTCATTTTGAGCTTGAAGAACTACTTGATCTAGCCATAAATCCCATAGTTTCCTTAATTAAACTTGGTTTTTTAGTCTTCAAAAGAAGCTTGAGAAAGAAAGAAAGAAGAAAAGAAGAAGGGAATTGAAGTTTTGGAAATCCAAAGTAAGGTTAGTAAGCAAACTTAATACTTTTAGTTTGATTCTTGCATTTTTAACTTATTGAACTTGGAAATAAAGTTTAAATGAAAAGAAAATTTTTGTTGAGGGACCATATGTGAATTCTGCCAGCTTGATAGGGTGTTGGATTTGATAGTGTTTAGTTGAACTAAACATGAATTAGAGCTTAAATAATGTTGAATATGTGATTAGTGTAAAGATTTGATTAGGAATTAATCAATGGCATGAACTAGGGTTTTGGCATTTACGGTTTTGGAGACAAAAATGTGAGAATGTGTTAAATAATGTGTTGGACTTGGTTTGAGGTGAGAAATGGTCATTTGTGACCAATTGGAGTATGTTAGAAGTGTTGGAACCAAATGCAAATTCGGATTGCTTAGGGTCATGCTGCAGGTACCAGGACCAAAGTCCCTTTCAGGGACCAAAACTGAAAATTTACAAGTCCAATTGGTGTGAGGCCAATTGGGAATGAAAATAGACACAAAATGGAACATTTTTTATTCAGGAATCATGCCCAAAAAGTGACCAAAACCTAGTGAACAAATTGACTAAATCTAGACTTAGGCAATCTAACCTGTACAAAAATAACCAAATGAACAGTATTTGTTCATTGGACCATAACTTGGGCTAGGCAGGTCTAAATGACCTAAAATTTTACCAGTAGAAAGTTGAGATATAGACCTAAAACTTTCATGAAGAACACAAACCTAAATTATGCCCTTAACAAAGTCATTTGGCCACCCAAAATTGGTGACCTAAAACTGCCAGAA
Source organism: Hevea brasiliensis (assembly GCF_030052815.1). Taxonomy (NCBI): domain Eukaryota; kingdom Viridiplantae; phylum Streptophyta; class Magnoliopsida; order Malpighiales; family Euphorbiaceae; genus Hevea; species Hevea brasiliensis. The sequence goes on along the minus strand of NC_079500.1, from coordinate 54,426,452 downwards.
CCAGTTTGGTGCCCAGAAATCTGGGTTAAGTCCAATCCGGCAGCCATGATTCAAATGGCTATAACTTGAGCTACAAAACTCCAAATGGAGTGATTCAAAAAGAAGAATAAAGTTAAGACATTAAGGGACAATTTCTATGTAGAAAACTTAGCCCAATTCTAACAGCAACATAACCAATAGAACAGTGCAACATAAGACACCAAAACTGAAAAATTGCAATTTTGCCTAAAAGACCTAAGTTTTGAGAAAACAACCAAAACCAACAAAATTGGTGACCAAAATGTGATATGTGAGTATGGTTGGGAGTTGTGGAAATTTATTAGAAGTGATTTTCTCAGGTATTTGAAGAACTGGTTTCTCAAAATACAGACGGCACTCTGCCAAAATTTTTCTAAAATTTGTGAAAAAATAAAAATGGACAAAAATTTATACTAGTTTTAAAGCTTCGAATAAATGATTTTAATTCCTACCAAAATGCTTGCCACTTCCAAAATGTAAGAAAATGGTTTCAAAATCCCTTGTTGGATACTTAATGAGTTATCGGTAGGTGGAGTTCGGTAGTTCATTAGGTATTCTATGGGATCATGTTATGCCTTATAGAGGGGTAAGGTGTGACATGTTTTAGTGGTATGAGAGCATGGTTTTGCAATAAATTTTGACTATATATGTGAATATTTCTTTGATAAGTACAACTGCTTAAGTGTCTTTAATTGATACATATGATATATTACATCATGAATATGCACTAACGGAGGTCAACCTCCTTGTGTTTGATCTCAGGAAGTAGAAATTTTGGGGAAATGAAATGGAAGAAGGAGATCATTCCGTGGAACAATCTGTTGAGGCTGAGGTTCAAGAGGAAGCCCCAGCACTCCAAAACGTGAGTGGGTCAGCCACTCCAGCTCCTACTCCAGCATCACAGTTTCCTGCTCAGTTTGCACAGCAGATGGCTGCATTTTTCCAATAAATGGCGGGAAATGTGCCACCTCAAGTTCAGATGTAGGCACCTGTAGCACAACCACAGCCCTTGGCTCGGCAATATAAAAAATTGATGAAATTTGGGGCCATCAAGTTTAAGGGTACTGTGGATCCACTGGAGGATGAATAGTGGCTAGAAAGAATGGAAAGGGTATTCAGAAAACTACAGTGTGCTGAAGAATTAAAATTTGAATATTTAGTATCTCTTCTGCAAGGGGATGCATATGAATGGTGGAAGACCATCCCCCACATCCTGGTTGAGCCACCTGTGCTGACATGGACAGACTTCCTGAGGGAATTCAGGCAGAAATGGGTTCCTGATACGTATGTAGATATGAAATTACAAGAATTTTTGAGCCTAAAGCAAGGGGACAGAACAATAGCAGAGTATGAGAGAGACTTCTCTCGACTGAACCACTATGCTGGAAGTCTAGTTTCCACCCCCAGAGAAAGATGTAAGAGGTTTCAGTCCGGGTTAAGGCTGAATTTGAGGATGCAAGTTATGGGATTCAGACACTAGAATTTTTCTGAGTTGATTGCACAAGCCCTGGAATTGGAAAGGATAGAATCAGAAGGGGCAGTGAAGAAGGGTACACAAAAGAAAGAGAAGACTGAAAAAACTACTGGTCAAGCACCTGAAAGTTGTTTAGGAAAGAGGAAACAGTCTGGAGGATCTAGTTCTCGCAGATCTGGCAGAGGCAGATTCTCTGGTAAAAGACCACCCCGGTCTGGTCAGCAAACCCAACAAGCTTCTCAGGGATCTTTATCAGCTCGGCAGTGTGAAACCTATGGTAGAACACACGGTGCGGTGTGTTTCAAGGCCATAGGTGCATGCTATAACTGTGGAGGGAGCGGACATTTTGCTAAGGATTGTACTAGTCTACGCTGATCTGGACCTTCTGCTACATCTGAAGGGTTAGCTCAAGTCTCTACACCTAAAGGGTCACAACCAGCTGGTAGAGGTAGAGGCAGAGGTAGGGGTCCTAGTAACACTTCTAGAAGTCAAAGCACTGTTAACCAGCCAGTACCCAGTGGTACACCAGTCAGAGTATATACCATGCGTCAAAGGGAGGAGGCTGAAACATCAGACGTAGTAGCTGGTATTTTCTCCATCCTTGACTAAGATGTATATGTGTTATTTGATCCTGGCTCCACACATTCATATGTCAGTGCTAGTATGATGTGTTCTACTGCTATTCAGTGTGTACCAATGGACTATGATGTGCTAGTAACTAGTCCATTAGGCCAGGAGGTTAGGGTAAATAGATTATATAGGGATTATCCTCTAGTGATCCAAGGACACACTTTTCTGTCTAATTTGATTGAAATGCCCTTCAAAGATTATGACATTATCTTGGGCATGGATTGGTTAGCCAGGCATCATGCCATGATTGACTGTAGACTGAAGACAGTCACTTTTGGTCTCCCTCAGTATGGTGATGTTGTAATACATGCGAAGAGGCAGTTATTGCCATCAAACATTATTTCAGCTGCACTGGCCAGATAAATGATTAGGAAGGGGTGTGAGGCGTACTTGGCACATGTGATAGACACCCAAGTGGGTAGTCCAGCATTGAGGGACATCCCTATGGCATGTGACTTTCCGAATGTATTTCCTGAGATTATCTTCAGAAAGAAAAGTGCAGTTTGAGATTGATGTTATGCCTGGTGTGGACCGAATCTCTATAACGCCATACAGAATGGCACCAGCAGAACTAAAAGAATTGAAAGTGCAGTTGCAAGAGCTGTTTGATAAGGGCTTTATCTGCCCTAGTGTGTCACCTTGGGGAGCGCCAGTGTTGTTTGTAAAGAAGAAGGATGGAACTCTCTGGTTATACATTGACTATCGGCAGTTGAATAAGGTAACAATAAAGAATAGATACCCATTGCCCTGAATTGATGACTTGTTTGATCAGTTGAAAGGTGCAGCTGTGTTCTCCAAAATTGACCTGAGATCAGGTTATTATCAGCTGAAAGTACAAGAGCAGAGTATTTCTAAAACTGCTTTAAGAACTCGCTATGGCCATTATGAGTTCTTGGTCATGCCATTTGGGTTAACTAATGCTCCGGCTATTTTTATGGATCTGATGAACACTATCTTCAGACCATACCTCGATCAATTTGTTGTCGTATTCATAGATGATATATTGGTCTATTTGAGGAGTGCAGAAGAGCATGATAGACATCTGCGGATTGTAATGCAAACTTTGAGGGAGAAACAGCTATACGCCAAATTATTGAAGTGTGAATTTTGGCTAGAAGAAATATCTTTGTTGAAGCATATAGTATCGGTAGAGGGTATTAAGGTGGATCCTAGCAAGATAGAAGCTGTCCTTAATTGGACGCCACCTAGAAATATCACAGAGATTCGCAGTTTTCTAGGGTTAGCTGGATACTACCGTAGATTTGTGAAGGGATTCTCCTTGTTGGCATCTCCATTGACCAAGCTGCTTAGAAAAGATGTGAAATTTCAGTGGACGGATAAATGCCAGCAGAGTTTTGATGAATTGAAGAGGTGTTTGACTGAGGCTCCAGTCTTGACTTTACCTACACTAGGTAAAGAATATACAGTTTACAGTGATGCTCCTCACAAAGGGTTAGGCTGTGTATTGATGCAAGATCAAAATGTCATTGCCTATGCGTTACGCCAACTGAAACCGCATGAGAGGAATTATCCAACACATGACTTGGAGCTTGTAGCTATTGTGTTTGCTCTTAAGATCTAGAGGCACTATTTGTATGGGGAGAAATGCTACATCTACACAGATCATAAGAGTTTGAAGTATTTGGGCACCCAGAAAGAACTGAATTTGAGACAGAGGAGATGGTTAGAGTTGATAAAAGATTATGATTGTTTGATAGACTATCAGCCAGGGAAAGCTAATGTGGTGGCTGACGCCTTAAGTCGCAAGACTATGGCAAGTCTATAGGTTACTCCTTTGTCTATGGCACATAAGTTGAGATCATTACATGCCAGCTTAGAGATTAATAATGAGGGGCAGATAGCAGTTGCATGGCATGTACAGCCAGTGTTGACTGATCAGATTCGAATGGCTGCTCAGAATGATCAGAAGTGTCAGAGGCTGTTGGAAGAAGTCCGGCAGGGCAAGAAACCAGAATTCTCAATAAGAAATGATGGTCTACTGCTACACCAGGGCAGAATGTCTGTTCCTAATGATGTTGATTGGAGGCAGATCATTTTGAAGGAAGCATATGGGTCTCCTTTTACCATGCACCCTAGTGGTACAAAAATGTATAGAGGGCTAAAGGAGCATTACTGGTGGATGGGTATGAAAAGAGATGTGGCCGAATTTGTTTCCAAATGCCTAACTTATCAGCAAGTAAAGGCAGAGCACCAAGTACCCGCTGGGTTGTTACATCCACTACTAGTACCAGAATGGAAATCGGAGAGAATAACAATGGATTTTGTGATGGGACTTCTGAGGACACACAAGAGTCATGATGCAGTTTGGGTCATTGTTGACAGACTGACTAAGTCTACTCATTTTCTGCCAGTCTGGATGGACTATAGTTTAGAAAGATTGGCCAAGTTATATATAGATGAGATTGTGAGACTGCATGGAGTGCCAGTATCCATCATATCTGACAGAGATCCTAGGTTCACTTCTAGATTCTGGGGTAGTCTTCAGAGAGCACTAGGAACTAGATTGAACTTTAGTACTGCATTCCACCCACAGACAGATGGCCAATCTGAGAGGGTAATTCAGATCTTAGAGCACATGCTACGGGCTTGTGTGATTGAGTTTGAGGGCAGTTAGGACACACACTTGCCTTTGATTGAGTTTGCTTACAACAATAGCTACCAATCAAGCATTGGGATGCTTCTATATGAAGCTTTGTATGGCAGAAAATGTAGAACCCCGTTGTGTTGGGATGACGTGGGTGAAAGGAAGATGATTGGGCCCGAAATTATTCAGCTGACTGAGGAGAAAATCAGGGTTATCAGAGATCGCCTTAAGACTACATCAGACTGTTAGAAGTCCTATGTTGATATGAAGAGAAGGGATATTGAATATGCAGTAGGAGACAAAGTATTCCTCAAGGTTTCCCTATGGAAGAGGATTATGAGATTCTGCAGAAAGGGGAAAAATAGTCCTTGTTGCATTGGGCCATATGAGGTTCTGGAAAGAGTGGGTCCTTTGGCATATCGATTGGCACTACCTCCAGAGTTAGAGAAGATACATAATGTCTTCCATGTGTCTATGTTGAGGAGGTACAGATCGGAACCATCTCATGTACTGTCAGTAAAAGAAATTGAAGTGAATCCAGACCTCACATATGAAGAAGAACCCATAAAGATTCTGGTTTATGAGGTGAAGCAGCTACGGAACAAGCAGATCCCGTTAGTGAAAGTGCTGTGGAACCATCATTTCGGGTCAGGAGGCTACTTGGGAACGAGAGGAGGACATGAGGAGATAGCACCCACAGCTGTTCAGAGATTGATACTAGGTAAAATTTCGAGACGAAATTTATTTTAAGGGGGGGGGGGAGAATTGTAACACCCCTATTGTGAACACAGTGGAAAAGAGAAAATCACGAACAAGAATTGTTAAGCCAGTCAAATAATTAGGTCAGGGAGCTAGAAGAAATATTGAATTATTTGCAAACTGGGTTAAACCGGCGAGAGGCAATTTGGTCAATTAACCCCGAGAGCTGACTCCTGACCTAACTGTCAAATAAAATCGGAGAAAAGAAAATTTCAAAATTGGAAATTAAATTAAAGAACTAATGAAAAAATAAATAGAAAAAAAAGGGAAAATAAAAAAGGTGAAAAGAGATGACATCATGCATGATGCCATAAATATTATAATTAAAAATTAAATTTATGGTAATTTATGGTCTTCCATAAGACTAAAAACATAAAAGAAAAGAAAAAAAAAAAAGAAGACTTATCTTCTTCATTGCCGTCCCATACCTCTCTCTCCCTCACCCTCACTTTCCTCTATTAAAGCTCATTTTGAGCTTGAAGAACTACTTGATCTAGCCATAAATCTCATAGTTTCCTTAATTAAACTTGGTTTTTTAGTCTTCAAAAGAAGCTTGAGCAAGAAAGAAAGAAGAAAAGAAGAAGGGAATTAAAGTTTTGGAAATCCAAAGTAAGGTTAGTAAGTAAACTTAACACTTTTAGTTTGATTCTTGCATTTTTAACTTATTGAACTTGGAAATAAAGTTTAAATGAAAAGAAATTTTTTATTGAGGGACCATATGTGAATTCGACCAGCTTGATAGGGTGTTGGATTTGATAGTGTTTAGTTAAACTAAACATGAATTAGAGCTTAAATAATGTTAAATAGGTGATTAGTGTAATGATTTGATTAGGAATTAATCAATGGCATGAACTAGGGTTTTGGCATCAAGGGTTTTGGAGACAAAAATGTGAGAATGTGTTAAATGATGTATTGGACTTGGTTTGAGGTGAGAAATGGTCATTTGTGACCAATTGGAGTATGTTAGAAGTGTTGGAACCAAATGCAAATTCGGATTGCTTAGGGTCATGCTGCAGGCAGCAGGACCAAAGTCCCTTTCAGGGACCAAAACTGAAAATTTACAAGTCCAATTGGTGTGAGGCCAATTGGGAATGAAAATAAACACAAAATGGAACATTTTTCATTCAGGAATCATGCCCAAAAAGTGACCAAAACCTAGTGAACAAATTGACCAAATCCGGACTTAGGCAATCTGACCTGTACAAAAATAATTTGTTCATTTGGCCATAACTTGGGCTAGGCAGGTCTAAATGACCTAAAAATTTACCAGTAGAAAGTTGAGATATAGACCTAAAACTTTCATGAAGAACACAAACCCAAATTATGCCCTTAACCAAGTCATTTGGCCACCCAAAGTTGGTGACCTAAAACTGCCAGAATCAGTTTGGTGCCTAGAAATCTGGGTTAAGTCCAATTCGGCAGCCATGATTCAAATGGCTATAACTTGAGCTACAAAACTCCAAATAGAGTGATTCAAAAAGGAGAATAAAGTTAAGACATTAAGGGACAATTTCTATGAAGAAAACTTAGCCCAATTCTAACAATAAAATGACCAATGGAACAATGCAACATAAGACACCAAAACAAAAAAATTATAATTTTGCCTAAAAGACCTAAGTTTTGAGAAAACAACCAAAACCAACAAAATTGGTGACCAAAATGTGGTATGTGAGTATGGTTGGGAGTTGTGGAAATTTATTGGAAGTTATTTTCTCAGGTATTTGAAGAACTTGTTTCTCAAAATACAGACGGTACTCTGCCGAAATTTTTCTAAAATTTGCGAAAAAATAAAAATGAACAAAAATTTATACTAGTTTTAAAGCTTCAAATACGTCACACCTTACCCCTCTGTAAGGTATAACATGATCCCGTAGAATACCTAATGAATTACCAAACTTCACCTATCGATAACTCATTAAGTACCCTACAAGGTTTTTAAAACAATTTTCTTATTTTTGATAAGTGGTGAGCATTTTCCAATAGGTATTTAAAACATATGATTAAAAGTAAATCAAATTAATATTTTTGGTCCATTTTGTTTTTATGCAAATTTTATAAAAATTTTGACAGAGTTCCCTCTGTATTTTGAGAAACCAGTTCTTCAAATACCTGAAATAAAAGCACTTCCAATAATTTTCTAACCACTACTTCAAATTCATACTCAATCTCAACCAATTTCTCAAATTCACAAGTTCAATAATTCTCAAAATACTGTCAATCAATATCATTCATATTTCCTTAGAAACAAAACAATTTAGATACATCATTACAAGAAATTTACATTAAGAAAAGCCAAACTAAAATTTATTACAACTTTATACAAACTTTATACAAGTTGCTCAAGACCGATTTTACATGTCCATACAATTACGTGCAATATATACATCAAAAGAAATATTTACAGTCAGGGTATAAATTATACCCGATAACTTCTAGCAGGTAGCTTCCCTGTCCTCAGCAGCTCAATCTGCTGCTCCTCTAGTCTTTATATCTGCGACAGCATACAAAGCTATCGCTGAGTGGTGAACTCAGTGGTGCACAACTAATAATTTAAAATTTAATGCAATTTGTGCTTGACAATTCATAACAAGTAGAATTTTAAAATTTCTAACTTCTTCAAAATCCCTGACCTTCTGAAATCAACATTTTTATTCATGCAAATTATTCATTTGAATAACATTTTGATCAAATAATAACGATTAATTTACATTTCTTTTAGATTCCGAAACAGTACAAAATCTTTTGAATCACTGACAAATTATTTATTTCAATCACAATTTATCAAATCATGCATAATTTAAAGGGCGTTGCCAACAATACACACAGTCGAACCCATGACCCAAAATTCGAATAGATGCCGTGTTGTACACTATGACATTTCACATTCTCCCAATAACCAAGGCTAAAAGGGAGAAACAAAGACTAGCTAGTATATATGAGTACTCATTCACATCATTCCCCAACTGGCAATCCCGAGAGGAAGAAACTCGCCCCATCAAGTGGAGGAGTTATCTCACTAGACAAGCTAATGAGAATTCACAACATATTTTGTCATGTCAACTGTGGTTTCAAATCATATTCAAAACAATTTTTATTTACAAAGTGTTTACAAATTATCAGCATATTTAATCATCATAAATTCATGTTCAAGGTTGGCAACACATCAAACTTAATATTTACAATCATCAAAGCAATGCAATAAATCCTTAAATGCATAAGAAAATTTATATTCAAATTATACAATTTCATTCAATAAGTTAAAATTCTCAACACAACAAAAATCATGAATCATATAATAATTTATTTCAAATCAATTTGGAATTGAAAAACAACAAAAGAGTTAGTTGTGCACAAACCTCAAATGAGTCACCTGTTGGCCTTGACTCTACTCCTCGGGTTCTGTCCTGGTATTCTTTTCCACTGAAACACACAATTTTATAGTGTTTCAGTACCATAATTTAACATAAATCCAAAAATAAATTTAACTTCACTTTTACCTAGCTCTAACGTGCTAAATTTGACGTTCTTGAAATTTTGTGTTTCGGGTTACTATTCACTGCACTATTTAAGTCAAATTGTTGACTTTTTAAGGCTTAATAGGTATGGGAACTCCAACTTCACCCACATACCACATTTTGGCCATTAAACTTGTTGGTTTTGGTCATTTTCTCAAAGCTTAAGTCATTTTGGCAAAATTGCCAATTTTCGATTTTGGTGCTCCGAAGTTGCACTGTTCCATTGGTCAATCTACTGTTGGAATTTGGCAAAACTTCCTTCATAGAAAATGTTCCTTATTTTTAGCTCAAGTGTATTCTCATTTTTAGATCACCTCAATCGGAGTTTTGCAGCTCAAGTTATAGCCAAAATACAATTACTGTTCACGTGCACTGTTCATGCTGAGATTTTGGTTCTAGCAGATTTTTGGTCCAACTTTGTTCAGTAATTTGATCAAGTTAAGTTCTAAATTTGGTCTAACTTTCTTCATATGAAATGTTATACTATGTCTTAGGTTTCCATCGGTTCAAGAATCACCTAAATCCGAGTTTCCTAGAGAGAGTTATAGCCCTTCAAACATTACTGCTCAGATGGAATTCTGCAAAATCACAGGTACAGTAACTCAACTTTGCTCAATAATTTGAATGGGTTAATGGCATAATTTGGGTTGGTGTTCTTCATGAAAGTTTTAGATCTATATCATATCTAATTTCTGGTAAAATTTTAGGTCATTTTGACCTTCCTAACTCGAGTTATGACCAAATGAACAGTTACTATTCATTTGGTCAGTTTGGTGCAGTGGCAGCCTGCTCTCATTTCACTTTGGTCAATTGTTTCACTAAGTTTTGGTCAGTTTTTGGGCATGGTTCTTTAATGAAAATTGTGCCCTTTTATGTCTATTTTCATCCCCAATTGGTGGCATATCAATTGGGTTTGTAAAATTTCCGTTTTGGTCCTTCAAAGTGGGTTTGGTCATGATGCCAGCAGCATGACCATTTGACCTACGAATTTGGTTTTCATTCCAACAATTCCCACACATCTCTTTTGGTCATTATTGACCATTTTTCATTTCACAATAGGTCAAACATGCCATTTACTCTTTTCTTACATTTTTGGTTCTCAAACCCTAAGTCCCAAAACCCTAACTCACTAAGTTGTTTCATTTAACCAATTCAATGCCTATATACATGCTTCTTTAACTCTATCAAGCTCATATACACCTTTAAATCCATCAAATTCATGCATACACAACAAAACCCTAGCTAGATCAGTTTTGCTTTAATCCTCCAACAATTAATTTCTTTTCATTTTAAGTTTATTTACAAGCTCAATAAGTTAGAAATGTAAGAATCAAACTCAAATTATCAAATTTGATTACTAACCTTTTATGTAGAATTTCCAAGTCTTTATTTCTTCAATTTTTCCTTTTCTTTCTTGCTCCAATCTTCTTTTCAAGACTCAAAGACAAGGTTTAACATGAGGAACTAGGAAATTTATGGTGTAATTTATGGTTTTAAAAGCTTAAATATAAGCTTTAATGGTGGAAAAATAAAAAGAAAGGGAGAGGAGAGCTTGGAAGAGAGAGAAACATATGGAAGATGAATGTTTTCTATTTTTTTTTCTTTTCTTTTTCTTTTATATCTTTAGTCTTATGGAAGACCACAAAAGCTAATTTAATAAATAATTTAATTAATTTATTTATGGCATCATGCATGAGGTCATGCATGATGTCATCACCCTTGACTTTTCCATCTTCTTTTTTTTTTTTTTTTTTTTTTTTTTTTTTTCTATTAGTTCTTTAATTTAATTCTCGATTCCGAAATTTTCTTTTCTCTGTTTTTATTTGACAGTTAGGTCAGGAGTCAGCTCTCGGGGTCAATTGACCAAATTGCCCCTCGCCGGTTCATCCCGGTTTGTAAATAATCCAATATTTCTTCCGGCTCCCTGACCTAATTATTTGACTGGCTTAACAGTTCTTTTTCGTGATTTTCTCTTTTCCACTGTGTTCATAAGGGTCCTAAGGACCGCACCGTCACTTTTTACGGTTCGAAATTTGAGTTTAAAATGACTTCACAGTCATTCCCGAGGAGGTCACTCATCGTTGTGACTCTCGGCTCGTTTAACCTCTTATATTCTGTTTTTCTTATTTATAGTTAACTAATTAAATATTACTAATTATTTGTGTTTATGGCTTCTCTAGTTGTCTTAAGTATGGTTCTAATCCCCTTAATTGTCCGGACCGACACCGGTCACCGGAACAGTGAAATATACTAGGCTATACAAATAGGGGTGTTACAAAATAAATGATTTTAATTCCTACCAAAATGCTCGCCACTTCCAAAATGTAAGAAAATGGTTTCAAAATCCCTTGTAGGATACTTAATGAGTTATCGGTAGGTGGAGTTCGGTAGTTCATTAAGTATTCTACGGGATCATGTTATGCCTTACAGAGGGGTAAGGTGTGACACCCTAACTAACCCTAGCTGCCTAAACTTGTAGGGTGCACACACACGCTTGTTTGTTTCATTTTCTTACATTTCCTATACATATCATGCCATTAAACATGAATTAAACTAAAAATAGCAAGAGTATGGTCACTTACAACTTGGAGCAGAATTTTCTCCCTTCAAAAAATTCTTTTTCTTGGCTTTTCTTGGCAGCCAAACACCTTGCCAAGTTGTGTAAACAAGTTTTGTTGAAGTGGACTTAAGGTTTGGGGGAGTAGAATCAAGGTTTGGGAAGAGGTGTGGAAACTTCTTCAATGGAGAAAGGGAAATGGGCAGCCGGCTGGTTGAGGAAGAAGAGATGAATTTGATTGCTTTTTGTTATTTTGGTCTCATTTATCCCTTTTTAATAAGTTAGCTTAATTGTGATTGGTGGGGAGGGTTTAAATGACATAAGCATGAGGTAAAAATTCACATTTAACTCATTTTCTCTTCTTTTCTCCTCTACTCATTTTCAATTTAATTTTTAGCAATATTTATTCACATTTTATGTCATAATAATTATTTACTTAACTGGACAAGTCGGCAAAAAATCATCTCTGAAGGCGAAATGACCAAAATGCCCTCCGTTTGGCTTAACATATCAAAATTGTCTGTACCGATTGAAAATTTTTCTAAGCATTTTCTTGGCATTCTAATGCCATAGGAACCTTAATGACCCTTCTCTGGAGTCCCGAAAATTATTTTATGAATTTTCTCTCTGGTTTAAGGCTCCTAGTTGCGAGAACCGCAACTTCCCACTAGGTTACCCATTGCTAGGGCACCGACTCATTTAACTTGGTTGTATTTTATTTCTAAAATTTTTCCTAAATTTTTCTTACTAATATTTGAATTAATTATGGTTTCTCACTTTAGTTTAAATATTTTTCTGGACGTTCTAGTTGTCTGGACCGACACTGGTCACGGGAACAGTAGAATGTATAGAGTTGCTACAGGGAGGGTGTTACAATTACAAACAGTCCAAATAAATTAGTAAAGTCAGAACCGAAAATGCCTAATAAGGAAGTCAAAATTTAACTTTGACCTAGTTATGGTTAAATGACCATAACTTAAGTTATACAACTCCAAATGGAGTGATTCAAAAAGGAAATTAAAGAAGACACAATGAGAAACAATTTAATGAAGAGAAATCTATTAAATTTACACTGTAGCTTGGTCCAATAGACAGTAAACATTGGCCATGAAATCTGAATAATTGTAATAAAATACATTACGCTTTGAAATGAAATTGGCAACATATGTCAACATGTGAGGAATGAAAAATGGAACATATTAGAGACATTAAAATTAATTCACCTAGTGTGCATTAAAAGTCAACATTATAGGTTGACTAATGAAAGGAATAGTATTAATAAAATTTAATTATTGAACCTTATTATTAGAAACAATTTAAATGAGTTCTGAAACACTTTAAATTGTGTGTTTCAGCTAGAAAAGACATTGAGAAGGGAAAAGACCCACTAAGTCAAGGCTAAGAGGCGACTCATCAGAGGTTTGTGCACAACAATTAATTTTTAATTGATTTTATTCTGAAAATTTTATATGACTAAATGACGTATTTTCCTTATGTATTATGTTTATGAAGTATTAGATTTAATTCAATAATTATTGAAATTGTTATAGTATGTATGAATTTAGCTTTGTGAAATGGTATTTTAACAAGTTTAAGCATTATTGTGGATTGAATAAATTATGTTTTGGAAAATTGTGGTAGAATATGTTTTGAATTGTGATGGGCAATTTGCATGGAAAAATACAAATTTATATTTTGAATTGTGATGAGCATAAAAATTATTGGATATTAGAATTGACTTTGAATCGAATTGTGTTGTGATTTATGCTCATAAAAAGGACAAAGAGATTTATGATATTGTTTTATATCTCACTATAGATGCTTGACTAGGTTATTACCCGTCTCTTTCATTTGTTGAGGAGACAATGGAGTTAGCTTTGTTTTGATTACCATGGTACGTGCACAGGCTTAGATTCTCTTCTTATTAGAGGTTAGATCTAAGTTTTTTTTTTTTTTTTTTTTTTTTTTTTTTTTGTTATGGCCTTTTCGGAAGTTTTATTATTGTGATGTGTACTGTGCAAGATGATTCGACCTCCCCGACCATAGGGAGTTAGAATCTCGATTCGACCTCTCCGACCATAGGGAGTTAGAATGACCTTGAAGATGGCCCTTGTGGATTAGTCTTGCATAGTTAGTGAGATAAAGAATGGTTTTTGAATAGTAAAGAATTTCGAATTCAAATGGGATTTATGCATAATTGATTTTATTGGAATTAATCTTTATTTCCATAAATTGCTGGAATTACCTTAAATGTTTAGTTGTGATTTGATAAATTGAATTTTGTGATCAAAGTCATTTTATACAAATGATTTATATTATTGGCAATGAATATTTTGATTTTTGGAATTTGATGAGTATGCAAATTTTCAAATTATTTGCTGTAATTTTGCTAAGGTATATTGTACTATATTTTATGTTATAGTTGTGCACCACTGAGTTCACCACTTAGCGATAGCTTTGTATGCTATCGCAGGTGAAAATAAGGATAGAGCAACTGAGTGAGAATTCTTGTAGCTGCGCCTTGAAGACACATTCAGATCAGCTTCAGGAATATCATAGGTATAGTCATGTACATAGGTTTGATGTATGCATATAATAATATGTATGTAAATTATTTGAGCAGTTGTGTAAGAACTCTTGTAAAATATTTTGGTATGTAATCAAATGTAAATTATTGTAATGTAAATTTGAGATTTCATTTACCTGTATAGTTTTGTAATATTAATTTTTAAGTCTTGTAATCAATGAAATATTTCTTTTATGATGAGGTTGGTTTGAAAATAAATTGATTTGATTATTGAGATTTGAATTGTGAGATGAAATGAAGTTTATTGGAGTTATATTTGAGAAATCATATTGGGAGCGTTTTTCTCTTCAGGTTTGAAGAATTGTTTTCTCAAAATACAACCGGCACTCTGCCGAAATTTTAAAAATTTTTTATAACACTAGATTTTAATCGATGATTTAAATTTCACGAAAATTGATTTAAAATCCCTTGTAGTATATTTAATGGGTTACCTGTAGGCGAAGTACGGTAATTCATTAGGTATACTACGGGATCATGTTACATCTTATGGAGGAGTAGGGTGTGACATTCTCTCTCTAGTTTGAATGTAGTTCCAAACATTTTGGCTGTCCGAACAGACATTAGTCATCGGAACAGTAGAATATACGGATTGCCTAAAGTGAGGGCATTACAGATGTAATTAAAATCTTTAACCAATAAGAATGAGACAAACATTTATGAAAGAGATAAAAGAAATCAAATAAAAATAAAATTGATCCATCTTCTTCCTTGGACACCCATTTGGCCGAACCACCATTGTAAGGAGCCTCTCCTCCATTTCTTCTTCTTCTAGCTAAATCCCATACAATTTCACCTCAAAACCCCTAATCCCCAACACAAAAATTAGTTATTAGGTCTTAGAGAAGTGTTTGGCAGCTAAGAAATTAAAGGAAAAGTGAATATTAAAGCTTGAAAAAATCTCCTAGTAAGGTTAGTGCTCTATATAAACTCTTTTCTTTCTTTAAGTTTTATAAGCATATTAAAATGAGTTAGTATGACATGAAAATTGAAGAAAATGATGAGTATGTGAGGAATTGAATTTTCAGCAGCCATGAGAAAACTTGGGAATTTATGATTTTTGATGGAATTAACTTGTTTAGTAGTGCACTTGAAGAGTTAACATATGGTAGAAATTGATTTATATGTGTTAGGCATGAGTTGAGAAATTGAAGTTAGGGTTATAACACCCGTATATTAAGCAGTCTATGCATTCTACTGTTCCGGTGGCCGGTGTCTATCCGGACAGTCAGGATGTCTAGACATATGCTTATATCACCTAGAAAAACCCTGAACAAAAATTAATAGTAATTTCCAGAAGGTAAAATATAAATAAGAAAAACAGAGCATAAAAAGTTAAATGAGCCAAGCATTACAGCGATGGGCAATCTTACCGGGAAGTGACTGCGAGGTCAGTCCTAATCCAAATTTTGAATGAGAAATTGTGATACCGCGGTCCTAAGGACTATTACGAAGCTAATGGAAAAGAGAAAATCACAGAAAAGAGTTAATAAGTAGGTCAAATAATTAAGTCAGGGTTTCGAAAGAAATACTAAATTATTGGTAAACTAGATCAGACCGGCAAGGGGCAATTTGGTCAATTCACCCCTAAAGGTGACTCCTGACCTAACTGTCCAATAAAATTGGAGAAATAAAAATTTTAGAATATAGAATTAAAATAAAGAAGAATGGAAAAATAAAGAAAAAAGAAGAAAAAGGACTTATTACATCATTAAGATTACCTCACCCATAACATCATAAATGGATTTTTAAATTTGTTGAAAATTTGACTAAGTCAAATAAGACATAAAAACATAAAAATTAAAAGAAAAAAAAATAATTTCTTCTTCTTTCCACCATTTGGCCGAACCTTATCCCTCTCCCATCTCCATTGAAACCTCCATTAAAGCTTCGTTTCAAGCTTGTTACCCCACTCAATTAACCCTAAATTTCCTAAATTCTCTCCATAAAACCTTGCTATCTTAACTTGGAAAGAAGCTTGAGCAAGAAAAGAAAGAAGAAAAGTGGAGGAATTGAGAGTTGGAAATCTAAAGAAAAGGTTAGTGTTCTAACTATTCATTTCTTACTTAAATGCATACTTAGGTACTTGAAATAACTAGAAATTGTGTAAAAATTAAACAAAATCATACATAAGGGACTTGAGGAAATTTTCGATAAGCTATGAGTGGTTAGGGTTTGGTGTGCTTTGACCTAATTGAATATGAATTCTAAGGTTAGTGAAGTTATATGTATGTTTAGAGTATTGAAATTGCATGAATTAAAACAATTGCATAATTAGGGTTCTTGGTACTTAGGGTTTGAGGGGAAAATTTAGAGAAAATTGGTAATTGATGTAAAGGAACCTAATTGAGGTTTGAAATGGTCATTTGGAGTCATTTGGAATGTGTTTGAATGGTTGGAATGTGATTGAAATGGTGAATGTGATGCTGCCTCAATTGAGCAGTTTGACCTTGGTAAGCTCAAATGGCCATAACTGAAAATTGGTTGCTCCAATTGGTGTGAGACCAATTGGAGATGAAAATTAAGACCCAAAGCTACAATTTTGGTGAAGAAAACTTGCCCTAAAACCAAACACAAATTAGTGAAAAGTTAGGTCAAATCTGGATTTAGGCACACCGCCCTGTACAAAACTGACCATATGAACAGTACTTATTCTAATGGCCATAACTTGGTGTAGGAAGGTCCAAATGACCTAAATTTTATTCCAATGGAAAGCTGAGACATAGCACTACAATTTTTATGAAGAACACAAACCTAAATTTTGACCATAACCCATCCGAAAAGTGAGTTGTAGTCGGCACACCAAAACTGCTAGAACCAAGAAAGTGCCCAGAATTCTGGGTTTGAACTAATCTGGCCAGCCTTAGAAAAATGACCATATCTTGGGCTACAAAACTACAAATGGAGTGATTCAAAAGGAAATTAAATATAAGACAATAAGGAACAACTTTGATGAAGGATACTTAGCCTAATTCCCACTATAAATAGACCAATGGAACAGTACAAACAAGTAACCCAAAACTGAAATTTTGAGATTTAACCCTAATAGGCTTTGAATTGAATTTGGCAATCAATGCCAACAAAAATATAACTCAAACTGTGGTATGTGGGTGTAATTAGAATTAACATATCTAATTAGTATGAAAAAGTCAATATTTTGACCAAATGGTCAAATAAATAGTAACCACAATTATACTAAGTACAAAGGACTCAATTTTATGGGGTAAATTTAGTGTATAAAATTTAATTATTGAATTAATTAATTAGAAATTAATTGAATAAATATTGAGACACTCTAGTTATGTGTTTTAGTGGGAAATGAGCCATCCAAGGAAGGAGGAGGAATTGAACTAAGACAAGCCTAGATAAGAAGTTTGTGCATAACTAATTCTTTTGTTATTTTTTTTACTTCCAAATTGATTTGAATAAGTTTATTGTATGATTTATGTTTTTTGTTGTATTGAGAATTTTAACTTGTTGAATGATATTGTATAAATTAAATATAAATTTTCTTATGCATTTAAGGATTTATTGCATGATTTTGAAAATTGTAAATTTTAAGTTTGATGTGTTGCCAACCTTACACATGAATTTATAATGATTACATATGTTAATAGTTTGTAAACACTTTTGTAAATAGAAATTGTTTTGAATATGATTTGAAACTATAGTTGATATGGCAATATGTTTTGAATTCTCATTAGCTTGTTTAGTGAGATATCTCTTCTACTAAATGGGGTGAGTTCCTTCCTCTCTGACTTGTTAGTTGGGGAAGAGTTTGGATGAGTACTTTTATATACTAGCTAGTCTTTGTTCCTCCCTTTTAGCCTCGGTTATTGGGAGAGTTTGAAATGTCGTGGTGTACAACACGACATCTATTATGAATTTTGTGTCATGGGTCCAACTGTGTGTATTATTGATGACACCCTTTAAATTATGCATAGTTTGGTAAATTGTGGTCGAAATAAATAATTTGTCAGTGATTCAAAATTTTTGTATTGTTTCATGATTTAAAAGAAATGTAGATAAATAGTTACTATTTGATCAAAATGTTATTCAAATGAATAATTTGCATGAATGAAAATATTAATTTTTGGATGTCATGATTTTTGAAGAATTTAGAAATTTTAAATTTTTATTTGTTATGAGTTGTCAAAGCATAACTTGTATTAAGTTTTAAATTATTTGTGCACCACTGAGTTCACCACTCAGCGATGGCTTTGTATGCTGTCGTAGGTGAAAGAAAATATAGAGCAGCTGTGCGAGAGTTTTGAAAGACACAGTGAGACTATCTTTGGGTATATCATAGGTATACCCTTGTACATTAGATTTTGATGTAATTCTGTAATTATATGTATGTAATTTCATTTGAGCAGTTGTATTAACTCTTTTATAATATATTTTTGGAATGTAATCAAATACAAATTATTGTAATATTATCTTGAGATTTTATGTACTTATAAAGTTTTGTACTACTAAATTTTTAATACTCTAATGAATGTAAATATTAATTTTGTTATCTAAATGAGATGTTTCAATGTTTGATTTAATTCAAACTATGTACTGAGTTGCTTGTGCTGATTTATAAAATGAAATTGAATAATGGAGTTGTGGTTGAGAAAATATATTGGGAGTGTTTTTCTTTTCAGGTTTTGAAGAACTGTTTTTGTCACACCTTACCCCTCCGTAAGGCATAACATGATCCTGTAGTATAGCTAATGAATTACCAAACTTCATATACTGATAACCCATTAAATACACTACAAGGGATTTTAAACATTTTCTTATTTCTTTTTACAGTGGTGAGCACTTTTGAGAGATGTTAAATTTTTTTTTTAACTGAAGTGAAATCAAATAACAAATTTGAAGTATCAATAATTTCTGTAAAAATTTCGGCAGAGCGCCGTCCGCATTTGGAGCAAAATAGTTCTTTAAAAACCTGTAAAAAGCACTTTCAATATATTTGTTCAATCCCAAACTCCAATTTGGCTCAACTCAAATCAGTGTCCTCAACACAGTTCACTCTCAATCCAATATCATTTTCAATAATTCCAAAGATAAAGTATAAATAAATGAGTATTTCAAAAGTTGAAATAAGAGAATTGTAATACAACATTTTGACAGGCCAAAATAATTTATAACTTTATTTTACAACTGCTCAAGACCAAGTATAATATATACATACAGTTCACATATATTATAATAATATTTACTAGGAAGTGGTATACTCAATATACCCGGCAAAATCCCAAAGCGAAGTTACAAGCAGCCTACTCTGCTGCTTTATCTGTCTGTCTATCTACGACAGTAATGAAAAATCTATCGCTAAGTAAAATTTACACAGTGGCGCACAATAACAATTTAAAATTCAGTATATAAAACTTTTATTGACAATTTACAATTCAAATAATTCACAATTTCATGTCACAATTTCATGTCACAATTTTCAAAACTCATATAACACAAAATTGGCCAAACAATTTAATAACACAGTATTGCCAATCAATAACACAACTTAGGTCATGACACAAACTTTTCCGAACATGCCGTGTTGTACACCACGACAAGGCAAACTCACCCCACTAATCGAAATCAATGAGGGAGGTGGCTAGCTAGCTAATGAATACTCATCCAATCTCAACCTCAAATTGGCAAGCCAGAAAGGGAGGAATATAGTCAATCTCAACCCCATAAATGGAGGAGGAACACAATGATATTGCCATGTCAAGAGTGAATCCAAAACCAAATTCAAATCATATTGTTTAAACATTTCATGCAAAACACTAAGCATTTTTCATTCCAAATTTTCATTTGTAAAATAGGCAACACAACATTTCTCAGAGCTATAATAAGCACAAATTTTTCACCATACATATTCAAATAAAATTTTCAAGTAGCAAACAAGAAGTCAAAAATTATTGTGCACAAACACAATTTAAAACTATAATGTTCAATTGTAATTCAGGCAACAATCAAACAAACCTCATTTTCAAATTTTCATTTCTAAAATAAGCAATAAACTTTTCTTAAATAAATTTTCCCAAGTTATAAATTCACAACTCATTTCTCCAAATAAAATTTCTAGTAAAAGAAGTGAATATAAAAAGTATTATGCACAGATCTGATCTGAGTCACCTCTAGGCCTTGACTCATTGTTCCTTATGCTTCTCAATATCCTTTTCAACTAAAACACATAATTTAAAGTGTTTCAGTACTTAGTTAACTTGTTTCTAACAATAAGATCCAATATTTAAATTTTCTTGGTACTATTCCCTTTAATTCATTTCATTAGTCAACCTACAATGTTGACCATTAATACACACTAGGTGAATTAATTTTAATGTTCCCAATTTATCACATTTTGTAGTCTCTAAGTGTTGGTATATGTTACCAATTTCATTTTAAAGCTTATTACATTTTATTGCCATTTTCCAGATTTCATGGCCAATGTTTACGGTCTATTAGACCAAGCTACAGTGTAAATTTAACAGATTTGTCTTCATTAAATTGTTTCTCATTGTGTCTTCTTTAATTTCCTTATTGAATCACTCCATTTAGTGTTGTATAGCTCAAGTTGTGGTCAATTAACCATAACTAGGTCAAATCTACGTTTTAGTTTCCTTTTAAGGCATTTTCAGTTCTGAATTTACTAATTTATTTGGATAGTTTGTAATAATATTGAGGTCTAGCATTCTTCATAAGTATTGTTTCCCTATGTCTTAGGGACAACTAGAAATTTTTCTTATCATTTTTCAAGTCTTATAAAATTCTTTATAGACAAATTGTTAACTTGGACTCAAAGGTCCTATATTGGGATGGTCCTCAATTAGGTCAATGGCTTTGACCTTAAATTCTGACCTTATACATTTATAATTTGAGGAAGTTGTCTAAAACAATATTTTAGGCCTCTTTCTTAGCTTTCCAGATTGGTATGGCTCATTTAAATTGGACACTTCTGGTGGGAGATATGCTTATTTAAATTTTCTGGATTTTATGGTTAAATGTGCTAATTCCAGATTTAGTGTGCCAACTTACTTAAGTTAATTGACCTAGTTTCCTTGATTTTTGGGTTTTGGTCAAATTACCAATATTGTAGATCAATGTTTTATTGAAATTTTGGGACTGATTTCATGTCATTTGGAGTTCTATGGACCAAGTTATGGTCATTTTACTAATGCTGGTCAAGTTGCACTTATATTGCAAAGTTTAGGTCATTTTTAGGTCAAAGTCAATTCGTCCAGTTTTTGTAACCCAAATTTGGCGATCATTTTGACTTACTTATGGTCCTTTCTGGGTTTTGGTGTCTTCATTAGAGTTGTAGCTCTATGTCTAATATTTCTATGGTATAAATTTCAGGTCATTTGGACTTGTTTTGAGTGAGTTATGGCCAAAATACTGACTGCTGTTCAAATGGTCAATTTTCATGTTTGAAATGTTACCAATTCTGGATTAGGTCAAGTTTGAGGTCCCTTTCTGGACAGAATTTTGGCAAGCTTTCGACATGAAAGTGGTCCATATTGAGTTTAGTTTTACCTCCAATTGGCCTCATACCAATTGGAGTCACAACTTTACACTTATAACCTAATTTATACACTGCCAACAATCACAACCTGCATAAGAGAATTTACACTCCCAATTTAGCAATCCTCCTCCTCCCAATACTTCAATATTTATTCATGGCACTTCTATATATATTCAACACAATTCCAGCAAAGAAATTTTGGGTAGAATACATCCAGGGTTCAATGCACACAATACCCATTAATGTTTAACATCTAATTTAACCCAAGTTCAATATACATCAACACTTAACTTACACATACACTTCCATATTAATTTCACCTACTGCCCCCAATTCAGCACCACCATAATTCATCAATAATTTCATAAAATCATACATAATTTCATAAAATTATACATAATTTAATGAGTTTAAGGGCTGCCAACAATGGCAGTTTGCTAAGGTATTAAATTCCCCTTTCAAACCCCTAAATTCAACACTAACACTAACATGCACATAAAATTTACTTGCTAGCACTTCTAATTACTTCATTTAACATCAATTCCCATTAATTTCATTTGAGAATAAATCAAACACCTTTCATCACCATGGCTGCCAAATTAATGGTTTGCCAAAACTCAATCATTTCTTCAATTTTTCTTAACCATTTAACTTGTCTCAACCTCAACACAACTTTTACTTAAGAAAATTAAGGAAACTAGCACTAAGCTTTTATGGAGCTTGCTAATACTGCATCAAATCCTCTTCAAATTACCATCAATCTCTTCCTTGTGATGTGGGGATCAAAGTTAATGAAGTGAGCTTTGGAATTTAAGTTGGAAATGGTAGAGGTTATGGAGCTTTTGAAGTTTTGGCCATGGAGGAAATTTTGGGTCTTCAATTCGGCATGGAGAAGATGAAGGAGGAGATGAAGTGCTTAGTGGACATACACATGTCCCTTAATGAGTTTAAATGCCCCATAGTGCTCCACTAAATTTTAATTAACATTAAAATATTCTAATTTTAATTATTCCAAATTCTTACCCTTAATTTCTTTCTAATTACCTTTTATAATAATTTCATTTTTCATGTGATTTTTAAAATTTAATATTACTTATTTTTAATGGATATTTAGGTCAAAAGTCCACTCTAGGTATCAAATGACCAAAATGTCCCTTTTCGGTTTGCATTTCAAATTTTTCAGTGTTACCGATTAAATCCTTGACCTGCCGATTTCTTAAATTTTCGTTTTTATTTATACTAACTTACTAATTTTTCTTTGACATTTTCTAAGTCAATTATACCTCAGTAGACCTTTAATTAGGTCCTGAAAATATTTTCCTGGGTTCCCTGCGGTCCAGGGTTAGTTAACGGTCCTCGCCGCAACTTCCTGGTGCGGTCACCCATAGCTACGATTTTTGGCTCATTTAACTTAATCACATTTCATTGCTCTTATTTTTCCCTTGTTTTTCTTGTATTTTCCTCTATTGTATTTCATTATTTCATGTCTTCTCACTAACATTTAAGTGTAGTTCTGAGCATCCTAGCTGTCTGGACAGACACTGGTCACTGGAACAGTAGAATGCACTACCGAATATAGGGGTGTTATAATTCTCCCCCCCCCCCCCCTTAAAATAAATTTCGTCTCAAAATTTTACCTGATTTTAGTCTCTGAACAACTGTGGGTGCTGCCTCCTCATATCCTCCTCTCGTTCCTAAGTAACTTCCTGGCCTTAATGATGGTCCATAACACCTTAACCAAATGTATACATTTATTTCTCAGCTGCTTCACCTCATGTACTAAGATCTTTATGAGTTTCCCTATCATATGTTGAATTTAAATTCATTTCACCTTTTTAGAGGTAAGTAATTTTATGTGCTAATGAATCCACTCTTTCTAGGACCTTGTGTGGTTTTATGGAGTGAGAACTTAGTTTTTCTCTTTTCTATACAATCATATAATCTTCTTTCCTTTAAGTTGTGTAAGACTTTTAACAATCTAATACAACATTTAATTTATTCGTATAACACTAATGTTCTCTTATTATCATTTTGTTTAATATTTCAATTCATGTTTCCTTATTGAATGACCATTGTGGTCATGTTAGAATTATTTATTTAATCATTGGTCCTCTGACCATTCTAGTCAACAATCTTACTCATATTCGTAACATTTCTTATTTCATTTAAATCAACTATTCAAATTTTCACTTCCACAGCTTGTTTATCTAGCAATATTCTATAACTTACTTCCTTTTGTACTGAACTATAAGCTTTTGATATTCTAACGTTTGAGTTTTAAATCCCTAAGTAGGATTTCCAATATCATTTCCAACAATAAAAAAATATGTCCTGGCATAACTATACCAAAACAGATGTCGTTAGCAACTATTCTCATCTTGGTGTACTATCGAGTAGTACGTAACTCTACACAATAATCTCAAGTCAGTACTGTAATCTGCAGCTTACAGTGCAAACATCAAGAATATTGCATAGTTACTACAATACATTCCAATAGATCAAATTTTCCTATATCTTATCCTTCTTGAGTCCACTTATATCCTAAACTTATTCTGATTACACTATCCATTAATAATTACTAACTGTAACATCTTTACCCTCGTCTAGAGCAAGTCTATTACTGTAACTTATTTTTAAGTCCTCTTGCCTTACATTAAGTAGGCTTGCCAATTACCTTTATAATTTATGGTGTGTTAGAAAATACTTTTAGCTGAAAATTCTTTCAAAATTAATGTCAATCATACTTATTCTCGTAGTTTTTATCCTAAAGGACTAGTCACTAATGCATCAAAATTTATTTCCCTGTAAAGAAATAGCAACAGAACATATAATTCTAACACTAACATACAAATAAATAGTGCTGGGATCAAAGAATAACTAATTGTGTTTTTTTTTTCCAAAATAAGGACTTACCAGCAGCTACATCCAAAGCTTCTGCTCTTTCTCCTTGGTGCATATGGACGCTCTGACTAGTGCGCTACTATATTCAGGTTGATTCACTGTGTTATGGTTGTGAGAAGTATCAACTCTATTTTTATCTTGATCTCTACTGACTGTCTGTGAACTTCGGAGAGCAGATCGAGGTGCTCTAGTACAATCTCTAGCGAAATGTCCATGTTCACCACAATTGTAGCAGGCTCCAATGGCTTTACGACAAATATTCCCATGTAGTTTGCCACAAGAGTTGCAGATGCGAGGAGGATATGAACTTCTAGTTGTTCGACGACTGGACCTTGGTGGCCTCTGCCCTGAAGATCCGCCTCTGTCAGATCCATAACCACTAGGCTCTCCAATGTTTTTCCTTTTTCCTAATTTACTATTTGAGCTCTGACTCATAGGTCTCTCCCTCTTCTTTATTTCACGCTGCCCTTCTAGGGGTTGGGTTGGTACTTGGACTTTGGCTGATAAATTATCAGCTATTTGTTAAAAGAAAGTGGCCATTTATTGGGCCATTTTTGTACCGGTGAAACTGGTACAGTCGGTCCTTCGACACTCTGCGGAGCTGGAGGACCTTGTGCTTCCGCAGTCACAGACTGTTCTATTGTCTCATTCTTCTCTTCCATATCTTTTCACAAGATTTTCTATTTTGTGTACAACCACCACAAGGAGATTTCTCTCCATTAGTTCATATTTATGATGTAAATGTACTGTATGTATCAAACCATGACATTGAGTAGTTGTACTATGAAGGAAAAAATTCAAATTACAGGTCAAAACAAAATTTAAAAACTTGCTTTGATACCATTAAAACATGTCACACCTTACCCCTCCGTAAGGCATAACATGATCCCGTAGTATACCTAATGAATTACCAAACTTTGTCTACTGATAACCCATTAAATACACTACAAGGGATTTTAAACCTTTTCTTATTTCTTTTTACAGTGATGAGCACTTTTGATAGATTTTAAATTTTTTTTTAACTGAAGTGAAATCAAATAACAAATCTGAAGTATTAATAATTTATGTAAAAATTTCGGCAGAGTGCCGTCAATATTTGGAGCAAAATAGTTCTTCAAAAAACTATAAAAAGCACTTTCAATATATTTGTTCAAACCCAAACTCCAATTTGGCTCAACTCAAATCAGTGTCCTCAACACAGTTCACTCTCAATCCAATATCATTTTTAGCAATTCCAAAGATAAAGTGTAAATAAATGAGTATTTCAAAAGTTGAAATAAGAGAATTGTACTACAATATTTTGACAGGCCAAAATAATTTATAACTTTATTTTACAACTGCTCAAGACTAAGTACAATATATACATACAGTTCACATACATTGCAATAATATATACTAGGAAGTGGTATACTCAATATACCCGACAAAATCCCAAAGCGAAGTCACAAGCAGCCTACTCTGCTGCTTTATCTGTTTGTCTACCTACGACAGCAATGAAAAAGTTATCGCTGAGTAAAATTTACTCAGTGGTGTGCAATAACAATTTAAAATGGGTATATAAAACTTTTATTGACAATTTACAATTCAAATAATTCACAATTTCATGTCACAATATTGAAAACTCATATAACACAAAATTGATCAAACAATTTAATAACATAGTATTGCCAATCAATAACATAACTTAGGTCATGACACAAACTTTTTCGAATATGCAGTGTTGTACACCACGATAAGGCAAACTCACCCCACTAATCGAAATCAATGAGGGAGGTGGCTAGCTAGCTAGTGAATACTCATCCAATCTCAACCTCAAATTGGCAAGCCAGAGAGGGAGGAATATAGTCAATCTCAACCCCATAAATGGAGGAGGAACACAATAATATTGCCATGTCAAGTGTGTAACACCCCTATTTGCATAGCCTAGTATATTTCACTATTCCGGTGACCGGTGTCGGTCTAGACAATTAAGAGGATTAGAACCATATCTAAGACAACTAGATAAGCCTTGAAAATAAATACTTAGTAATTGTCAAATAGTTAAGTATAAATAAGAAAAACAGAACACAAGAAGTTAAATGAGCCAGGAGTCACAGTGATGGGTGATATTCTCAGGAAGAACTGCGAGGTCGATTTAAACTCAAGTTTTGAACCGTAAAATGTGACGCCGCGGTCCTTAGGACTATTGCGAACACAATGAAAAAGAGAAAATCACGAAAAAGAATTGTTAAGTAGGTCAAATAGTTAAGTCAGGGATCAGGAAGGAATATTGAATTACTTGCAAACCGAATCAAACCGGTGAGGGGCAATTTGGTCAATTTACCCCTGGATCTGACTCCTGACCTAATTGTCCAATAAAATTGGAGAAACAAAAATGTTAGAAGCGAGAATTAAATTAAAGAACTAAGGAAAAATAAATGAAAAAAAAAAGAGAAAAGAAAAAGGTTATTACATTATGGATGACATCAATTATGATGTCATAATTGAATTTAATTTTCCTACCAATTTTGACTAAGTTAAAATCATAATTAAAGACCTAAAATAACATAAAAAAGATGCTCTCATCTTCTTCCCTCACCCAAAAGCTGAAACCCTCTCTCTCTCATGTCCATGGTTGTCCACCATTGAAGAACTCTTCAAACTTGAATAACTTGATGTTCATTCACAAAATCTAACCCTAAACCCTAAAAAGCTTCTCAAGAACCCTAGACAAGAAGAATAGAAGAAAGGAGGAAGAAAGATGGTCACCTAGGGTTTGGAAGAAAAAAATTGAGAATTAGCCAAATGATGTAGTTAACCTTATTTGAGTTGAGTAATGGTCAAGTGTGACCATTTGTGGTGTGTATGAAGTGTTGGAACCAAGTTTAAATTCGAATTGGTTATGGTCATTCTGCAGGCAGCATGACCTAGGTCCCTTTTAGGGACCAAAACTGAAAATTTACCAACCCAATTGGTGTGATACCAATTGGGAGTGAAACTAGACACAAAATGGCACATTTTTCATTCAGGAATCATGCCTAGAAAGTGACCATAACTTAGTGAACAAATTGGCCAAATCCAGATTAGACAAACTGACCTGTACAAAAATGACCAAATGAATAGTAGTTACACAAATGACCATAACTTAGTCTAGGAAGGTCCAAATGACCTGAAATTTTATCAGTATAAAGCTGAGACATAGCTTACAACTTTTATGAAGAAAAAAAATGTCACCCCCTACCCCTCTGTAAGGCATAACATGATCCCGTAGTATACCTAATGAATTACCAACTTTGTCTACTGATAACTCATTAAATACACTATAAGGGATTTTAAAACTTTTCTTACTTCTTTTATAGTGGTGAGCACTATTTACAGGTGTTAAAAACTTTTTTGAACTGAAGTGAAACAGCTAACACATTTGAATTATTAGTAATTTCTGTAAAAATTTTGGCGGAGTGCCATCTGTATCTTAAATAAAACAGTTCTTCAAAAACCTGTAAAAAGCACTTCAAATATATTTCTCAATCTCAACTTCAACATTTAATCAACACAAGTCCACAATAATTTTTCAGTATTTTCAAAGGCTGAGATAAAAGAAATATAACACAATATTTACAAACCAAAATAATTTACAATTTATTTTACAACTTCAATGTACAATTTTAATTTACAACTGCTCAAAATCAAAAATACTATATACATACAGTGAACATACATTATAATACAAAATGCAACTATGGTATACTCAATATACCCGATGATCTCTCAATGTAGTACTAGCAGTCTAGTTTGCTGCCCTGTCAGTCTGTCTACCTGCGACAGCAATGAAAATCTATCGCTGAGTAAAATTTACTCAGTGGTACACAATAACAATTTGAAATACGATATATAAATCTTTTATTGACAATTCACAAATCAAATAGTTCACAAATCCATTTCACAATTTACAAAGTTCATATAATACAAATTTGATCAAATAACTGAGTAACACAGTTTTGCCAATCAATAACACAATTTGATCAAATAACTGAATAATACAGTTTTGCCAATCAATAACACAATTTGATTAAATAACAAAATAACATAGTTTTACCCATCAATAACACAATTTGATCAAATAACTGAAGAATACAGTGTTGCCAATCGATAACACAATTTAGGCCATGACACAATTTTTCCGCACATGCTGTGTTGTACACCACGATAAGACACACTCACCCCAATAATCGAAATCAATGAGGGAGGAAGCTAGCTATATAATGAGTACTCATCCACACTCACCTCAGACTGACAAGTCAAAGAGGGAGGAATATAGTGTACTTATCAAAGCACTTGCAGGCGTTATGTATCGCCATCCCTGCAAGCTCCTGGGTTCACGTGTAAGTGTTCCCAAGAATCGTAGGCGTTTCGTATCGCCGTCCCAACTTTGCTCCGATACCACTAAACACAATTTATCTCAAAATTTCCATTTACAAAGTAGGCAACACAATAATTTCCAAATAATATTCTCAAAACCAAAACAATAAAAAATTATTCATAATTCATTTCTCCAAATAAATTTGCTAGTAAAAGTAGTGAATATAAAAGTATTGTGCACGGACACAATTTAAAACTATAATGTTCAATTAAATTTTTAAGTAGAAAATGAGAAGTCAAAATTATTGTGCATAAACACAATTTAAAATAATAACATACAAATAATCATAATTTATTTCAATTGAAAAATTCAAAAGAAATAACTATTATGCACAAACCTCTGATAACTGTCTCTTAGCTCTAACTCAGTGTTTCCTTCCCTTTCCCTGAGTCTTTTCTAACTGAAACACACAATTTGAAGTGTTTCAGTACTCATTTAAACTGTCTCTAAGAATAAGGTTCAATAATTAATTTATCGAATTCTATTATTTCCTTAGTCAACCTAAGATGTCGACCCTCGATGCAGTCTAGGTGAATTAGGTTTCAATGTTACCAATATATCACATTTTATAGCCTTTTAGTGTTGGTACATGTTACCCAATTCATTTCCATGTATAGTGCACTTTAGTGCAATTTGTCGAATTTCTGTATACTAATTTGACTTAACTGGATGACCTAGTTCCCTAGGTTTTCGAGTTTCGGTCAAAACTACAAACTTGTAGATCTATGTTTTATTGCACGTGGGAAAAAATTTCAGGTCATTCTGAGTTATGTAGACCAAGTTATGGTCATTTTACTATTGCTGGTCAGAATGTACCAAAATTGGTCACTTTAGGTCATTTTACGTCATTTTAGGTTCGGCCAGTTTTTGGACCCGAGCTTGTGTAAGCTATTTGACTTGCTTATGGTCATTTCTGGGCTTTGGTGTCTTCATAAGACTTGTAGATATATATCTCAACTATTCATGGTAAGAATTTCAGGTCAATTGAACCTGTTTTGAGTGGGTTATGGCCAAAAAACTAACTGCTGCCCAAATGGTAAATTTTCAGGCCTTAAATGCACTAATCCGGATTTGGTCATTTTTCAAGTTACCTTCTAAGCAGAATTTTGGTAAGCTTCCTTCATGAAAGTTGGCACTTTTTGTGCCTAGTTTCACCTCCAATTGGTTTCATACCAATTGGAGCCACACACTTAAGGTTCTAAGCCAAAATACACACTGCCCTATTGCACATTGTTCATCAATCATCAAATACACATTTAACACTTACCAAGTCACTCCCTTCATGCCATTTCTGTTTTGTACCATAGCATAAACATATTTCACAACACATTTTTGGTCACTTTGGCAGCTTATAACCACACTCAATATGCACCTTATAGTACAGAATTTACCAAGTCCAATTTACACACAATTTAACTACATAATATGGCTCATTTACATGTCCAAACTCAAACTCTTATACACATACACAAGCTGCCATAACAAGTACCATAATTCAACAATAATATTCCATAAACCAAACTATGAAGCAACATATTTTGGTCCACAATTCAGGGTGCCGATTCATACCTCTCCTTGGATTAATTTCCAAGCTTCCAAAATCAAGTATACATTCACAATATACTTAGTATACATTATCCAATTTATTCCTACACATATAAACACTTAATCAAAACTTTAATCTACCATTTACATGCAAAGATAAACTGCCTTTAAGGAGTTTCCATGGCTGCCAAAAATAAATATCTCCCTTAACACATCAATCTCCAAAAATCTTTCCACAATTCAACTACCCATAACATCCACACAAACTTTAATGAAGCAAGCATCAAAAATACCTACTTACCACTTTTAAAACTCTTCAAAACTTCACCAAAACTT
The DNA here is from genome assembly GCF_030052815.1 of Hevea brasiliensis. Classification (NCBI taxonomy): domain Eukaryota; kingdom Viridiplantae; phylum Streptophyta; class Magnoliopsida; order Malpighiales; family Euphorbiaceae; genus Hevea; species Hevea brasiliensis. Next base: position 54,395,607 of record NC_079500.1, on the reverse strand, counting down.
GATCTTCTTGCTGCCTATCTACTACCAAAGTGGTGTAGAACAACTTTAATGAAGGAATCAAGTGGAAAAATGGCTTGGAGGTGAGAGAATGGAGCTTGCATGGAGCTTGGAAGCTTTGGCCATGGAGGATTCTTTCAAGAGCATTTCAGCTAGACTTTGGGAGGTTGAAGAAGATGGATTATTTCTGTCCAAAATGAGTTAATGGTCCACTTAAGGGAGTTAGTGGACCACTAAGTGAAGTTTAATGTTTATTTAATCTTAAATTCCCAAATTCCCAAATTCCCACATTTAACCCCTTACTTTTGCTATTTAATTAATGTACCACCAATTTAATTTTTCATGACATTTTCCAAGTGTAATATCATGTATTTTTAATGGACATTTATGTCAAAAGACAACTCGGGGTGTCAAATGACCACAATGCCCCTGTTCAGGTTGCATTTCCGATTTTTCGGTAACACCGGGTTTTATCATTTTCTCTATTTCTCACTTTTCTTTATACTAATTAATTAATTTTTCTTTGATATTTCTAATGATATTTATACTTCAATAGGTCTTAAAAATATTTTTCAGGGTTCCCCGCGGTCTAGGGCTAGTCAACGGTCCACGCCGCAACTTCACGGTGCGGTCACCCATCGCTAGGGTTCTCGGCTCGTTTAACTTGGTTACATTTCATTGTTATTATTTTTCCTTTGTTTTTCTTATCTTTTATTTTCTTTTATTTCAGTATTTTATGTCTGCTCATCTATATCTAAGTGTAGTTCTAGGCATCTTTACTGTCCGGACAACACTGGTCACAGGAACAGTAGAACGCACTACCGAACATAGGGGTGTTACAAAAAACTCAAATTTTGACCATAACCTATTTGAAAATCCACCTGTAGTCAACCACAAAAATTGCCAAAACCCAGAATTTGCCCAGAATTTTGGGTAAAACCAAATCTGGCCAGCCATGTTCAAATGGCTATAACTTGGGCTACAAAACTCCAAATGGAGTGATTCAAAAAGGAAAATAAAGTTAAGACAATAAGGAACAACTTCTATGAAGAAAACTTAGCCAAATTCTAACAGCAACATGACCAATGGAACAGTACAATATAGGACACCAAAACTGAAAATTTGAAATTTGTGCCTAAAAGACTTAAGATTTGAGAAACAACCAAAACTAACAAATTAGGTAACCAAAATGTGGTATATGGGTGAAATTAGAATTCCTATACCTATTAAGCATTAGAAAGTCAATAAATTGACTTGAATAGTATAGTGAATAGTAACCTCAAAATACAAATTTTAAAGAACGTCAAGTTTAGCATATTAAAGCTAGGTATAAGTAGATTTGAATTCATTTTTGGATTTATGATAAATTATGATACTGAAACACTGTGAAATTGTGTGTTTCAGTTGAAAAGAATACCAGGAAAGAACCTGAGGCATTGAGTCAAGGCCAAAAGGCGACTGGCATAAGGTTTGTGCACAACATCAATATTATTTAAAATTCACTTACAAAGTGTATGAAATGAATTACTTATATTGCAAAATGTGTATTATGCTTTTGACTTAAATTATTGAAAGTTTACTCGTATGTATTTGAAATGGCAATAAATGTTTAGTAAATTGTTAAGATAGTTTTGAAACCACAGTGTCATGACCATATATTTGAATACCTCACTAGCATGACTAGTGGGAAGAAATAGTTTCGAATTTTGATTCCTTCTCTGGCTGAAGTGTTGAGGTGTGTGCCAGTAGAAGAAGAAATTGAATGGATATACATATATTTGAGCTAGCTAGCCTTATGATGTGATTTCTCATAAGCCTCTGGCTATTAAAATGATTATTGTTTCGAATGGCATGATATAACTGTGTTTTTATGAAATTTGTTTTGAGACTTCCTAAATGAAATTGTTTGGACTAAAAGTTTGTAAATCATGTTTTGTATATGTTTCTCATATTCTGTTCAGTATTTGAATAAATGTGTTTTGAATTATACATAAATGTATTTTAGTATGTTATGCACCACTGAGTCATAGTACTCAGCGATGGCTGTTATTGCTGTCGCAAATATAGAGACTAGAGGAGCAGCAGAGTGAGCTGCTGAGGACCGTGGAGCCACCTTCCCTGAAGTTCTATCAGGTATATTTTATACCCTGATTGTAATAATTATTTTTATGTATGTAGATGTATGTACATGTAGAACTGGTCATGAGCAGTTGTATAAAGTTTGTAATAATATTAGTTTGGATTTTTCTAATGTAAATTCTTGATTGATGAATGTAAATTGTTTTAACTTTAATGAAATATGAATGAAGTTATTTTGTTTTAATTTGAATGAAATTACTTAGTATTATTTTTGATGATATTTGAATTGGAAATTATTGATTTGAATTTTGGAGTTTGAAAAATGATGTGGTAGTTGTTGAGTTGATGAAATAAATCATTGAAAGTATTTTTACAGGTATTTGAAGAACTGTTTTATTAAAATACAGAAGGCACTCTGTTGAAATTTTTCTAAAATTTGCGAACAAATAAAAAGGGACAAAAATTTTAACTAGTTTTCAAACTCTAATTAAATGTTTTAATACCTATTAGAAAATGCTCACCACTTCTAAAAAGTAAGAAAATGATTTTAAAATCCCTTGTAGGGTACTTAATGAGTTATCGGTAGGAGAAGTTCGGTAGTTCATTAGGTATTCTACGGAATCATGTTATGCCTACAGAGGGGTAAGGTGTGACATGTTTTAGTGGTATCAGAGCAAAATTTTTGAAGTATGTTTTCATTTGTGAATTTGTGTCTTTTATTTGATAAGTACAACTGCTCAATGTCCTTATTCGTTACATACATTGTATTACATCATGAATATGAACTAACGGAGGGAATCTCCTTATGTTATTTGTTCAGGAGATATCCTAACTCCAGACTAAAATGGAAGAAGGGGATCGCTCTGTTGAGCAATCTGTTGAAGCTGAGGCACAAGGGGAAGCCCTAACTCTACAAAATGTCAGCGAGTCAGTGGCACCAGCCCCACCGATGCCCCAATTTGCCCAGCAGATGGCTGCAATGTTTCAACAGATGGCTGGGGGTATACCTACTCAAGCTCCACCCCAGACTCCCGTGGTGCAACCCCAAGCTCCAGTCAGACAATATGATAAGTTATTGAAGTATGGGGCCACGAAATTTAAGGGTACAGTAGACCTACTAGAGGTAGAGCAATGGCTGGAAAGAATGGACAGAGTATTTAAGAAATTGCACTGCTCTGATGAACTGAAGTTTGAATACTTTGTGTCACTACTACAAGGGGATGCTTATGATTGGTGGAAGACCATTCCCCAAAGCTTGGCAGAACCACCAGTACTGACCTGGGACGACTTCATCAAAGAGTTCAGACAGAAATATATCCCAGATGCATATGTTCATCAGAAACTATAAGAATTTCTGAGTCTGAAATAAGACAACAGATCAGTGGCAGAGTATGAGAGGGAGTTCTCCCGCTTAAGCCACTATGCTGGGAGTCTCCTTTCTACCTGCAAGGAAAGGTGCAAGAGATTTAAGACCAGTTTAAAGCCCAGTTTGAGGATGCAAGTAGTGGGATTCAGACACAGTAACTTCTCTGAGCTCATCTCTGTAACACCCCTATGTTCGGTAGTGCATTCTACTGTTCCGGTGACCAGTGTCTATCCGGATAGCTAAAATGCTTGAAACTACACTTAAATGTTAGTGAGGAGACATGAAATAATGAAATACAATGGAAGAAAATACAAGAAAAATAAAATAAAAATAAAAAAGAAAATGTAACTAAGTTAAATGAGCCAAAAACCGTAGGGATGGGTGACCGCACTGGGAAGTGGCAGCGTGGACCGCTGACTAAGCCTGGACCGCGGGGAATCTTGGAAAAAATTTTTAAGACTTAAATAAACATCTATTGAAGTATAAATGACATTGAAAATGTCAAAAAAAAATTAATTAATTAGTACAAAGAAAAATGAGAAACCGAGAAACTGATAAAAATCGGTGTTACCGAAAAATCGGCAATACAACCCGAATAGGGGCATTGTGGTCAATTAACACCTAGAGTTGGCTTTTGACCTAAATATCCATGAAAATAAAGTGATATTAAATAGTGAAAACCCCATGAAAAATGAAATTGAAAATGAAATGTATAAATAAGGAAAATTATGGGTAAGATTTGGAATAATTAAAAGTTGGATTAAACTAATATTATTTTATATTAGTGCTCCACTAACCTCAATCTATGGACATATAAAAGGCACTTGGGACATCAGAAACTCATCTTCAACCTCACTTTAAAAACTAGCCGAACCAAGCTTGAAGAAACTCTCCCATGGCCGCCCCATGTCCAAGCTCCCATCTCCCTCTTCAAGCCATGATTTGCATAAATGGTCTTCATTAAAGTTAATCCTCACTTTGTAAGGAAGAAATTGATAGCAATTTTAAGAGATTTTAGAGAAGTTTTGGTCAAGCTTCAAAAGAGGTAAGTGGTTGTTTTCATTACTTGTTTCATTAAAATTGTAACTAAGGTTGTGGTGAGTTGATTTATGGAAGAAAAGTTGAGGTTTGATAAGTTAGGTTGATGCTCCATTTCGGAAGCCATGGAAGTTCATCATGTTTAGCTTGTTTTTACATGTAAATGGTCGTTTGAGGTGTTGATTTAAGTGTTTATATGTATAGGAGTGATTTACCATGTATAAAGTTTGATTTGTAAGTTTGAAAAGTTAAAATGGAAAGTTTGATGTATGTGTATTACTTTGGCAGCCTCATGGTGAGGATTGGTAGTGTTTAAATCTATGGAAAGTTGTTGAATTATGGTACAAAAGTGGCAATATATGTATATGAAATAGTAGAAATAATGTGTGTAATTTGGTAGTGGAAATTATATGTATTGATTAGGAGTATTATGTGGAAAAATTATTTAGAATTGGATATTGTAAATTAGGAGTTATATTTGGTGTATGTAAGCTCATTGTATTCTGCCCAAAGTTGCTATAATGCAAACTAATGAATGGGTATGGTATGGTACAAGTGCAGAATGGTTTGAGAAGTAAAGATATAGTTGGTTAAATGTGTGTTTGGATTGGGGTTTGAGAGGCATGTAAAGGGCAGTATGCAAATGAGCATATAACCCTAAGTGTGTGACTCTAATTGGTATGAGGCCAATTGGAGGTGAAACTAGGAACAAAATGTGCCAACTTTCATGTAGAAAGCCTACCTAAATTCTGTCCAAAAAGTGACATGAGAATTGACCAAATCCGGATTAGTGACTTTGCAAACCTGAAAATTGACCTTTTGAACAGTAGTCAGTATTTTGGCCATAACTCACTCAAAACAGGTCCAAATGACCTGAAATTTATACCATGGAAAGCTTAGATATAGAGCTACAACTCTTATGAAGATACCAAAACCCAAAAATGACCATAAGCAAGTCAAATGCTTGTATAATTTCAGGTATAAAAACTGCCAGAATCAGAAATGACCTAAAAATGACCTAAGTTTGCCATTTTAGTACAATCTATCCAACAATAGTAAAATGACCATAACTTGGTGTAGTAAACTCCAAATGAACTAAAATTTGTGGCAAAAGTTCACTAAGACATAGACCTACAAGTTTGTAATTCAGACCAGAACTCAAAAATTGAGGAAACTAGGTCATCCGGTTAGGTCAAAATAGCATACCAAAATCAGATAAACTGCAATAAAATGCAATATACTTGAAAATAAAAATTGGTAACATATACCAACACTAAAGGACTATAAAATGTGACATATTAGTAACATTAAAATTAATACCCCTAGAGTGCATCAAAGTTCAACATTATAGGTTGACTAAGAAAAGCAATAGTATTAAATAAATTTAATTATTGAACTTTATTATTAGAAATAATTTAAAAGAGTTTTGAAACACTTCAAATTGTGTGTTTCAGTTAGCAAAGACTCAGAGAAGGAGAAGGAACCACTGAGTCAAGGCTAAGAGGCATTTATCAGAGGTTTGTGCATAATAGTTATTTCTTTTAAATTTTCAATTGAAATAAATTATGACAATTTGTATGTTATTGCTTAAATTGTGAAAAAAATTTTTTGAATGATATTTGATGGATACTTATTGATTAAAAATATTGCAAATGGTTTGAAACCACAGCTATCATGTATAGCTGATTAAATTCCTCGCTAGCTTGTCTAGTGGGACGAATTGGCTTTGAATTCCCTCTCTGGCTGTAGTGTTGAGGTGTGTGCCAGTTGAGGACGAATAGGATGAGTACTCATATAATTGCTAGCTAGCTGTGTTATTCCTCACTAGCCACTGGCTTTTGGGACGAATTGGACTTTGGATTCATGATTAAGCTGTGTGTGTAATTTATTGATATTCATTGATACATTGTGAAATGGAGTTTAAATTCTTTATGACATTCTCTGTCTTTTGAATTTAACTATGATTTTAAATATCCACAGTTTATATGATTTATGGTTTATAGTTTTAAATTGCATTTTCTTAATGTTGTGCACCACTGAGACATTGGCTCAGCGATAGCTTTTTCATTGTTGTCACAGGTAGACAGACAGACAGAGCAGCAGAGTAGGCTACTTGTGCTACATTTTGGGATTCTGCCAGGTATATTGAGTATACCATATTTTTGTAATTTTTGTTGTAATGTATGTGCACTGTATGTATATATTGTACTTGGTCTTGAGCAGTTGTAAACTAAAGTTGTAATATATTTATTTCTTATCTTAGCTTTTGAACTACTCAGTCATTTTGTAGTCTATCTTTGGAAATACGGGAAATTGATGTTGAATTGAGTTTGACAAAGTTGAGAAATTGATTTGTGTTGAACCATACCAGAGTTTGGGATTGAACAAATATATTGGAAGTGCTTTTTACAGGTTTTTGAAGAACTGTTTTATTCAAAATACAGCACTCTGCCAAAATTTTTACAGAAATTATTGATACTTCAGATGTGTTATTTGGTTTCACTTAAGTTAAAAAAAAAAAAATTAACACTTGTCAAAAGTGCTCACCACTGTAAAAAGGAATAAGAAAAGGTTTAAAATCCCTTATAGTATATTTAATGGGTTATCAGTAGACGAAGTTTGGTAATTCGTTAGGTATACTACGGGATCATGTTATACCTTATGGAGGGGTAAGGTGTGACAATTTCTCAAGCACTTGAGCTAGAAAGGATTGAATTAGAAGCGGCACCAGTAAAAGAGAAATCAGAGAAGACTAAGAAAACAGAGAAAGATAAAGGGGAAAAATCAGTAGAGCAAAGTCCTAGTGGTACATCTGGAAAGAAGAAAAAATTTTGGGGACCAAGCAGAGGTAGAGGTGGAAGGGTTTAAAGGGGTAGATTCTCTGGACAGAGACCCCCTAGATCTGGTCAGCAGTCGACTAAGGTTTCATATCCTGCCCGCCCCTATGAAACATGTGGCAAGATTCATGGGGGAGAATGTTATCGGGCAACAGGAGTTTGCTTTAACTGTGGAGGCAAAGGCCATCTTACTAAGGACTGCACCAGTGCCCCTAGATTTGGTTCAGCTCCTACTACTGCAGAAGGATCTATTCAAAGTCCTACTACCAGAGGTTCACAACCGGTTAGCAGAGGAAGAGGCAGAGGTAGAGGCAATGCTTACGGCGATCGAGTCTTGTAGCTTGATCAAGGCAAGGAAGTGCTTCAGCTAGGGTTTATACGATGAGAAAGTGAGAAGAGGCTGAGACTTCTGATGTTGTAGTCGGTACATTCTCTATCTCTGATCAATAAGTATTTGTGTTGTTTGATCCGGGTTCAACCCATTCATATGTTAGTGCTAGCATAGTCAGTTCACTTGCTGTTCTGTGTGTCAAAATGGGTTTTGAAGTGCTAGTAACTAGTCCATTAGGACAAGAGGTTTGGGTCAACAGAATCTATAGAGACTGTCCTTTGGTGATCCAAGGACATGTTTTTCTGTCAGATTTGATTGAAATGCCCTTCAGAGATTACGATATCATCTTGGGCATGGATTGGTTAGCCAGGCATCACGCCATGATTGGCTATAGACTGAAGATAGTCACTTTTGGTCTCCCTTTGTATGGTGATGTGGTAATACATGGGGAGAGGCAGTTACTGCCATCAAACATCATTTCGGCTGCACTAGCCAGAAGGATGAATAGAAAGGGGTGAGAAGCATACTTGGCACATGTGATAGACACCCACGTGAGGAGTTCAACACTAAGGGACATCCCTCTAGTATATGACTTTCTGGATGTGTTTCCTGATGAATTGCCAGGATTACCTCCAGAAATAGAAGTGCAGTTTGAGATTGATGTCATGCCTGGTGTGGATCCAATTTCCATAACACCATATAGAATGGCACCAACAGAATTGAAAAAGTTAAAAGTGCAGTTGCAAGAGCTGCTCGACAAGGGCTTTATCTGCCCTAGTGTGTCACCTTGGGGAGCGCCAGTGTTGTTTGTTAAGAAGAAGGATGGCACTCTCTGCTTATGTATCGATTATCGGCAGTTAAATAAGGTGACAATAAAGAACAGATACCCATTGCCCCGCATTGATGACTTATTTGATCAGTTGAGGGGTGTATCTGTGTTCTTCAAAATTGACCTGAGATCGGGTTATTATCAGCTGAAAGTGCAAGAGCAGAGTATTCCTAAAACTACCTTTAGAACCCACTATGGCCACTATGAGTTCTTGGTCATGCCATTCGGGTTAACTAATACTCCGGCTGCATTTATGGATCTGATGAACACTATCTTCAGACCATACCTCGACCAATTTGTTGTGGTATTCATAGATGATATATTAGTCTATTCGAGGAGTGCAGAAAAGCATGATAGACATCTGCGGATTGTACTGCAGACTTTGAGGGAGAAACAACTATACGCCAAATTATCGAAGTGTGAATTTTGGCTAAAAGAAATATCCTTCTTGGGGCACGTAGTATCGGTAGAGGGCATTAAGGTAGATCCAAGTAAGATAGAAGCTGTTCTTAATTGGAGACCACCCAGAAATATCAAGGAGATTTGCAGTTTTCTGGGTTTAGCTGGATACTATCGTCGATTTGTGAAAGGGTTCTCCATGTTGGCATCTCCATTGACTAAGCTACTTCGAAAAGATGTGAAATTTCAGTGGACAGATAAATGCCAACAGAGTTTTGATGAGTTGAACAGATGTTTAACTGAGGCTCTAGTCCTGACTTTACTTACCCCAGGTAAAGAATATACAGTATATAGTGATGCTTCTCATAATGGGTTAGGTTGTGTACTGATGCAAGATCGGAATGTCATTGCCTATGCATCACGCCAGCTGAAACCGCATGAGAGGAACTATCTGACACATGACTTGGAGCTTGCAGCTACTGTGTTCGCTCTTAAGATCTGGAGACACTATTTGTTTGGGGAAAAGTGTTACATTTACACAGATCATAAGAGTTTGAAGTATTTGGGCACTCAGAAAGGGTTGAATTTGAGACAGAGGAGATGGTTAGAGTTGATAAAAGACTATGATTGTCTGATAGACTATCAGCCAGGGAAAGCTAATGTGGTGGTTGACACCTTAAGTCGCAAGACTATAGCAAGTCTACGGGTTACTCCTTTGTCTATGGTACATGAGTTGAGAGTATTGCATGCCAGCTTAGAGATTAATGATGAGGGACAAACAACAGTTGCATGGCATGTACAACCAGTGTTAATTGATCAGATCAGAATGACTGCTCAGAACCATCAGAAATATCAGAGCTGTTAGAAGAAGTTCGACAGGGCAAGAAACCTGAATTCTCAATAAGAGATGATGGTCTACTGCTTCACCAGGGAAGAATGTGCATTCCTAATGACATTGACTTAACACAGATCATTTTGAAGGAAGCACATGAGTCTCCTTTTGCTATGCATCCTGGTGGCACAAAAATGTATAGAGGGCTAAAGGAGCATTACTGGTGGATGGGTATGAAAAGAGATGTGGCAGAATCTCTTTCCAAATGCCTAACTTGTCAGTAAGTGAAGGTAGAGCATCAAGTACCAGCTAGTTTGTTACATCCACTACCAATACCAGAATGGAAATAGGAGAGAATAACTATGAATTTTGTGATGGGACTTCCGAGGACACAGAAGAGTCATGATGCAGTATGGGTCATTATTGACAGACTGACCAAGTCTGCTCATTTTCTGCCAGTCCAGATGGACTACAGTTTGGAAAGATTGGCCAAGTTGTACATTGATAAGATTGTGAGACTACATGGAGTGCCAGTATCCGTTGTATCAAACAGAGATCCTAGATTCACTTCTAGATTCTGGGGTAGTCTTCAGAGAGCCTTAGGAACTAGATTGAACTTCAGCACGACATTCCACCCACAGATAGATGGCCAGTATGAGAGGGTAACTCAGATCTTGGAGACATGCTACGGGCTTGTGTAATTGAATTTGAGGGCAGTTGGGAGACACACTTGCCTTTGATTGAGTTTGCTTACAACAACAGCTACCAAGCAAGCATTGGGATGCCTCCATATGAAGCTTTGTATGGCAGAAAGTGCAGAACTCCCCTGTGTTGGGATGAAGTGGGTGAAAAGAAGATGATTGGGCCCGAAATTGTTCAGCAGACCGAGGAGAAGATCAGGTTGATCAGAGATCGACTCAAAGCTGCATCAGTCCGTCAAAAGTCCTACATTGATTTAAAGAGAAGGGATATTGAGTATGCAGTGGGTGAGAAAGTATTCCTCAAGGTTTCCCCTTGGAAGAAAATTATGAGATTCGGCAGAAAGGGGAAACTGAGTCCTCATTTTATCGGGCCATATGAGGTTCTGGAGAGAGTGGGTCCATTGGCATATCGTTTGGAACTACCTCCAGAATTAGAAAAGATACATAATGCTTCCATGTGTCTATGTTGAGGAGGTATCAATCAGACCCATCTCATGTACTACCAGTGGAAGAAATTGAAGTGAATCCAGACCTCACATATGAGGAAGAACCCATAGAGATTCTGGCTTATGAGGTGAAGCAGCTACGGAACAAGCAGATACCATTAGTTAAAGTGCTGTGGAAACATCATTCGGGCCAGGAGGCTACTTGGGAACGAGAAGAGGACATGAGGAGACAGCACCCACAGCTATTCAGCAGGTAAAATTTTGAGACGAAATTTATTTTAAGGGGGGGAGAATTATAACACCCCTATTTGCATAGCCTGGTATATTTCACTATTTCGGTGACCGGTGTCGGTCCGGACAATTAAAAGGATTAGAACCACATCTAAGACAACTAGATAAGCCTTGAAAACAAATAATTAGTAATTGTCAAATAGTTAAGTATAAATAAGAAAAATAGAACACAAGAAGTTAAATTAGCCGGGAGTCACAGTGATGGGTGACCTTCTCGGAAAGGATTACGAGGTCGATTTAAACTCAAATTTCGAATCGTAAAATGTGACGCCGTGGTCCTTAGGACTATTGCAAACACAATGGAAAAGAGAAAATCACGAAAAAAAATTGTTAAGCAGGTTAAATAATTAGGTCAGGGATCCGAAAAGAATATTGAATTACTTACAAACCGGATCGAACCGGCGAGGGGCAATTTGGTCAATTTACCCCTAGAGCTGACTCCTGACCTAACTGTCCAATAAAATTGGAGAAACGAAAATGTTAGAAGCAAGAATTAAATTAAAGAACTAAGGAAAAATAAATGAAAAAAAAAGAGAAAAGAAAAAGGTTATTACATCATGGATGACATCAATTATGATATCATAATTGAATTTATTTTTTTTACCAATTTTGACTAAGTTAAAATCATAATTAAAGACTTAAAATAACATAAAAAAAAAGCTCACATCTTCTTCCCTCACCCAAAAGTCAAAACTGTCTCTCTCTCATGTCCATGGTTGTCCACCATTGAAGAACTCTTCAAACTTGAATAACTTGATGTTCATTCACAAAATCTAACCCTAAACCCTAAAAAGCTTCTCAAGAACCCTAGACAAGAAGAATAGATGAAAGAAAGAGGAAGAAAGATAGAAAATTGAAACTTTGGAAATCCAAAGCAAAGGTTAGTGTTTTAACTCTTCACTTCCTAGATTTAATTCATGTGTAGGTAGTGAAATAGCTTGGAAATTATGAGAAAATTGAAACAAATCAAATGTGTGGACTATAAGTGAAATTCGGACAGCCATGGTACCTTGGAGTTTTGATATGTTCAATTTAAATTAGACATGAATTTGAACTTGATTAAGGTTGAATATGTGATTAGTGTAGTGAATTGGGTATGAATTAATCAATTGCATGAATTAGGGTTCTTGGCACCTAGGGTTTGGAAGAAAAAAATTGAGAATTAGCCAAATGATGTAGTTAACCTTATTTGAGTTGAGTAATGGTCAAGTGTGACCATTTGTGGTGTGTATAAAGTGTTGGAACCAAGTATAAATTCGGATTGGTTATGGTCATTCTGCAGGCAGCATGACTTAGGTCCCTTTCAGGGACCAAAACTGAAAATTTACCAACCCAATTAGTGTGAGACCAATTGGGAGTGAAACTAGACACAAAATGACACATTTTTCATTTAGGAATCATGCCCAGAAAGTGACCATAACTTAGTGAACAAATTGGCCAAATCCGGATTAGGCAAACTGACCTGTACAAAAATGACTAAATGAATAGTAGTTACACAAATGACCATAACTTGGTCTAGGAAGGTCCAAATGACCTGAAATTTTATCAGTAGAAATCTGAGACATAGCCCTACAACTTTCATGAAGAAAAAAAATCCAAATTTTGACCATAACCTGTTTGAAAATCCACCTGCAGTTAACCACAAAAAATGCCAAAACCCAGAATTTGCCCAGAATTCTGGGTAAAACCAAATCCGGCCAGCCATGTTCAAATGGCTATAACTTGGGCTACAAAACTCCAAATGGAGTGATTCAAAAAGGCAAATAAATTTAAGAAATAAGGAACAACTTCTATAAAGAAAACTTAGCCAAATTCTAATAACAACATGACTAATGGAATAGTACAATACAGGACACCAAAACTGAAAATTTGAAATTTGTGCCTAAAAGACTTAAGATTTGAGAAAACAACCAAAACCAACAAATTAAGTAACCAAAATGTGGTATATGGGTGAAATTAGAATTTCCATACCTATTAAGCATTAGAAAGTCAATAAATTAACTTGAATAGTATTGTGAATAGTAACCCCGAAATACAAATTTTAAAGAACATCAAGTTTAGCATATTAAAGGAAGGTATGAGCAGATTTGAATTCATTTTTGGATTTATGATAAATTATGATACTGAAACACTGTGAAATTGTGTGTTTCAGTTGAAAAGAATACCGGGAAAGAACCCGAGGCATCGAGTCAAGGCCAAGAGGTGACTCGCATAAGGTTTGTGCGCAACATCAATATTATTTAAAATTCACTTACAAAAGTGCATGGAATGAATTACTTATATTGCAAAATGTGTATTATGCCTTTGAATTAAATTATTGAAAGTTTACTTATATGTGTTTGAAATGGCAAGAAATATTTAGTAAATTGTTAAGATAGTTTTGAAACTATAGTGTCATGATCATATATTTGAATACCTCACTAGCATGACTAGTGGGAAGAAATAGTTTCGAATTTTGATTCCTTCTCTGGCTGAAGTGTTGAGGTGTGTGCCAGTAGAAGAAGAAATTGAATGGATATCCATATATTTGAGCTAGCTAGCCTTATGATGAGATTTCTCATAAGCCTCTGGCTATTGGGATGATTATTGTTTCGAATGCTATGATATAACTGTGTATTTTAGTGAAATTTGTTTTGAAACTTCCTAAATAAAATTGTTTGGACTAAAAGTTTGTAAATCATGTTTTGTATCTGTTTCTCATATTCCGTTCAGTATTTGAATAAATGTGTTTTGAATTATGCATAAATGTATTTTAGCATGTTGTGCACCACTGAGTCATAGTACTCAGCGATGGCTGTTATTGCTGTCGCAGATATAGAGACTAGAGGAGCAGCAGAGTGAGCTGTTGAGGATCGTGGAGCCACCTTCCCTGCAGTTCTATCAGGTATATTTTATACCCTAATTGTAATAATTATTTTGATATATGTAGATGTATGTAGATGTAGAACTAGTCACGAGTAGTTGTATAAAGTTTGTAATAATATTAGTTTGAATTTTTCTAATGTAAATTCTGGATTGATGAATGTAAATTGTTTTAAATTTAATGAAATATGAATGATGTTATTTTATTTTAATTTGAACGAAATTACTTAGTATTATTTTTGATGATATTTGAATTGGAAATTATTGATTTGAATTTTGGAGTTTGAGAAATGATGTGGCAGTTGTTGAGTTGATGAAATAAATCATTAGAAGTGTTTTTACAGGTATTTGAAGAACTATTTTATTAAAATACAGACGGCACTCTGCTGAAATTTTTCTAAAATTTACTAACAAATAAAAAGGGACAAAAATTTTAACTTGTAATGATCGGGCACCGACCACTAGAGGAATTGTCCGCTTTGGCCATAAGCCTCACGATTTTGTCCCATAGGTGGAATGGAGAACTTTCCAGGAGGTCACCCTTCTTGGGATTTCTCTCAAGCGAGCACGCTTAACCCTGGAGTTCTTCTAACTCTCCAGGCCATTCCACCAAAAGGCGCATCTAGTGATTAGTTCCCTCATTTTATATATCATTACTTTTTGAAACTAAGACCATCTCCATGCTTTGCCGATGTGGGATTTGGCTAAGGGACCTTTCTCCCCCCCTTTTGGGACTCAGCGTCCTCGTTAAGGTTTGCCCCACCATCGCCCAAGAGGACAAACGAGCGGCTTTGATACCAATTGGAACGATTTGGCTCCAACCACTAGAGGAATTGTCCGCTTTGGCCATAAGCCTCACGATTTTATCCCATAGGTGAAATGGAGAGACCTTTCTCCCCTCCCTTTTAGGACTCAGCATCCTCGCTGAGATTTGCCCCACCATTGCCTAAGAGGACACGCGAGCGGCTCTGATACCAATTGTAATGATCGGGCTCCAACCACTAGAGTAATTGTCCACTTTGGCCATAAGCCTCACGGTTTTGTCCCATAGGTGGAATGGAGAACTTCCTAGGAGGTCACCCATCCTAGGATTTCTCTCAAGCGAGCACGCTTAACCCTAGAGTTCTTTCAACTATCTAGGCTATTCCACCAAAAGGTGCCTCTAGTGATTAGTTCCCTCATTTTATATATCATTACTTTTTGAACACAAGATCATCTCCGTGCTTTGCCGATGTGGGATTTGCCTAAAGGACCTTTTTCCCCCCCTTTTGGGACTCAACGTCCTCGCTGAGGTTTGCCTCACCATCGCCCAAGAGGACACGTGAGCGGCTCTGATACCAATTGTAACGATCGGGCTCCAACCACTAGAGGAATTGTCCGCTTTGGCCATAAGCCTCACAGTTTTGTCCCGTAGATGGAATGGATAACATCCCAGGAGGTCACCCATCCTAGGATTTCTCTTAAGAGAGCACGCTTAACCCTGGAGTTCTTCTAACTCTCCAGGCCATTCCACCAAAAGGCGCCTCTAGTGATTAGTTCCCTCATTTTATATATCATTACTTTTTGAACCCAAGACCATCTCTGTGCTTTGCCGATGTGGGATTTGCCTAAGGGACCTTTCTCCCCCCTTTTTGGGACTCAGCGTCCTCGCTGAGGTTTGCCCCACCATCACCCAAGAGGACACACGAGCGGCTCTGATACCAATTGTAACGATCGGGCTCCAACCACTAGAGGGATTGTCCGCTTTGGCCATAGGCCTCACGGTTTTGTCCCATAGGTGGAATGGAGAACTTCCTAGGAGGTCACCCATCCTAGGATTTCTCTCAAGTGAGTAAAAGTCCCTTAGGCAAATCCCACATTGGTAAAGCACGGAGATGGTCTTGGATTCAAAAAGTAATGATATATAAAATGAGGGAACTAATCACTAGAGGCGCCTTTTGGTGGAATGGCCTGGAGAGTTGGAAGAACTCCAGGGTTAAGCGTGCTCATTTAAGAGAAATCCTAGGATGGGTGACCTCTTGGGAAGTTCTCCATTCCACCTATGGGACAAAATCATGAGGCTTATGGCCAAAGTGGACAATTCCTCTAGTGGTTGGAGCCCGATCGTTATAATTGGTATCAGAGCCGCTCGCGTGTCCTCTAGGGCAATGGTGGGGCAAACCTCAGCGAGGATGCTGAGTCCCGAAAGGGGGGGAGAAAGGTCCCTTAGGCAAATCCCACATCGGCAAAGCACGGAGATGGTCTTGGGTTCAAAAAGTAATGATATATAAAATGAGGGAACTAATCACTAGAAGCGCCTTTTGGTGGAATGGCCTGGAGAGTTGGAAGAACTCCAGGGTTAAGCGTGCTCGCTTGAGAGAAATCCTAGGATGGGTGACATCCTGGGAAGTTCTTCATTCCACCTATGGGACAAAACCGTGAGGCTTATGGCCAAAGCGGACAATTCCTCTAGTAGTTAGAGCCCGATCGTTACAATTGGTATCAGAGCCGCTCACGTGTCCTCTTGGGCGATGGTGGGGCAAACCTCAGTGAGGACGCTGAGTCCTGAAAGGGGGGGAGAAAGGTCCCTTAGGCAAATCTCACATTGACAAAGCACGGAGATAGTCTTGGCTTCAAAAAGTAATGATATATAAGATGGGGGAACTAATCACTAGAGGCGCCTTTTGGTGGAATGGCCTGAAGAGTTGGAAGAACTCCAGGGTTAAGCGTGCTCACTTGAGAGAAATCCTAGGATGGGTGACCTCCTGGGAAGTTCTCCATTCCACCTATGGGACAAAACCGTGAGGCTTATGGCCAAAGCGGATAATTCCTCTAGTAGTTGGAGCCCGATCGTTACAATTGGTATCAGAGACGTTCGCGTGTCCTCTTGGGTGATGGTGGGGCAAACCTCAGTGAGGACACTGAGTCCTAAAAGGGGGAGAGAACGGTCCCTTAGGCAAATCCCACATCGGCAAAGCACAGAGATGGTCTTGGGTTCTAAAAGTAATGATATATAAAATGAGGGAACTAATCACTAGAGGCATTTTTTGGTGGAATGGCCTGGAGAGTTGGAAGAACTCCAGGGTTAAGCGTGCTCGTTTGAGAGAAATCCTAGGAGGGGTGACCTCCTGGGAAGTTCTCCATTCCACCTATGAGACAAAACCGTGAGGCTTATGGCCAAAGCAAACAATTCCTCTAGTGGTTGGAGCGCGATCATTACAACTGGTATCAGAGCCGCTCGCATGTCCTCTTGGGCGATGGTAGGGCAAACTTCAGCGAGGACACTGAGTCTCGAAAGGGGGAGAGAAAGGTCCCTTAGGCAAATCCCACATCGGCAAAGCACGAAGATAGTCTTGGGTTTAAAAAGTAATGATATATAAGATGGGGGAACTAATAACTAGATGCGCCTTTTGGTGGAATGGCCTAGAGAGTTGGAAGAACTCCAGGGTTAAGCGTGCTCGCTTGAGAGAAATCCTAGGATGGGTGACCTCCTAGGAAGTTTTCCATTCCACCTATGGGACAAAACCATGAGGCTTATGGCCAAAGCGGAAAATTCCTCTAGTGGTTGGAGCCCGATCTTTACAATTGGTATCAGAGCCGCTCGCGTGTCCTCTTCGGCGATGGTGGGGCAAACCTCAGCGAGGACACTGAGTCCCGAAAAGGGGGGAGAAAGGTCCCTTAGGCAAATCCCACATCGGCAAAGCACGGAGATGGTCTTGGGTTCAAAAAGTAATGATATATAAAATGAGGGAACTAATCACTAGAGGCGCTTTTTGGTGGAATGGCCTAGAAAGTTAGAAGAACTCCAGGGTTAAGCGTGCTCGCTTGAGAGAAATCCTAGGATGGGTGACCTCCTGGAATGTTCTCCATTCCATCTATGGGACAAAACTGTGAGGCTTATGGCCAAAGCGGACAATTCCTCTAGTGGTTGGAGCCCAATCATTACAATTGGTATCAGAGCCGCTCGTGTGTCCTCTTGGGCGATAGTGGGGCAAGCCTCAGTGAGGACGTTGAGTCCCAAAGGGGGGGAAAAAGGTCCCTTAGGCAAATCCCATATCGGCAAAGCACGGAGATGATCTTGGGTTCAAAAAGTAATGATATATAAAATGAGGGAACTAATCACTAGAGGCACCTTTTGGTGGAATTGCCTGGAGAGTTGAAAGAACTCTAGGGTTAAGCGTGCTCGCTTGAGAGAAATCCTAGGATGGGTGACCTCCTGGGAAGTTCTCCATTCCACCTATGGGACAAAACTGTGAGGCTTATGGCCAAAGTGGACAATTCCTCTAGTGGTTGGAGCCTGATCGTTACAATTGGTATCAGAGCCGCTCGCGTATCCTCTTGGGCGATGGTGGGGCAAACCTCAGCGAGGATGCTGAGTCCCAAAAGGGAGGGGAGAAAGGTTTCTCCGTTCCACCTATGGGATAAAATCGTGAGGATTATGGCCAAAGCGGACAATTCCTCTAGTGGTTGGAGCCAAATCGTTACAATTGGTATTAAAGCCGCTCGCTTGTCCTCTTGGGCGATGGTGGGGCAAACCTCAGCGAGGACGCTGAGTCCCGAAAGGGGGGGGGGGGAGAAAGGTCCCTTAGGCAAATCCCACATCGGCAAAGCACGGAAATAGTCTTGGGTTCAAAAAGTAATGATATATAAGATGGGGGAACTAATCACTAGAGGCTCCATTTGGTAGAATGGCCTAGAGAGTTGGAAGAACTCTAGAGTTAAGCGTGCTCGCTTGAGAGAAATCCTAGGATGGGTGACCTCCTGGGAAGTTCTCCATTCCACCTATGGGACAAAACCGTGAGGCTTATGGCCAAAGTGGACAATTCCTCTAGTATGAAGATTGTCCTTTGGTGATCCAAGGACATATATTCCGGTTAGACTTAATTGAAATGCCCTTCCAAGATTATGATATCATCTTGGGCATGGATTGGTTAGCCAAGCATCACGCCATGATCGACTGTAGACTGAAGACAGTCACTTTTGGTCTTCCTGAGTATACAGACGTAGTGATACATGGGGAGAGACAGTTATTACCATCCAACATCATTTCAGCTGCACTTGCTAGAAAGATGATTAGAAAGGGATGTGAAGCTTATCTAGCTCATGTGATAGACACCTAGGTGGGGAGTCCAGATCTTAAAGATATTCCTACGATATGGGATTTTTCGGATGTCTTTTTGGAAGAATTGTCGGGATTGCCTCCGGAAAGAGAGGTGCAGTTTGAAATTGAGACTATGCTTGGTATGGAGCCAATCTTCATCACTCCTTATAGGATGGCACCTGTTGAGTTGAAAGAGTTGAAGGTGCAATTGCAGGAATTGTTAGATAAGGGTTTCATCCGCCCTAGCGTGTCACCTTGGGGAGTACCAGTATTATTTGTGAAGAAAAAGGATGGTACTCTCCGCCTATGCATAGACTATAGACAGTTGAATAAGGTGACCATAAAGAATAGATATCCTCTGCCACGGATCAATGATTTGTTTGATCAGTTGAAGGATGCAACTATATTCTCCAAAATTGACTTGAGATCGGGCTACTACCAGTTGAGGGTGCAGGAGCAAAGTATTCCTAAAACTGCCTTTAAGATTCGGTAAGTCCACTATGAGTTCTTGGTAATGTCATTCGGGTTGACTAATGCTCCAGCTACTTTTATGGGCTTGATGAACACTATCTTCAGGCCATATTTGGACCAGTTTGCTGTGGTGTTCATTGATGATATTTTGGTGTACTCAAAAAATGCAGAGGAACACGACAAGCACTTGAGGATAGTATTGCAGACTTTGAGGGAGAAACAGTTGTATGCCAAACTGTCGAAATGTGAGTTTTGGCTAAAGGAGATTACATTTTTGGGGCATATTGTATCTGCAGAAGGTATCCAGGTGGATCCTAGCAAAGTAGAAGCCATTCTTAATTGGAAGCCACCTAGAAATGTCACGGAAGTTCGGAGTTTCCTTGGTTTAGCCAGGTATTACCAAAGGTTTGTGAAGGGATTCTCCATGCTAGCATCTCCACTGACCAAGCTCCTTAGGAAAAATGTAAAATTTCAGTGGACTAATTGGTGCCAGGAAAGTTTTGATGAGTTAAAGAGGCGTTTAACTGAAGCTCCAGTCTTAACTTTGCCCACTTTGGGTAAGGAGTATACCATATATAGTGATGCTTCTCATAACGGATTAGGCTGTGTGTTGATGCAAGATAAAAACGTCATTGCCTATGCTTCACGCCAGCTTTAACCGCATGAGAGAAATTATCCTACGCATAACTTGGAGCTGGCAGCCATTGTCTTTGCCTTGAAGATCTGGAGACATTACTTGTATGGGGAGAGATATTATATATACACAGATTATAAAAGTTTGAAGTACTTGGGCACACAAAAGGAGTTAAATTTGAGGCAAAGGAGATGGTTAGAGCCCGATCGTTACATAACTAGTTTTCAAACTCTAATTAAATGTTTTAATACCTATTAGAAAATTCTCACCACTTCTAAAAAGTAAGAAAATGATTTTAAAATCTCTTGTAGGGTACTTAATGAGTTACCGGTAGGTGAAGTTCGGTAGTTCATTAGGCATTCTACGGGATCATGTTATGCCTTATAGAGGGGTAAGGTGTGACAAAGTGTGAATCCAAAACCAAATTCAAATCATATTGTTCAAACATTTCATGCAAAGCACTAAGCATTTTTCATTCCAAATTTTCATTTGTAAAATAGGCAACACAACATTTCTCAAAGCTATAATAAGCACAAATTTTTCAACATACATATTCAAATAAATTTTTCAAGTGGCAAACAAGAAGTCAAAAATTATTGTGCACAAATACAATTTAAAACTATAATGTTCAATTGTAATTCAGGAAACAATTGAACAAACCTCATTTTCAAATTTCCATTTCTAAAATAGGCAATAAACTTTTCTCAAATAAAATTTTCCAAGTCATAAATTCACAACTCATTTCTCCCAATAAATTTTCTAGTAAAAGCAGTGAATATAAAAAGTATTGTGCACAGACCTAATTTGAGTCGCCTCTAGGCCTTGACTCAATGTTCCTTATGCTTCTCAATATCCTTTTCAACTGAAACACACAATTTAAAGTGTTTCAGTACTCAGTTAACTTGTTTCTAACAATAAGATCCAATATCTAAATTTTCTTGGTACTATTCCCTTCAATTCAATTCATTAGTCAATCTACAATGTTGACCACTAATACACACTAGGTGAATTAATTTTGATGTTCCCAATTTATCACATTTTATAGTCTCTAAGTGTTGGTATATATTACCAATTTCATTTTAAAGCTTATTGCATTTTATTTCCATTTTCCAAATTTCATGGCCAATGTTTACGGTCTATTGGACCAAGCTACATTATAAATTTAATAGATTTCTCTTCATTAAATTGTTTCTCATTGTGTATTCTTTAATTTTCTTATTGAATCACTCTATTTGGAGTTGTATAGCTCAAGTTATGGTCAATTAACCATAACTAGGTCAAATCTAAGTTTTAGTTTCTTTTTTAGGCATTTTCGGTTCTAATTTTACTAATTTATTTGGACTATTTGTAATCACATTGAGGTCTAGCATTCCCCATAAGTATTGTTGCCCTATGTCTTAGGGACAAGCAAAAATTTTGCTTACTATTTTTTAAGTCTTATAGAATTTTTTATAGACAAATTGTTAACTTGGACTCAAATGTCCTATATTGGCATGGTCCTTAATTAGGTCAATGGTTTTGACCTTAAATTCTGACCTTATACATTTATAATTTGAGGAAGTTGTCTAAAATAATGTTTTAGGTCTCTTTCTTAGCTTTCCAGATTGATATGGCTCATTTAAATTGGATACTTCTGGTGGGAGATATGCTTATTTGATTTTTCCAGATTTTATGGTCAAATGTGCTAATTCCAGATTTAGTGTGCCAACTTAATCAAGTTAATTGACCTAGTTCCCTTGATTTTTGGGTTTTGGTCAAATTACTAATATTGTAGATCTATGTTTTATTGAAATTTTGGGACTGATTTCATGTCATTTGGAGTTCTATGGACCAAGTTATGGTAATTTTACTAATGCTAGTCAAGTTGCAATTATATTGCAAAGTTTAGGTCATTTTTAGGTCAAAATCAATTCGGCTAGTTTTTGTAACCCAAATTTGGCGATCATTTTGACTTGCTTATGGTCATTTTTGGGTTTCGGTGTCTTCATAGGAGTTGTATCTCTATGTCTAAGATTTCCATGATATAAATTTTAGGTCATTTGGACCTGTTTTGAGTGAGTTATGGCCAAAATACTGACTGCTGTTTAAATGGTCAATTTTAAGGTTTGAAATGTCACCAATTCCGGATTAGGTCAAGTTTGAGGTCCTTTTCTGGACAGAATTTTGGCAAGCTTTTCACACGAAAGTTGGTCCATATTGAGTCTAGTTTTACCTCCAATTGGCCTCATACCAATTGGAGTCACAACTTTACACTTATAACCTAATTTATACACTGCCAACAATCACAACCTGCATAAGAGAATTTACACTCCCAATTTGACAATCCTCCTCCTCCCAATACTTCAATATTTATTCATGGCACTTCTATATATATTCAACACAATTCCAGCAAAGAAATTTTGGGTAGAATACATCAAGAGTTCGATGCACACAATACCCATTAATGTTCAACATCTAATTCAACCCAAGTTCAATATACATCAACACTTAACTTACACATACACTTCCATATTAATTTCACCTACTACCCCCAATTCAACACCACCATAATTCATCAATAATTTCATAAAATCATACACAATTTTATGAGTTTAAGGGCTGCCAACAATGGCAGTTTGCTAAGGTATTAAATTCCCCTTTCAAACCCCTAAATTCAACACTAACACTAACATAAACATAAAATTTACTTGCTAGCACTTCTAATTACTTCATTTAGCATCAGTTTCCATTAATTTCATTTGAGAATAAATCAAACACCTTTCATCACCATGGCTGCCAAATTTATGGTTTGCCAAAACTCAATCATTTCTTCAATTTTTCTTAACCATTTAACTTGTCTCAACCTCAACACAACTTTTACTTAAGAAAATTAAGGAAACTAGCACTAACCTTTTATGGAGCTTGCTAATACTTCATCAAATCCTCTTCAAATTACCATCAATCTCTTCTGTGACACCCCTTACCTGTGTACAATATACCCGAGTAAGCAATGTCACACGGTGTACCGACACACTCTAATATACCTTAATTAATTTTTATCATGCTTTTGAATATGACTTGTGAAATATAATATATTTGAACCATTTATCGAAATTATAATTTATTTGAGGTTCCGAAAATTTTGTAGAAAATCCGTCAGAGTACCGGCTAAAAATGGAGAAAACAGTTCTTCGAAACCTGTGAAAAACACTTCCATTATTCATATTCAATCATTCTCAAACTTCAATATCATAATCTCAACAATTTTCAATTTAAGTTCTCAATCATCCATCACATGTGATAATCAAGTATAAATCACAAATAAACATTCTCTTTTCCATTCACAAACACAATTCTCATTATTTACATGATCATCAAAATACATTTCATAAGTTCAACTACATATGAGAAAATAAAAATTTAGTTACAAAATACCAAAATGACACCTAGTGTCCTACCAATGCACTGCAGAAGTTGAGGTGACACGGACACTGTGCAGAACTGTAGGATGGACTCACCCAGTCTGTGGTCTACTGGGCTCACGATCTGTATCTCTAGTACCTACGCGTGGCAAAAGCAACGCGCTAAGCAATAATGCTTAGTGGTGCAATAATATAATAAAAGAAAATAGCAGAAAATAAATATGTATAGAATGTGTATGATTTGTTTGTTTGGTATTGGTATATCCATCATTTCATTAACTTTGTTCACTTTCATTCATTTGGTTGCCCAAGTAACCTACACTAGACGATCGGATGGATAAGCGGTAACCGCACCGGGTACCTAGTACCTCGCCGTCACACCATCGGTCACATATGCATCTCCGGCAGTGCAATGCAGCTAACAAGTCAGTAAATACATCAGCACAAGGCCAAATCTCAATGCAAGGTCGAATGGCTAAAAGCCATAAAATCACGGAATGGCATATTGCTATGTGCGATCGCTAATCGAACCCTATTGGCATGCCAAACTATCCAAACCAATCTTGTTAGGTATACTAGGGCATTTGAAACTTTTAAATTCTTCAATTTGTGAATTTCAAGTTTTGGTGTTACTATTCACCTCATTGGTCAACAAAAATGTTGACTTTTGGATAGAAAATATGTACATTGACTTTGGCACTCCCAACATACCACATTTTGTATTTAAAACTTGCTGGCATTAAGCATTAATACCATTTCTAAGCATTAAACCAAAGGAGCAGATTTTTTAGATTTTGTACCATAACTTTACTGTTCCATTAGGAACTGTTACAGTGGAAATTTGAGGAATTGGTAAACATAAAAGTTGTTCCTTATTTTGTCTAGTTGAATTTCATTTTTTGAATCACTCCATTTGGAGTTTTGTAGCTCCAGATATGATCCAAAAACCACAGCTGGCCGGATTTCCATTATGCAGAAATTACCATATCTACAGTAACATGAACAGTGACTGTGACTGCATATTTGAATAGGTTCTGGCCATAATTTGGGGTAGGTTTCTTCATGAAAGTTGTTTGTCTATGTCTTAACTTGTTGTTGTAAAAATTTCAGGTCAATTGACCAAATCTACAGTGAGTTATGGCCAAATGAACAGTTACTGTTTATTTGGTCATTTCTGCAAGTGCTGTTGCAGGGGATCCGGATTGGGGCCAACTTTTGGTCCTCTTGATTTGGTCTTTTGGGCATGGTTTCTTCAGCAAAAATGTGCCATTGTAAGCCTAGTTTCATGTCCAATTGGCCAAACACCAATTGGATAAACACAGCCAAAGTTATGGCTGTCTAATTGGACTGGAATCTCAGTCACCATTGCTGCTGTCCCTAGGCAGCAGTCATTCACTTTGCCATGCTAATTTTCAGTCCAAATTATGGTTAAATTTCCTCAAATGGTCACTAATTGACCATTAGAATGTCCTTTAACAATTTCATAAGCCAAGTCCACATTTTCACCCTCAAAACCCTAGTTTTCATTTCAATTTACCCATACACCTTAGTTAAGCACACTAATTCATTATCTATGTAGATATATAGGTTAAACATAATCTCCAATTCATTCTAAGTCCATTAAAACCATAAAAAAACACTCCATCATTGTTCCTTCCTTAGGGCTGCCGAAATTCAAGGCATGCATAAACATAAATTTCATTCATATAAGTTACAAATTCTTACTCACTTTAAGGCTTTAACATGGAATAAAGGAGATTTAAGTATATATGTGCACTAACCTTGTTGTATGCCAATCCAAGCTTGAAAAAAACTTCTTTATTTTCACTTCTTTTTGCTGCCCAAGTATTGCACAAATTGTGATGACCAATTTTTGTGAAAGGAAGATGGGGTTTTATGGTGGGATGAAGGGAGAAATTAAGCTTACAAGGAGGCTTTCATGGAGGTTGAGAGAGGTTATGGAGAGGGCTGCGAAATTTGGAGAAGAAGAGCAGAAAATTTGTTTAATTTTTAACTCATTTCTTTCCTTTTTAAGTGGTTTAAGAGTGCTTGTTAAAGTGTGATTGGTGGAGGCCTTTTTGATGACATCATTATGATGTCATAATTCAAGTTTTCATTCAATTTCTTTTCTTTTCTTTTCTACTAACTTTAAATTAGTTTTTCATCAACATTAATTCATATTTTATGTCACAATAATTATTTACTCAACTAGACAAGTCGGCCAAAAATCACCTCTGAAGGCGGAATGACCAAAATGCCCTCCGTTTGGCTTAACGGGTCAAAATTGTCTGTACCGATTGAAAAATTTTTCTAAATATTTTCTTGGCATTCTAATGCCATAGGAACCTCAATGACCCTTCTCTGGAGTCTCAAAAATTATTTTATGAATTTTTCCCCGGGTCTAGGGCTCCTAGTTACGGGAACCGCAACTTCCCTCTGTGTTACCCATCGCTAGGGCACCGGCTCGTTTAACTTAATTGTATTTTATTTCTAAAATTTTTCCTAAATTTTTCTTATTAATATTTGAGTTAATTATGGTTCCTTACTTTAGTTTAAATATTTTTCCGGACGTTCTAGCTGTCCGGACCAACACTGGTCACCGAAACAGTAGAATGTACGGAGTTGCTACCGGGAGGGTGTTACATCTTCCTTGTGATGTGGGGATCAAAGTTAATGAAGTGAGCTTTGGAATTTAAGTTGGAAATGGTAGAGGTTATGGAGCTTTTGAAGTTTTGGCCATGGAGGAAATTTTGGGTTTTCAATTCAGCATGGAGAAGATGAAGAAGGAGATGAAGTGCTTAGTAGACATACATGTAACATCCTCACTTTAGCAAGTCCGTATAATCTACTGTTCTATTTGTATGCTAGCTTGGTAGCTATTGTTGTATGCAAATTCTGCCAGTGGGAGGTATCTATCCCAACTTCCCTCAAACTCAATGACACAACTCCTCAGCATATCTTCAAGGACCTGACATATATTTCTTATTATTATTATTATTATTATTTTAGTTCAATATTTGTATCAATTTCATTGGTTTCAATTGTTTACCTGGATTACTCTTTCTGATTGCCCATCCGTCAGAGGATGGAAAGCTGTGCTGAAGTGGAGTTGTGTACCCAAGGACTCATGCAGCTTCTTCCAAAATCTCGATGTGAACCTTGGGTCTCGATCAGATATGATGGAAAGTGGAATTCCATGCAGTCTAATTATCTCACTGATATACAATTCTGCTAACTTCTCCAGTGAGTAGTCGGTCTAATCGGCGAGAAAGTGTCTTGACTTGGTCAATCTATCCACTATCACCCATCTTGCATCATGTTTCTTAGGGTGAGAGGTAGACCACTTACAAAATCCATGGTGACCCGATCCCATTTCCATTCAGGTATGCGTATAGGCTGTAGCAATCCTGATGGAACTTGATGTTCTGCCTTGACTTGCTGACATGTCAAGCATTTAGTCACATAGTCAGCTATGTCCTTTTTCATACCAGGCCACCAATACTGAAGCTTCAGATCATGATACATCTTTGTACTTCCTGGGTGCATAGCATATACACTGGTGTGTGCCTCTTTTAGAATACTGGCCTTCAATTCCCCATTATCTGGTACACACAGTCTTCCTTTGTAATACAGACACCCATCTGCTTTCACCTCATGGTCAGTTGCTTTTCCCTCTGGGATTTTGCTCATAATAGCCAGTAACTTTTCATCTACTTTTTGCCCATCTAAAATCTGCTGTAGCAAGTTTGGCCTCACTTGCAACTCAGCCAAAATAGCTCCATCTCGAATCAAAGATAGACGGGCATTCAATGATCTCAAAGCTGTGATGGACTTTCTGCTCAAAGCATCAGCAACTACATTTGCCTTCCCAGGATGGTAGTCAATCACACAATCATAATCCTTCAGGAACTCAATCCATCGCCTCTGTCTAAGGTTGAGCTCCCTCTAAGTTGGCAAGTATTTCAGACTCTTGTGGTCTGTGTAAATGTAGCACTTTTCACCATACAAGTAATGCCTCCATATCTTCAGTGCG
The DNA here is from genome assembly GCF_030052815.1 of Hevea brasiliensis. Classification (NCBI taxonomy): domain Eukaryota; kingdom Viridiplantae; phylum Streptophyta; class Magnoliopsida; order Malpighiales; family Euphorbiaceae; genus Hevea; species Hevea brasiliensis. The sequence goes on along the minus strand of NC_079500.1, from coordinate 54,367,980 downwards.
AAGATAATTGCTGCAAGCTCTAGATCATGGGTAGGGTAATTCTGTTCATGTGGCCTTAGCTGCCTGGAAGCATAGGCAATCACCTTTCCCTCTTGCATTAATACACACCCTAACCCATTATGAGAGGCATCACTATAGACCACAAAGTCCTTTCCTGACACTGGCTGTGTTAACACTGGTGCCTCTATCAACATAGCTTTCAACTTCTCAAAACTAGTCTGACACTTGTCATTCCAGTCAAATCTGACATTCTTGTGTAACAACTTGGTCATTGGAGCAGCTATTAAGGAAAATCCCTTCACAAATCTCCTGTAATACCCAGCTAGCCCTAAGAAGCTTCTGACCTCAGTTGTATTTCTAGGAGGCTTCCATTCCATCACTGCTTCTATTTTCTTGGGATCCACCCTAATCCCATCAGTTGACACTATGTGTCTAAGGAATGCAATCTCATTCAACCAAAAGTCACACTTGGACAACTTAGCATACAGCTTCTTTTCTCTCAGGGTTTGCAGAACAATCCTCAAATGCTCATCATGTTCTTCCCTGGTCTTGGAATACACTAGAATATCATCAATAAAGACCACTACGAACCGATCTAAGTATGGATGGAAGATACGATTCATAAGGTCCATGAATGCTGCTGGTGCATTTGTTAGGCCAAAGGGCATCACCAGAAACTCATAATGCCCATACCGGGTCCTGAATGCAGTCTTTGGCACATCTGCATCCTTCACCCTCAACTGATGATACCTTGATCTGAGATCAATCTTAGAAAATACTCCTGCTCCCTTCAACTGATCAAACAGATCATCAATTCTAGGCAACGGATATTTGTTCTTCACAGTCACTTTATTCAACTGCCGGTAATCGATGCATAGCCTCAAAGTCCCATCCTTCTTCTTCACAAACAGCACTGGAGCTCCCCACGGTGACACACTGGGGCGTATGAACCCCTTATCAAGCAACTCTTGCAACTGAGTTTTCAACTCCCTCAATTCAGTGGGTGCCATCCTATAAGGAGCAATAGAAATGGGTCTTTGTGCCGGCGGTGTCTCAATAGCAAATTCAACTTCCCTTTACGGTGGCAAACCGGGCAATTCTTCAGAAATACCTGCAGGAAGTCTCTTACTGTGGGTATATCACTCAGGTTTGACTTAGCCTGCCTAGTATCCACCACATGTGCTAGGTAGGCTTCACAGCCTTTTCTCATCATTCTTCTTGCAACTGTGGCTGAGATGACATTAGACAAGAAATCTGTCCTTTCCCCCATAACTATGATCTCATTACCTTCAGAAGTTTTCAGAGAAATTCTCTTCAATTTGCAATCAACTATTGCCTGATGACGTGACAACCAGTCCATTCCCAAAATCACGTCAAACTCATGGAAAGGCAACTCAATCAGTGCGCCAAGAATTCATACCTGAATCCTTAACGGGCAACCCTTATATACTTTGTTCACCACTACACTGTGGCCCAATGGATTAGTGACCAGAATGTCTTGGTCACTCTCCCCTACTAGTATTCCCCTTTCTACGGGTAAGTTGATGCAGATGTATGAATGAGTGGATCCTGGATCCACCAATGCATGCACAGGTGTATTGTAGAGGGAGAACGTACCCCTGATGACGTCCGGGGCATCTTGCTCCTCCTGAGCTCTAATAGCATAAGCTCTTGTAGGTGGTCTGCTGTCAGGCCTCTCTGCTGGCTTAGATGCAGGCCTCTGTGATGGTCCCTCGCCTCGACTGCGGATTTTCTACCCCTCGTAGTGCGGGAGCGGTGCATGCGCTTGTGTTGGAGCAGCTGTAGTAGTTCTGTGTGGGCAGTTCCTCAGCTGATGCTCTGTCGACCCACATCTTAAGCAGGCACCAGTTACTCTCCAACATTCCCCCTTGTGCCATTTCAGACAGTGTGGACCTGCAGAAGATGTTGGGGCTGGTCCCCTGAACCCCATCCCTGGAGAGCTGCCCACGATGGCGTGGACTGACCTCTCCTAGGGGTGAACTATGGCCTGGGCCCTTGAGACTGACCCTGACCTTGCAGCTAACCCGAACTCTGTGCAGATGGACCTCTGAACTTCTTCTCAGGTGCAGGAGATGAGTTAGACTGACCCGGGCCCCTCTTCTGCTGTCTATCCCTTCTGGTCTGCTCACTGATTCTCACTTTTTCAACCCTTATTGCAGCTTCCACTAACTTATTAAATTCTGTGATTCCCAAGGCAGTGAGCTGGATCTTGATGTTATCATTTAGTCCCTCTTCAAATCTCTTACACCTTTCAGCTTCATTAGGGACTATCTCCCTTCCGTAGCGGCTTAATCGGACAAATTCCTTCTCATACTCGGCCAGCGATAGTTTGTCTCTGCGTCAGGTTAATGTTCTCTCTTCTTCTCTCTTCCTGGTATAGAGTACCCACATATATCTTCTTAAATTCGGAGATAAAGAAGTCCCAAATTCTGACTTAGCTGCACTTCACTAGACACCGTATCCCACCATTCATATGCATCATCTTGCAGTGAGAATCTGGCGACTTCCAAGTTTTGCTCTGGGGTGCAGTGGAGTTGTTTTAAAACCCTGTTTGTTCTGTTCAATCAATTCTCGGCTGCAACAGAATCATCTTCTCTCTTGCAGAAAAAGTCCAATGCTCCAAACTTTCTTAGCCTTTCCAGGTGTGATTTCTGCTGTGGAGCTGCTGGTGGTGGTGGTGGTGCTGGCATTACCCCGGCCATTTGTCTAAAGAAATTGGCCATTTCTTTGGAACATGGCACGTGGAGGTGGCGAGCTCTGCTTGAGTGTGGGCGAGTTCTCCCATGCCCCCAGTCTCAGCTGCTGCAGGTGGAGCATGACTCTCCACTTCCTCCTCGACTGCTCTTTGAGATGAAGGGTCCATATCCTATTTAACAAAGACAAACAGATCTGCATTAGTGTCACCTCGACTCTTACAAATGCAATGCATGGTATGGACTCAATCTAGGCCCAGAAACACCTAAACCGTGCTCTGATACCACTAAATGTGACACCCCTTACCCGTGTACAGTATACCCGAGTAAGCAATGTCACACGGTGTACCGGCACACTCTAATATACCTTAATTAATTTTTATCATGCTTTTGAATATGACTTGTGAAATATAATATATTTGAGCCATTTATCGAGATTATAATTTATTTGAGGTTCTGAAAATTTTGTAGAAAATCCGGCAGAGTACCAGCTAAAAATGGAGAAAACAGTTCTTCGGAACCTGTGAAAAACACTTCCAATATTCATATTCAATCATTCTCAAACTTCAATATCATAATCTCAACAATTTTCAATTTAAGTTCTCAATCATCCATCACTTGTGATAATCAAGTATAAATCACAAATAAACATTCTCTTTTCCATTCACAAACACAATTCTCATTATTTACATGATCATCAAAATACATTTCATAAGTTCAACTACATATGAGAAAATAAAAATTTAGTTACAAAATACCAAAATGACACCTAGTGTCCTACCAATGCACTGCAGAAGTTGAGGTGACACGGACACTGTGCAGAACTGTAGGATGGACTCACCTAGTCTGTGGTCTACTGGGCTCACGATCTGTATCTCTAGTACCTACGCGTGGCAAAAGCAACGCGCTAAGCAATAATGCTTAGTGGTGCAATAATATAATAAAAGAAAATAGCAGAAAATAAATATGTATAGAATGTGTATGATTTGTTTGTTTGGTATTGGTATATCCATCATTTCATTAACTTTGTTCACTTTCATTCATTTGGTTGCCCAAGTAACCTACACTAGACGCATCGGATCGGATAAGCGGGTAAGCGCCTTTGGGTACCTAGTACCTCGGGCCGTCACACCATCGGTCACATATGCATCTCCCGGTGTGCAACAGAACAGCTAACAAGCTGTAAATACATCAGGCACAAGGCCAAATCTCAATGCAAGGTCAGAATGGCTAAAAGCCATAAAATCACGGAATGGCATATTGCTATGTGCAGTACTGCTAACTGAACCCTATTGGCATGCCAAACTATCCAAACCAATCTTGTTAGGTATACTAGGGCATTTGAAACTTTTAAATTCTTCAATTTGTGAATTTCAAGTTTTGGTGTTACTATTCACCTCATTGGTCAACAAAAATGTTGAATTTTGGATAGAAAATATGTACATTGACTTTGGCACTCCCAACATACCACATTTTGTATTTAAAACTTGTTGGCATTAAGCATTAATACCATTTCTAAGCATTAAACCAAAGGAGCAGATTTTTCAGATTTTGTACCATAACTTTACTGTTCCATTAGGAACTGTTACAGTGGAAATTTGAGGAATCGGTAAACATAAAAGTTGTTCCTTATTTTGTCTAGTTGAATTTCATTTTTTGAATCACTCCATTTGGAGTTTTGTAGCTCTAGATATGGTCCAAAAACCACAGCTGGCCGGATTTCCATTATGCAGAAATTACCATATCTACAGTAACATGAATAGTGACTGTGACTGCATATTTGAATAGGTTCTGGCCATAATTTGGGGTAGGTTTCTTCATGAAAGTTGTTTGTATATGTCTTAACTTGTTGTTGTAAAAATTTCAAGTCAATTGACCAAATATACAGTGAGTTATGGCTAAATGAACAGTTACTGTTCATTTGGTCATTTCTGCAGGTGCTGTTGCAGGGGATCTGGATTGGGGCCAACTTTTGGTCCTCTTGATTTGGTCTTTTGGGCATGGTTTCTTCAGAAAAAATGTGCCATTGTAAGCCTAGTTTCATGTCCAATTGGACCAACACAGCCAAAGTTATGGCTGTCTAATTGGACTGGAATCTCAGTCACCATTGCTGCTGTCCCTAGGCAGCATAGTCATTCACTTTGCCATGCTAATTTTCAGTCCAAATTATGGTTAAATTTCCTCAAATGGTCACTAATTGACCATTAGAATGTCCTTTAACAATTTCATAAGCCAAGTCCACATTTTCACACTAAAAACCCTAGTTTCCATTTCAATTTACCCATACACCTTAGTTAAGCACACTAATTCATTATCTATGTAGATATATAGGTTAAACATAATCTCCAATTCATTCTAAGTCCATTAAAACCATAAAAAAACACTCCATCATTGTTCCTTCCTTAGGGCTACCGAAATTCTAGGCATGCATAAACATAAATTTCATTCATTTAAGTTACAAATTCTTACTCACTTTAAGGCTTTAACATGGAATAAAGGAGATTTAAGTATATATGTGCACTAACCTTGTTGTATGCCAATCCAAGCTTGAAAAAAACTTCTTTATTTTCACTTCTTTTTGCTGCCCATGTATTGCACAAATTGTGATGACCAATTTTTGTGAAAGGAAGATGGGGTTTTATGGTGGGATGAAGGGAGAAATTAAGCTTACAAGGAGGCTTTCATGGAGGTTGAGAGAGGTGAGGGAGAGGGCTGCGAAATTTAGAGAAGAAGAGCAGAAAATTTGTTTAATTTTTAACTCATTTCTTTCCTTTTTAAGTGGTTTAAGAGTGCTTGTTAAAGTGTGATTGGTGGAGGCCTTTTTGATGACATCATTATGATGTCATAATTCAAGTTTTCATTCAATTTCTTTTCTTTTCTTTTCTACTAACTTTCAATTAGTTTTTCATCAACATTAATTCATATTTTATGTCATAATAATTATTTACTCAACTTGACAAGTCGGCCAAAAATCACCTCTGAAGGCGGAATGACCAAAATGCCCTCCGTTTGGCTTAACGGGTCAAAATTGTCTGTACCGATTGAAAAATTTTTCTAAATATTTTCTTGGCATTCTAATGTCATAGGAACCTCAATGACCCTTCTCTGGAGTCTCAAAAATTATTTTATGAATTTTTCCCCGGGTCTAGGGCTCCTAGTTGCGGAAACCGCAACTTCCCTTTGGGTTACCCATCGCTAGGGCACCGGCTCGTTTAACTTAATTGTATTTTATTTCTAAAATTTTTCCTAAATTTTTCTTATTAATATTTGAGTTAATTATGGTTCCTCACTTTAGTTTAAATATTTTTCCGGACGTTCTAGCTCTCCAGACCAACACTGGTCACCGGAACAGTAGAATGTACGGAGTTGCTACCGGGAGGGTGTTACATCTTCCTTGTGATGTGGGGATCAAAGTTAATGAAGTGAGCTTTGGAATTTAAGTTGGAAATGGTAGAGGTTATGGAGCTTTTGAAGTTTTGGCCATGGAGGAAATTTTGGGTTTTCAATTCAGCATGGAGAAGATGAAGGAGATGAAGTGCTTAGTGGACATACATGTAACATCCTCACTTTAGCTAGTCCGTATAATCTACTGTTCCGATGACTAATGTTGATCCGGGCAGCTAGAATATTTAAAATTATAATTAAACTAGAGTGAGGAGTTATAAATAAACCAAATAATGATCAGAAAAATTAAGGAAAATTTTTAGGAATAAAATGCACTAATATTAAGTGAGCCATAATCCCAGTGATGAGTAACCCGAAGGGGAAGTGACAGTGAAGGCCATTAGCAACCCTAGCCAAGGGAAAACTTCATGAAATAATTTTTGGGACCTCAGGGAAGGATTATTGGGGTTCCAATGACAATAAAATGTTAAGAAAACACAAGGAAAATTTAATCAATCGGTACACACAATTTTAGCTCGTTAAGCCAACGGAGGGCATTTTGGTCATTTCGTCTTCAGAGATGATTTTTGACCAACTTGTCCATTTAAGTAAGTGAATTATATGACATAAAATATGAACAAATAGTGATGAAAAATTTATTAAAAATGAATAGAAAGGGAAAGAAAAGAAAATGAAAGTAAATTAGATTTATTACATAATGCTTATGTAAGCATGAGGTAATTAAAATTCTTTAGCTAATCAAAATAAAGAAACAACATTATAATACATTAAAAATGAACAAAATAAGTCAAAATCTAGAAAAAACCAGCAGCCATTCTTCTTCTTCTCCAAGTCGCACCATAGCTCCTCCATGGCCAAGCTTACCAAAGCTTGAGTTTCTTGGTTTTTCACCAACTAAAGCCTAAGTTTCCAACACAAAATCTTACTCTTTCACCTTAGTGAAGCTTTTGGGAGCAAAAAGAAGTAAAAAGGAAGAGTTCTTACAAGCTTAGAAGTGACTCCATTTGAGGTTAGTGACCAAACTTAATCTTTTTCTTGCAATTCATGTTGAAGAAGTGGAATTAAATGCAAATTTACAAGAAAATGGAATAAACATCATGTGTATGCCCTTCTTAAAATTTTGGCAGCCTTGGATTTGGTGGGGTTTTGAAGATTTCTTGGAATTAAAATGGTAGTATGGCTGCCCTTAGCATTAGTCTCTTGAGTAGGATAATGGAATGTAAACAAACGCTGAATTTGAAATAGAGAAATTAGGGTTTGGACACAAACTTGAGACTTTGTTCATGTAATGGTGGAAGTAAGTTTTAATGGTCAATTAGTGATCATCTGGTTATGTGTGATTAAGAAATGAAGTGGTTTGTGTCATGAGAATTGAAGCTAGGTATGCTGCCCTTGGTGACCTGTAGGACTGGGTGTGAGTCCAGCAGGTTTGGCCAGCTATAACTAGAGTTATGTAGGTTCAATTAGTGCAAGGCCAATTGGACATGAAACTAGACACATAACGGCATAACTTTGATGAAGAAACCCTACCCAGAAAACCAAACCAAGTTGACCTAAAAATTGCCCTAATCCGGGTGACTTGCATTTTGCATGGGCAAAATGACCAAAATAAACAGTATTTATTCATTTGGTCATAACTCAGTGTAGAAAGGTCCAATTGACCTAAAATTTTACCAGCAGATAGCTGAGACATAGACCTACAACTTTCATGAAGAAACCAAACCCAAATTTTGACCATAACATGTCAAAAAACTAACCTAAATTCAGTGTACAAAACCTGCATAATTGGTTCTGCCTAGAAAAATCTGGAAATTTGCAATCCGGCTAGTTATGGTGTTTAAGCCATAACTTGAGCTACAAAACTCCAAATGGAGTGATTAAAAAAAAAAAAAGAAATGTAACTAGACACAATAAAGAACAATTTTCATGAAGAAAATTTTGCCAAATTCCTACTGTACAAATGACCAATAGAACAGTAAACTTAGTGCTTGAAATCTGAAAATTGTGAATAACTAACACTAAGCTTTGAAATGGTATTGGCAACCAATACCAACAATTTTAAAATGCAGAATGTGGTATATTGGGAATATTAAATCCAATGTACCTATTGTCTATGCAAAAGTCAACATTTTAGTTGACTAATGAAATGAATAGTAACACTTAAACTTCAATTTCAAGAATTGTAAAATTTAAAAGTGTAACATGCCCTAGTACACCTAGTAAGATTGGTTTGGATAGGTTGGCATGCCAATAGGGTTCTGTTAGTAGTACTGCATATGGCTTCATGCTATTATGTGTTTTATGGCCTCCTGTGCCATTCTGTGATATAATAGCCTTTGGCTATTTTGATTGAGTTTGTTATACTTGGGTTTTATCCCTAATAATTATTCTGACTTATTAGGTACATTACATTACCGGAGACACAATGTGACTGATGGTGTGATGGTCCGAGATACTTGGTACCCAGTGCTAGTTTACCGTTTATCTAGTCCAGTCGACTAGTATGGGTTACTTGGGCAATTAAAATAAATCTTATCAAATTTTAATTAAATAATACTGCAATAAATGCCAGAAATTAAGTCTACATAAAATGTTAACATACATTCTGTATATTTATTTATTTTAGTTATTTTATTTTATATTGGCACCACTAAGCAGAATTGCTTAGCGCATCACTTTTGCCACGCGCAGGTACTGGAGACATAGCTGGGGAGTCCAGCAGACATCAGACCGGGTGATTGTCAGATCTGCACAGAGTCCAGAGTCACCTCATATCTGCAATGCACTTGGTAGGATATTAGGATTCTGGGTTGTATTTTGTATTTTGCATTTTGTATTAGTTTTTTATTGTAATTACAAACTCATGAAATTATATGATAATGTAAATATATGAAATTTCATGTTACTGAAATTATTTGTATATTATGTTGAAAAATGAAATGTTGGGAAATATTCAGGAATGTGATTCGAATTGTGATGTGAACAAAGATTTGGAAAATTGTGTTGAGATGTGTATATTGGAGTTCTGAATCTGAAAACCATATTGGAAGTGTCTTTTAAACAGGTTTAGAAGAACTGTTTTCAAATTTACAGTCGGCACTCTGCCAGATTTTCTATAAAAATATATGAAAAATTCAGATTAATCAAATTTGAAAATAAATGATATAATTGGTAAATTTTGCTCTTGGTGAATAATAAATAAATAAATTATGGAGGATAAATTGTTAGGAAATAAGTTATGGTGCTCCGCACATTGTGTAGCATATCTTGCTCGGCTACACTGTAGACGGGTAAGGGGTGTCACAATACACATGTCCCTTAATGAGTTTAAATGCCCGATAGTGCTCCACTTAATTTAAATTAACATTAAAATATTCTAATTTTAATTATTCCAAATTCTTACCCTTAATTTCTTCCTAATTACCTTTTATAATAATTTCATTTTTCATGTGATTTTTAAAATTTAATAGTACTTATTTTTAATGGATATTTAGGTCAAAAGTCCACTTTAGGTGTCAAATCACCAAAATGCCTCTTTTCAGTTTGCATTTCAAATTTTTCAGTGCTACCAATTAAATCCTTCACCCGCCGATTTCTTAAATTTTCATTTTTATTTATACTGACTTACTAATTTTTCTTTGATATTTTCTAAGTCAATTATACATCAGTAGACCTTTAATTAGGTCCCAAAAATATTTTCTCGGGTTTCCCGCGGTCCAGGGCTAGTCAACGATCCTCGCCGCAACTTCCTGGTGCGGTCACCCATCGCTACGGTTTTTGGCTCGTTTAACTTAATCACTTTTCATTGCTCTTATTTTTCCTTTGTTTTTCTTATATTTTCCTCTATTGTATTTCATTATTTCATGTCTCCTCACTAACATTTAAGTGTACTTCTGAGTATCCTAGCTGTTCGGACAGAAACTGGTCACCGAAATAGTAGAATGCACTACTGAATATAGGGGTGTTACAGTTTTCTCAAAATACAGACAGCACTCTGCTGAAATTTTTGTAAGAATTGCAGAGATTTTAAATATCTGAAAATTTAATTTATATTAGGACTTCAAATAAAGGTTTTTAATATCTGAAAAAAATTACCCACTAATTTAAAAATAAACAGAAATTGTTTTAAAATTTCTTGTAGTATATTTAATGGATTATCGATAGGCGAAGTTCGATAGATCATTAGGTGTACTACGAGATCATGTTATGCCTTACAGAGGGGTAAGGTGTGACATGTTTTAGTGATATTAGAGCTAGTTTTTAAAGTAAATTTTGAACTGTGAATTTGAAATATTTTTTTGATAAGTACAACTGCTCGAATGTTTGATACATATAGTACATTTACATCATAAATATGAACTAACAGAAAGAAATCTCCTTGTGTTGGTTATACAAAAACTAAAAAAAAATCCTGTGAATAGATATGGACAAGGGGGATAAAAATGTAGAGCAGTTTGATACAACTGACGTACAAGGAGAGGCCCCAGTTCCACAGAGCATTGGAGGTCCAGTTGCACCCGTCCCTTTTATGCAAATTACTGCACAAATGGCCCAGCAGATGGCCATGTTCTTTTGACAAATGGATGATAATCTGTCAGCCCAGGCCCAAGTACAAACCCAACCCCCACAAGGCCAACATGAAATAGAAAAAAGTAAGAAATTTGTGGGCCAGAGTTCAAGTAGTAATTTGGGAAAGAGAAAAGATTTTGAGGGACCTCGAGCTCCTAAGTATGACAGAGGTGGATGGATCTTCAGGGCATAAGCAATCAAGAACCATTCATCAAAGGACCAGAAGTTCCTACCCTATCCGTGTCTGTGATGTATGTGGTAAGATACATGGGGGTATTTGCTATAAGATCACTGAAGCCTGCTACAATTGTGGTGGAATCGGGCATTATGCCCGAGATTGTACTAGTGCACGTCGATTTATGCCATATACTAAACCAGAGGAATTAGTTCAAGGTTCTAATTTTAGAGGCTCATCAATAGTCAGTAGGGGCAGAGGCAGAAGTAGAGATAGCACTTCGGGTAATCTTAGCACAATGGACCAACTCGAGCAAAGGAATACACTAAAAAGAGTGTACACCATGCATCGAGGGGAAAAAGCAGAGACTTTAGTTGCCGGTACGTTCTTAACTTTTGAAAGGAATAATTATGTACTATTTAATTCCGGCTCTACTTATTTATATGCTAATGCTAGAATTATATATTCTATTGCTATTCTCTTGCATGGAAATAAATTTTGATGTGTTAGTGATTAGTCTTTTAGGATAAGAATTACAATAATAAGCGTGATTGGAATTAATTTTGGAAAAGTTTCTAGTGAGAGACATCTCCTAGACTACAATAAATTGTAAAGTTAATTAGTAAGCCTAATTAGGTAAGGCAAGAGGACCTAAAAGTAAGCTATCTTAATATAGCTATCTTAGATGCGGGTGAAGGTATTACTGCTGATAGATGTCAGTGGGTACCATAATTAAAATAAGTTTAAGATATTAGTGGATTTGAGAGAAATCAGATATAGGGAAGTTTGATCTATTGGGATGTATCGTAGTAACTATGCAATATTCTTGATGTTTGTGCTGTAAGCTATAAATTACAGTACTGACTTGGGATTTATTGTGTAGAGCTACGTACTACCCAATAGCGCACAAGGATAAAAATAGTTACAAATGGCTTTCGCTCTGGTACAAATATACTAGAATAGAGTTTTATTACTAGAACTGAGTTTGAAAATCCTAATTCGGGATTTAAAACTCTATAATTAGAATATCAAAAGATCATGGTTGCAAAATAGCGAGAGTTAACGACTCTATTACCCTAGCACTAATTATAGTACATCAGGAATTGTTATGGGACTAGAGATTTTAGTATGGTCAAAATTTAAAGATAACACCTATAGGGCTAAGTCATCCAGTCTCTGATATGGGGTCTATAGTTGTTCTGGTATTCCAATGGATCTTTTACTCAAAGTTTAGTAAGGAACAGTATTCTACTTGTGCAGCAGTAAGACACAAAATATGATTTTTTTTCCCTGGAAGAGACAAGATGCTATGGATGAAATTTATAACTTATAAAATAGTTAAGAAATGATGTTCTACTAATAACAGTAATTCGATAGGAACTGGTAGTCAAGTATTCCTTAGGAAGAGCACAATTTTATTGTGCGGATCATAAGGATTATATTAGGATTAGTGCGAAACTTTTGAATAGCATAGGAAAAAGGAGAGTCCAATTGACTCCCTTCTTAAGGTTAAAGAATTGTTTATGGTTCAATAAAAAAGGGGGGGGGGGGTAATGATCACAAAATAGCAGAAAATAAGCTATAGGATATTGGTAGATAAAAGAAAATATAGAAGTGAAAATTTGAATAGTTGGTTAAACGTGATAGAGAAATGTCACGAATATTGAAAGTATTAGCCAAAATGGTCAGAGGACCAATTCAGAGTAACATTGAAGTGTAAAGGATTTATTAGAAATAATAAGGAGTACTAGCTCTTGACCCGACAATCGAGTCAAGAAAGATAATAACATTGAATTATGAGAGGAGATAAGGGAGTTAATTAAGGAACAAATTGAAAAGCCCATATTCGGATAAGATTGGAAAGACAAAGCAAACAAAAATTTTAAGATTTGTAATGAAATTCCGAATTATCCTATTAGGTAAGGGAGTGAATTATTAAATAGTAAATTAAATAAAAGTGAATAAGATGGTGCAAAATGGCACATAAGCCTAGGTCATAAATAAAGATGAAAGATAACGTTTATAGACCTATAGCCAATTATTAGATAAGCATTTCTCATATGATCGATGGAATTTCCTTATAAAGAAACATAAATCGAAATATTAGATAGAACAATAGTAAAAGAAGATTAGAATTATACAAACAAATTAAAAGTTACATTAGATTGTTAGAAGTCTTACATATACTTAAAGGAAAGGAGATTATAAGATTATGTAGAAAGGAGAAAAACTAAATCCTTACTTCATAGGATCACACAGGGTCCTAGAAGGAGTGGATCCATTAGCACACAGATTTGTTTACCTCTAGAATTGAAATAAATTCAAATTTAACTTATGACGAGAAGCTCAGAAGGAACTTTGGCACTCGAGGTGAAGCAGTCGAAAAATAAATAAATATCATCGGTTAAAGTGTTAAGGACCATCATTTAGACTATGAAGTCACATGAAAATGTGAAGGAGACATGAGAAAACAACACGCATGATTATTTAAGGACTAACAGTGAGTAAAATTTTGAGACGAAATTTCTTTTAAGGGGGGGAGAATTGTAACACCTGCATATTAAGCAGTCTATGCATTATACTGTTCCGGTGACTGGTGTCTGTCCAGACAGTCAGGATATCTAGACATATGCTTATATCACCTAGAAAATTCCTGAACAAAAATTAATAGTAATTACTAAAAGGTAAAATATAAATAAGAAAAATAGAACATAAAAAGTTAAATGAGCCAAGGGTCACAGCGATGGGTAACCTTACTAGGAAGTGACTGCGAGGTTAGTCCTAACCCTAATTTTGAACGGGAAATTGTGACACCGCTGTCCTAAGGACTATTGCGAAGCTAATGAAAAAGAGAAAATCACAGAAAAGAGTTGATAAGTAGGTTAAATAATTAAGTCAGGATTCCGAAAGAAATATTGAATTATTGGCAAACCAGATCAGACTGGCAAGGGGCAATTTGGTCAATTCACCCCTAGAGGTGACTCCTGACCTAACTGTCCAATAAAATTGGAGAACTAAAAATTTCAAAATATAGAATGAAATTAAAGAATGGAAAAAAAAAAAGAAAAAGGACTTATTACATCATCAAGATTACCTCACCCATGACATCATAAATGGATTTTTAAATTTGTTGAAAATTTGACTAAGTCAAATAAGACATAAAAACATAAAAATTAAAGAAAAAAAATCATTTCTTCTTCTTTCCACCATTTGGCCGAACCTTGTCCCTCTCCCATCTCCATTGAAACCTCCATTAAAACTTGGTTTCAAGCTTGTTACCCCACTCAATTAACCCTAAATTTCCCAAATTCTCCCATAAAACCTTGCTATCTTAACTTGGAAAGAAGCTTGAGCAAGAAAAGAAGGAAGAAAAGTGGAGGAATTGAGAGTTGGAAATCTAAAGAAAAGGTTAGTGTTCTAACTCTTCATTTCCTAGTTAAATGCACACTTAGGTACTTGAAATAACTAGAAATTGTGTAAAAATTAAACAAAATCATACATACGGGACTTGAGGAAATTTTCGGTCAGCTATGAGTGGTTAGGGTTTGGTGTACTTTGACCTAATTGAATATGAATTCTAAGGTTACTGAAGTTATATGTATGTTGAGAGTATTGAAATTGCATGAATTGAAACAATTGCATATTTAGGGTTATTGGCACATAGGGTTTGAGGGGAAAATTTAGAGAAAATTAGTAATTGATGTAAAAGAACCTAATTGAGGTTTGAAATGGTCATTTGGAGTCATTTGGAATGTGTTTGAATGGTTGGAATGGGATTGAAATGGTGAATGTGATGCTGCTTCAATTGAGCTGTTTGACCTTGGTCAGCTCAAATGGCCATAACTGAAAATTGGTTGCTCTAATTGGTGTGAGGCTAATTAGAGATGAAAATTAAGACCCAAAGCTACAATTTTGGTGAAGAAACCTTTCCCTAAAACCAAACACAAATTGGTGAAAAGTTAGGTCAAATCCAGATTTTGGCACACTACCCTATACAAAACTGACCATATGAACAGTATCTGTTCTAATGGCTATAACTTGGTGTAGGAAGGTCCAAATGATCTGAATTTTATACCGATGGAAAAATGAGACATAGCACTACAACTTTTATGGAGAATACAAACCAAAATTCTGGCCATAACCCATCCGAAAAGTGAGCTGCAGTCGGCACACCAAAACTGCTAGAACCAAGAAAGTGCTCAGAATTCTGGGTTTGAATTAATCTGGCCAGCCTTAGTAAAATGACCATATCTTGGGCCACAAAACTCCAAATGGAGTGATTCAAAAAGGGAATTAAATATAAGACAATAAGGAACAACTTTGATGAGGGACACTTAGTCAAATTCCCACTATAGACAGACTAATGGAACAGTACAAACAAGTAACCCAAAACTGAAATTTTGAGATTTAACCCTAATAGGCTTTGAATTGAATTTGGCAATCAATGCCAACAAAAATATGACTCAAAATGTGGTATGCAGGTGTAATTAGAATTAGCATATCTAATTAGTATGAAAAAGTCAGTAATTTGACCAAATGGTCAAATAAATAGTAACCACAATTACACTAAGTACAAAGGACTTAATTTTATGGGGTAAATTAAGTGTATAAAATTTAATTATTGAATTTATTAATTAGAAATAAATTGAACAGATATTGAAACACTCTAGTTATGTGTTTTAGTGGAAAAGGAGCCCTCCAAGGAAGGAGGAGGAATTGAACCAAGACAAGCCTAGATAAGAGGTTTGTGTACAACTAACTCTTTTGTTATTTTTTTTACTTCCAAATTGATTTGAATAAGTTTATTATATGATTTATGATTTTTATTGTGTTGAGAATTTTAACTTGTTGAATGAAATTGTACAAATTAAATATAAATTTTCTTATGCATTTAAGGATTTATTGCATGGCTTTGAAATTGTAAATTTTAAGTTTGATGTGTTGCCAACCTTAAGCATGAATTTATAATGATTAAATATGTTAATGGTTTGTAAACACTTTTATTAATAGAAATTGTTTTGAATATGATTTGAAACCAAAGTTGATATGGCAATATGTTTTGAATTCTCATTAGCTTGTCTAGTGAGATATCTCCTCTACTAGATGGGGTGAGTTCCTTCCTCTCTGGCTAGTTAGTTGGGGAAGAGTTTGGATGAGTACTCATATATACTAGCTAGTCTTTGTTCCTCCTTTTTAGCCTCAGTTATTGGAAGAGTTTGAAATGTCGTGGTGTACAACACGGCATCTATTATGAATTTTGTGTCATGGGTCCAACTGTGTGAATTGTTAGCAACACCCTTTAAATTATGCATAGTTTGATAAATTGTGGTCAAAATAAATAATTTGTCAGTGATTCAAAATTTTTGTATTGTTTCATGATTTAAAAGAAATGTAGATAAATAGTTACTATTTGATCAAAATATTATTCAAATGAATAATTTGCATGAATGAAAATATTAATTTTTAGATGTCATGAATTTTGAAAAATTTAGAAATTTTAAATTTTTATTTATTATGAGTTGTCAAAGCATAACTTGTATTAAGTTTTAAATTATTAGTTTGTATACCATTGAGTTCACTACTCAGCGATAGCATTATCTTGAGATTTTATGTACTTATAAAGTTTTGTACTACTAAATTTTTAATACTTCCATGAATATAAATATTAATTTTGTTACCTTAATGAGATGTTTCAATGTTTGATTTAATTCAAATTGCGTACTGAGTTGCTTGTGCTGATTTGTGAAATGAAATTGAATAATGGAGTTATGGTTGAGAAAATATATTGGGACTATTTTTCTTTTCAGGTTTTGAAGAACTGTTTTCTCAAAATACAGACGGCACTCTGCCGAAATTTTTGTAAAAATTGCGGAGATTTTAAATATATAAAAATTTGATTTATATTTGGACGTCAAATAAAGGTTTTTAATATCTGAAAAAAATTACCCACCAATTTAAAAATAAACGGAAATTATTTTAAAATCTCTTGTAGTATATTTAATGGGTTACCAGTAGGCGAAGTTCGGTAGTTCATTAGGTGTACTATGGGATCATGTTATGCCTTACGGAGGGGTAAGGTGTGACAAGGGTTTTGATCTAAAAATGAGAGTTTTGTGAATTGATGCCAAATTGACATTGTTGAGACCAATTGTTGACTATTTGAAGTGCAATGAATGTGATTGAAGTTTGGGAGTTTGATGGAATTTTAAATTGGGAGTGTTGATTTTTTGTGCAGGATTTCGGACCTTGAGTCCAGTGTGGTTTTAAGGCCATAAGTAAAGCTATATTGCTCCAATTGGTGTGAGGTTAATTAGAGATGAAATTTAGGACAATTTGCCACATTTTTCATGTAGAGACCCTGCTTAGAAACTGGACCTAAAATGGCCTAAAGTTGGCTTGAATCTAGGTAATCATATGCTAGACCTGGAAAAATGATCATATGAACAATAATTGTTCAAATGACCATAACTTACTCTAGGAAAGTCAGAATGACCTGATTCTTGAACAATGGAAAGGTTAGATATAGGAGCACACTTTGCATGAAGAACACATAGTCTAATTCTGCCTTTAACACAACCAATTTGCTAGAAAAATGTAAGTCAACAATTCTGACCAGAACCAAAATTGACCTGAAGTGGGAAAGAATGAGGAGTGGCCACTTTAATTTTGAGGAAAATTAAAGAAAACCATTTGTGAAATGCAAATTAAAATAAAACCACTTCGAGTACAGAGATTCTAGGTTCGGGGTCCGTAAACGGGTGGGGAAGGTGTTAGGCACCCCACCTCGTCCCTCAATGAGGGTGAGCAGATTTAACCTTACGTTCTCTATAAATTAGAATCGATAGTTAGAGGGGTTCGAATGGAAATATTAATACTTTTGATAAAAAAGAATATTTGATTTTTCACTAATTCGGATTACCCAGATACATGAGTAAATGAGACAACCTTAGTGAATTGGTGTTGTGTTATGGTTTTCGTTTGTGGGATTACTTTGCATATTTATTAGAATTCGATTCGAGAATTGGATAAGAACTCTCCTCCGATCTCTTTTAGATTAAGATTTCGATTGGAGATCAGATAAGAACTCTTCTCCGATCCTTTTTAGATATTTATGAGAATTTTCTAGTGAGAATCGGATAAGAACTCTCCTCCGATCTCTTTTAAATATCTATTAAAATTTTGGTTGAGAATCAGATAAGAACTCTCCTCCAATCTCCCTTAAATATGTATTAGATTTTTAGCTTAAGAATCGGATAAGAACTCTCCTTCGATCTCTTTTGAATATTTATTAAAATTTTTGGATTGAGAATCGGATAAGAACTCTCCTCCGATCTCTTTTAAATATTTATTAAATTTTTTGATTGATAATCGGATAAGAACTCTCCTCCGATCTCTTTTAAATATTTATTAAATTTTTTGGATTGAGAATCGGATAAGAACTCTCCTCCGATCTTCCTTAAATATTTATTAAAATTTTTGGAATGAGAATCGGATAAGAACTCTCCTCCGATCTCCTTTAAATATTTATTAAATTTTTAGCTTGAGAATCGGATAAGAACTCTCCTCCGATCTCTCTTAAATATTTATTAAATTTTTTGATTGAGAATCGGATAAGAACTCTTCTCTGATCTCTTTTAAATATTTATTAAAATTTTTGGATTGAGAATCGGATAAGAACTTTCCTCCGATCTCCCTTAAATATTTATTAAAATTTTTGGACTGAGAATCGGATAAGAACTCTCCTCCAATCTCCCTTAAATATTTATTAAATTTTTAGCTTGAGAATCGGATAAGAACTTTTCTGACCTCTTAAAATCTGATTACATCTACACATCATAAGAGCCTAAGACTAAGGGTTATGGCATTCAAAGATGCTGAGGATTTGAATAAGGCTTCTTTTAACTCATTGGTACCTCGTGACTAGACAGGGGATACCAGACTGAATTTTACTGACCTCCTATGTGGTCGCCTTACCAGTATCTTTTAACAGGCGATACCCGATCTGTTCCATTTGCTTATCTGAGATTTGGTTTTATTCCGCCTTATGACGTCTTACCCAATCGTCTTCTGTGTTAGTCTGGTGATTCAACTTTACTATTTTCCTGACTTATTATTCATACCTTTTATTATTTTAAAGAAACTCTTAAGATACAGTTACCTACATTTTATCCAACTACTTATACGCTACTCGGGACTAGAACACTTGCATTTAGAAGTAACAAAGATTAACAAAAAGAATGGACTGCTTAACAAAGAAGTAAACTCGAGAATAACCTTCTTCGCATTTTTTAACGCAATATAAACTTGGTGAAAATTACAAACATAAAAACAAAGGAAATACGTAAAATAAAAATGAGCACTTGATAAAGCAGCGATATAAGCACTCACCTGTAGGGAGCCGAATCTATTGAACTAACTACGGAATCACAAAACGTAATAGGACTGCGGGCTGATAGCCTGAGGGCTAGGGTTCGATTTGAAATGAAGGATACTTCGCTAAAATGCAGTCAGGTCAAAATAATAACCGAGTTTGAATGAAGTTGAGCTTGGGCAACGGGAGTGGAAACAAAGATAACAAAGAACTGAAAGTGAGAGTGTCACAGGATAATGAACGAACTGAAAATGGAGAGTTTCAGTATTCAAAAATCCCTTTGCAAGAAAATACCTCAGAAAACTAGTTTCTAAAGTTTTTCTTATGAAAGCTTAAAAATAGCAGAGTAACGAACTGAATTAAGTTTCAGAGTCCTTCCGCTATAGTCACCACCTTTTTCTTCTCGTCCTCCTTTGAACAGTTTTCATGCAGGTATTTATAGGGACTGGGAGCTCCCCATGAAGGGTCAGGATTCATTTTGAGGGAGATGGAAGGTTTGGATTTTGAAGGACATGATCGGACACTTGGGAATTAAAGAGAATCAGGATGAATGGCCGAGATCCTTTCCAGAAATTTTTGTCCTTTTTCTCTTCTAATCTGACGGCTCGAATTTTCTTGTCCAGGGCGATCCGAGGGCTGGGAATAAAAGGCATCGGTCTTGTCGTCTTCTTTTTTGATCCAAGGGCTTTGGGCTCGTCCTTACAAGTAAGACCACCGGTGGAGATTCTGGGGCGTGCGGTGGAGATTTCGTCTGTAACGCTTTAACTGCCTCGGCTCTGATTATGACGACAGTTAGCGGAAGTTGTCTTATTCCCTTTGTTTTCTGACCTCCCCTCCCTTCTGATCTTTCTAACATGATCCTTTTCTGCTCTCTCATGCCGGGCTCCCCTCTTCCAACCTCTCCAGCTCCGATCTTCTCCTTTATCTGGGTCTGGTTCAGTCAAAGAATTTATTCCTTCGATTTCCGAGGCATCTGCTTCGTTTTTTGCTCGCAATAAATGCTCAGATTTTCCCTATATATATACCTTCAACGGGAAATCCCTCCGCATTTGATTTTCTCCTCTTCTTTCTCACATTTCCTGTTCTAACTGCTCCGGCAATAGTCCCGGCCATGATAGTGGCCTTTGATCTTTTTCCAATTGTCCTTTTTATTCCCCGACTGAAAATTTACGATCCCGGTGATCGGGAAATTATGATAACATCATTTGATGATAGTGGGAGAACCGGACTAATTTGCCGACCTGGATCGAGGACTTCGATCGTGTCGATCTCGAATCGTTCGACTGATATAATTGGCGAACTGATTTCGGGTGAGAAGACTGCTAATATTCCCCTTAACATTGGTGACTGCCCCTTGAAGTTCATTCGGCTTCTCACCACATTGGGTGTCCCGACAGCAGCTCGATTCCGAGCAATAACATTGATGATGACCTCTCTCATCTTCATGAGAGTCATAATCCCCCCATCTGAGCTGTACATCTGTCCGATGTCGATGGCTGGCCTAACACATCTTTTGATTCAGACACGAGACTAGGCTTTGACATAGGTCTTTATTAGATAGGATGTACTGCAGATCTCTAGAGATCACCCCTACGATGTAATCAGACCTTCAATGTAATCCGATCTCTAGAGATCGTCCAAATGATGTAATTCGACTTTTAATGTAATCCAATCTCTAGAGATCGCCCAAATGATGTAATCCGACCTTTTCGGAAATAAAATTTTATTTTGACAACTATCATTTTTATTATTATTGCATTGACTATTTTTCGATCTCTGATGTGTTTATCATATCCGGTTCCTAACTGAAAAACCCTTAACTGATTCGCCTTAATTTACCGATCTGTAGCTAGCCGATCTCTTTTATTATGGAATTTCTGGAATATTTGTGAGACATGTCAGAAAAAGCTGGCGAATCTCGCTAACCGATACACCGCCTGGAACACTGTGAGCATTAAATGCTTAGACAGGTATAAATAGGGGATGGGTCGGCCAGTTGCTCTCTTATGTCATTTTCAGCATCCTGCGAGCGATTCCAAAATTCTCTCGATTTTTCAAGTTCTTCCGACACCGATCAAACTCCGGTAAGGGTTTTGATCCTTCTTTTAGTTTAAATTCTCTATTTCCTTTGAAAATGAGCGGCGCCGAGGGTCAGAGAGCAGCAATCCCCCCTTCCGTTCAGATCTCGTGGTCGCCTGATGAAGTGGAGGTGGTCGGACCAAGCGTGCGACCTGAACCTCCTAGGGCCTCTGTTCCAGCTCGGGGGCAAGCAGCACCATCAAGGCATGTACATTCTTCAGGGAGAGAAAATCTTCCCATGGACGAGCTGCCATCAATCCTTCAAGAAACCAATCTGTAGTCGTTCAGCCAGGAGTACAACATCCGGCCCGATTCATATGAACTCATTAAGTTTCACGGTGATCTTCGAGCCGATCACTTCTTCAAGGAGAACGATATGATCATGGTATACGAAGAGCAATTAAAGGTCGGGCTGTGGTTCCCCCTCGATGACTTCTTCAAGGATGTTCTAAAATTTCACCAAGTGTGCATAGCCCAAGTTCACCCGAACTCATGGCGGATCCTAGTAGCCTTCAGAGGCCTTTGCTGAGCTAAAGGACTCAGCCCTACAGCTAAGGTGTTTGCCGAACTACATAGGCTGACTTGTCAAAAGGACGACGAGTATTGGTTCTTCCAGGCGAAACCACATTGTGGGCTTTTTACCGATCTGCCCTCCTACCTGAAGAAATGGAAGAATCGCTTCTTTATTCTGAGGAGCAAAATTCCGAATGGCTTTGAGGGTTTCCCTTGCAGCTGGCTGCACCAGGGCCCCTTACTTCCGAAGCGTATCACCCTGAATAGGGAAGAAGGCCTGATGGTGATGGAACTGAAAGATCAGGCGGCTAGAGAGAAGTTCTCTTGTTTGGATGCAGTGGCAGCTGAACTGCATCACTGGACAATGGAGTTAATCACTGGCGAAGATCGCGGGCTTCAGCTCTCTGACCTCGGCCTTGGTATTTTCTATATCTCTGATCTTTGGGCCTTAGCGATCTCACTGACCTCTTCTTTGTGCAGGTATGGCAAGCAGCAAGGCTTCCAAGGAGAGCCGAAAGCGGAAGAGGGAGGTCTCCCAGAAAGTGCAGGAGATGAAGCGTTCCGAGCTGCTTCAAATGCCTAGTCATGATCCCGGAGAGATGCAAGGAGGCTCGTCTCAAACCTCGGGACCACCGGTCATAAAAGTGGTCTGGTCTCCTCCTCGTCAAGAAAAGCCGCCTCCACCTCCTCCAGTTGCTTCAGGTGCAGAAGGGGGCCCTTCCCAACCTCCTGTGAGGACCCTTTCCTGCAGCACTCAAGTTCTGATCCACTCACTGGAGAAGAACCGGATTGTTCGGGAAAATCCGAGCTTGGCCAAGGTCTTGGGGGCCTCGATCTGCCTTCAAGAGGATCAGGATAGGTTATCCCCGAACAATCTTGATGACATCCTGACCCAGACAATGAGCCTGAACGTGGAGAGTTTAGTGAACTAGCACATTGTCCGGGAGAAGGCTCACCGTCTGAGTAAGGAGGTCGAGAAGATGAGTTACGAAGTGGCTTCCCTCCTATCCCAACTTTCATCCGCTTAGAACTACATATCTGAAATTGAGGGGCTAATGAATTTCTACGAGGATAAGCTGGCTGAGCAAGCTCAAGTTCTGACCGAGCGAGCTCATGTTCTTGAAGAAGTTTGGGCGCTCCGAGCCGGTGAAGTTGCTCACCTCACTGAGGAGCTCAAAGCAAAAGAAGAAGAGGCGGTGACAAGGGAGGCCGGCGCTTATGTGAACGCTCATAGGGATCTCTTAGCTGAGCTCAGGAAGCGATATCCCGAGGAGGACTTCTGTTGGATGGTAGATCTGGCTCCCCAGGATGAAGGTGAGGATAGTGAGGAGGAGGCTAAAGGTGAGAGAGGGAGCAAACAAAATGTAGACCAGGCTGGGGGTGATCCTCCAGCCGAATGACTTATATAAACTTAAAATGAAATGAAAGTTCCCCTTTTGTTCAATGATTGGATGTGATCGGAAAGTCTCTAAATTGCATAAGCACTTGATTTTCTGAGCATATTGGAACAACAACTAAAAGTGATTATTAATCTAAGTGTAAGAGGTCGAAAAACACAATAAGCATGAGATCGGCTAGGAACCAACGCTAAACGGGACTTGATTAAAATTGAAAATTTGACTTGAACACTTAAGATTGGGATTATCATTAAACCGGATCGAAACCTTAACTTTATTATTCCCAAACTTTTAAATGAGAGATCGGCAATAATACTGGTGGCACGAAGGCCTAATGTTGGTTCAATCTCGTTTGACAAGAAAGATCGGAAATATAATTGACTGATCAGCGGACTTGACAATTGGTTTGAGAGATCGGTGAGGCTTTAAATGATATGGGGACTTAGTATTGATTAGATTCCTTCTGAGGAGAGATCGGAAATATGGTTAGTTGGCAAAGGGAGACTCAGTGTTAGGGATCGGTTTCTAAGTTTATTGATTTCGGGGATCGGCCAAAATATGGTGTCGATAGCTGCCCCTCTTTACATAATTCCTTCTGAAAAAAATTTATGTGTAGGGATTATGTAAAGATTCAGACCCATATTTTGGACGATTAAAATTTGAAATTTGAAATTAAAGTCAGGAAACTAAAACCCACTTGGGTCGGCACCCTGAGGTTGGTAACAGGAAATTAAAATGCTAGAAAATTAAAATCAACTTAGATCGAGGAACCAGAGGTTGATTAACAGGAAATTTAAATGCAAGAAAATTAAAATCAACTTAGATTAAGGAACCAGAGGTTGATTGACAGGAAATTTAAATGCTGAAAAATTAAAATCAACTTAGATCAAGGAACCAGAGGTTGATTGACAGGAAATTTAAATGCTGAAAAATTAAAATCAACTTAGATAAAGGAACCAGAGGTTGATTAACAGGAAATTTAAATGCAAGAAAATTTAAAATCAACTTAGATCAAGGAACCAGAGGTTGATTAACAGGAAATTTAAATGCAGGAAAATTAAAATTAACTTAGATCAAGGAACCAGAGGTTGATTAACAGGAAATTTAAAATGCAGAATAATTAAAATTAACTTAGTTCAAGGAACCAGAGGTTGATTCACAGGAAATTTAAATGCAAGAAAATTAAAATCAACTTAGATCAAGGAACCAGAGGTTGATTCACAGGAAATTTAAATGCTGAGAATTAAAATCAACTTAGATCAAGGAACCAGAGGTTGATTGACAGGAAATTTAAATGCTGAAAATTAAAATCAATTTAGATCAAGGAACCAGAGGTTGATTGACAGGAAATTTAAATGCTGAAAAATTAAAATCAACTTACAAAGCAAGTCTAATCTTGACACGAGGAGTTCCTCCGCGACGAAGTGTACTTAACAGGATCCCGAAGGCCAATGATTTGTAACACCCTCCCGGTAACTACTCCGTACATCCTACTGTTCCGGTGACCGGTGTCGGTCCGGACAGCTAGAATGTCCGGAAAAATATTTAAACTAAAGTGAGGAACCATAATTAACTCAAATATTGATAAGAAAAATTTAGTAAAAATTTTAGAAATAAAATACAAACAAGTTAAACGAGCCAGTGCCCTAGCGATGGGTAACCGGAGGGAAGTTGCGGTTCTCGCAATGAGGAGCCCTAGACCCGGGGGAAAAATTATAAAATAATTTTTGGGACTCTAGAAAAGGGTTATTGAGGTTCCCATGGCATTAGAATGCCAAGAAAATACCTAGAAAAATTTTTCAATCGGTACAGACAATTTTGGCCCGTTGAGTCAAACGGAGGGCATTTTGGTCATTTCGCCTTCAGAGGTGATTTTTGGCCGACTTGTCCAGTTGAGTAAATAATTAATATGACATAAAATATGAATAAACATTACTAGAAATCAAATTGAAAATGAGTAGTGGAGGAAAGGAAAGAAAATGAGGAAAAAAGCTTAATTATGACATCATGGTGATGTCATTAAGAAAATTTGGACCAATCATAATTAAGCCATCCTTTGACTAATAAATAAAAAGACTAAATGAAGACTAAATAACTAAAAATTTCAGCAGCCCCTCCTCATTCCCTTACCAGCCGAAACCCTAGGGTACCCCAAACCACCATTGACAACCTAATCAAAGCTCAATTCCCTCCTTTATTTCACCCTAAAACCCATAAGTCCCTTCATCAAAAATTAATCCCACACCTAGACAAAGCTTTTGGCAGCCAAGAAAAGGAAGAAAAGTGAAGTTTAGGGGCTTGGAAAATTCTGCCACTTGAGGTTAGTGCTACAATTTCATTCTCCTTCTTTTAAATCCTAGTTAGAACATCATTTTGAGCTAAGAAATTTTAAGGAATTGAAGTAAATTACATGTGTTATGGTACCTTAAATTTTCGACAGCCCTATGGAAGTATGAGGTTGATTGTTTTAATAAAATTAGAGTGGCTAGAAATGATGGTTAAGGTATTAATATACATGGACATTAAACTAAGTATGTTAACTAAGGTTATGAGTAAATTTAGTTGGACATTAG
Source organism: Hevea brasiliensis (assembly GCF_030052815.1). NCBI lineage: Eukaryota > Viridiplantae > Streptophyta > Magnoliopsida > Malpighiales > Euphorbiaceae > Hevea > Hevea brasiliensis. The sequence continues at coordinate 54,342,184 of NC_079500.1, read as the reverse complement.
GGTTTGGAAAGGTGAAAATGTGACTTGGCTTAGGAAATTATTAGAGAACATTTTAATGGTCAATTAGTGACCATTTTAGGTAATTTGACCAACAAATGGACTGAAAAATAGGGTTCCAAAATGAGGTTGTAGGCTGCCCTAGGACAGCAGCATAGGGACTAAAAATTCAGTCCCTTTGCACTGCCATAACTTAGGCTGTGTTAGTCCAATTGGTGTTTGGCCAATTGGACATGAAACTAGGCTTATAATGGCACATTTTTGCTGAAGAAACCATGCCCAAAAGACCAAAGCAAGAGGACCAAAACTTGGCCCCAATCCGGATACCCTACAACTGGTTCTGCAGAATTGACCAAATGAACAGTAACTGTTCATTTGGCCATAACTCACTGTAGATTTGGTCAATTGACCTGAAATTTTTACAGCAACAAGTTAAGACATAGAAAAACAACTTTCATGAAGGAACCTACCCCAAATTATGGCCAGAACCTAACCCAAATGGCTATGGCAGTCACTGTTCATGCTACTGTAGATATGGTATTTTCTGCAGAATGCAAATCTGGCCAGCCTGGGTTTTTGGGCCATATCTGGAGCTACAAAACTCCAAATGGAGTTATTCAAAAAAAGAAATTCAACTAGACAAAATAAGGAATAACTTTCATGTTTTACATTTCTTCAACTTTCCACAGTAACAGTGTCCAATGGAACAGTGAAGTTGACTCACCAAAACTGAAAATTCTGCTTGTGTTGAGTTACACTTTGGAATGGTATTAACACTTAATGCCAACAAGTTTTAAACACCAAATGTGGTATGTTGGGGATGCCAAAGTCAATGTACACATTTTAATTCTAAAAGTCAACATTTTTGGTTGACCAATGATGAATAGTGACACCAAAAACTTGAAATTCACAAAGTGAAGAATTTAAAAGTTTCAAATGCCCTACTATACCTAACAAGATTGGTTTGGATAGTTTGGCATGCCAATAGGGTTCAGTTAGCAGTACTGCACATGGCGATATGCCATTCTGTGATTTCATGGCTTTTAGCCATTCTGACTTTGTATTGAGCTTTGGCCTTGTGCCTGATATATTTACTGACTTGTTGCATTGTTACACCGGGAGATGCATATGTGACCGATGGTGTGACGGCGAGGTACTTGATACCCGGTGCGGTTTACCGTTATCGATCCGATGCGTCTAGTGTAGGTTACTTGGGGCAACCAAATGAATAAAAGTGGACAAAGTAAATAATATACAAATACCAAGCAAATGAAACATATACATTCACTACACATTTAAATTCTTGCTATTTTCTTTTATTATATTATTGCACCACTAAGCATTATTGCTTAGCGCGTTGCTTTTGCCACGCGTAGGTACTGGAGATACCGATTGTGAGCCCAGTAGACCACAGACTGGGTGAGTCCATCCGGCAGTTCTGCTCAGTGTCCGTGTCACCTCACTACCTGCAGTGCATCTGTAGGGCACTAGGTGTCATTTTATCATTTTGTAATTAAATTTTTATTTTCTCATATGTATTTGGGATTATGTAATGTATTTTGAGGTTCATGTAAATAATAAAGATTTATGGTTATGTGTGGAAGTAATTTGATCTTTTCATTGTTATTTATATATATGAGAACCCTGAGAAATGGATGTTTGAGAAATGAAAAGGCTATTGAGAACTGAAATTGAGAAATATTATTGAGTTTTTGATATTGAGACTCTGTTGATGAATTGAAGTTGGGTTTGATTGAAAATTATTTGGAAGTGTTTTCACAGGTTCCGAAGAACGGTTTTCTCCATTTTTAGCCGGTACTCCGCCGGATTTTCTTTAAAATTTTCGGACCTTAAATGAATAATACTTTTGATAAATGGCTTAAATAAATTGTATTTCATAAATTATATGCAAAAGCATGATATAAATTAATTGAGGAATATTAGAGTGTGCCGGTACACCGTGTGGCATTACTTACTCGGGTATACTGTACACGGGTAAGGGGTGTCACATGATTAATGGAGGACGAGTTACAAGACTTAACCTACGACCTTATTTCTTCTGATGCCCCTTTTCTGTTCTTGACTTTCTTCTTATTTTACGAAAGCGCCCTTGCGGGTTTTCACTTTCCTTTCGCCCACTTGATTAGAAGCGCCCTTCCAGGTTTTCACCTCTATTTTTTTTTTTGCCATTCCCTGCAAATCTCATAGCAAAGTACGTGAGGTTATCAATTTTCAAATCCTAATCTTATGGAAAAATTTTAACTGATTAATAGCGCATTAGATAAAGAGATTGAAGAAGGACAATATTAAAGAGTGAGTATACGGGAAAGATAAAAGCAAAGTGAATAAAGTAAGACTTTATTATGGTTTTAAGAAACAAAGGTACAGTTTCAAAGAAAAAGGGTACAAGGATAGATCTCACACATTCCTTGTAGTTAGCTTTGAAGTCTCTTAACTGCCATTATTTCAAGTACTCTGAAGCCTCATGCCATGACGATTTATTTCCATTCTCGGTTTCATGTCCCCTTCCTTATTTCTCCCTTTTGGTTCTTGGGATGCCCTTCCGGGTTTTCACCCCTAGATTTTTATTTTGTTTTTGTTTTTTTTTTTTGTTTTTTTTTTAGCTCGCTCTTTCAGGACGCCCTTTCGGGTTTTCGTCCCTCACTTATTTTTCAGAAAGCGCCCTTCCAGGATTTTCGCCTTCTTTCGCACATTTTGCTAGGAGTGCCCTTTCGGGTTTTCACCCCTACCCCTTTTTTATGTTTTTTTTTTAGGCATAGTATCTCTTGACGGTGTCAGCATTCACAGGTCTTGGAAATTCTTCACCGTCCATGTGGGTCAAGATCAAGGCCCCACCAGAAAATGCTTTTTTAACCACATAGGGTCCCTCGTAGGTTGGTGACTATTTACCCCGGGGATCGTTTTGATTCGGAAGCACTTTCTTCAGGACTAGGTCCCCTAGTTGAAATTCACGTGGGGAACACCTTTGTTAAATGCCCTGGCCATTCTTCTTTGGTATAATTGCCCGTGACATGCCGCCGCTAGCCTCTTTTCATCTAGCAAATTTAATTAGTCCAACCTTGACTAGATCCATTCCGACTCATCAATCCCTGATTCTTTCAGAATTCTTAGAGAAGGAATTTCTACCTCAATAGGTAGTACAACTTCCATCCCGTAAACCAGTGAGTATGGGGTTGCCCCAGTTGATGTCCTTACAGAAGTCCGGTATGCGTAAAGGGTGTAGGGAAGCATATCATACCAATCCTTATAAGTGACTGTCATTTTTCGAATTATTCTTTTGAGATTTTTGTTTGCAGCTTCCACTGCTCCATTCATCTGGGGACGGTATGGTGAGGAATTGAGATGTCGGATTTTGTATTGATCACATAATCTCTGAATCTTCGGACCATTCAAATTCTTGGCGTTGTCAGTGACGATTTCATTGGGGAGGCCGTGTCGGCAGATGATATTATTTCTAAGGAACTTGAGAAATGTGTTCTGTGTAATGTGAGCATATGATGTTGCTTCGACCCATTTAGAAAAATAATCGATGGTCACCAGGATAAATCTATGCCCATTGGATGCCTTAGGCTTGATGGGACTAATCACTTCGATGCCCCACATTGCGAAAGGCCACGGTGAAACGAGGTTGAACAATTGGTGAGGCGGAACGTTTATCGGATCCGCGTAGATTTGACACTTATGGCACTTTCGAAAATACTCGACGCAATCCTTTTCCATGGTAGTCCAAAAATATCCTCGTCTCATGATTTGCTTAGCCATCATATGCCCATTGGCATGGGTTGCACAGTTTCCCTCATGAGTTTCGAAAAGGATTCTCTTCACCTTTTTTGCATCCACACATCTCAACAATTCGCCGTTGGAGCTCCTTTTGTATAGAATTTCTCCACTGGGGAAGTATCCCAATGCTAATTTCTGAATCATCCTCTTTTCGTTTTTGCTCACCCCTAAGGGGAATTCTCTGGTTCTGATGTAAAGCAGGATGTCATGGTACCAAGGTTTACCATCAGGTTCTTCTTCGATCATGAAGCAGTATGCCGGCTCACTCCTTACTTTAATCTTTAATACCTGAGTTGCCTGCCCTTCTTCCATTTGAGCCATAACAGCAGGGTGGCTAAGGCATCTGCAAATTGATTCTTGTCTCGACTAAGGTGAGTGAAAGAAATTTCTTCGAATTTCTTAATAAGCTTTAGTAAGTACTTCTGATATGGGATTCGCTTCGGATCCTTAGTTTGCCATTCTCCCTTGATTTGGTAAATGATCAGGGCTGAGTCTCCATATACCTCCAACTTTCTGACTTTCATTTTGATAGCAGCTTATAAACCCATCACATAAGCTTCGTATTCTGCGACGTTGTTGGTGCAATCAAATCTCAACTTGATAGCTATCTGGAAGTGTTTTCCATCCGGGGATACCAATACAGCTCCGATTCCACTACCAGACAAATTGAAAGCTCCGTCAAAATACATTTCCCATACATCAGCTGGCTTTTCTTCTCCACAGTCTACTTCATTAATATGCTCATCAGGGAACTCAAAATCCAGAGCTTCATAATCCTGGATAGGGTTTTCTACTAAGAGATCGGCGATCACGCTACCTTTGACTGCTTTCCGGGTCATATAGACAATGTCATATTGGGAGAGAATGACCCGCCATTTGGCCATCCTTCCTAGCACAAATGGGCTTTCGAATACATACTTAATAGGATCCATCTTGGAAATGAGCCATGTCTTGTGATTCAACATGTAGTGTTTGAGGCGATTTGCTGTCCAGGCTAACGCGCAGCAAGTTTTCTCTAGAAAAGAGTACCTTGACTCACAATCATTGAACTTTTTGCTCAGGTAATAAATAGCCCTCTCCTTTCGGCCGGTATCATCATGTTGCCCCAAAACACATCCCATTGAGCTTTGTTGGACTGCCATATACAGAATCAGCGGCCTTCCTGCCACCGGCGGAACCAATACTGGTGGGTTTGACAGGTACTGCTTGATTTTCTCAAAAGCCTCTTGACAAACTGAATCCCATTGAGTGGTGTTGTTCTTTCGGAGTAGTCTAAAAATAGGCTCAGCTTTAGCAGTGAGATTGGAAATAAACCTTGATATGTAGTTCAACTTCTCCAAGAAACTGCGCACCTCCCTTTCTGTTTTTAGGGATGGCATCTCTTGAATGGCTCGGACTTTGTCTGGATCAACTTCTATTCCCTTCTCGCTCACTATGAATCCCAATAATTTCCCAGATCTAGCTCCGAATATGCATTTGGCAGGGTTCAGTTTCAACTGATATTTCCTGAGTCTCTCGAATACTTTCCTCATCACCTGCACATGGCTCTCTTCTCCCCTGGACTTGATGATCATATCATCCACGTACACCTCCACTTCTTTATGCATCATATCGTGGAATAATGTGACCATAGCGCGTTGGTAGGTGGCTCCAGCATTCTTTAACCCGAATGGCATGACCTGATAACAAAATACCCCCCATTGAGTGATAAAAGCAGTTTTCTCCTTATCTTCCTCATCCATTGGGATTTGGTTGTACCCAGATGCCCCATCGATACACGAACACCTACCCAATCCCACAGCATTGTCTACTAACACATCAATGTGAGGGAGAGGGAAATCATCTTTCAAGCTTGCTTTATTAAGGTCCCTGTAATCGACGCACACCCTGACTCTCCCGTCCTTCTTCATGACCGGAACAACATTAGCTATCCATTGGGGATATTTGACCATTTCCAGAAACCCAGCATCATACTGTTTCTTGACCTCATCCCTAACTTTGAGCAGTGTATCAGGATTCATTCTTCTTAATTTCTGCTTTACCGGGATTGTCCCCGGAATTAGGGGAATTTTATGCGTCACTATATGAGGCTCCAAACCAATCATATCATCATAGCTCCAAGAAAATACGTCTAGGAATTCCTTGAGCAAACTGATCATATCTTCTAATTCTTCACTCTCCACAACCTTAAGTTCTCTTTTCACTTCTTCCGTTCCTAAGTTTACGGTGTGTGTTTCGTCTCCACAAGGCACTAGGGAAGGTTCATCTCTTTCATCTCTTTCTTTTGTGAGTTTCACCTCAGAATCACTTGAAGTAATGGCAGTTATGGGGATTTCAAAATTAACCAGAGGAATTTCTGAGTCTATTGAATTATTAGGTGTTAATTGATGAATGGTCCTGAATGAACGAAAATGGAATATATTATAAGGATGGATTTCAAAAGGAAAGAAAAAAAGAATTGGATATAAAATGCGCTATTAATTCATTAACATTTATGACATAAGAAAAGGGTCCATTTACAGTATTACACTTGTCACCATGGACAAAATGATCAACTGTAGATAACTAAAAGTACTTTACTCAAAATTAAGTACAGGGATGTCCTCTCATTGTCCAGCTTGTCCGTGTCTTGCCTCGCCTATCGGCGAGACTAGAGCCTCATACAAGGAATCCAGATGGATGACATCGATGGATGGTTCATCGGGTGATTCTTCAATCTCTGCTAGATTTTCAATGACCGGTTTAGTGAAGACCTCCGTGATTCTCGGGACTACCTTCATTTTCCCAGTTTTTTGATCAAATCTTTGATCCCGAAATCTATTCGTCGTCCAGAATCGCCCATCCATGAGGGCATCCTCCTCATAACCCAAACCACAACGGCCTACCTTCTGGATAGCCGGTATAGGTTCGACAATCCCTTGCAATGCGGTGCCTAACCCCTTGCCCTCTTCATACCCATTCCTTGACATCACCTTGGCTACCATAGCCATAGCCCCTTCATTTCTTGAGATGGTTTTTTGTAATTCGAGGGCCTGGAAAGAGCTTTCCAACGACTCCTCAGCAGCTTCCACATAAGGAAGTGATTGTGGCTTGGTGACCAATATGGCTTCTTTCCCTCTCACAGTGATGATTTTGCCGTCCATAATGTACTTTATCTTCTAGTGCAAAGTTGAAGGAACGGCATTCGCTGAATGGATCCAAGGCCTCCCCAGCAACATAGTGTAGGCAGGTTCGATGTTCATCACTTGGAATGTGACGTTGAAGGTGTATGCGCCAATTTGGAGGGGCAAGTCAATGTCTCCCAGCACTTCTCGTATATTTGAACGGTCAACCGGCAGCCTAGCCAAAGTGGCATTTGGCAGTACATTGAGCGCGGATCCATTATCAATAAGGACTTTGGCTACTATGCAACCTTTACATTTCACCGTCACATGCAGAGCTTTAGTGTGCGTTAAGCCTGCAGGGTCTATCTCTTCTTGCGAGAAAGTGATGAAACTGGATGCCTGAATTTATCCTACTATCTTCTCGAACTGCCCTGGTGTGATGTCGGGGTTCATAAAGGCCTGATCCAGAATTTTCTGCAAGGCTTGACGGTGCACCTCAGAGCTCAGAATTAGTGACAACAGTGAAATTCGAGCAGGTGTCTTTCTTAACTGTTCCACCACATCGTACTCACTTTGCTTTATTATTTGAAGCAACAACTCCTCCTTTTCTTTAGGTCCGGCAAGTTCTTCTCTCTCTGCTTTCTCAGCTTCCTCTTCCGTATTTTCTCGCTGTTCTCCCATTTTTACTTTCCCTTTCTTCTTTTCCTTTTCCTCAATTTGTAACACCTCCCACTTCTGGTTATAAACTCAACTTTTGGCTCAAGCGGGGATGATTTTGTGGCAGCGACGAGCTGAGGATTAGCTTGGGGAGTAGTACTGCTGGTAGGTCCGGCATAAGTCATTTTGAAATGTTCATGAGGAGTGAAGCACGATTTTGGAGGTGCCAAAGGTGAAGCAAGATTAGGAGCCAATGTACTGCTTGACGCTCCTTGGGTGAAAATTTGAAAGTTATAATTCCAAGGTATGGCATGGGTGTTTGTGACAGGGAGCTGAGGCGGGGTTCGGATGATTGTTACTGGTGGGGATGATACTAGGGGTGAGAAAGTGATTCTGTGATTAGGGGTAGAGGCGTTTTGGCCGAGTCGGGCTGTATTTACTCCGCCCTCCATCTTTGACTTTGCTTGGCATCTCAGAACTTTGAGGGACAGTAAGTTCTGAACCTCTTGCTTAAACTCTTCACAATTTTGCAGCTCGTGGTTAGCTGCCTTACCATGATAGGGGCATCCCGTCCTATCTTCAGGTTCTATTATTTGGGGGTGGAGGTAACCTTCCCTTACTGCCATTGTGAAAATTTCCCCAAAGTGAGGAATTAGTTGATCCACCTCCAAGGTCAACCCTTCTCCTTCCAATTCTATCATATTTGCACTATTGCCCGCACCATGATTGGGCAATGGGTTCGAGGTAACATTGGGGAGAGAACCATTCCCTTCAATTTTCAACCACCCATTCCTGATTAGGGCGTGCACCCTCCCCCTGAGTGCCCCACAGTTATCGGTTGAATGCCCTTGTGCCCCTCCATGATACTCACATCGGGCAGTGGCATCATACCACCTGGGGTACGGTGGCTGGATTGGGTCAAGGGGAATTGAGACTATTTGGTTTATACCGACAAGGTATCGGTATATTTCGCTAAGTGGCAGGGGTAAAGGTGGATCAGGATTTCTTGGTGGTCTCAAGTTATTTTGAGGTGGTCTAGGTTGAGTAGGTGGAGGAAGCGGCCTGGGTTGGTAATTTGTAGGTGGTGGATACTGTGGGCGTGGGTGAGGATAATTTGGGAAAGGGGGTGGAATGTTTGCAATGGTTTGGCCATGAGGGGGAGGGTATGGCCGGTAGTTATTTGGAGGTAATGAAGTTTGGGTGTTCTGACGGGTGATGGAATGCACATCACCCTCTTTCTTCTTGCCGAAACCGGCAATTTTCTTCGCAGGATTCTCAGTCAACTCCTGCAGTCGTCCCATACTTAAATTAGCTTCTATTCTCTCACCAGCTTGGATAATATCCAAGAAGCTGTTGGAGGTATTTTCTATCATCAGATTGAAATAAGGAGCCTTCAATGTCTCAATGAACAGGGAGCATAGGTCATTGTCAGTGACTGGAGGATATACTTCTGCAGCCTTCTCCCTCCATCTTTGGGCATATTCCTTGAAGCTTTCCCGATCTCCCTATACTAGGTTTTGGAGGTCCCTCCTTGTGGGGGCCACATCGTAATTAAATTTATACTGCTTCAGGAAAGCATATGCCAAATCTTTTCAGGAGCGCAGTTTGCTCCTGTCCAACTGAATGCACCATCTCAGGGATGCCCCGGAGAGGTTCTCATGGAAGAAGTGGACTAGAAGTCTGTCGTCTTCTGTCAGGGTGGACATTTTAGCAATGTAGGTGGCAAGGTGAATGCGGGGGTCTGAGTTCCCAGTGTACTTGTCGAAGTCCGGGATTTTGAACTTGGGCGGCACCACCACATCAGGAACCAATCTAAGTGACGCCACATCGACTGAACTATACATGTTCAGCCCCTCTATAGCTCTCAATCTCTCTTCTAGAGCAGACAGCTTCTCGTTTTCTCTCGTCTTATTTTCTCCTCCCACTGCAAGAGGTACTCCCCCTGTTGGGAAATGAGGGGCATAATGAATTGGAGGGATCTGGACTGAAGGGTATGGTTCGGTATTCGAGATAGCCGGATAATAGGAGAAAGGTGGTTCATTATTCAGTAGGGCCGGATTGACAGTGATTGTTGGATCCGGGATCGATGGCTGGAAAGTGAAAGAGGTTGAAGCATGGTAAGAATCAACCGTTGTAGGAGGTGGGGGAGGTAGTGGTAAGTTAGGGTCTGAAGCAGGCTTATTATGGGACATTTCCCTCATTACTCTGATAAGCTCCGAGACTTGATCTTTCAATTCGAAAACCTGCCCTTGTAGGTTCTGGACTTGTTTCTGGTCTTCCATTATCTTCTTTGTTCGTGATCTTGTTAAGTACACTCGTTTAGGTTGAACTGCGTGTCTGGTCAGGCTTGCTTTATTTGAAGCAATGTTGATTTTCTGTAGGGAGTAAAAAAACTTTTAATGAATTTTGAATTTCGTAAAAAAAAAATTAAAGGTTCTGGTTCGGACAAAGGATACAGTGGCATTTTAAAGCCAAAATAAAATCTGTGGAAGAATGATTTCATCAATTTTATCATGGCATCGTTCGATAGTCTGACTGTGAATGATTGGATTGAATGCGCATCTATGATACCTGTCCATATGGCACATCCAATTTTTCGCATAACCCTAGCGAGGGGGTTTCTACGGGAGTTATACTATTCATTCACAATTTTGCTAAACAATGGCCCAAAAGTTATTCCATTAACTGAATAATTCATACACAGCATTCTTTACATCGGCCTAGGCTCAGGGAGGTTCTTTATAATGTAATGACATTTTCTGAGATACTCATATAGCCTTTCTTCTTGTCTGGCAGGGTTGAACACTTTCAGAGCATACTCGGATTCAGGTAAGAGTTCTTGTTTCCCCTGTGCTATCATTCTCTCCAGCTGATCTATATTCTCTTTCAGCTCCTGATAGAGAGCGGCTTGTCTTTCTTTTTCCTTTCTTTCCTTAGCACATTCCTTCGGAATATCATTGATAAGCAGTGTTTGTTCCTTCAGTTCAAGCTTCTTCTTTTTGCTTTCTTGTTTATACTCTTCTACGAGTATCTCCTGGTATTTCATTTTTTCCTGAAGCTTGCTATTTTGTACTTCTGCTTCTTTTATTACGGCTTGGAGAGAGCTTTTTTCCTTTTCCCACCGTGTCTCTTGCTCTTTGAACCCCATCTTTTCGGTCCTTGCTTCCTTACTTTTCTTTTGAGGATCCGCTGTTGGTCCTCCAACTGCTTTATTTGTTCTTGCAGTTGCGAGTTTTCGGTGTCTGCCTTTTGTAGAGAGTCGGCCAAACGATCACCAGCTTCTTCTGAAAGGATGTTTTGGCGAGGGTTACTGCCTTCGAATTTGGTTGGCTCTGTAGTTAAGTGTTCTTGATCCCTGTCAGCCCTCCATTTAAGATAATCGCCCGTGGCACTTGGACCTTTAGATGACCTTTCCATCATAGTGATGTTTTCCCAGGATTTGCGAGCTATTTTCAACCCTTCCTCCTCCTTGAGCCCATGGTAGAAATGACCTCGGTGGTATTCTTCAATGTTGATTATGAACAGGGTTGAGCCGAATTGTCTCATTACTAATGTCGGAGTGTAACTTGTGTATCCAGTCACTCCGATTAGGGATACTGATTGATTATCCCCCATGCTGACCAAAATGGATTGACCCGACGTCCACAATTTCCTCCAACAGTAGTCATGGCTGCTGAAGCTCAAAATCCGTTCTTGCCACTGCAACTCATCCTTTGGGCTGATTACTAATCTGGTCATCTTTTCGATGAGAGGCTGGTCAAGGTACCAAGTCAATCCCTTTGTCTCTATAGGACACATCTGACTGATGATCCAGAGGTGCAACAATTGAGAACAACATTTAATGGACCCCTTGCCTTATTGTCTGCAGTAAGTAAGGGTTAAGAAAGTCTCGGCAAGAATTACTGGTACTGGATCGACCTTTTGTTTTTCTACTGCCCAGAGCATCTCTGCAACATTGCAGGTTATAATTCCCGAAGGTCCAGGGAATAAGATCAAGCCGTAGATCCCTAAAGCGAGCGTCAATGAAGCTTGATCCCACTGCTCATCTTGGATGTATTGATCCAACCACTTCTTTAGATAAGTCCAATACCATCCATGCGTGTTCCCTTTGACAGTTCCCTAGCCTTTGCTTCTTTCGATGGAATCCCCATCATATGTGCGAACCGTTTCCAGGTCTGCCTATGCTCGAGGTGTAAGTAAATCCGATTCTGCACCGCATAAGGAATTTCTAGCAATGCCTGATATTCTTCCATAGTGGGAGCAGTATCGATATCGTTGAAAGAGAACACCCCATACTTAGGATTCCAAACTGACAACATGGTCTTTAATGCCGGGACTTGAACTTTAACTCGTATCAAGGTTGCAATCCTCCTATGTCTCTTCTCAAATTATGCTTTGACCTGATCGGGAAATGACTTCCAACCATTTGCCAGACTATTGAGACTGTTCATTCTGACCTCAATTTTGCTCAGGTCTAATGGAGGTAATGAGCTAGTATCACTTTGTAGGGGCACTGAACTATGAGGCAGTTCGGGCCATGGTTTAGCACTCTGTTCTGATTTAAGAACTTCTTCTGCCAACTGACTCGAGGATGCCATGTTAAAAATGATGCTTATCCTTTTACAGACCTTATTTTGGTGATGCCTGCAGGAAAGACTTGTTAGCAGGATAAATTAAGGTAGTTTTGAATTATACTGTTGGCAAAGTGACACCTACACATTTATCAAAGTAGGAAAGTGTGTAGGTTTTCTTAATAGTATGATTCAAGATTACCCTCAAAAATAAAAACTAAATAAAACACAAGCAGAATAGGGTAAGAGTAAGTATGCCCCTTTTGTCCTAAAATAAGGAGAGTCCTAGTACCGGTTAGGTGCTACCTAATTGGATAGTTTTATCTTATGAGGTAGCTTGCTACGGCTTCCAACTATCGTGACAGTTTAGCTCAAGGTCTAATCTTCTAAAAGCCACAGGTTTCCAAATTGCCCCTCATCAGAACAAGAGAGCCCCATTCTATCCCCATGATATCGCTGAAAGTTCCACGGGTATCACAGTAGATAGAACGAGTTTCAATCTGAGCAGAAGCCTTCACGGACACTAACGGGGTAAAACCCACGGGTACCGCTACATGACCCCCTCCTACTTTCCTAAAAGGGTAAGAAAGCTCGGGTATAGGGCTGAAGTGTGTGAGGACATTATGTGAGTGTTCAGTGTGTGAAGGGACACCTTTACCTCTTCCCAATACAAGGGGATTTTTAATTTTCCTTTTTAGATGGAGAATGTTGTAGGATATAAAACAAAAATAAACAAAGCGGTTAGAGGAAATAACAAACATTAATAGACTAAGGTTTTCGAATTTCGTAAATTGTACCTATCTAAATATAATTCTAGTTTATAAGAACATAAAATTAAATCTGCTTTTGGACCTCTGGGTTAGGGTTGAAGAAAAGTCAAATATCCCCAGTGGAGTTGCCAAGCTGTCGCAAGGTGATTTGCGGTCGCCTGGACGAACCCTCACCGAAGTTGGAAAGAATGAGGAGTCGCCACTTTAATTTTGAGGGAAATTAAAGAAAACCATTTGTGAAATGCAAATTAAAATAAAACCACTTCGAATACAGAGATTCTAGGTTCAGGGTCCGTAAACGGGTGGGGAAGGTGTTAGGCACCCCACCTCGTCCCTCAATGAGGGTGAGCAGATTTAACCTTACGTTCTCTATAAATTAGAATCGATAGTTAGAGGGGTTCGAATGGAAATGTTAATCCTTTTGATAAAAAGGAATATTTGATTTTTCACTAATTCGGATTACCCAGATACATGAGTAAATGAGACAACCTTAGTGAATTGGTTTTGTGTTATGGTTTTCGTTTGTAGGATTACTTTGCATATTTATTAGAATTCGATTCGATAATCGGATAAGAACTCTCCTCCGATCTCTTTTAGATTAAGATTTCGATTGGAGATCTGATAAGAACTCTTCTCCGATCCTTTTTAGATATTTATGAGAATTTTTTTAGTGAGAATCGGATAAGAACTCTCCTCCGATCTCTTTTAAATATCTATTAAAATTTTGGTTGAGAATCGGATAAGAACTCTCCTTCGATCTCCCTTAAATATTTATTAGATTTTTAGCTTGAGAATCGGATAAGAACTCTTCTCCGATCTCTTTTGAATATTTATTAAAATTTTTGGATTGAGAATCGGATAAGAACTCTCCTCCGATCTCTTTTAAATATTTATTAAAATTTTTGGATTGAGAATCGGATAAGAACTCTCTTCCGATCTCCCTTAAATATTTATTAAAATTTTTGGATTGAGAATCGGATAAGAACTCTCCTCCGATCTCCCTTAAATATTTATTAAACTTTTAGCTTGAGAATCGGATAAGAACTCTCCTCCTATCTCTTTTAAATATTTATTAAAATTTTTGGATTGAGAATCGGATAAGAACTCTCCTCCGATCTCCCTTAAATATTTATTAAATTTTTAGCTTGAGAATCGGATAAGAACTTTTCCGACCTCTTGAAATCTGATTACATCTACACATCATAAGAGCCTAAGACTAAGGGTTATGGCATTCAAAGATGCTGGGGATCTGAATAAGGCTTCTTTTAACTCATTGGTACCTCGTGACTAGACAGGGGATACCAGACTGAATTTTACCGACCTCCTATGTGGTCGCCTTACCAGTATCTTTTGACAGGCGATACCTGATCTGTTCCATTTGCTTATCTGAGATTTGGTTTTATTCCGCCTTATGACGTCTTAACCAATTGTCTTCTGTGTTAGTCTAGTGATTCAACTTTACTATTTTCCTGACTTATTATTCAGACCTTTTATTATTTTAAAGAAACTCTTAAGATACAGTTACCTACATTTTATCCAACTATTTATACGCTACTCGGGACTAGAACACTTGCATTTAGAAGTAACAAAGATTAACAAAAAGAATGGACTACTTAACAAAGAAGAAAACTCGAGAATAACCTTCTTCGCATTTTTTAACGCAATATAAACTTGGTGAAAATTACAAACATAAAAACAAAGGAAATACGTAAAATAAAAATGAGCACTTGATAAAGCAGCGATATAAGCACTCACCTGTAGGGAGCCGAATCTATTGAACTAACTACGGAATCACAAAACATAATAGGACTGCGGGCTGATATCCTGAGGGCTAGGGTTCGCTTTGAAATGAAGGATACTTCACTAAAATGCAGTCAGGTCAAAATAATAACCGAGTTTGAATGAAGTTGAGCTTAGGCAACGGGAGTGGAAACAAAGAAAACAAAGAACTGAAAGTGAGAGTGTCACAGGATAATGAACGAACTGAAAATGGAGAGTTTCAGTATTCAAAAATCCCTTTGCAAGAAAATACCTCAGAAAACTGGTTTCTAAAGTTTTTCTTATGAAAGCTTAAAAATAGCAGAGTAACAAACTGAATTAAGTTTCTGAGTCCTTCCGCTATAGTCACCACATTTTTCTTCTCGTCCTCCTTTGAACAGTTTTCATGCAGGTATTTATAGGGACTGGGAGCTCCCCATGAAGGGTCAGGATTCATTTTGAGGGAGATGGAAGGTTTGGATTTTAAAGGACATAATTGGACACTTGGGAATTAAAGAGAATCAGGATGAATGGCCGAGATCCTTTTCAGAAATTTTTGTCCTTTTTCTTTTCTAATCTGACGGCTTGAATTTTCTTGTCTAGGGCGATTCGAGGGCTGGGAATAAAAGGCGTCAGTCTTGTCATCTTCTTCTTTAAACCAAGGGCTCCGGGCTCGTCCTTACAAGTAAGACCAACGGTGGAGATTGGGATGTACAGCACTGTCATGACATACTCCGGCACATGTCAGTAATGCGGGCGATTCTGGGGCGTGCGGTGGAGATTTCGTCTGCAACGCTTTAACTACTTCGGCTCTGATTATGACGACAGTTAGCAGAAGTTGTCTTATTCCCTTTGTTTTTCGACCTCCCCTCCCTTCCAATCTTTCTAACATGATCCTTTTCCGCTATCTCATGCCGGGCTCCCCTCTTCCGACCTCTCCAACTCCGATCTTCTCCTTCATTCGGGTCCGATTCAGTCAAAGCATTTATTCCTTTGATTTCCGAGGCATCTACTTCGTTTTCTGCTCGTAATAAATGCTTAGATTTTCCCTATATATATACCTTCAATGGGAAAGCCCTCCGCATTTGATTTTCTCCTCTTCCTTCTCACATTTCCTGTTCTAACTGCTCCGACAATAGTCCTGGCCATGATAGTGGCCTTTGATCTTTTTCCGATTGTCCTTTTTATTCCCCGACTGAAAATTTACGATCCCGGTGATCGAGAAATTATGATAACCTCATTTGATGATAGTGGGAGAACCGGACTAATTTGCCAACCTGGATCGAGGACTTCGATCGTGTCGATCTCGAATCGTTCGACCGATATAATCGTGAGCCCGATTTGGCGAAAGGCGCTAATATTCCCCTTAACATTGGTGACTGACCCTTGAAGTTCATTCGGCTTCTCACCACATTGGGTGTCCCGACAACAGCTCGGTTCCGAGTAATAACATTGATGATGACCTCTCTCATCTTCATGAGAGTCATAATCCCCGCATCTAAGCTGTACATCTGTCTGATGTCGATGGCTGGCCTAACACATCTTTTGATTTAGCCACGAGACTAGGCTTTGACATAGGTCTTTATTAGATGGGATGTACTACCGATCTCTAGAGATCACCCCTACGATGTAATCAGACCTTCAATGTAATCCGATCTCTAGAGATCGTCCAAATGATGTAATTTGACTTTTAATGTAATCCGATCTCTAGAGATCGCCCAAATGATGTAATTCGACCTTTTTGGAAATAAAATTTTATTTTGACAACTATCATTTTTATTATTATTGCATTGACTATTTTTCAATCTTTGATGTGTTTATCCGATCCGGTTCCTAACTGAACAACCCTTAACCGATCTGCCTTAATTCACCGATCTGTAACTAGCTGATCTCTTTTATTATGGAATTTCTGGAATATTCGTGAGACGTGTCAGAAAAAGTTGGTGAATCCCGCTAACCGATGCACCGCCTGGAACACTGTGAGCATTAAATGCTCAGACGGGTATAAATAGGGGATGGGTCAGCCAGTTGCTCTCTTATGTCATTTTCAGCATCCCGCGAGCGATTCCAAAATTCTCTCGATTTTTCAAGTTCTTCCGACACCGATCAAACTCCGGTAAGGGTTTTGATCCTTCTTTTAGTTTAAATTCTCTATTTCCTTTGAAAATGAGCGTGTAGTCGAGAGGCGGCAAGCCCCCTTCATTCGAGATCTCATGGTCGTCTGATGAAGTGGAGGTGGTCGGACCAAGCGTGCAACCTGAACCTCCTAGGGCCTCTGTTCCAGCTCGGGGGCAAGCAGCACCATCAATGCATGTACATTCTTCAGGGAGAGAAAATCTTCCCATGGACGAGCTGCCATCAATCCTTCAAGAAACCAATCTGCAGTCGTTCAGCCAGAAGTACAACATCCGGCCTGATTCATACGAACTCATTAAGTGTCACGGTGATCTTTGAGCTGATCACTTCTTCGAGGAGAGCGATATGATCATGGTATACGAAGAGCAATTAAAGGCCGGGCTGCGATTCCCCCTTGATGACTTCTTCAAGGAAGTTTTAAAATTTCACTAGGTGTGCATAGGCCAAGTTCACCCGAACTCATGGCGGATCCTAGTAGCCTTCAGAGGCCTTTGCCGAGCCAAAGGACTCAGCCCTACAGCTAAGGTGTTTGCCGAACTACATAGGCTGACTCATCGAAAGGACGATGAGTATTGGTTCTTCTAGGTGAAACCACATTGTGGGCTTTTTACCGATCTGCTCTCCTCCCTGAAGAATTGAAAGAATCGCTTCTTTATTCTGAGGAGCGAAATTCCGAATGGCTTTGAGGGTTTCCCTCGCAGCTGGCTGCACCAGGGCCCCTTACTTTCGAAGCGCATCACCTTAAATAGGGAAGAAGGCCTGATGGTGATGGAACTAAAAGATCAGGTAGCCAGAGAAAAGTTCTCTTGCTTGGATGTAGTGATAGCCGAACTGCATCACTTAACAATGGAGTTGATCACTGGCGAAGATCGCGAGCTTCAGCTCTCTGACCTCGGCCTCGGTATTTTCTATATCTCTGATCTTTGGGCCTTAGCGATCTCACTGACCTCTTCTTTGTGC
The DNA here is from genome assembly GCF_030052815.1 of Hevea brasiliensis. Taxonomy (NCBI): domain Eukaryota; kingdom Viridiplantae; phylum Streptophyta; class Magnoliopsida; order Malpighiales; family Euphorbiaceae; genus Hevea; species Hevea brasiliensis. The sequence continues at coordinate 54,324,430 of NC_079500.1, read as the reverse complement.
AGGCATAGCAAGCGGCGAGGCTTCCAAGGAGAGCCGAAAGCGGAAGAGGGAGCTCTCCCGGAAAGTGCGGGAGATGAAGCATTTCAAGCTGCTTCAAACGCCCAGTCATGATCCCGGAGAGATGCAAGGAGGCTCGTCTCAACCCTCGGGATCGCCGGACATAGAAGTGGTCCGGTCTCCTCCTCGTTAAGAAGAGCTGCCTCCACCTCCTCTAGTCGCTTCGAGTGTGGAAGGGTGCCCTTCCCAACCTCCTGTGAGGACCCTTTCCCGCGGCGCTCAAGTTCTGATCCACTCGCTGGAGAAGAACCGGACTGTTCGGGAAAATCCAGGCTTAGCCAAGGTCTTGGGGGCCTCGATCTGCCTTCAAGAGTATCGGGATAGGTTATCCCCGAACAATCTTGATGACATTCTGACCCGAACAATGAGCCTGAACGTGGAGAGTTTAGTGAACCAGCACATTGTCCGGGAGAAGGCTCACCGTCTGAGTAAGGAGGTCGAGAAGATGGGTCACAAAGTGGCTTCCCTCCGATCCCAACTTTCATCCGCTCAGAACTACATATCTGAAATTGAGGGGCGAATGAAGTTCTATAAGGATAAGCTGGCCGAGCAAGCTCAAGTTCTGGCCGAGCGAGCACATGTTCTTGAAGAAGTTCGGGCGCTCCGAGCCGGTGAAGTTGCTCACCTCACTGAGGAGCTCAAAGTAAAAGAAGAAGAGGCGGTGACAAGGGAGGCTGGCGCTTATGTGAACGCTCATAGGGATCTCTTAGCCGAGCTCAGGAAGCGATATCCCGAGGAGGACTTCTCTTGGATGGTAAATCTGGCTCCCCAGGACGAAGGTGAGGATAGTGAGGAGGAGGCTGAAGGTGAGAGAGGGAGCGAACAAAATGTAGACTAGGCTGGGGGTGATCCTCCACCCGAATGACTTGTATAAACTTGAAATGAAATGAAAGTTCCCCTTTTGTTCTATGATTGGATGTGATCGGAAAGTCTCTAAATTGCATAAGCACTTGATTGTCTGAGCATATTGGAACAACAACTAAAAGTGATTATTAATCTAAGTGTAAGAGGTCGGAAAACACAATAAGCATGAGATCGGCTGGGAACCAACGCTAAACGGGACTTGATTAAAATTAGAAATTTGACTTGAACACTTAAGATTGGGATCATCATTAAACCGGATCGAAACCTTAACTTTATTATTCCCAAACTTTTAAATGAGAGATCGGCAATAAGACTAGTGGCACGAAGGCCTAATGTTGGTTCAATCTCGTTTGACAAGAAAGATTGGAAATATAATTGACTGATCAGGGGACTTGACATTTGGTTTGAGAGATCGGTGAGGCTTTAAATGATATGGGGACTTAGTATTGATTAGATTCCTTCTGAGGAGAGATCGGAAATATGGTTAGTTGGCAAAGGGAGACTCAGTGTTAGGGATCAGTTTCTAAGTTTATTGATTTCGGGGATTGGCCAAAATATGGTGTCGACAGGACCTATGTTTCCCTTGCAAATAGAATAATAATACTTTTCACAATAAATGGCACATGAGAGGGAATAGTGTGAATTATAAATACTTAGTCTGCAAAACACCTCTTGAATTGTGAATGATAATTCACATAAATAGAGTAAAGAATAAATAAATCACATGAATGTGTAAATGGAACATTTGTTCCCATCATAAGAGAAAGGAAAAATGCTTTGAGTACAAATAGTACATGAAATCAATTGATGTGAATTGTAATCAACATGAATGATATGATGAATGCATAAATTATGTAGAGATGTAATTTGGAAATTTATGCTTCCACCATGAATAGGATTCAAAATGTTATAAAATATAAATAGAAAGTATAATGAAATAATAAAACATATGAATACTTAATGGTACTAATGTGCCCATGTATTACCTAGACTCGTGTGCCAGATTGGATAGATTGGCATGCTAATAGGGGATTGATTTAGCAGTACTGCGTAAGGCTTTATACCCTTTATTAAGGCTTTATGCACGTTTTTAAGGCTTTATGCCTGCATTTATGGCTTATATGCTTGATTATATGTTACTATGGCTTCTTAGCCATATTGATTGCATACAGGGTTGACATTATGCATCCCATGGTATGACGGCCTGAGGCACCACAATGTCCAGTGTTAGCTATATTGATTGCATATGTGGTTGACCTTATGCATCCCATAGTATGACAGCCCGAGGCACCACGGTGTTCAGTGCTAGGGACCCGTGTATCCAGTCCAGTCAGCCTGTCATAGGTTACTTGGGCAGTGAAATAAGTTAAGAATATTAGAAATTAAATAAATAAGTGAGAAAGATCTAAAGTAAACTAGATTGGTTCTAAAAATTTATTTATTATGAAATGATCCAAAACACATAGAAAATGTTAAGTGAAGCGAAAATGTTAAGTAAAGCAATGAAAAGGCTAGAAGAATAAGTATAACTTAAATAATTATTACAAATGCATCTTCTATAATAATATGAATATAAATTCAATATTTTTATTAATTTTGTGTATTGTATATTATTATTGTAAACTTATGAAATAAGTGCTTCCAAAAAACAACAAAAATGACAAAAGATATTTAATATCAAAAATTTCATATGAAATCAAAATAATTCTTGATTTCACAAATTATGCTATATTTTTATCTTATTTGTATATATTATTTTCTTGTTATATTATTGTACCACTAAGCAGAAATGCTTAATGCGATGGATTGTTTCCTTATATAGGTACTGAAGATAAAGCCTAGTGGATATTAGATTGGGATTTTGGAGTTCGGATCAACAAAAGTGTCCAGGGTGTCACCTCCCCAGCAATGCATGTAAATAGGGCCCATATAGGTCATATTAATGTATTTTATACATTATAAATATTTATTATGTTGTAATGTAAATTATAAAATTATATTTAATATGTATATGATGTAAATTAATAAATTAACTATTTCATATGTAATGAGGGTTGTAAGCTGTTATAAATCAAAATGGATGAAATTTTTGAAATTGTGATGAAAAACATGAATTGAAATTTATGAGATGATATTTGAAATTATGGAAATGATAATGTTGAGAAATGATATTTGTGATAATGAGTTGAAATTATTTGGTTATGATGAATATGGATGAGATTATTATTGAAAAATATTGTTAAAATTTTTAAACAAGTGAATAGTGAAACACGTCAAACAATAATAAAATATGAGAAACTCCGTTAGTTTCTCACTTGGATATAATTGATTTTAAAATATAACGAAATTAAAATTATTAAAGAAATAAAGTAAGATAAGATAAGGTGCTTCGGCACTGAAATGTGGCACGTCTTGCTCGGCTACACTATAGACGGGTAAGGGGAGTTACATCTATAGTCCCTAATTGATATATCAATCAATCCAACTCATACACATGTGTCTAGGCATACAAGGGCAATTTTAACATCTTTATACTTATTATTTCATTTCATGTGTTATTCATGCTCATAGCATTAGTACATTATTCATGGTGGGAACATAAGTCCCAATGACTTGTTCATGTAGTTCATGTGATCATTATACCATTTACATCATGTTATTTACATATTTCAAGTCATTTGGGAAAGATTCATAATTTCTAGAATTGGGGTTGTAAATTTCCCTAGCAATTTGGCCAAGATGCAAAATCTATTTGGCCACACTTCCTTCATGGAAGTTATTCTTTTATGTCTTAAATTTATTTAACTTTTTCAATTATTCAATTTCAAGTTTTGTAGCTCTAGTTATGGCTAATTTACCAAATACTGTTCTAGGGTATTAACCTTGCACTTTCCATGTTACCAGAAATTCAACTCAACAAGTTTTTGCAACTAGATTCTAAGCACCTTAGGCTCAAAATTGGCTTTAGGTCACTAAAACAAAGTTTTAGATCTTTTTCTTAGCTTTCCAAATCTTTTTGATTCACTTCATTTGGAGTTTTTTAGGAGAAGTTATGACCTGTTAATTATCCAGAGGTCATGAGGTAAGTCTGCTGGATTTCAGAATTTCCAACTTTGTCACTACTAAATTTTCCTAACAATTTCTCTAAGTTGCCTTAAGTTCTGGGTTCTGGTCAAAAGAGAAAAGTTTTAGTTCTATGTCTTATGAAAATTTTAGCTTTAGAATCATTGCATTTTCAGTTTTATAGCTTGAGTTATGTCATTTTTGCCAAAACTGGTTGGATAGCTAAATGTCCAGGATTTCAGGTTTTGGTCCAGAATCAGGATAGGTTTTATGTACTGAATTTGTCTAGCAATTTGGTTGAGTTAAGTTCATAATTTAGCTCTAAGTTCTTCATATGAAATGTTCTCCTATGTCTCAGGTTTCCATAAGTTCAAGAATAAGATCAATTGGAATTTTCTATAGTAAGTTATGCTCATTCTAAATTGTACTGTTCATTTGGTCAATTTCAAAATTTCCAGTTTTATCTTTCCAGATTTCAACCTTAGTTTAGGTATTTTCTAGCCATCTTTAGGTCAAGTGCTCTTTATGGAAATTGTAGTATATAGTCTTATCTTTCATTTGCCTTTGGTTTCACCTCAATTGAAATTATATAGCCCAAATTATAACTATTTTACCAACCCTGGTTCACAGATATAGCATCTTGTGATTTCCAGGTTTCTAGGTTTTCTAGGTTTTTTGGTTCAGTATTTCAATTCCAATTCAAGGGTCTTACCTTCAGAATTTGAGTAATGTCTCTAAAATCAAATTTGTAGGTCTATGTCTTAGCTTTCCAGATTATTTTGAATCATCTCATTTGGAGTTCTACAGAGAAAGTTATGCCCTATTTTCTACACTGTCATCACAAGGCAATTTACTAGAGTTTCAGGGAATTCTAGTTTCAACACTTCTGATTTTCTCAAAATTTTCAACCAAGTTACTCTAGGATTTTGGTCCAAGTCAAAACACAACAATTGTAGATTTATGTCTTATATTTAATTTGGTATAAATTTCACTTCATTCAGAGTTGTATAACTCAAGTTATAGGTAATTAAGTTCATTGGACTCAAGCTGTCTAGAATTCGAATTTCACACACACCTCCACAATCAGTCCATACTTCCATCAATTCATCAATATATCCTCAACAATGATTCATCCAAAGTTCATAATACATAATTAATCATAATAATTGGGGCATAAATCAGAAAATCCCTAAATATACTAAACCCTAACAGAAAATTTCAGAACTTCAAAATTAAGAGGGAATCATAGCACTAACCTCACTTGCCCAATTCTTCAAGCTTCTAAATCTTCAATTTCTCTTCTTCTTTTTACTCCTAATTGTCGCAATGGATTTTGCGGTCGCCTGGACGATCACTCACCGAAGTGGGAAAGAGTGAGGAGTCGCCACCTTAGTTTTGAGGGAAACTAAAGAAAACCATTTGAGAAGTTAAATTAAAAATGAAACCACTTCAAAACAGAGATTCTAAGTTCGGGGTCCGTAAACGGGTGGGGAAGGTGTTAGGCACCCCACCTAGTCCCTTAATAAGGGTAAGTAGATTTAATTCTGCGTCCTTTATAAATTAGTTAGGAAGGCTTAAACGGCAATGTTAATCCTTTTGGTAGAAGGAATATTTGATTTTTCACTAAATTTGGATCACCCAGATACATAAGTAAATGAGACAACCTTAGTGAACGGGTGTGAGAATCGGATAAGAACTCTCCTCCGATCTCTTTTAAGTTGTTTATTAAAATTTTGAGGGGAGACCGGATAAGAACCCTCCTCCGATCTCCTTTAGAGTTATTTATTAAAATTTTGGGGGGGAGACCGGATAAGAACCCTCCTCCGATCTCTTTTAAGTTATTTATTAAACTTTTGAGGGGAGACCGGATAAGAACCCTCCTCCGATCTCCTTTAGAGTTATTTATTAATGTTTTGAGTTGAGACCGGATAAGAACTCTCCTCCGATCCCTATTTAATGTTTGTTAAAATTTTGAAGGGAGACCGGATAAGAACTCTCCTCCGATCTCTTTTTACGTTTATTAAAATTTTGGATTGAGACCGGACAAGAACTCTCTTCCGATCTCTTTCAGATTAACAGGAGCCTGGAAGGGATTTCTCCGATCTCCCGGATTTTTTTAATTTCAACTATATGACATAAGAACTTAAAACTAAGGATTCTGGCGTTCTAAGATGCTGGGGATAAGGCTTCTCGACACCTTTTGACTAGATAGGGAAAACTAGACTTAATTTACCGACCATCCATGCGTTCATTTTACCAATATCTATTAATGACCGATCTACTCTGTTTCGTTTACTTTGGTCTTATTCCACTTTATGACATCTTTGTCGAATTGCTGTTTACGTCGGCCTAATAGTTTGGCTATCTTCCTGACGTGTTATTCATGTTCTCTTTTTTAAAAGAGACCCCTAAGTTGCAGTTACCTACGTTTACCCAACCATTTACATATTACTAGGAGTTAGAAAACTTGCTTTCAGAAATGACGGAGATCAATAAAATGAACTGATCACTAAAAGATGATTTGGGAGTGACTTTCTTTGGGGATTGCTTGTGCAGAAGTGACCTTGAAGAAAATAGTAGACGTAAGAAGAACAAGGAAAATGCGGAAAATAAACGTAGATACTTAATAAAACAGTAGCATGAACTCTTACAATAACATTTTTCTTGGGTTCTCTTGTACAAAATAACCTTGAAGAAAGTTGCGGATGTATGAAGAACAAAGAAAGTGTGGAAAATAACGTAAACAGCAATATGGACTCTTACCTGTGAGGAACCGGATCTACTAAAATAGTTATGGGGTGGCAAACAGGGATAAGACAGTGGACCGATTAGCCTGAGGGCGGTGTTCTTCGTGAACTGGAGAGTACTTAGCTAAAATGCAATCAGATCAAAAGAAACGAGTGATATTGAGCTTGGACAGTGAAAACAGAGATAATAAAAGGCAGAAAGTGAGAGTATGACCAGATAATGAACAAACTGGAAATGTAGAATTCCAGTATTCAGAATCTCTTCAAGAAAACACTTCAGAAAACTAGTTTCAAAAGTCTTTTTGCTCGATACTTCTAAATAGCAGAGTAACAAACTAAATGAACTTTCAGAGTTCCTCTGCTATAATAACAACCTCTTGTCTATTTTTCCCGTCCGTCCCTTGAAGAATTTTTATGCAGGTATTTATAGGAATCGGGTTCTCTTCGTGAAGGGTCAGGATTGATTTTGAGGAAGATGGAGGGTCAAGATTTCGAAGGACATGATCGGAGGTTCAGGAATTAAAGAGAATCAAAATGAATGGTTGAGATCACTCTTCATAATATTTGTCCTTTTCTTCTTTCCATCCGACGGTCCCAAATTTCCTTGTCCGGAACGATCTGAGGGCTAAGAGCGAAAGACGCTGGTATTGTCGTCTTCTCTCTTGATCTAAGGGTTCCGGGTTTGTCCTTACAAGTAGGATCAACGGTGGAGATTGGAATGTACAAGACTGTCATGACATACCCTGGCACCTGTCAGTATTGCGGGCGATTCTTAGGCGTGCGGTGGAGATCTCGTCTGCAACGCCTTAACTACCTCGGCTCTGATTCTGACGACGGTTATTGGAATTTGTCTTATTCTATTTGCCTACCGATCCCTCCTCTTTCTGATCTCTTTCACATGTTCTTTCTGACCTTTCATGCTGGTCTCCCACCTTCCGATCTATTATTCCGATCTCTCCTTTTCTCTGGTTCGGTCTGGTCAAAGCATTAATTGTCCTTGATTCCCGGCCCGCCGCTTTCTCGCTTAGCAATAAATGCTCATTTTCCCTATATATACCCCGTCGACGAGACATTTTCTTCATCCGACTTTCCTCTCTTCCTTTCTTACTTACCTGTTTCTAGCCGCCCGTGGAAGTTCGCTATAATCGTGGCTTTGATCTTTTCCGATGGACTCCTTTACTCACCGATCGAAAATTTACGATCCTTGATCGCATGACCTTAACTTACGATGGTGAGAGAACTGGATTTGACCGATCTGTATTGCGGACCTCGGTTGTACCGATCTCGAGTCGCTTCAACTGAGTTCATTCGGCTTCTCATCGCATTGGGTGTTCCGACAGCATCTTTCCTCCACATTGGGTGTTCCGATAGTGGGTCAGTTTCGAATGGTAACATCGGTGACGATGTCTCTCATCTTCATGGGAGTCATAGTCACCCCATCTAAGCTGTACATCTATCCGATGTCAATAGCCGGTCTCCTGGTCAAACACGTCTTCTGACTCAGCCACGAGACTAGGCTTTGACATAGGCTTTTTAGATAGGATGTTCCACCGGTCTCTAGAGATCGCCCAAATGATGTAATCCTTCAATGTAATCAGATCTCTAGAGATCGCCCAAATGATGTAATTAGACCTTTATCATAATTCGATCCCTAGAGATCGCCCAAATGATGTAATCCGAACTTTTGGAAATAAAAATCTTGTTCCTCCAATTATTGCCTTATTTGATTATTTGCTGATCTCTGATATATTTGTCCGATTTGGATTCTAACAAAACGACTCTTAACTGATCTTTTATTCAAAATATTCAACTTATTATGCCGACCTCTACTTAACCGATCTTCTTAGGATGTTCGAGAGACGTGTCAGAACAGCTGGCAGCTCACGTTAACCGATGGACTGCATGGAACTTCGTGAGCATTTAATGCTTGGACTAGTATAAATAGGGGTAAGGGGCTAGCCGGTTCTCTCATTCCGTTTTCAGCTTCTTTGCTTTCAACTTCGAAGTTCTCTCATTTTCTCCGCTTCTTCCGACGCCATCGACTCGGTAAGGGCTTTGATCTTCTTTTTAGTTTAAGTTCTTTGTTTCTTTTGAAAATGAGCGGTGCCGAAGGTCAGAGAGCGGCGAGTCCTCCTTCCATTCAGTTCTCATGGTCTTCCGATGAAGAAGAGGTAGTCGGGCCAAGCACGCAGCCTAAACCCCCTAGGGTCTCTCGCCTGTGCCTGGGGCGGTCATACCATCAAGGCTTGCACCTACTTTAAGGAGAGAGACCCTTCCTATAGACGAGCTTCCGTCGGTTCTTCGAGAATCCGATCTGCAATCGTTTGTTTAAGAATACAATATTTGTCCTGATTCATATGAGCTGATCAAGTGCCATGGCGATCTTTGTGTCGATCATTCTTTTGAAGAGGATGACATGGTTATGGTGTACGAGGAACAGTTAAAGGCCGGTCTGAGGTTCCCTCTAGACGATTTCTATAAGGAGGTCCTAAAACTTCACCGAGCATCCATTGTTCAAATTCACCCCAACTCGTGGCGGATCTGGTAGCTTTCCGAGGTCTATGCCGAGCTAAGGGAATCGGACTCACGGCTAAGGTGTTCGCCGAGCTGCACAGACTAACTCGCCGAAAGGATGACGAACACTGGTTCTTTCAGGCGAAGCCTCATTGCGGGCTCTTTTCCAATCTGCCCTCATCCCTTAAGAATTGGAAGAACCGGTTCTTCATTTTGAGGAGTAAAGATCCGAGCTGCTTTGAGGACTTTCCTCGTAGCTGGTGGTACCAGGGGGCCTCGCTCAAGCACATTACCCCGAGTCAAGAGGAAAGCTTAATAGTGATGGATCTCAAGAGTCGCCGCCACTCTAAAATATTCTGCCCAAATGCGGTGATCGCCGAATCGCACCATTGGACCATGCACTAATCACGGCCGAGATCGCGAACTTCCGCTCTCGACCGGCATTGGTATTTTCTATATCTCGCTTCAGGACCTTAGCGATCTCACTAACCTCTTTTACGTGCGTGTATGGCGGGCGGTGAGGGTTCTAAGAAGCGAAGAAGGACAAAGAGATCTCCTGAAGATAAAGGAGATGAAGCGTCGAACGACTTCAAATGCCCTGGCCACGAACTGGGAGATACAGAGAGACCCGCCAACCTTTGATTTGCCGATCCGAAGCTGTCCGATCACCTCCTCGAGCGGTAGAGCATCCTCCACCTCTCCCTATTGGTCCAAGTACAGAAAGGGGTCCTTCTCAATCTTCTGGGAGGGCCTCTTCTCGTGGTGCTCAAATCGATCGACTCCTTGAAGAATAACCGATCGTTAGGGAGAACCCCGATTTTGCCAAAGTCCCGGGTCTACCATCTTCTTTCAGAGGATCGGACAGTTATCCGGAATGGTCTCGATGATATCTTGACTCGATCCATGAGCTTGAATGTGGAGTGTCCGTGAACTGCACCATGGTTCGGAAAAGATTCGTCGGGTAAGGAGATCGAAGAAAAATCAGAATTGGCTTCCTCCGATCCCAACTCTCATCCGCCGGATTATATATCTCAAGTTGAGGGATGGGCAAAGTTCCATGAAGACAGGCTGGCCGAACAGAATCATATTTTGGCTGAGAGGGAACGTGCTCTTGGGGAAGTCCATGCACTTCACGCCAACGGTTGCCGCCAGTCGCCTAACTCATCGAAGAGCTTAAGGAGAAAGACGAGGAGCTTAAGGCGAAGGATGTGGAGCTTAAGGAGAAAGACGAAGAGATGGTGACAGGGATAGCCGGAGCCTATGTGAATGCTCACAAGGACCTCTTGGCCGAACTCCAAAAGCGCTACCCTGAAGAGGACTTCTCCTGGATGGACGACCTGGCTCCCGAGGGCGACGGCGAAGATAGCGAGGAGGAAGCCGAACCAGAGGGAGAGAGAGTGAGTGAGCCAAATGTAGATCAGCCGGGGTGATCCTCACCAATAACTTGTACAAATTATGATATGAAATGAAATGCCTCTTTGTTCAATGAATGGTTGTGATCGGAAAATTTTAAACCATTGTTTGTCTGAGTATTTGATTGTATGAGCACAGCAAATCGAAAACTAAATGCGATTATTATTCTAAGTGTAAGATATCGGAAAGTACTTTAAGCATGAGATCGGTAGGGAAGAAATGCTGAACGGAACTTGATTGAAAATTTAACTCCAACACTTAAGATCTGAATCCTCATTAAATCGAACCAAAACTTTAGCTCTTAAACATTTGGAAAGGAGGTCGGTAATAAAACAGGTAGGAAAAGATCTACTGCCAGTTCATTTTATCAACAGAGATCAGGAATATACTCAACAGGTCCAGAAATTCGACAGCGGGTTTGAGAGTTCGGTAAATGTTTTGAGAGATCGGCGGAGCTTTGACGAATGTAAGGACTTAGCGTTGATTCAATTCCTTTTAAGGAGAGATCGGAATAATGAATACCTATCAAAGAAGGATCGGAAATGTAATTAACTGTCCAGAGGAGACTTAGTACCAGAGATCGGCTTCAAAGTTTTATTGATTTTGGGGATCGGCCAAAATATGGTGTCGACAGCTGCCCCTCTTTACATAATTTCTATTGAAGGAAAATTTCCGTATAGGAATTATGTAAAGATTCAGACTCATATTTTGGACGATTAGGTGTACCTAAGTTAACGACCTAGAAATTGGCAACGGAAGTTAGAATACTTAGAAAATTAAAATCAACTTGGATCAAGAAACCAGAGGTTGATAGCAGGAAAATTAAATTGCGGAAAAATAAAATTGCAAGAATTTAAAATCAACTTAGATCGAGGAACCAGAGGTTGATAGCAGAAATTTAAATTGCAGGAAATTAAAATCAACTTAGATCAAGGAACCAGAGGTTGATGGTGGAAATGTAAATTGTAAGAAATTAAAATCAACTTAGATCAAGGAACCAGAGGTTGATGACATAAAATGTAAATTGCATAAAATTAAAATCAACTTAGATCAAGGAACCAGAGGTTGATGGTGGAAATGTAAATTGCAAGAAATTAAAATCAACTTAGATCAAGGAACCAGAGGTTGATGACATAAATTTAAATTGCAGGAAATTAAAATCAACTTAGATCAAGGAACCAGAGGTTGATAGCAGGAAATGTAAATTGCAAGAAATTAAAATCAACTTAGATCAAGGAACCAGAGGTTGATAACAGAAATTTAAATTGCAGGAAATTAAAATCAACTTAGATCAAGGAACCAGAGGTTGATAGCAGGAAATTTAAATTGCTGGAAATTAAAATCAACTTAGATCAAGGAACCAGAGGTTGATAGCAGGAAATGTAAATTGCAAGAAATTAAAATCAACTTAGATCAAGGAACCAGAGGTTGATAAATGTAAATTTAAATTGCTGGAAATTAAAATCAACTTAGATCAAGGAACCAGAGGTTGATAGCAGGAAATTTAAATTGCTGGAAATTAAAATCAACTTAGATCAAGGAACCAGAGGTTGATGGTGGAAATGTAAATTGCAAGAAATTAAAATCAACTTAGATCAAGGAACCAGAGGTTGATGACATAAATTTAAATTGCAGGAAATTAAAATCAACTTAGATCAAGGAACCAGAGGTTGATAGCAGGAAATGTAAATTGCAAGAAATTAAAATCAACTTAGATCAAGGAACCAGAGGTTGATAACAGAAATTTAAATTGCTGGAAATTAAAATCAACTTACAAGGCAAGTCTAACCCTGACACATGAAGTTCTTCCCCGATGAAGTGTACTTAACAAGATACCGAAGGCCGATGATTAGTGGAGGAGGAGTTGCAAGACTTGACCCATGATCCCATTCCTTCGGATGCCCCTTTTCTGTTCCCGACTTTCTCCTTACTTTACGGAAAGCGCCCTTGCGGGTTTTCACTTTCTTTTCATCCATTCGACCAGAAGCGCCCTTTCGGGTTTTCACCTCTAGTTTTTTTTTTTTTTTTTTTTTTTTTTTTTTGGTGAAGGCCATTCCCTGCAAATCTCATAATAAAGTACGTGAGGTTATCAATTTTCGAATTCAAATCTTATGGCAAAAATTTAACAAATTAATAGCACATTAAACAAAGAGAAAGGATAATATTAAGAGGTGAGTAAACAAAAGCAGAAGGAATAAAGTATGACTTTATTATGGCTTTAAGAGAAACAGGGATAGACTTTCAAAGGCAAAGGAAGGGTACAAGGATAGATCTCACATATCCCTTACAATTGGTTTTGAAGTCTTTTAACTGCCATTATTTCAAGTTCTCTGAAGTCCCATGCCGTGACGGTTTCTTCTCCATCCTCGATTCCATACTCCCTTCCTTATTTCTCCATTTCGGTTCTTGGGATGCCCTTTTGGGTTTTTACCCCAAGTTTTTTTTTTTTTTTTTTTTTTTGGACGCCCTTTCGGGTTTTCATCCTTCACTCATTTATGCATAGTACCTCTTGACAGTGTCGGCATTCACAGGTCTCTGAAACTCTTCACCGTCCATTTGGGTCAAGATCAAAGCTCCTCCGGAAAATACCTTTTTAACCACATAGGGTCCCTCGTAGGTTGGTGACCATTTGCCCCGGGGATTGTTTTGGTTTGACAGCACTTTCTTCAGAACTAAGTCCCCGGGTTGGAATTCGCGTGGGCGAACGCTTTTATTAAATGCCTTAGCCACCCTCCTCTGATATAATTGCCCATGACATGCTGCTGCTAACCTTTTCTCATCAAGCAAGTTTAACTGATCTAACCTTGACTGAATCCATTCTGACTCATCAATTCCTGACTCCTTCAGGATTCTTAGGGAAGGGATTTCAATTTCAATAGGCAATACTGCTTCCATCCCATAAACCAGTGAGTATGGAGTTGCCCCGGTCGAGGTTCTCACGGAAGTTCGGTATGCATGAAGAGCGTAGGGAAGCATATCATGCCAATCCCTATATGTGACCGTCATTTTCCGGATTATCCTCTTGAGGTTTTTGTTAGCGGCTTCCACCGCTCCATTCATCTGGGGACGGTACGGGGAGGAATTGAGATGCCGAATTTTGTACCGATCACATAGTTCCTGAATCTTCGGACCATTCAAGTTCTTGGCATTATCAGTGACAATTTCATTCGGGAGACCATGCCGACAGATGATATTACTTCTGAAAAATTTGAGAAACGTGTTCTGTGTGATGTGGGCGTATGACGTTGCTTCGACCCACTTGGAAAAATAGTCGATGGCCACCAGGATGAATCTGTGTCCATTGGATGCCTTAGGATTGATGGGACCAATCACATCGATGCCCCACATCGCGAAAGGCCATGGTGAGACGAGGTTGAACAACTTATGAGGTGGGACATTTATCGGATCGGCATAGATCTGACACTTATGGCACTTCCGGAAATACTCGATGCAATCCTTCTCCATTGTGGTCCAAAAATACCCACGTCGCATGATTTGCTTGGCCATCATGTGCCCATTGGCGTGAGTTGCACAATTTCCCTCATGAGTCTCAAAAAGGATTCTCTTCGCCTCTTTTGCATCTACACATCTCAATAATTCGCCGTTGGAGCTCCTCTTGTATAGGGTTTCTCCACTGGGGAAGTACCCCAATGCTAATCTCCGAATCATCTTCTTTTCATTTTTGTTTGCTCCCAAAGGGAATTCTCTGGTTCTACAATAGACCAGGATGTCATGATACCAGGGCTTTCCATCGAGCTCTTCTTCAATCATGAAGCAATAAGCTGGCTCATCCCTTGCTTTGACCCTCAATGCTTGAGTCGTCTGCCCTTCTTCCATTTGAGCCATAACGGCCAGAGTAGCTAAAGCATCAGCAAATTGATTCTTGTCTCCGCTAAGATGAGTGAAAGAGATTTCTTTGAATTCCTTAATCAGCTCTAGTAAGTACTTCTGATATGGGATTAGCTTGGGATCCTTGGTTTGCCATTCTCCCTTGACTTGATAAATTATCAGAGCCGAGTCTCCGTACACTTCCAACTTTCTGATTTTCATTTCGATAGCTGCTTGTAGACCCATTACACAAGCTTCATACTCTGCGACATTGTTGGTACAGTCAAATCTCAACTTGACAGCTATTGGGAAGTGCTTCCCATCAGGGGATACCAATACAGCTCCGATTCCATTTCCGGATAAATTGACTGCCCCATCAAAATACATTTCCCATACGTCGGTTGATCCTTCCTCTTCGCAGTCTACTTCATTAATATGCTCATCAGGGAACTCAAAATCCAGAGCTTCATAATCCTGGATGGGATTTTCTGCTAGGAGGTCAGCGATCACGCTACCTTTTACCGCTTTCCGGGTCATGTAGACTATATCATATTGGGAGAGTATAACCTGCCACTTGGCTATCCTTCCTGGCACGAATGGGCTCTCGAATACATACTTGATGGGATCCATCCTGGAGATGAGCCATGTCTTGTGATTCAACATGTAGTGTTTGAGGCGATTTGCTGTCCAGGCTAAAGCGCAGCAAGTCTTTTCTAAGGAAGAGTACCTTGATTCACAGTCGTTGAACTTCTTGCTTAGGTAATAAATGGCCCTCTCTTTTCGGCCGGTATCGTCATGTTGTCCCAAAACACATCCCATCGAGTTTTGCTGGACCGCCATATACAGGATCAAAGGCCTGTCCGCCACAGGTGGAACCAATACTGGTGGATTTGACAGATACTGCTTGATTTTCTCAAAAGCCTCTTGACAAACTGAATCCCATTGAGTAGAGTTGTTCTTCCGGAGTAGCTTAAAAATAGGCTCAGCTTTGGCAGTGAGATTAGAAATAAATCTTGAAATGTAGTTCAACTTTCCTAGAAAACTGCGCACCTCCCTTTCTGTCTTTGGGGATGGCATTTCTTGAATAGCTCGAACTTTGTCTGGATCTACTTCTATTCCTTTCTCGCTTACTATGAATCCCAACAACTTTCCCGATCTAGCTCCGAATATGCATTTGGCAGGGTTCAGTTTCAACCGGTATTTCCTGAGCCTTTCGAATACCCTCCTCATCACCTGAACGTGACTCTCTTCTCCCCGGGATTTGATGATCATATCATCCACATATACCTCCACTTCTCTATGCATCATGTCGTGGAATAATGTGACCATTGCGCGTTGGTAAGTAGCCCCGGCATTCTTCAACCCGAAGGGCATGACCCGATAGCAAAATACCCCCCATTGGGTGATGAAAGCAGTTTTATCCTTGTCTTCCTCGTCCATTGGGATCTGATTATACCCTGATGCTCCATCTATGCACGAACATCTACCCAATCCCGCAGCATTGTCAACTAACACATCAATGTGGGGGAGAGGGAAATCGTCTTTCAAGCTAGCTTTATTAAGATCTCTGTAGTCGACGCACACCCGAACTCTCCCGTCCTTCTTCATTACCGGGACGACGTTAGCCACCCATTGGGGATATTTGACCACTTCCAGGAATCCAGCACATATCGCTTGACTTCATCCCGAACCTTAAGCAGTGTGTCGGGATTCATTCTTCTTAGTTTCTGCTTCACCGGAATTGTTCCTGGGATTAAGGGAATCTTGTGCGTCACTATCTGAGGGTCCAAACCCACCATATCATCGTAGTTCCAGGAGAATACATCGAGGAATTCCTTAAGCAGATTGATCATATCTCCCAATTCTTTACTCTCCACTACCTTAAGTTCCCTTTTTTCTTCTTCCGTGCCTAGGTTTATTGTGCGCGTTTCGTCTCCACAAGGCACGAGGGAAGGTTCATCCTTTTTACTGTCTCCTTGTGTAAGGTCTTCCTCAGAATCACTTGAAGTAATGGCAGTTATGGGGATTTCAAAATTAACCAGAGGAATTTCTGAGTCTATTGGATTATTAGGTGTTAATTGATGAATGGTCCTGAATGAATAAAGAATAGAACATGTTATAAGGATGGAATTAAAAGGAAAGAAAGAGAGTATTGGATTTAAAATGCGCTATCAACTCATTAATATTAATGCCATAAGAAAAGGTCCATTTACAGTATTACACTTGTCACCATGGACAAAGTGATCAAGTGTAGATAACCGAAGGTACTTTACTCGAGATTGAGTACAGGAATGTCCTCTGCTGTCCAGTTGTTCAGCTCTTGCCCCTCAGTCATTGGCGAAACTAGGGCCTCATACAAGGAATCCAGTTGGATGACATCTATGGATGGATCATCGGTGATTCTTCCAGACTTGCCGGATGTTGAATGACCGGTTTAGTGAAGATCTCCGTAATTCTCGGGACTATTTTCATCTTTCCCATCTTCTGGTCAAACCTCTGATCCCGAAGTATTTTCCTCATCCAGAATCGCCCATCCATGAGGGCATCCTCCTCGTATCCCAAACCACTACGGCCCACCTTCTGAATAGCCGGTATGGGTTCCACGATCCCTTGCAAGGCGGTGCCCAAGCCTTTCCCCTCTTGATACCCATTCTTTGACAAAGACTTTGGCTACCATAGCCATAGCCCTCCTCCTTCAGATCTTGCGCTCGAGGGCTGGAAAGAACTCTCCAACGATTCTCTACCGCTTCCACATAAGGAAGTGATTGCGGCTTGGTGACCAGTATGGCCTCTTCGCCTCTTACAGTGATGATTTTGCCGTCCTTAATGTATTTAATCTTCTGGTGCAAAGTTGAAGGAACAGCATTCGCAGAATGGATCCACGGCCTTCCCAACAGCATAGTGTAGGCAGGCTCAATGTTCATCACTTGGAATGTAACGCTGAAAGTGCATGCACCAATCTAAAGCGGCAAGTCAATATCTCCCAACACTTCTCTTCTGGTACCGTCGAAGGCTCTCACCACCATGGTACTTTGACATATGTCTGATTGGTCAACTGGCAACCTAGCCAAAGTAGCGCTAGGCAGTACATTGAGGGTTGATCCATTATCGATGAGAACCTTGGCCACTATGCAGCCCTTACATTTGACAGTTACATGCAGAGCCTTATTGTGCCCTATGCCTGCAGGGTCTATCTCGTCCTCCGAGAAAGTAATGAAACTGGACGCCTGTATTTGTCCCACTATCTTTTCAAAATGCCCCGGTGTGATGTCGGGGTTCACAAAGGCTTGATCCAGGATTCTCTGCAAGGCTTGTCGGTGGACTTCCGAGCTCAGGATTAGGGATAAAAGTGAAATCCGGGCGGGTGTTTTTCTCAACTGCTCCACCACATCATACTCGCTCTGTTTCATTATTTGGAGCAGTAGTTCTTCCTCTTCTTTATGTTCAGTAGGCTCTACTTCCCCTGCTTTCTCAACTTCCTCTTCTGTATTTTTTGAAGACTCTCCCATTTTTACTTTCCCTTTCCTCTTTTCTCTTTCTTCGTTCCCGTAACACCTCCCACTTCGAGTTATAAACTCAACTTCTTGCTCAGGTGGAGAGGACTTTGTTGCGATAATGGGCCGAACCGGTTTGGGAGTAATGTTGCTGTAGGTCCAAAGATAAGTCATTCTGAAATGCTCGTGAGGAGCGAAACATGGTTTTGGTGGTGCCGGAGGTGAGGCGAGACTGGGAGTGGATGTACTGCTTGACGCATCCTGAGTGAAAACTTGGAAGTTATAGTTCCAAGGGACAGCGTGAGTATTGGTGATGGGGAGCTAGGGTGGAGTTTGGATAACTGTTACGGTGGTGAGGCTACCGGGGGTGAGAAGGTGATTCTGGCTTGAGGTAGAAGCGCTTTTGAACCTAGTGGTGTTCACTCCTCTTCCGTCTTTGACCTCTTCGATATCTCGTAACCTTGAGAGACAATAAGTTCCGACCTTCTGCTCAACCCCTCACAATCTCACACCATGGTCACCGCCTCCATGATAAGGACACCCTGCACTTTTTCGATCCCGCTATCCGAGGGCAAAGGTAGCCCTCCTTATTGCTACAAAGAAAATCTCCTCAAAGTGAGGAACCACTGCCTACTTCCGTGTTGGTTCTTCTCCATTAGACTCTATCATATTTATACTATCGCCCGCATTATGGTTAGGCAAAGTGGGTTTGAGGTAACGTTGGGGAGGGAACCATTTCCTCGATCTTCAACCACCCGCTTCGGATTAAAGCGCACTCTCCTCCGAGTGCCCCGCAGCTTATCGCTGAATGCCCTTGTGCCCTCCGTGATACTCACACCGGCAAGGGCATCATACCACCCGGGATATGGCTACCGGATTGGGTCTAAGGGGACTGCACGATTTGGTTTATACCGACAAGGTATCGGTATATTTCACCGAGAGGAAGGGGAAGAGGTGGATCGTGGTTCCTTGGAGGTCTCGGTTGTTTTGTGGTGGTCTTGGTTGAGCCGAGGAGGAGGTGGTCTTGGTTGGAAATTTGTAGGTGGGGCGTCTTGTGGGCATGGTTGTGGATAATTAGGAAAGAAGGTGGAATGTTTATATGGTTTGGCCATAAGAGGGAGGATATGGCCGTAGTTATTTTGGGGAAATCGAGTAATTATTCGACGGTGATAGAGTGTACATCACCCTCCTTCTTCTTGCCAAAGTCGCGATCTTCTTTCTGTGGTTCTCACCAACTCCCGTAGTCTTCCTATTCTCGATTAGCTTCAATTCTCTCACCACTTGATGATATCCGAGAAGTCGTTGGAGGTATTGCCAATCATCAAAGTTGAAGTAGGGAGCCTTCAATGTTTCGATGAATAGGAGCAGAGTTCATTGTCGGTCACCGGAGGATATACTTCGCAGCCTTTCTCCCTCCATCGTTGGGTATATCGCTTGAAACCTTCCTGGTCTTTCTGCACTGTGTTCCGAGGTCCTCCTTGTGGGTGCCGCATCACAATTGAATTTGTACTACTTTAGAAAGGTATCGGCTAAATCCTTCCAGAGTGCAGCTTGCTTCGCCCAATTGTATGCACCATCTCGTAGCCGCTCCGAGAGGCTCTCGTGAAAGAAGTGAATGAGAAGTCTATCGCCTTCTGTTAAAGCGCACATTTTGGCAATGTAGGTTGCCGTGTGGATGCGGGATCCGAGTTTCCGTGTATTTGTCAAATCCGAACCTTGAATTTGGGTGGTACCACCACATCCGCACCAATCTCGGTGATGCCACATCCACGAGCCATACATATTCGACCTTCAATTGCTCTTAATCTTTCCTCTAGAGCGCATAGCTTTCACTTTCTTTGACTTATTTTCCACTCCCATCGCTCGATATTCCTCACCGGGAGATGAGGGGTGTAGTGAATTGGAGGGATTGAATTCGAAGGATAAGGGTGTTTGGATTGGTCGGTAATGAGAGTAAGGGAGGTCATTATTTGTGGTAACCGGATTGACAAGTGATTGTCTGTCCGGATAGGGACCAAAGGTAAAAGAAGTTGAAGCTTGATGAGGATCATTTGTTGTAGGAGGCGGAGGAGGTAATGGTGGGCTAGGCTCTGAAGTAGGTTTATTCTGAGACATTTCCTTCATTAGCCTCATAATTTCAGAAAGCTGATCCTTCAACTCGGAGACCTGCCCCTGTAGGTTCTGTACTTGCTCCTGATTTTCCATTATCTTCTTTGTTCGAGATCTCGTTAAGTACACTACTGGGTTGAACTGCAGTGCTTGGTCAGACTTGCGTTGTTAGAAGCAATATTGATTTCCTGTAAGGAGTAAAAAAAGAAAATTTTAAATAAACTTCGAATTTTGCAAAGAAACTAAAGGTCCTGGTCTGGACGAAGGATACAGTGGCATTTGAGAGCCAGGTTGAAATCTGTAAAAAGGATAATCGTCTCAGCTTTATCATGGCATCGTTCGATAGTCTGACCATGAATGACGGGATTGAATGCGCATTTATGATACCTGTTCATATGGCGCATTTCAATTTTTCACATAACCCTAGCGAGGAAGTTCCTACGGGAATCATACTATTCATTCACAAATTTTGCTAAACAATGGTCCAAAAATCACTTCATTAACTGAGTAATTTGTACATCATATCTTTTACATTGGCCTAAGCTCTGGAAGGTTCTTTATAATAAGATGACATTTTCTGAGATACTCATATAACCTTTCTTCTTGCTTGGCGGGGTCAAATGCTTTCAAGGCGTACTCGGATTCAGGTAATAATTCTTGTTTTCCCCGTGCTATCGTTCTTTCCAAATTGGTCCACATTCTCTTTCAACTCTTGATAGAGAGCGTTTGTTTTTCCTTTTCCTTTCTTTCCTTAGTACACTCTTTCAAGATATCGTGATGAGTTGTGCCTTTCCTTTCAATTCGAGCTTCTTCTTTTTTTTTTCTTGCTTATATTCTTCAACGAGTACCTCTTGGTATTTCATCTTTCCTGAAGCTTATTATTCTGCACTTTCATCTCTTTTACCTCACTTGAGAGAGTCTCTTTCCTTTCCCACTGCACTCTTGCTCCTCGATCCCCATCCTTTCGGCCCTTACCTCTTCCTTAAGTCTTCTTACTTTCCTTTTAAGTTTCTGTTGGTCCTTCACTGCTTTATTTGTTCCTCAGCTTGTGAGTTCTCGTGATTAGCCTCTCAGAGTGAGTCATCCAGATGGCCATTCGTTTCTTCTAATAGGACATCTCGGAGCGGGTTACTGTCTTCAAATTTCACAGTTGAATGTTCTCGATCCCTGTCAGCTCTCCATTTAAGATAATCGCCCGAGGTGCTTGGGCCCTTAGGCGATCTCTCCATCAGAGTGACGTTTTCCCACGATTTGCGAGCCTTTTTCAACCCTTCTTCTCCTTTGAGCTCGTGGTAGAAGCGACCTTGGTGGTATTCTTCAACATTGATCACAGCATCGTGTTGAGCCGAATCGCCATTACCAATGCCGAGTGTAACTTGTGTATCCTACATTCGATCGTGACACCGACCGAATACCTCGCATCGATCAAAACGGGTTGGCTTGACGTCCACAGCTTCCTCCAACAGTAATCATGGCTATTGAAACTCAAAATCTGTTCCCACCACTGTTTTTCATTCTTAGGGCTGATCACTAATCGGATCATCTTCTCAATGGGAGGCTGGTCAAGGTACCAAGTCAATCCTTTTGTCTCCACAGGACACATGTGACTGATAATCCAGAGGTATAACAGTTGAGAACAACACTTAAGGGATCCTTTGCCCTGTTGTCTGCAGTAGGTAAGGGTTAATAAAGTCTCCGCAAGGATTGCAGGTATTGGATTAATCTGCTGCCTTACCACCGCCCGCATTACTTCCACCGCTGCAAGTTATGATTCCAAATGGTCCCGGAATGTAATCGCATCAGATTCCCAAAGCAAGAGCTATCAAACCCGGCCCCACTGTTTCTCATGGAGGCATTGATCTAAACATTTCTGGAGATATGTCCAATACCAACCATGTGTTTTTCCTTTGGCCGTTTCTTTGGACTTTACTTCTTCTGGGGGAGAACCCAACATATGCGCCAACCGTTTCCAGGTTTGCCTATGCTCGAGGTGTAAGTAGATCCGGCTCTGCAATGAGTATGGGATCCCCAAAGAATGCCCGATATTCTTCCATAGTGGGGACCGTATCAATGTCATTGAAAGAGAATACCCGCACTTAGGATTCCAAGTCGACAACATGGCTTTTAATGCCGGATTTGGACCTTGACTTGCATTAAGGTTGCAATCCTCCCGCATTTCTCTTCAAACGCACTTGGCCCGATCGAAGCGACCTCCATCCGTTAGATGCACCCTCTAGGTCGTTCATTCGACTCTATTTTATTCAGATCCAAATAAGGTAGCGAGCTAGCAGTGCCTCGGAAGCATCATTTTGCGAGGGTACCGGATTATGAGCCGATTTGGACCAAAGTTTAGCATTCAACCTTTTCGCGATCGACTCGAGGATGCCATGATATAAATGATGCCTATCCTTTTACGCACTCTTGGTTTGGTAACGCCATGGAAAAATTCATTAGCAAGATAAATTGGGGTAATTTTGAATCATACTGTTGATTACAGGTGACACATACACATTTATCAAGTAGGAAAATGTGTAGGTGTTCCAAGAAATTCAAGATTACCCTTATAAGATGAACAAAAGGAAATCAAAGCAAAGTAAGGTAAGAGTAAACATGTCCCTTTTGTCCTATAATAGGAGACTCGATACCTGATAAGCGCTACCTATTTGGGATAGTTCTATCTTATAAGGTAGCTTACTATCGCTTTCACTATCATGATAGTTAAGCTCAGGATCTAATTTTCTAATAGCCACGTGTTCCCAAATTGCCCTCATCAGAACAAGAGAGCCCCATTCTATCCCCATGATCTTATCGGGAAATTCCACGGATATCACGGTAAACAGAATGAGTTTCAATTTGAGCAGAAGCCTTCACGGATACTAACGGGGTAAAACCCACGGGTACCGCTACATGACCCCCTCCTACTTTCCTAAAAGGGTAAGAAAGCCCGGGTTAGGACCATAGTGTGTGAGGATATTGTGTAAGTGTTCAGTGTGTGAAGGGACACCTTTACCTCTTCCCAATTCGGGGGATTTTATTTTTTCATTTTTCCCCTTTTTTGAAACGAAGAGCACTGTAAGGATAGGACAGGTAAAACAAACAAAATAGTTAGTAGCAATAATAATTAACGCATACAACATCGCCGAATGAGCCTATCTAACTATAATTTGATCGGGCAAAATTTGATCGGACAAAATTAAATCTACTTTTGGACGACTAGACCGGGATCAGATCCCCAGTGGAGCCGCCAAGCTGTCGCAATGGATTTTGCGGTCGCCTGGACAATCACTCACCGAAGTGGGAAAGAGTGAGGAGTCGCCACCTTAGTTTTGAGGGAAACTAAAGAAAACCATTTGAGAAGTTAAATTAAAAATGAAACCACTTCAAAACAGAGATTCTAAGTTCGGGGTCCAGAACGGTGGGGAAGGTGTTAGGCACCCCACCTCGTCCCTTAATAAGGGTAAGTAGATTTAATTCTGCGTCCTTTATAAATTAGTTAGGAAGGCTTAGACGGCAATGTTAATCCTTTTGGTAGAAGGAATATTTAATTTTTCACTAAATTTGGATCACCCAGATACATAAGTAAATGAGACAACCTTAGTGAACGGGTGTGAGAATCGGATAAGAACTCTCCTCCGATCTCTTTTAAGTTGTTTATTAAAATTTTGAGGGGAGACCGGATAAGAACCCTCCTCCGATCTCCTTTAGAGTTATTTATTAAAATTTTGGGGGGGAGACCGGATAAGAACCCTCCTCCGATCTCTTTTAAGTTATTTATTAAACTTTTGAGGGGAGACCGGATAAGAACCCTCCTCCGATCTCCTTTAGAGTTATTTATTAATGTTTTGAGTTGAGACCGGATAAGAACTCTCCTCCGATCCCTATTTAATGTTTGTTAAAATTTTGAAGGGAGACCGGATAAGAACTCTCCTCCGATCTCTTTTTACGTTTATTAAAATTTTGGATTGAGACCGGACAAGAACTCTCTTCCGATCTCTTTCAGATTAACAGGAGCCTGGAAGGGATTTCTCCGATCTCCCGGATTTTTTTAATTTCAACTATATGACATAAGAACTTAAAACTAAGGATTCTGGCGTTCTAAGATGCTGGGGATAAGGCTTCTCGACACCTTTTGACTAGATAGGGAAAACTAGACTTGATTTACCGACCTTCCATGCGTTCATTTTACCAATATCTATTAATGACCGATCTACTCTGTTTCATTTACTTTGGTCTTATTCCACTTTATGACATCTTTGTCGAATTGCTGTTTACGTCGGCCTAATAGTTTGGCTATCTTCCTGACGTGTTATTCATGTTCTCTTTTTTAAAAGAGACCCCTAAGTTGCAGTTACCTACTTTTACCCAACCATTTACATATTACTAGGAGTTAGAAAACTTGCTTTCAGAAATGACGGAGATCAATAAAATGAACTGATCACTAAAAGATGATTTGGGAGTGACTTTCTTTGGGTATTGCTTGTGCAGAAGTGACCTTGAAGAAAATAGTAGACGTAAGAAGAACAAGGAAAATGCGGAAAATAAACGTAGATACTTAATAAAACAGTAGCATGAACTCTTACAATAACATTTTTCTTGGGTTCTCTTATACAAAATAACCTTGAAGAAAGTTGCGGATGTATGAAGAACAAAGAAAGTTTTGAAAATAACGAAACAAAGAATATGGACTCTACCCGTGAGGAACCGGATCTACTAAAATAGTTATGGGGTGGTAAACAGGATAAGACAGTTGGACCGATTAGCCCGAGGGGTGTTCTTCGTGAACTGAGAGTACTTAGCTAAAATGCAATCAGATCAAAAGAAACGAGTGATATTGAGCTTGGACAGTGAAAACAGAGATAATAAAAGGCAGAAAGTGAGAGTATGACCAGATAATGAACAAACTGGAAATGTAGAATTCCAGATTCGCAATCTCTTCAAGAAAACACTTCAGAAAACTAGTTTCAAAAGTCTTTTTGCTCGATACTTCTAAATAGCAGAGTAACAAACTAAATGAACTTTCAGAGTTCCTCTGCTATAATAACAACCTCTTGTCTATTTTTCCCGTCCGTCCCTTGAAGAATTTTTATGCAGGTATTTATAGGAATCGGGTTCTCTTCGTGAAGGGTCAGGATTGATTTTGAGGAAGATGGAGGGTCAAGATTTCGAAGGACATGATCGGAGGTTCAGGAATTAAAGAGAATCAAAATGAATGGTTGAGATCACTCTTCATAATATTTGTCCTTTTCTTCTTTCCATCCGACGGTCCCAAATTTCCTTGTCCGGAACGATCTGAGGGCTAAGAGCGAAAGACACTGGTATTGTCTTCTTCTCTCTTGATCTAAGGGTTTCGGGTTTGTCCTTACAAGTAGGATCAACGGTGGAGATTGGAATGTACAAGATCACATGACATACCCTCGCACTGCAAGATGTGCGCGATTCTTAGGCGTGCGGTGGAGATCTCGCTGCAACGCCTTAATTACCTCTACCCGATTCTCGACGACGGTTATTGGAATTTGTCTTATTCTTTTGCCTACCGATCCCTCCTCTTCTCGATCTCTTTCACATGTTCTTTCCGACCTTTCATGCTGGTCTCCCACCTTTCGATCTATTATTCCGATCTCTCCTTTTCTCTGGTCCGGTCTGGTCAAAGCATTAATTGTCCCTCGATTCCCAAGGCGCCCGCTTGCTCGCTTAGCAATAAATGCTCATTTTCCCTATATATACCGTCGACGAGACATTTTCTTCATCGACTTTCCTCTCTTCCTTTCTTACTTACCTCGTTTCTAGCCGCCCTGGGAAGTTCGCTATAATCGTGGCTTTGATCTTTTTACGATGGACTCCTTTACTCACCGACTGAAAATTTACTATCCCTGTGATCGCAAGACCTTAACTTACGATCGTGAGAGAACTGGATTTGACAGAGCAGAATTGAGGACCTCGGTTGTACCGATCTCGAGTCGCTTCAACCGAAGTTCATTCGCTTCTCATCGCATTGGGTGTTCCAACAGCGTCTTTCCTCCACATTGGGTGTTCCGACAGCGGGTCGGTTTCGAATGGTAACATCGGTGACGATGTCTCTCATCTTCATGGGAGTCATAGTCACCCCATCTGAGCTGTACATCTATCCGATGTCAATAGCCGCCTCTGGTCAAACACGTCTTCCGACTCACCACGAGACTAGGCTTTGACATAGGCTTTTAGATAGGATGTTCCACCGGTCTCTAGAGATCGCCCAAATGATGTAATCCTTCAATGTAATCAGATCTCTAGAGATCGCCCAAATGATGTAATTAGACCTTTATCATAATCTGATCCCTAGAGATCGCCCAAATGATGTAATCCGAACTTTTGGAAATAAAAATCTTGTTCCTCCATTTTTTGGATTTTTTGATTTTTGGCTTTTCTTTTATATATTTGTCCGATTTGGATTCTAACAAAACGACTCTTAACTGATCTTTTATTCAAAATATTCAACTTATTATGCCGAATTACTTAACCGATCTTCTTAGGATGTTCGAGAGACGTGTCGTATCGGCACTCACGTTAACCGATGGATCGCATGGAACTTCGTGAGCATTTAATGCTTGGACTAGTATAAATAGGGGTAAGGGCTAGCCGGTTCTCTCATTCCGCTTTTCACTTTCTTTGCTTTCAACTTCAAGTTCTCTCATTTTCTCGCTTCTTCCGACGATCGGACTCTGTAAGGGCTTTGATCTTCTTTTTAGTTTAAGTTCTTTGTTTCTTTTGAAAATGAGCGGTGCCGAAGGTCAGAGAGCGGCGAGTCCTCCTTCCATTCAGTTCTCATGGTCTTCCGATGAAGAAGAGGTAGTCGAGCCAAGCACGCAGCCTAAACCCCCTAGGGTCTCTGCTCCAGGTCAGGGGCGGGTCATACCATCAAGGCTTGCACCTACTTCAAGGAGAGAGACCCTTCCTATAGACGAGCTTCTGTCGGCTCTTCGAGAATCCGATCTGCAATCGTTTGTTCAAGAATACAATATTTGTCCTGATTCATATGAGCTGATCAAGTGCCATGGCGATCTTCGTGTCGATCATTCTTTTGAAGAGGATGACATGGTTATGGTGTACGAGGAACAGTTAAAGGCCGGTCTGAGGTTCCCTCTAGACGATTTCTATAAGGAGGTCCTAAAACTTCACCGAGCATCCATTGTTCAAATTCACCCCAACTCGTGGCGGATCTCGGTAGCTTTCCGAGGTCTATGCCGAGCTAAGGGAATCAGACCTACGGCTAAGGTGTTCGCCGAGCTGCACAGACTAACTCGCCGAAAGGATGACGAACACTGGTTCTTTCAGGCGAAGCCTCATTGCGGGCTCTTTTCCAATCTGCCCTCATCCCTTAAGAATTGGAAGAACCGGTTCTTCATTTTGAGGAGTAAAGATCCGAGCTGCTTTGAGGACTTTCCTCGTAGCTGGTGGTACCAGGCCTCGCTCAAGCACATTACCCTGAGTCAAGAGGAAAGCTTAATTGTGATGGATCTGAAGAGTCAGGCCGCCACTCTAAAATATTCTCGCCCAAATGCGGTGATCGCCGAATCGCACCATTGGACCATGCAGCTAATCACCGGCCGAGATCGCGAACTTCCGCTCTCTGACCTCGGCATTGGTATTTTCTATATCTCAGTTCTCAGGACCTTAGCGATCTCACTAACCTCTTTTCTGTCCAGGTATAGCGGGCGGTGAGGGTTCTAAGAAGCGGAAGAAGGACAAAGAGATCTCCCGGAAGATAAAGGAGATGAAGCGTTCGGAACGACTTCAAACGCCCGGTCACGAACCTGGGGAGATACAAAGAGACCCGCCTCAACCTTCGGATCTGCCGACCACTGAAGCTGTCCGATCTCCTCATAGATCGGAAGAGCAGCCTCCACCTATCCCAATTGTTCCAAGTACAGAAAGAGGTCCTTCTCAATCTTCTGGGAGGGCCTCTTCTCGTGGCGCCAAATACCGATCGACTCCTTGAAGAATAACCGATCGTTAGGGAGAACCCCGATTTTGCCAAAGTCCCGGGTCTACCATCTTCTTTCAGAGGATCGGACAGCTATCCGGAATGGTCTCGATGATATCTTGACTCGATCCATGAGCTTGAATGTGGAGTGTCCGTGAACCGCACATGGTTCGGGAAAAGATTCAAACCGGGTAAGGAGATCGGGAAGAAAATCAGAATTGGCTTCCTCCGATCCCAACTCTCATCCGCTCGGGATTATATATCTCAAGTTGAGGGACGCAAAGTTCCATGAAGACAGTGGCCGAACGTAATCATATTTTGGCCGAGAGGAACGTGCTCTGGGAAGTCCAGCACTTCACGCCAACGGTCGCCAGTCGCCCAACTCATCAAGAGCTTAAGGAGAATGACGAGGAGCTTAAGGCGAAGGATGTGGAGCTTAAGGAGAAAGATGAAGAGATGGTGACAGGGATAGCCGGAGCCTATGTGAATGCTCACAAGGACCTCTTGGCCGAACTCCAAAAGCGCTACCCGGAAGAGGACTTCTCCTGGATGGACGACCTGGCTCCCGAGGGCGACGGCGAAGATAGCGAGGAGGAAGCCGAACCAGAGGGAGAGAGAGTGAGTGAGCCAACAGATCAGCCGGGGTGATCCTCACCAATAACTTGTACAAATTATGATATGAAATGAAATGCCTCTTTGTTCAATGAATGGTTGTGATCGGAAAATTTTAAACCATTGTTTGTCTGAGTATTTGATTGTATGAGCACAGCAAATCGAAAACTAAATGCGATTATTATTCTAAGTGTAAGAGATCGGAAAGTACTTTAAGCATGAGATCGGTAGGGAAGAAATGCTGAACGGAACTTGATTGAAAATTTAACTCCAACACTTAAGATCTGAATCCTCATTAAATCGAACCAAAACTTTAGCTCTTAAACATTTGGAAAGGAGGTCGGTAATAAAACAGGTAGGAAAAGATCTACTGCCAGTTCATTTTATCAACAGAGATCAGGAATATACTCGACAGGTCCAGAAATTCGACAGCCGGTTTGAGAGTTCGGTAAATGTTTTGAGAGATCGGCGGAGCTTTGACGAATGTAAGGACTTAGCGTTGATTCAATTCCTTTTAAGGAGAGATCGGAATAATGACTACCTATCAAAGAAGGATCGGAAATGTAATTAACTGTCCAGAGGAGACTTAGTACCAGAGATCGGCTTCAAAGTTTTATTGATTTTGGGGATCGGCCAAAATATGGTGTCGACACTAATCTTCAAATAAAGGTCAATTAACAAGTTTTTGTGTTTGGGGTTTGGGAAAATATGGAAGAAATCTAAAGGAGATGGAGCTTTGGAAAAAAAAAACAAATGGGGGAAAGGGAATGGGAGAGTGGGCGACCAAGAAGAGAGAGGAAGAAGAAGAAGTTGCTTTTTATTTTAGGGTTTTGTCTCTTATTTATACTTATCTTCTTTTTAAATTTTATTTTTAATTTGGTCATGTTTATGTCATAATATTAAGTTTTCATTTCTTTTTTTTTTCTTCTTTTATTTACACATTTCTATTTAAATTTTCATCAAAATTTCTTCATATTTTATTATATTAATTTCACTTAATTTAATTGACATTATAGTAAAAAATCAACTCTAAGAGTGAATTGACTAAAATGCCCTTCATCGGGTTATAGTCCATTTCTTTCATTAATAACGATATTTTCCATAACCTAATGGTTACTTAATTTTTATTCTACTTATTTCTAATTATTTGTCATCTTATTTTTAGTCTTCATATTGGCTTTGAATAGGACTATTCACTGATTGAAAATGGTGCTATTCAGAGCTCAAGAAATTTGGGGTGTTACAGTATTTCTAGAATCAAAACTATATATTCACTATTTACATATCTCCTCCTTTGGGCATCATCAAAATAAACTCTTAAAGAGAAGACAAACAAGGTTCTTTTTGATAAGGTTCTTACCACATGCCACCTTTTAATCCATAGAGAGAGAAAAGACAAAAGAGGTAGAAATACTATAAAAGAAAACACAAAGAGTCCATAGCCAAGTTAAAAGCTACATAGAATGAACCATTTATCAAAAGATTGCTAAGCCAAGGTGCAATAGCCACAAAATATTGCCTCTCAAGTTAACAACAAAGAATTATACAGCAAAAACAATAATATTATGCAAACCAAATCAACTTAGGCAATATAAGTCAAACATGTATATAGAATGCTAACAAGAGTAATTCAAAAGAAGCATATCTAACTTTAGCAACTGTATAATCAATATGAAGATATAGAAACACATGACAATATATGAAGATTACAAAAACACTTTATATAATGGCAAACTCATAAGGTGCATTTCTAAGATAAGGCATTTTAAGGGTAACTCTAGCTAGGAAGTTTACATTTGAGCACTAAAAGTAATATCATTAAAGTGGTTATATGGTAGCTAAGCAAATGTGCATAATTTACTTGATTTGATACTTAACATGAGTATAATTGTGTTATTAAGACACTCAGAACACATGTATCATATATGCTCAATCTAGAGGCAATATACTAAACAATTATTTTCAAGAATATCCTAAAAAGAGCCAAAAAGATAGTAGTGTATATTTCCATAATGCAAATTCAGTAATTTCATGTGAATAGCATTTGTATAACCAGCATGGAGTCTATTCAAAGCACCAGTAGAATTTTGGCAAGTAACGTTTTTAGAATAATCAAAGAGAATAATATAAATTAATGAGAAATAGTATTGTGACCATGTGGCAACCAAAATAGAATATCAGTACTATGTTCATGTGAATAGTAAATCACAATATGTGTGCAACATCATAAAGCAAGCACATATATAAATCATTAAGCAAAAAGAAATCTAACTAATCAATAAGAACGATCAATAACTTAAATTAGGCAAAATATCAACAATGGACTTTAGAATCCATGATGCCACAAACATATATGTGTATATATATATATGAGTATATATACTCAACAGCCAATAACTAATATTAAGCTTATATAAACTTAAGAATAATTAACAAACACAATATAAGATAGAGATTAAATAAGAAGTGTAAACTCTTACCCGAAAGAAGGAAAAGATCGAACAGAGAGAAAATAAAAAAAAAAAAAAACTTTTATAGAGAAATCCAAGATCCCAATTCGAGAACACTAGCAATTAAAACAATATATAATAGAGGAGTGAGCAAAAACAAGTTTATAATTAGAGATTATAAGTGAAATTAAAAAAATTGAGAGAATACCAAAAAAGTGAAACTCTAAGAGGTCCAATGTAGCTTCAGAAGCAACAATTATCGATGAAATCGAGCTTAGGAAGGTTTGAAAGTAAAGAGTTCAAGGGAGAATAGTTGGAGAAACTGAGTGGGGAAAAGTTCGGGAGCGAGAGAAAGGCGTGAGGAGAGAGAAAAGGGAGATAGGTTACCGAAGTGTCGAAGAAAAGGAATTTTGGGGATTTTTAAAAATGCTAGGTTTAGCACCCGGAAAGAAGTTTTTCAGCTACCACAGTAGCTCCTGCCCATTTTTAAAAAACAGGATTTTGAAGGTTCGGTAGCTGGAATAGGAACTTTCGACTGCCGCTTTAGCTAGTGGCCAATTTTTTTTTAAAAAAAGAGATTTTGAAAGTTCGGCAGTCGGAATAAGGACTTTTGGCTGTTGAAAGTGTTTCTACTTGAAATTTTAAAATACATTTTCAGGGCCATAGCAACATCAAAAACCTTTTCTTTTTGAGTAATAAAATTTCTAACATACAAAAATTTTGAAAAATATTGAGACAAATCTTAAAACACCAAACATACACTAATTTAACAAAAACTTTCAAAAAACATACACACATTCAATCAACACAATTTCAAGCATCAAAGTTACCAAATATACCTAATTCTCTCTTAATGAAATTAAACCTATCTTCACATAAAGGTTTTGTAAATATATCAACTAATTGATGATTAGTATCAATAAACTTAAGAACAACATCACCATTCAACACATGAAATGATGTCTACATACTTAATTCTAGAATGTTGTATGGGGGTTCTAGGTCAAATTGATTGCACCTTGTGTTATCACATTTAATAGGAATGTGATCAAGAGACACTTTGAAGTCCCTTAATTATTGTTTGATCCAAAGAATTTGGCTATAACAAAGACCCATAGTCACATATCCAGCTTCGACCGCAGAAAGTGTAACTTAGTTTTGTTCTTGCTACACCAAGAAACTAAAGAGTGTCCTTGGAGTTGACAAGTACCTGAGGTACTCTTCCTATCAAGGATGCTTCTGTCACATCCTCACTTTAGCTAATCTGTACATTCTACTGTTCTGATGACCAATGTCAGTCCGGGCAGCTAGAATATTTGGAATTATAATTAGACTAGAGTGAGGAGTTATAAATAAACCAAATAATGATAAGAAATATTAAGGAAAGTTCTTAGAAATGAAATGCACTAAGGTTAAATGAGTCGTAGCCCCAGTGATGAGTGACCCTAACGGGAAGTGACGGCGAAGGCCGTTAGTAACCCTAGACCCGGGGAAAACTTCATGAAATAATTTTTAGGACCTCAGGGAAGGATTAATGGGGTTTCAATGACAATAAAATGCTAAGAAAACACAACAAAAATTTAATCAATCGGTACACACAATTTTAACTCGTTAAGCCAAACGGAGGGCATTTTGGTCATTTCGTCTTCAGATATTATTTTTGACCAACTTGTCCAATTAAGTATATAAATTATATAATATCAAATATGAATAAACATTGCTAAATATGGAATTAAAATTGAGTAGTAAAGAAAAGAAAGAAAAAAATAAACTAAATGGAAATTAAAATCAATAATGACATCAAGTGATGTAATTAAAAATGTTCAAACCAATCACAATTAGATAAGCTTCATCTTAAAAGATAAAAAGAGAGTAAGTAAAGAAAAAAAATTAGCTGCCTTCTTCTTCCTTATCTCTTGGCCGAAACTTGTCCCTCACCCCTCTCCTCCATTGCCATGGTTTCCAAAGCTTCCTTCATTGGTTTTTCTTTAACCAAACCCTAAGTTTCCAACACAAAACCTTAATCTTTAATCTTAGTGAAGCTTTTGGGAGCAAAAATAAGTAAAAAGGAAGAGCTTTTATAAGCTTGGAATTGACTCCATTCAAGGTTAGTGCCCAATTTATTCTCTCTCTCACTCAATTCATGTTTAAGGACATGATATAAGTTGAAATTGTAAGTTTAATGCATAAATTGAACTTTGAGAACTTGGAGACTTGAACAAAATTAGGGTTTGTTCATGTAATGGTATATGAACATTGTAATGGTCAATTAGTGACCATTTAACTATATGTGATGAGGAATTGAAGTGATTTAGGACAATAGAATTGAGGTTAGGTATGCTACCCTCGGTGACCTACAGGGCTGGGTGTGAGTCCAGTAGGTTTGGGTAGTAAAAACTTGAAAGGTGTAGGTGCAATTGGTGCAAGGCTAATTGAACATGAAACTAGACCCATAATGGCACAACTTTGGTGAAGAAACCCTACCCAGAAAACCAACCTAAGTTGACCTAAAAACTACCCTAATCTGGGTGACCAACATGCTGTCCCTGGAAATGATCAAATGAATAGTATTTGATCAAATGGTCACAACATAGTGTAGAAAAGTTCAATTGACTTGAATTTTTACCAGTAGAAAGCTGAGACATAGACCTACAACTTTCATGAAGAAAATAAACCCAAATTTTGATCATAACATATTCAAAAAACTGACCTATAGTTAGTGTGCAAAAACTGCAGAATTGATTCTGCCCAGAAATTCTGGAAAAATTGCAATCTGGCCAGTTATGGTGTTTAGGCCATAACTTGAGCTACAAAACTCCAAATGGAGTGATTCAAAAAATGAAATGTAACTAGACACAATAAGGAACAATTTTGATGATGAACATTTGGCCATATTCTTACTGTAGAATGGCCTAATGGAACAGTGAACTCTAACACTCAAAACTGAACTTTTTGAATTATTCTCCATTGGTTTTAAGTATTGTTTGGCAACTAATGACAACACTTTTATAAACCAAAATGTGGTATCTTGGTGAACTTAGGTTCAACAAATCTATTATAAATTAAAAAGTTAACCTTTGAGTGAAATTAGTCAAGTGAATAGTGACTCCTACATTATAAAAATAAATAATTGAATTATTAACTATGTAAAATGCCCTAGTATGCCTAGAATGATTAGTTTGGATAGGTTGGCATGCCAATAGGGTTCAGTTAGCAGTACTGCACATGGCATTATGCCATTTTGTGATTTTATGGCTTTTAGCCATTCTGATATCACTGTGATACTTGGCCTTGTGCCCAATGTTTACTACAGCTTATTAGCTTAACTGTTGTACACCGGGAGACACAATGTGACCGGTGGTGTGATGGCCCGAGGTACTTGGTACCCAGTGCCAGATTACCCGTTTATCCAGTCCAGTCGACTAGTATAGGTTACTTGGGCAATCAAAATAAATCTTACCAAATTTTAATTAAATAATACTACAATAATTGCTAGGAACTTAGTCTACATAAAATGTCAGCACACATTCTGCACATCTATTTTATTTTAGCTATTTTATTTTATATTGGCACCACTAAGCAGAATTACTTAGCGCGTCGCTTTTGCCATGCGCAGGTACTAGAGACATAGCTAGGGAGTCCAGCAGACCTCAGACCGGGTGATTAGTCAGATCTGCACAGAGTCCAAAGTCACCTTATATCTGGGGTGCACTTGGTAGGATATTAGAATTTTGGGTTGTATTTTGTACTTTGCATTTTGTACTAATTCTTGATTGTAATTACAAACTCATTAAATCATATGATAATGTAAATATATAAAATTTCATGTTACTGTAATTATCAGTATATTTTGTTGAAAAATAAAATGTTAGGGAAATATTCATGAAATTGATTCGAATTGTGATGTGAACAAAAATTTTGAAAATTGTGTTGTAATTTGAAGATTGAGTTGATATGGATGTATATTGGAGTTCTGGATCTGAGCATCATATTGGAAGTGTTTCTTTTAACAGGTTCAGAAGAACTGTTTTCCAATTTACAGCCGGCACTCTGTCAGATTTTCTATAAAAATTTATGAAAAATTCAAATTAATCAAATTTATAAATAAATGATATAATTGGTAAATTTTTGCACTTGATGAATAATAAATAAATAAATAAAGGAGGGTAAATTGTTATAAAATAAGATATGGTGCTCCGGCACACTGTGTAGCATATCTTGCTCGGATACACTATAGACGAGTAAGGTGTGTCACATTTAGTAGTAATAGAGCCTGGTTTAGGCATTTCTGGGCCTAGATAAAGTGCATACCATTGCATTGCATTTGTAAGTGTTGAGGTGACACTGATGCAGATCTGTTTGTTTTCTTAATTTGATTAGGATATGGATCTTGCTTCTCAAAGAGCAGTTGATGAAGAGGTGGAGAGTCATACTCCACCAAGGGCTGAATCGAGAGGCAGGGGAGAACTTGCTCCACCAACAGCTGAGGCACTTGCCCAACCTTAGTTTGCGTTATTTTAGTAAATGATTGAATTTTACCGACAAATGATGGGGGCAATTCCACCACCATAACCACAGCCACAACCTCCGCTAGCACCACAGAAGTCCCATCTGGAAAAACTACAAAAACATGGGGCTGTAGATTTCTTTGGGAAGAAGGAGGATGACTACATGACTGCTGAAAATTGGCTAGATAGAACTGGAAGAGTGTTGAAATAGCTTCATTACACCCCCGAGGAGAACCTAGAGGGTGCTGTGTCCTTACTTCAAGATGATGCATACCAGCGGTGGGACATTATATCCAGTGAGGTGCAATCAGATCAAATTACCTGGGATTTCTTCCTCACAAAGTTCAGGAAGAAGTATGTCAGTAAAGTGTATCTAGAAGAGAGAAGAAGAGAATTTATCAGTCTGAGATAGAGGCAGCTATCAGTGGTAGAATATGAGCGTGAATGTGACACCCCTTACCCGTCTACAGTGTAGCCGAGTAAGATATGTCACACAGTTACCGAAACACCATATTTTATCTTAATTATTTTTATCATTCTTTAATTTATTTCTTTATGGTGATGAAATGCAATTTGTGAAATTTGACTCATTTAAGTCATTTATTGAAATTATAAATTCATTTGAGATTTCGAAAATTTTATAGAAAATCTGGCAGAGTACCAGCTAAAAATGGAGAAAATAGTTTTTCGGAACCTGTGAAAAACACTTCCTATACATTTTCAATCATTCTCAAACTCTATTATATCAACAAAATCTCAATATTTCTCAACCGTTTCTCAATAATTTTTATAGTTGACATTCATTCATTTCATATTATAATCATGTTCAAATCATAAATAAATACTAAATTTTCATTTATAAACACAAATTACAAATATTTGCATTAATACTAAAATATATTACATGAGTTTTGATTTATACATGAGAAAATAAAAGTTTGATTACAAACAGTACAAACATTATAAAATACCAAAATGGGACCTAGTGTCCTACCAGTGCATTGTAGCTTGTGAGGTGACACGGACACTATGCATAACTGTGAACAGCCTCACCCAGTCTGTGGTCTACTGGGCTCTCTGTCTAAATCTTCAGTACCTACGCGTTGCAAAAGCGACGCGCTAAGCATAAAGCTTAGTGGTGCCAATAATACAAGAAAATATAATATGCAAATAAAACTAAAAATTTCCTAGTTATTATGTTTATAAAAAATGAATAATTACTAATTATTGTTTAGTCGAAGGCTAATTACATTTTATGATATTAACTCTTTCTAGTATTTTATTGATCATTTTTTTTTTATAATTTTTTAGCCTCTTTTCATTGTAATCATTCTTGTTCTTTATTTTGATATTTAATTTCGTTACGTCCTTTAAAAATCAATTCAATTACAATTATACTTTTCCATGCCCAAGTAACCTATACAAATTGACCGAATTGGATAAACGGGTAAACTAGCACTGGGTACCAGGTACCTCGGGCTGTCACACCATGGGTCACAATGTATCTCTCGGTGTGCAAACAGAATGGTTAATAAGCCATAAAAGCAATAAGGCATAAAGCCAAGTATAACTTCATAATCAGTATAGCCATAGGCTATCATATTACACAATGGCATGGAGCCATACATCATACTCAGTACTGCTATCAGAACTCTATTAGCATGCCAACTTATCCAAACCAATCACACTAGGCTTACTAGGGCATATTACAAAGTTATTTCTTAAATATTTGTACTTAACATGTAAGGTTACCATTCATTTAGTCATTTAAGTCAAAATATTGACTTTTTCATATATAATAATTACATGAGTTTTAATCACATAGATTTACCACATTTTGGTTCTCAAAAGTGTTGGCATTAGTTGCCAATCATTGCTTCTAACTAATGGAGAATAAATCAAAATTTTTAGTTTTGGGTACTAGAGTTCACTATTCTATTAGGCCATTCTACAGTGAGAATTTGATCAAGTGTTCTTCATCAAAGTTGTTCCTTATTGTGTCTAGTTTCATTTCTTTTTTTCAATCACTCCATTTGGAGTTTTGTAGCTCAAGTTATGGCCTAAACGCTATAACTGGCCAGATTGTAATTTTTCCAGAATTTCTGGGCAAAATCAATTCTGCAGTTTTTTGTACACTGACTGCAGGTCAGTTTTTGGACATGTTATGGTCAAAATTTGGGTTTGTTTTCTTATGAAAGTTGTAGGGCAATGTCTCAGCTTTCTACTGGTAAAAATTTAGGCCAATTGGACCTTTCTACACTGAGTTATGACCAAATGAATGAACACTATTCATTTGGTCATTTTCCAGGGACGGCTTGTGTGTTACCTAGATTGAAGCAATTTTTATGTCAACTTAGGTGGGTTTTCTGGGAAGGGTTTCTTCACAAAAAATGTTGCATTATGTGTCCAATATCACCTCCAAATGGCTTTACACCAATTGGGGCAACATAGCTTAAGACATAAACCCATGAATACACTAGACTCACAGAGTCCATAATTGATCACAAAGGGCAGCATACCAATTCCTAATCCAATGCCACATTTCAGTCAAAATCAAAGTCAATTCATCTCAAATGGTCACTAATTGACCATTAGAACTTTAATTTACTATCAATATGGCCAAACCCTAATATAGCTCAAAACTCTAACTCAAGGTTTCAAGGTCAAGCATACTCAATCCATATAACTTTCAATACATAACAACTCATTAAACATCATCACTAAACTTATTTACATCCATAAAAAGCATCAAACTCCAAGTAATCCATGGCTACTGAAATTCACTTCCTCCATAAGTTATATTTCCTTTTTATTTCATGCAAATTTCAACTCTTCTTAAGTCCAAATCAAGAATAAAGAAGAGAGATGAGGAGATTAAGCACTAACCTCTTGGATGAATTTCTACCCTTCACTTTCCTTCACTTTCTCCTCTTCTAAAGGCTGCCCAAGTCTAGCTCTAGTGGTAAGGAAAATTTTTAATGAAAGGAAATCAAGGTTTTGAAGTGAATTGGATGAGAAATTGGAAGCTTGGTTGAGTTTTAATGGAGGGAGGGAGAAGTGAGGTTTCAGCAAGAAGAAGAAAAGAAGATGAAGTCTGATTTTTTTTTTCTTTCATTTCTGCCCATTTAACTCATTTTAAGTAGTTTAAAGACACGTGTCACAATGTAATTGGGTGGAGGCACACTAATGACATCATGTGATGTCATAATTTCTAATTTTCTTTCTTTTTCTTTTCTTTTCTTTTCTACTCATTTTCAATTAAATTTTAAGCAATATTTATTCATATTTTATGTCATAATAATTATTTAATTAACTGGACAAGTCGGTCAAAAATTATCTCTAAAGACGAAATGACCAAAATGCCCTCTGTTTGGCTTATTGAGCCAAAATCGTCTGTACTTATTGAAAATTTTGTCTAAACCTTTTCTTGGCATTCTAATACTATAGAAACCTCAATAACTCTTCTCTGGTATCCCAAACAATTATTTCATGAATTTTCTCCCGAGTTTAGGGCTCCTAGCTGTGAAGACCGCAACTTCCCACTGGGTTACCCATCGCTAGGGCACCGGCTCATTTAACTTGATTGTATTTTATTTCTAAAATTTTTTCTAAATTTTTCTTATTAATATTTGAGTTAATTATGGCTTCTCACTTTAGTTTAAATATTTTCCCAAACGTTCTAGCTATCCGAACCGACACCAATCACCTAAACAGTAGAATGTACGGAATGGCTACAGTGAGGGTATTACAGTGAATTCATCAGACTAAGCCGGTATGGGAGGGAGATAGTCCCTACAAAGGCTGAGAGGTGCAGAAGGTGTAACACTCCTAAGTTCGGTAGTGCGTACTACTGTTCCGGTGACCAGTGTTGTCCGGACAGCTAGGATGCCTAGAACTACACTTCGTTATGAGTGAGAAAACATAAAATAATGAAATAAAAGAAAAGAAAATACAAGAAAAACAAAGGAAAAATAATAGCAAAGAAATATAACCAAGTTAAGCGAGCCGAGAACCCTAGCGATGGGTGACCGCACCGGGAAGTCACGGCGTGGACCGTTGACTAGCCCTGGACTGCGGGAACCCTGGAAAATATTTTTAGGACTTAAATAGACCCTTATGGAAGTATAAATATCATTAGAAATATCAAAGAAAAATTAAATAATTAGTACAAAGAAAAGTGAGAAATCGAAAAATAGACAAAACTCGGTGTTACCGAAAAATCAGGAATGCAACCCGAATAGGGGCATTATGGTCATTTGACATCCCGAATTGTCTTTTGACCTAAATGTCCATTAAAAATAAATAATATTACACTTAGAAAATAAAATGAAGAATTAATTTGGTGGTACCTAATGTAAATAGCCAAAAGTGGAGTGAAAATTGTGTAAATAACACATTTAACATATAAAATGATTAAACTAAAGTGAGTGGACCACTAAGGAATAAACTAAGGATTATAAAATGTGTTAGTGGGCAGATTTCTCCACTAAAAACTTCATCTTCAAGCTTGAGAATCATCCATGCCGTAAATGAAAAGCTCCCAAA
This sequence comes from Hevea brasiliensis, assembly GCF_030052815.1. NCBI lineage: Eukaryota > Viridiplantae > Streptophyta > Magnoliopsida > Malpighiales > Euphorbiaceae > Hevea > Hevea brasiliensis. Next base: position 54,284,266 of record NC_079500.1, on the reverse strand, counting down.
ACCTCCATGGCCATTTTTCTTTAAGCTTCATGCACTCCTTCAATTTACCTCCAATCACCTAGGTAGCTTCACTAAAAATTGTCCCCACATCACAAGGAAGAGCTTGATACCAAAATCAAGAAGTTTGGTGAAGGTTTAACAAGCCCCAACCATAGGTAAGTTTGTATTTTTGAACTTTGCTTTGTTAAAGTTTGTATACTTGTTATGGGTGTTTGAATTGTGAAGAAAATTTTCAAGTTTGAGGAGTTCTTGATATATCAATTTTGGGCAGCCATGGAGTTGTATATTGGATTTATTTTACATATGTTTGATGGGAATTCATGTTGAATAGGGTGAATTGATGTCCTAGTAGTTAATTCCACATGTAAATGGTGATTATGCACTTGGAATGGAAATTGATGAATTATGGACACTTTGGCATGGTGAAGCTTTTCGGCAGCCTTGAGGCTTCTTTGATAAATGTATGTGTTCATGAAGACATGAGCAGAATTGTGACATTGAGGATTGATGAGTGTGTATGTAAATTGGTTGTGTAAAGTATGTGTAAGAATTAGAAATGTCCATGTGTATGTATTGTTTTATTTGGACTTTATGAATTGGAGTTTTATTTGGTGTATTGAGGATGTTTGTAATCTGCCCAAAATAACTTTAAGGTAAGGTGGTATATGGTTTTGGTAATGTACCAAAACAGAATTAGTAAGGGAAGTGGACATATAGTAAGGTAAATGTGTCATTGATGTGTGTTTAAGGTAATTAAGGGCAGTATGCATTTTAGCCTATAACTTTAAATGTGTAACTTCAATTGGTATGAGACCAATTGGAGGTGAAACTAGGCACAAAATGTGCCAACTTTCATTAAGAAAGCATACCAAAATTCTGCTTGCAAGGTGACATGAAAAATGACCAATTCGGATTAAGTGCAAGTGAAACCTGAAAACTGACCATTTGGGCAGCAGTTAGTGTTTAGGCCATAACTCACTCAAAACAGGTCCAATTGACCTGAAATTTTAACCATGAATAGTTAAGATCCATACCTACAAGTCTTATGAAGACACCAAAGAACAGAAATGACCATAAGCAAGTCAAACAGCTTGCACAAGTTCGGGTCCAAAAACTGGCCGAACCAAAGTTGACCAAAATTGACCTAAAATGACCTAATTTGATGCCATTTGACCAGCAATAGTAAAATGACCATAACTTGGTCTACATAACTCAGAATGACCTAAAATTTTGCCCCGCGTTCCATAAGACATAGATCTACAAGTTTGTATTTTTGACCAAAAGCTGAAAACTGAGGAAACTAGGTCATTCGGCTAGGTAAAACTAGTATCCCAAAATCCAGCAAATTGCAAGAAAATGCAGTATACACGGAAATGAACTTGGTAACATGTACCAATCTTAAAACACTATCGAATGTGACATATTAATGACACTAAAACCTAATTTACCTAGAACGCATCGAGGATCGGTATATTAGGTGATTAAGCAAATAATAGCTTTCAGTGAATTACTTATTAAACATTATCGATAGAGACAGTTTAATTTAGTACTGAAACACTTCAAATTGTGTTTCTCAGTTAGTAAAGACTCAGGGAAAGGGAAGGAAACACTGAGTCAAGACCAGGAGATAGTTATCAGAGGTTTGTGCACAACTAGTTTTTAACTGATTTTGTTTTGAATATTTCATATGATTAAATGACATATTTTTCTTATGTATTATGTTTAACAAGCATTGGATTTAATTCAATGATTATTGAATTTGTTATAGTATGTATGAATTTAGCTTTGTGAAATGGTATTTCCATAAGTATTAAGCATTGTTATGGATTGAATAAATTATGTTTTGGAAAATTGTGATAGAACATGTTTTGAATTGTGATGGTAAATTTCATGGAAAAATACAAATTTATGATTTGAATTGTGATGAGCATAAAAACTATTGGATATTGGGATTGAATTTGAATCGAATTATATTGTGATTTATGCTCACTAAAAGGATTGTGATATTGTTTTGTATCTCACTATAGATGCTTGACTAGGTTATTACCCGTCTCTCTCATTTGTTGAGAGGACAATGGAGTTAGTTGTGTTTTGATTACCATGGTACGTGCACAGGCTTAGATTTTCCTCTGATTTGAGGTTAGATCTAAGTTTATTTTATCGTTATGGCCCTTGTGGAAGATTCATTATTGTGATGGTACTGTGCACGATGATTCGACCTCCCCGACCATAGGGAGTTAGAATCACCCCGAAGATGGCCCTTTCGGATTAGTCTTGCATAGTTAGTGAGATAAAGAATGGCTTTTGAGATAAAGAATGATTTTTGAGATCTGACATGGTTTTGAGATCTGACATGGTTTTGAGATACAACATGATTTTTGAGATCTGAGAATGTTTTTGAACAGTAAAGAATTATGATTTCAGTTATGATTTATGTATAATTGATTTTGTTGGAACTACCTTAAATGGTTAGTCATGATTTGATAAATTGAATGTCGTGATCAAAGTCATTTTATACAAATGATTTACATTATTGGAAATGAATATTTTGAGTTTTGGAATTTGATAAGTATTCAGATTTCCAAATTATTTACTGTAAATTTTGTCAATGCATATTGTACTATTTTTTAAATTATAGTTGTGTACCACTGAGTTCACCACTCGGCGATAGCTTTGTATGCTGTCGCAGGTAAGAAGAGCATAGAGCAGTGAGTAAGTTTCTTTGAAGACACTTTCAGATTAGCTCCAGGTATATTATAGGTATACCCATGTACATAGGTCTGATGTATGCATGTAATAATATGTATGTAAATTATTTGAGCAGTTGTAAATTAAAATTGTACATTGAAGTTGCAAAGTGAATTATGAGTTATTTTGACTTGTAAAATTTGTATTATATTTCTTTTATTTCATCCTTTGAAAATAATGAAAAATTGTCGTGGATTGAGTTGAGAAAAATATTGTGTTGAATTTTGTTGGAGTTGAGATTTGGAAAAATATTGAAGTGCTTTTTACAGGTTTTCTGAAGAACTGTTTTATCCAAAATACAGATGGCACTCTGCCAAAATTTTTACAGAAATTCCAAATAAGTCAAATGTGTTAGTTCTTTCACTTCAGTTTAAAAAAGTTTTTAACACCTGTAAAAAGTGCTCACCACTGTAAAAAAAAAAAAGGGTAAGAAAAGTTTTAAAATCCCTTGTAGTGTATTTAATGGGTTATCAGTAGACGGAGTTGGTAATTCATTAGGTAGACTACGGGATCATGTTATGCCTTACAGAGGGGTAGGGTGTGACAGAAGGTTTGAAGAAGGGCTAAATGACAATATCAAGGTCATGATAACAGCATTGGAGATTATGGATTTTGCCAAATTAGTTGATGCTGCATTGAAAGTAGAAAGAGTCAGAATAAATGAGCAAAACAGAAGGGAAAGACAGCAGAAGAGGGGTCCAGGTCAGTCCAGTTCATTCTTTGCTCCCAGTAAGAAGTTTAAGGGTCCTCCTGCTCAAAGTTCAGGTCAGCCTCAAGGTCAGGGTCAGTCCCAGGGGCCCAGACCACAGTTCACACCTAGGAGAGGCCAGTCCACACAAACAGTGGGCAGCTCTCCAGGGACGATGATCAGAGGACCAGCCCCAGCATCTTCTACCTGTCCATACTGCCAAAAGTGGCATAAGGGGGAGTGTTGGTGAGTGACTGGTGCTTGCTTACGGTGTGGGTCTACAGAACATCAGATAAAAAATTATCCGAAGAGGACTGCTATAATTGCCCCAACACAAGCTGAAAGGCCTGCCCCTGCACCTCAAAGGGGCAGGAAGTCCGGTAAATCTGAGGCAGTTGGTCCATCACTGAGGCCTGCATCTGAGTCAGCCGAGAGACTAGAGGCCAGAGCACTTGCCATGAGAGCCCAAGAGGAGCAAGATGCCTCAAATATTATCAAGGGTACATTCTTCCTCTACACTTTACCTGTGCATGCATTGGTAGATCCAGGATCTACCCATTCATATATTTGCATTAAGCTACCCGTAGAGAGGGGAGTTTCAGTAGAGGAGAGTGACCAAGACATTTTGGTCACAAATCTACTGGGCCACAGTGTGGTAGTGAATAAGGTGTATAAAGGTTGCCCATTGACGATTCAGGGGTATGAATTCTCGACAGACCTAATTGAATTGCCCTTCCACGAGTTTGACGTGATTTTGGGAATGGACTGGTTATCATGTCATCAGGCAATAGTTGATTGTAAACTGAAGAGGATTTCTCTGAAAACTCCTGAAGGTAATGAGATTTTAGTTGTGGGTGAAAGGACAGATTTCCTGTCCAATGTCATCTTATCCACAGTTGCAAGAAGATTGATGAGAAAAGGCTGTGAAGCCTACCTAGCACACATTATTGATACTAGGCAGGCTAAGCCAAACATGTGTGATATACCCATAGTAAGAGTGTAACACCCCTAAGTTCGGTAGTGCGTTCTACTTTTTCAGTGACCAGTGTTGTCCGGACAGCTAGGTGCCTAGAACTACACTTCGATATGAGTGAGGAGACATAAAATAATGAAATACAAGAAAAGAAAATACAAGAAAAAGAAAGGAAAAATAATAGCAAAGAAATGTAACCAAGTTAAGCGAGCTAAGAACCCTAGTGATGGGTGACCGCACCGGGAAGTCGCGGCGTAGACCGTTGACTAGCCCTGGACAGCGAGGAACCCTGAAAAATATTTTTAGGACTTAAATAAATGTCTATTAAAGTATAAATACTATTAGAAATATCAAAGAAAAATTAATTAAATAGTACAAAGAAAAGTGAGAAATCGAAAAACGGACAAAACCTGGTGTTACTGAAAAATCGAGAATATAACCTGAATAGGGGCGTTGTGGTCATTTGACACCCCGAGTTGTCTTTTCACCTAAATGTCCATTAAAAATACATGATATTATATTTGTAAAATGTCATGAAAAATTAAATTAATGGTACCTAATTCAATTAGCAAAAATTAGGGACTTAATGTGGGAATATGGAAAGTTTAACAATTATTTATTATTAAACTATGTTAGTGGACCATTATACAACATTATTATATCATAAGTGGACATAAAAATCCACTAACAAATCTGCAATTCATCTTCTTCATTTGAAAAGTCCATTAGCCGCATGAAAGCTCTCAAACCTCTCCCATGGCCGCCCACCTTCAAGCCATTACAACTCCATGATCACGCTATCTTTTCCCACACTTGCCTTGTCACACCCTACCCCTCTGTAAGGCATAATATGATCCCGTAGTATACCTAATGAATTACCAACTTCGTCTACTGATAACCCATTAAATACACTACAAGGGATTTTAAAAACTTTTCTTACTTCTTTTACAGTGGTGAGCACTATTTACAGGTGTTAAAAACCTTTTTGAACTGAAGTGATAGAACTAACACATTTGAATTATTTGGAATTTCTGTAAAAATTTTTGGCAGAGTGCCATCTATATTTTGGATAAAACAGTTCTTCAGAAAAACCTATAAAAAGCACTTCAATATATATTTCCAAATCTCAACTCCAACATGTTTCTCAACACAAATCCATAATAATTTTTCAAAGACTGAGATACAAGAAATATAATACAATTTTTACAAGTCCAAATAACTCATAATTTATTTTACAACTTTTATGTACAATTTTAATTTACAACTGCTCAAAACCAAGAACACTATATACATACAGTGAACATACATTACAATATAAAATGCAGAATATGGTATACTCAATATACCCGATGATTTCTCGCTGAATGTACTAGGAGCCTAGTCTGCTGCCCTGTCAGTCTGTCTACCTGCGACAGCAATGAAAAGCTATCGCTGAGTAAAATTTACTCAGTGGTGCACAATAACAATTTCAAATGCGATATATAAATCTTTTATTGACAGTTCACAAATCAAATGATTCACAATTCCATTTCACAATTTATAAAATTCCCCTAACACAAATTTGATCAAGTAATTGAATAATACCGTTTTGTAAATCAATAACACAATTCGATCAAATAACTGAATAATACCGTTTTGCAAATCAATAACACAATTCGATCAAATAACTGAATAATACCGTTTTGCAAATCAATAACACAATTCGATCAAATAACTGAATAATACTGTTTTGCAAATCAATAACACAATTCGAACAAATAACTGAATAATACCGTTTTGCAAATCAATAACAAAATTCGATCAAATAACTGAATAATACAATGTTGCCAATCGATAACATAATTTAGGCCATGACACAATTTTTCCACACATGCCATGTTGTACACCACGACAAGACACACTCACCCCAATAATCGAAATCAATGAGGGAGGAAGCTAGCTGAATAATGAGTACTCATCCACACTCACCTCAGACTGGGAAGTCAATGAGGGAGGAACATAATCACACTCACCCCAGACTGATAAGCCAAAGAGGGAGGAATATATCAACAGTGTCATGCCAAATGTGAATCAAAACAATTTCAAATCACAATATTTCATACAAACCATAAATCACATTTTATCTCAAAATTTCCATTTGCAAAGTTGGCAATACAATAAGTTCCAAATAATATTCCCAAAAACAAAGCAATCAAAAATTATTCATAACTCATTTCTCCAAATAAATTTGCTAGTAAAAGTAGTGAATATAAAAGTATTGTGCACGGACATAATTTAAAACAATAACATACAAAATAATCATAATTTATTTCAATTGAAAAATTCAGAAGAAATAGCTATTGTGCAAAAACACAATTTATAATAATAACATAGAAATAATCATAATTTATTTCAATTGAAAAATTCAAAAGAAATACTTATTATGCACAAACCTCTAATAACTGTCTCTTGGCTCTGACTCAGTGTTTCCTTCCCCTCCCTGAGTCTTTGCTAACTGAGAAACATAATTTGAAGTGTTTCAGTACTCATTTAAACTGTCTCTAACGATAATGCTTGATAATTAATTCACTGAATTCATTTATTCGCTTAGTCAACCTACTATGTCGACCCTTGGTATATTCTAGGTAATTTAGGTTATAATGTCATTAATATGTCACATTCGATAGTCTTTTAGGGTTGGTACATGTTGCCAAATTCATTTCCGTGTATACTGCATTTTCTTGCGATTTGCTGGATTCCGGGATACTAGTTTGACCTAGTCGGACGACCTAGTTCCCTCGGTTTTCAGGTTTTGGTCAAAACTACAAACTTGTAGATCTATGTCTTATTGCATGCGGGGAAAAATTTCAGGTCATTCTGAGTTATGTAGACCAAGTTATGGTCATTTTACTATTGCTGGTGAAATTGCACCAAAATTGGTCACTTTAGGTCACTTTAGGTCATTTTAGGTTCGGCCAGTTTTTGGACCCGAAATTGTGCAAGCTGTTTGACTTACTTATGGTCATTTCTGGGCTTTGGTGTCTTCATAAGACTTGTATATATGGGTCTTAGCTATTCATGGTTAAAATTTCAGGTCAATTGGACCTGTTTTGAGTGAGTTATGGCCTAAACACTAACTGCTGCCCAAATGGTCAATTTTCAGGCCTCATTTGCACTTAGTCCGGATTTGGTCATTTTTCAAGCTACCTTGCAAGCAGAATTTTGGCAAGCTTCCTTCATGAAAGTTGGCACATTTTGTGCCTAGTTTCACCTCCAATTGGTCTCATACCAATTGGAGCCACACACATAAAGTTATAGGCCTAAAACACAAACTGCCTTATTGCAATTCTTGCATACATATCAAACATCACTTTTAACACTCACCAAACTTAACATTCAAACTAATTCTGATTGTACCATGACCTAAACATAATTCACAACACATTATAGGTCATTTTGGCAGCTTACAATTACATTCAATGTGCACCAAAAAGTGTAGAATTTGCCCAACTAAATTTACAACAATTTAACTCCATAACCAAGCTCATTCACATGTCCAACCTTCACACCACTATACATACATTCAAACTGCCATAACAACCAACACATTTTAACATCATTATTCCATAAACCAAGCATGAATTCTAGCATTCTTCAAGGGTTAGCAAACTGCCACAATGGTACACTTACATTCCATTACTTTCCAAGCTTTAAATTTCATTTTGCATTTACATATACTAAGTATACATCACCTAAATAATTTCCTACACAATATACATTTAATCAATCATTTAATTCACCATTTACAAGCACAAATAACCTGCCTTCAAGGTATTTCCATGGCTGCCAAAATTACACATTCCCATTCAACATCAAACCTCAAAAATTTCTTCATAATTCAAACACCCATAACATGCTTACAAATTTTAACAAAGCAATATTCAAAAACTCAAACTTACCTATGGATGAGACTTCTTAAATCTTCACCAAAACTTCTTTCTCTTGCTTCCTACATGCTGCCCATGATGTGTAGAACAAGTTTAATGAAGAACAATTGGAGAAATTGTGGCTTGATCATTAGGAGTGGAGCTTGCATGCAAGGTGTGGCCATGGTGGACAATGGAGAGAAAATTCAATTCGGCAAAGTGAGGATTTGACAGGAAGAAGAAGACATTAGTGGAGTAATCTGCCCACTTAGTGAATTTTTAATCCCATAGTGCTCCACTCATGCTAGGATAATCATTTAATAAGTTTTAAGTGATAATTACTCCATTTACACTCCAATTTTGTTATTTATATTAGGTACCACTAAATTAATTTTTTCATTATATTTTCCAAGTGTAATATTATTTATTTTTAATGGACATTTAGGTCAAAAGACAACTCGGGGTGTCAAATGACTACAATGCCCCTGTTCGGGTTGCATTCCCGATTTTTCGGTAACACCGGGTTTTGTCCATTTTTCGATTTCTCACTTTTCTTTGTACTAATTATTTAATTTTTCTTTAATATTTCTTATGATATTTATACTTCAATAGGTGTCTCTTTAAGTCTTAAAAATATTTTCTAGGGTTCCTCGCGGTCCAGGGCTAGTCAACGGTCCACGCCGTGACTTCTCGGTGCGGTCACCCATCGCTAGGGTTCTCGGCTCGCTTAACTTAGTTGCATTTCTTTACTATTATTTTTCCTTTATTTTTCTTGTATTTTCTTTTCTTGTATTTCATTATTTAATGTTTCCTCACTCATATCGAAGTGTAGTTCTAGGCATTCTAGCTGTCCGGACAACACTGGTCAGGAAACGATGAGAACGCACTCTAGAACTTAGGGGTGTTACAATTCTCCCCCCCTTAAAATAAATTTCGTCCACGAAATTTTTTCCAATAGCCATCTTACAATAGTTATACGTTTATTTTCTCCTTTCTATATGATCGTATAATCTTCTTTCTCTCAAATTTGTATAAGACTTTTAACAATCTAATACAACATTTAATTTGTTTGTATAACACCAATCTTCTCTTACTATTGTCCTGTCTAATATTTCGATTCATGTCCCTTCTTGAATGACCCTTGAGGTCATGTTAGAATCATTTATCTAGTTATTGGTCCTCTGACCATTCTAGTCCATAGTCTTCCTCACATTCGTAACATTTATTTGTTATATTTGAACCAACTGTTTGAATTTTTACTTCCATAACTCTTTTTATCTGTCAATATTCTATAACTTACTTTTTTTGTACTGAACTATAACCTTTCGATATTCTAACCTTTGAGTTTTAGATCCCTAAGTAGGATTTTCAAACTTATTTCTAACAATTAAATTCTGTCATGGCATAACTATACCAAAACAGATGCCGTTAGCAACTATTCTTATCTAGGTGTACTATCAGGTAGTGCGTAGCTCTACACAATAATCTCAAGTCAGTACTGTAATCTGCAGCTTACAGTATAAACATCAAGAACATTTCATAGTTACTATGATACATCCCAATAGATTAAATTTTCCTATCTTTTATCCTTTTCGAATTTACTAATATCCCGAACTTATTATGATTACAATATCCATTAACAATTACTAACAGTGACATTCTTGCCCTCATCTAGAGCAATTCCATTACTGCATCTTACTTTTACGTCCTCTTGCCTTACATTAAGTAGGCTCGCCAATTAGCTTTATAATTTATGGTGTGTTAGAAAATACTTTTCGCCAATAAACTCTTTCAAAATTAATTTCACTTATTATCATAATCCTTATTTTAAAGGGCTAATCACTAATGCATCAAAATTTATTCCCCTGTAAAGGAATAACAATAGAACATATAGTTCTAACACCAACATAAAAGTATGCAGACCCCAGGTCAAACAATACATATATATATATCTTAGTTACTATTTGAGAAAGTACCAACAATAATATCAAAAGTCTAAGTCTCTTCTCTCTGCCGTATAGCGTATACTCCAGCTGGAGCATCACCCTATTCTGGCTGATTCACAGTACTCTGACTTCTAGGTGTACTAGCCCTACCTCTACCTTTGCCTCTACTAACTGGTGGTGAGCTCTTTGGGGTATAAACTTGGGTTGATCCCTTTGGTGTAGTAAATGATCCAAAACGACCTGGATTTACACAATCCCTAGCAAAATGGCCAGTCTCTCCACAGTTAAAACATGCTCCTACAGCTCTATAACATACCCCACTATGTGGTTTACCACAAGTTTCACAAAGTCGATCTCACAGCGCATTCCTGGGTTTCTGTTGAGTTTGCTGATCGGATCGAGGTGGTTTCTGTCCAGAAGATCTATCTCTACCGGACTTCTTACTATCTCTGTTGTATCCCCCAAAGTTTTTCCTCTTTCCAGTAAGACCACTAGAACTCTGTTCTACTGACTTTCCCTCTTTTTCTGTCTTCTCTGATTTCTTTTCTCAGAAGCTGCTTCAGATTTAATTCTTTCTAATTCTAGTGCTTGAGAAATAAGTTCAGAGAAGTTGTTATGTTTGAATCCGACCACTTGTAATCTAATACTAGGCTTCAAGCCGGTTTCAAACCTCTTACATCTCTCCCTACTGGTAGAAAGTAGAATTACTGCATAATGGCTCAGGCGGAAAAATTCCCTTTCATATTCAGCCACCGATCTACTCTCCTGTTTCAGACTTAGGAACTCCTGCAGTTTCTGATCTACATAAGCATCAGGGACATATTTTTGTCTGAATTCCCTAAGAAAGTCACTCCAAGTTAGCACTGCAGGTTCTACCAAACTGTGGGGAATGGTTTTCCACCAGTCATAAGCATCCCCCTGTAGCAAAGATACTGAGTATTCAAATCTAAGCTCCTCTGTGCAGTGCAGTTTCTTGAATACCCTATCCATCCTTTCTAACCACTGTTCTGCCTCTAGAGGATCTACTGTCCCCTTGAACTCTGTAGCCCCATATTTCATCAATTTGTCATATTGTCTAGCAGAAGACTGTGGTTGTACCACTGGTGTCTGTATTGGGGCTTGAGTAGGCACATTACCAGCCATTTGTTGGAACATTGCAGCCATCTCGGCGAAGCGAAGCGAGGAGGCTGCAGATGCTGCGAGGCTGGTGCAGCTGAACCACTGACATTATGTAGGGCTGGGGCATCCCCTTGCACCTCAGCCTCTATAGATTGATCGACTGAACGATCACCCTCTTCCATAGTCAATGCGAGGATCTTAGACCTCCTAAACAAATAACACAAGGAGGTTTCCTCCCGTTAGTGCATATTTATAATGTAATGTATTGTATGTATCAGACAATGATATTGAGTAGTTGTACTATGAAGAAAGAATATTCAAGTAACATGTGAAAACAGAATTTAAAAAAACTAGCTCTGATACCACTAAAACATGTCACACCCTACCCCTCTGTAAGGCATAATATGATCCCGTAATATACCTAATGAATTACCAACTCCGTCTACTGATAACCCTTTAAATACACTACAAGGGATTTTAAAAACTTTTCTTACTTCTTTTACAGTGGTGAGCACTATTTACAGGTGTTAGAAACCTTTTTGAACTGAAGTGATAGAACTAACACATTTGAATTATTTGGAATTTCTGTAAAAATTTTTAGTAGAGTGCCATCTATATTTTGGATAAAACAGTTCTTCAGAAAAACCTGTAAAAAGCACTTCAATATATATTTCCAAATCTCAACTCCAACATGTTTCTCAACACAAATCCATAATAATTTTTCAAAGACTGAGATACAAGAAATATAATACAATTTTTACAAGTCCAAATAACTCATAATTTATTTTACAACTTTTATGTACAATTTTAATTTACAACTGCTCAAAACCAAGAACACTATATACATACAGTGAACATACATTACAATATAAAATGCAGAATATGGTATACTCAATATACCCGATGATTTCTCGCTGAATGTACTAGCAGCCTAGTCTGCTGCCCTGTCAGTCTGTCTACCTGCGACAGCAATAAAAAGTTATCGCTGAGTAAAATTTACTCAGTGGTGCACAATAACAATTTGAAATGCGATATATAAATCTTTTATTGACAGTTCACAAATCAAATGATTCACAATTCCATTTCACAATTTACAAAATTCCCCTAACACAAATTTGATCAAGTAATTGAATAATACCGTTTTGCAAATCAATAACACAATTCGATCAAAGAACTGAATAATACCGTTTTGCAAATCAATAACACAATTCGATCAAATAACTGAATAATACCGTTTTGCAAATCAATAACACAATTCGATCAAATAACTGAATAATACAATGTTGCCAATCGATAACATAATTTAGGCCATGACACAATTTTTCCACACATGCCGTGTTGTACACCACGACAAGACACACTCACCCCAATAATTGAAATCAATGAGGGAGGAAGCTAGTTGAATAATGAGTACTCATCCACACTCACCTCAGACTGGGAAGTCAATGAGGGAGGAACATAATCACACTCACCCCAGACTGATAAGTCAAAGAGGGAGGAATATATCAATAGTGTCATGCCAAATGTGAATCAAAACAATTTCAAATCACAATATTTCATACAAACCATAATTCACATTTTATCTCAAAATTTCCATTTGCAAAGTTGGCAATACAATAAGTTCCAAATAATATTCCCAAAAACAAAGCAATCAAAAATTATTCATAACTCATTTCTCCAAATAAATTTGCTAGTAAAAGCAGTGAATATAAAAGTATTGTGCACGGACACAATTTAAAATAATAACATACAAAATAATCATAATTTATTTCAATTGAAAAATTCAGAAGAAATAGCTATTGTGCACAAACACAATTTAAAATAATAACATAGAAATAATCATAATTTATTTCAATTGAAAAATTCAAAAGAAATACTTATTATGCACAAACCTCCAATAACTGTCTCTTGGCTCTGACTCAGTGTTTCCTTCCCCTCCCTGAGTCTTTGCTAACTGAGAAACATAATTTGAAGTGTTTCAGTACTCATTTAAACTGTCTCTAACGATAACGCTTGATAATTAATTCACTGAATTCATTTATTCGCTTAGTCAACCTACTATGTTGACCCTTGGTACATTCTAGGTAATTTAGGTTTTAATGTCATTAATATGTCACATACGATAGTCTTTTAGGGTTGGTACATGTTACCAAATTCATTTCCGTGTATACTGCATTTTCTTGCGATTTGCTAGATTCTGGGATACTAGTTTGACCTAGCCGGACGACCTAGTTCCCTCGGTTTTCGGGTTTCAGTCAAAACTACAAACTTATAGATCTATGTCTTATTGCACGCGGGGAAAAATTTCAGGTCATTCTGAGTTATGTAGACCAAGTTATGGTCATTTTACTATTGCTAGTCAAATTGCACCAAAATTGGTCACTTTAGGTCACTTTAGGTCATTTTAGGTTCGGCCAGTTTTTGGACCCGAACTTGTGCAAGCTGTTTGACTTACTTATGGTCATTTCTGGGCTTTGGTGCCTTCATAAGACTTGTAGATATGGGTCTTAACTATTCATGGTTAAAATTTCAGGTCAATTGGACCTGTTTTGAGTGAGTTATGGCCTAAACAATAACTGCTGCCCAAATGGTCAATTTTCAGGCCTCATTTGCACTTAATCCGGATTTGGTCATTTTTCAAGCTACCTTGCAAGCAGAATTTTGGCAAGCTTCCTTCATGAAAGTTGGCACATTTTGTGCCTAGTTTCACCTCCAATTGGTCTCATACCAATTGGAGCCACACACTTAAAGTTATAGGCCTAAAACACAAACTGCCTTATTGTAATTCTTGCATACATATCAAACATCACTTTTAACACTCACCAAACTTAACATTCAAACTAATTCTGGTTGTACCATAACCTAAACATAATTTTCAACACATTATAGGTCATTTTGGCAGCTTACAATTACATTCAATGTGCACCAACAAGTGCAGAATTTGCCCAACTAAATTTACAACAATTTAACTCCATAACCAAGCTCATTCACATGTCCAACCTTCACACCACTATACATACATTCAAACTGCCATAACAACCAACACATTTTAACATCATTATTCCATAAACCAAGCATGAATTCCAGCATTCTTCAAGGGTTAGCAAACTGCCACAATGGTACACTTACATTCCATTACTTTCCAAGCTTTAAATTTCATTTTACATTTACATATACTAAGTATACATCACCTAAACAATTTCCTATATAATATACATTTAATCAATCATTTAATTCACCATTTACAAGCACAAATAACCTGCCTTCAAGGTATTTCCATGGCTGCCAAAATTACACATTCCCATTCAACATCAAACCTCAAAAATTTCTTCATAATTCAAACACCCATAACATGCTTACAAACTTTAACAAAGAAATATTCAAAAACTCAAACTTACCTATGGATGAGATGTAACACCCTCCCTGTAGCAACTCCGTACATTCTACTGTTCCGGTGACCAGTGTCGGTCCGGACAGCTAGAACGTTCGGAAAAATATTTAAACTAAAGTGAGGAACCATAATTAACTCAAATATTAATAAGAAAAATTTAGTAAAAATTTTAGAAAAAAATACAACCAAGTTAAATGAGCCGGTGCCCAAGCGATAGGTAACCCAGAGGGAAGTTGCGGTTCTCGCAACTAGGAGCCCTAGATCCGAGAGAAAATTTATAAAATAATTTTTGGGACTCCAGAGAAGGGTTATTGATGTTCCCATGACATTAGAGTGCCAAGAAAATACCTAAAAAAATTTTTCAATTGGTACAGACAATTTTGACCCGTTAAGCCAAACGGAGGGCATTTTGGTCATTTCGCCTTCAGAGGTGATTTTTGGCCGACTTGTCCAGTTGAGTAAATAATTATTATGATCTAAAATATGAATAAATATTGCTAAAAATTAAATTGAAAATGAGTAGAGAAAAGAAGAAAAGAAAATGAAAGAAAAACCTAAATATGACATCACATGATGTCATTTGGAAGGCTTCCACCAATCACAACTCAACAAGCCAAATTAAAAAGAGATAAAATGACAAAAAATGAAAACAATTTCTGCAATTCCACATCTTCTTCAGCTGTTTCTCTCTTCCCTCTCCCTTCACCATTGTTATTCCAAACTTCTCACTAGAAATTCTCTTGAAAAATCACCATAAAACCTTTAGTCTTCTTCACAAAAACTTGATTTTACCTCTTGGGAAAGTGTTTGGCTGCCAAGAAAATTAAAGAAAGTGAAGGAAATTGAAGGGAAAATTCTGCCCTCCTAAGGTTAGTGCCCAATTTATTCTCTCTCACTCAATTCATGTTTAAGGACATGATTTAAGTTGAAATTGTAAGTTTAATGCATAACTTAAACTTTGAGAACTTGGAGACTTGACCAAAATTAGGGTTTGCTTATGAAATTGTTAAAGAAAATTCTAATGGTCAATTAGTGACCATTTGAGGTAAATTGACCATAATTTGAAGTGCATTAGATTGTTACAAAGTGTTTTGGTAGAATTTGCCTAGTGTCGTGACGAGGAGGTGTGAGTCCGACTGTTTGGACTGCCATATCTTTGGCTGTGTTGGTCCAATTGGTGTTTGGCCAATTGGACATGAAACTAGGCTTATAATGGCACATTTTTTCTGAAGAAACCATGCCCAAAAGACCAAAGCAAGAGGACCAAAAGTTGGCCCCAATCCGGATACCCTGCAACGGCACTGCGAAATGACCAAATGAGCGATGAATCGTTCATTTGCCCATAACTCACTGTAGATATGGTCAATTGACCTGAAATTTTTACAGCAACAATTAAGACATAGACAAACAACTTTCATGAAGAAACCTACCCCAAATTATGACCAGAACCTAACCCAAATGGCAGTCACAGTCACTGTTCATGGTACTGTAGATTTGGTAATTCTGCAGTTTTGGCAATCCGGCCAGCTGTGGTTTTTGGACCATATCTGGAGCTACAAAACTCCAAATGGAGTGATTCAAAAAAAGAAATTCAACTAGACAAAATAAGGAACAACTTTCATGTTTACCATTTCCTCAAATTCCCACTGCAACAGGGCCCAATGGAACAGTGAAGTTGGGTCACAAAAACTGAAAATTCGGCTCTCTAGGTTTTAGGTTTGGAAATGGATTTAGGGGTTAATTCCAACAAGTTTTAAATGAAAAATGTGGTATGTTGGGAGTGTCAAAACCAATATACCTATTTTCTATCCAAAAGTCAACATTTTTGTTGACCAATGGGGTGAATAGTGACACTAAAACTTGAAATTCACAAATTGAAGAATTTAAAAGTTTTAAATGCCCTAGTATACCTAACGAGATTGGTTTGGATAGTTTGGCATGCCAATAGGGTTCAGTTAGCAGTACTGCACATGGCAATATGCCATTCTGTGATTTTATGGCTTTTAGCCATTCTGACCTTGCATTGAGATTTGACCTTGTGCCTGATATTATTTACTGATTTGTTACATTGCCTGCCGGGAGATGCATATGTGACCGATGGTATGACGGCCCGAGGTACTTGATACCCAGTGCCAGTTTACCCATTTATCCAGTCCAGTCGTCTAGTGTAGGTTACTTGGGCAACCAAAAGAATGAAAGTGGATAAAGTTAACGAAATAAATGATTATAACAAGTATAAAACCAGTAAAACATCGATACATTTAATACATATTTATTTTCTGTTATTTCCTTTTATTTTATTATTGCACCACTAAGCATTATTGCTTAGCGCGTTTCTTTTGCCACGCGTAGGTTCTGGAGATACAGATCGTGAGCCCAGTAGACCGCAGACTGGGTGAGTCCATCCTGCAGTTCTGCACAGTGTCCGTGTCACCTCAACTTCTGCAGTGCATTGGTAGGACACTAGGTGTCATTTTGGTATTTTGTAACTAAATTTCTATTTTCTCATATGTAAATGAATTTATGTAATGTATTTTGAGGTTCATGTAAATAATGAAGATTTATGGTTATGTATGGAAGTAATTTGAGTATTTATTTGTTGTTTATATATGAGTACCTTGAGAAATGATGATTGAGAAATGAAATTGAAAAATGTTGAGATTTTGATGTTGGAGTTTGTGATGATTGAATATGATTATAGGAAGTGTTTTTCACAGGTTCCGAAGAACTGTTTTCTCCATTTTTAGCCGGTACTCTACCGAATTTTCTATAAAATTGTCGGAACCTCAAATAAATTAAAATTTCAACAAATGACTTAAATAGATTATATTTCACAAGATATATTCAAAATTATGATGAAAATTAATTAAGATAAAATAAAATGTTCCGGTACACCTTGTGACATAACTTACTCGGATATACTGTAGACGGGTAAAGGGTGTCACATTTAGTGGTATCAGAGCACAGTTTAGGCGTTTCTGAGCCTAGATTGAGTCCATACCATGCATTGCATTTGTAAGAGTCGAGGTGACACTAATGCAGATCTGTTTGTCTTTCTTATTTTGAATAGGATATGGACCCTACATCTCAGAGGGCATGTAACACCCCTCACCCGACTACAGTGTAGCCGAGCAAAGTGTGCTAGATTCGGTACCGGAGCACCCTATCTTATCTTACTTTATTCCATTCATAATTTGATCTCATTATATTTTAATATTAATTATTTTTTTTTACGGAGAAACCAGCGGAGTTTCCCCTATTTTATTACCAGTTGACGTGTTTTACTATTTACCTGTTTGAAAGTTTCAACAATATTTTCAGAATAAAGTCTTGTCCATGCTAATCATAATTATCTTATCAATCATTCTCATAATTTTCTCATATTTCAAATCTCATTCATACATTTCAATTTCATAATCATTTCCATGCATACTCAATTCGTATGTAAACATTCTCAAATTACATAAGCAAAATTTTCAAATTTCCTTAATTTACATAATTTACAAAATAATTACAAAATTTCATAATTTACATGATATACAAATTAATTACAATTTGCTAATTTATATTACAATATAAGAAATAATTAACATACACAAAATACATGATATGCTTAATGTGAGCCCTATCTACATGCATTGCTGAGGAGGTGACAACCTTTGACACTCTGTAGATCTGAACTCTCAAAATTTCGATCAAATGTCCGGTGGGTTTTAGCTTGATACTGCGAGGAAACAATTCCATCGCGCTAAGCATTCTGCTTAGTGGTGCAATAATATAACAAGGAAATAATATACAAATAAAGATAGACATAAAACATAATTCAAATAATCAAGATTTATTTATACTTCACATGCGGTTTCTAAAATTTAATGTGTTATATCCTAATTTAGTCTTCTTTGAAAGTGTTTATTTGCCAATGTCTGATAATAATATACAAACAAAAATGATTTGAAAATAATAAATTTATGCTTATATTGTTATATAAGCACATTTGCAATATTTATTTATGTTATAATTTTCTTTGCTAATCTTTTAGCATTTTCTCTATACTTGCTAGGTTGTCTCAGATTATTTCATAATAAGTAAATTTTGATATCTGTCCAGTTCATTTCGATTCTTTCTAATAAATAACTATCCTAATTTATTTTAGGTCATCTTACTCATTTATTTTATTTAATTTCTAATATTTTTAATTGCTAATATTCTTAACTTATCTCAAAAAATTACACTGCCCAAGTAACCTATGACAGGCTGACTAAACTGGATAACGGGTCGTTGGCACTGGACCGCATGATTGCCCGGGCGTCATACCATGGGACGCAACGCCAACCACGTATGATCGGTATGGCTAAAAAGCCATGATAACACATAATCGGGCATAAAAGCCATGAATGTTGGCATAAAGCCATGAATACGGGTATAAAGCCATGAATACAGGCATAAAGCCTTTCGCAGTACTGCTAAAACAATACCCTATTGGCATGCCAATCTATCCAATCTGACACACGTGTCTAGGCAATACAAGGGCACATAATATCATTAAATATTAATATATTGTGTTTTATGAATTCATTATTTCATGAGAAATTTCAATTATAATTCATACATTCATTTGATCATTTATATGATCACAATTCATATCAATTATCCTTTTATACCATTGTACTCAAAATACTTCTCCTTTCTATAATAATGAGAACTAATGTCTCATTCATACATTAATATAGTTCATTTATTCATTCATTATGTTATTCATATTGATCACAATTCTAAACAATGGTTCACCTGTACCATTGTATTCAAAACATTTTCCTTTCTCATTTATACATTTAAGAATCTACTTATGTAATTACAAATTTTATATTTCAAGTTGAGTTACTAATATTTTATGAATTCCACTTGTGATGGGCATATAAGCCCTAACTATCTATTCACATCAATTAGGTGACTTATTTATCATGTTTCAAGTAATCCATGAAAATTTCATGGATTTCAAATTTATGCTCTTAATTTCCTTTTAACAGTTTTGACTAAGATGCATAGTCCACATTTGTCATACAATTCTAAGCATTTAAGCTTATAATTGGTTCTAGGTCTTCATCTTAGTTTGTTACTCATTTTGATTACTATTCACCTTACTAGTCAACCAAAATGTTGACTTTTTCATACTTAAGGGATATGTTAATTCTAATTACACCAAGATCCCACACTTTGAGTTTTACATTTGCTAGTATTAATTGCCAATTGCAATTTAAAGTCCCCTAGATGCATTTCTAATTTCAAATTTTGAATTTCAAGTTTTGGTGTCACTATTCACCTCATTGGTTAACAAAAATGTTGACTTTTGGATAGAAAATAGGTGTATTAGTTTTAACACCCCAAACATACCACATTTTGTATTTAAAACTTGTTGGAATTGATTGCCATTACCATTTCTATGCTTAAAACCAAAAGGGCAGAATTTTCAGTTTTTGAAGCCTAACTTTACTGTTCCATTAAGCCCTGTTGCAGTGGGAATTTGAGGAAATGGTAAACATGAAAGTTGTTCCTTATTTTGTCTAGTTGGATTTCCTTTTTTGAATCACTCCATTTGGAGTTTTGTAGCTCCAGATATGGTCCAAAAACCATAGCTGGCCGGATTGCCAAAACTACAAAATTACCAAATCTACAGTAACATGAACAGTGACTGTGACTGCCATTTGGGTTAGGTTCTGGCCATAATTTGGGGTAAGTTTCTTCATGAAAGTTGTTTGTCTATGTCCTAAATTGTTTCTGTAAAAATTTCAGGTCAATTGACCATTTCTACAGTGAGTTATGGCCAAATGAACAGTTACTGTTCATTTGGTCATTTCTGCAGGTGCTGTTGCAGGGTATCCGGATTGGGGCTAACTTTTGGTCCTCTTACTTTGGTCTTTTGGGCATGGTTTCTTCAGCAAAAATGTGCCATTATAAGCCTAGTTTCATGTCCAATTGGCCAAACACCAATTGGACCTACACAGCCAAAGTTATGGCTGTCTAAGTGGAGTGAAATTTTAGTCACCCTGCTGCTGTCCCTAGGCAGCATACTCATTCACTTTGCCATGCTACATTTCAGTCCAAATTATGGTCAACTTACCTAAAATGGTCACTAATTGACCCTTAAAATTTTCTCTAACAATTTCCTAAGCCAAGTCAAATTTTCACTTCTCAAAACCCTAATTCCCATCTCCATTTCACACTAGTTACCCTAGTTAACTAGCTAAGTCATTATTCACATAATTATGTACTTCAAACATGATCTCTAGTCCACTTTAAGTCCATCAAAAACACTCAATCTTGTTCCTTCCTTAGGGCAGCCGAAATCCATGGTATGTATACACATGAATTTAGTCCATTTAGTTTACAAATTCCTACTAAATTCAAGTCCCTAACATGGAAATAAAGAAATCTTTGCATAAGTAAGCACTAACCTCTTGTAGGGCAGAATTTTCTAAGCTTCAACTCCACTTTCTTTGCTTTTCTAGGCTGCCAAACACTTCCCCAAGTTGTATGGACAAGTTTTAATGAAAGGTGTCTAGGGTTTTATAGTGGAAACTCATGGGAAATGGAGGAAATGAAAGAAAATTTTCATGGAGGGAGGAAGAAGAGAGGGTCACGTTTTGAGGAAGAAGAAGAAGAAGATGACCAGAATTTTTTGTCTTTCTTTGTCTCTTTTAAGTGATTTAAGAAAGCTTGTTGAATGGTGATTGGTTGGGAGAAAGTAAATGACATCATCATATGTCATAAACGGGCATTTTTCTCATTTTCTATTCTTTTCTTCTCTACTTATTTTCAATTTAATTTTTAGCAATATTTATTCATATTTTGAATCATAATAATTATTTACTTAACTGGAAAAGTCGGCCAAAAATCACTTCTGAAGGCGAAATGACCAAAATGCCCTCCGTTTGGCTTAACGGGTCAAAATTGTCTGTACCGATTGAAAAATTTTTCTAAATATTTTCTTGGCATTCTAATGCCATAGGAACCTCAATGACCTTCTCTGGAGTCCCAAAAATTATTTTATGAATTTTTCCCCGGGTCTAGGGCTCCTCGTTGCGAGAACCGCAACTTCACTCTAGTTACCCATCGCTTGGGCACCGGCTCATTTAACTTGGTTGTATTTTATTTCAAAAATTTTTCCTAAATTTTTCTTATTAATATTTGAGTTAATTATGGTTCCTGACTTTAGTTTAAATATTTTTCTGAACGTTCTAGCTATCCGGACCGACACCGATCACCGGAACAGTAGAATGTACGTAATTGCTACAATGAGGGTGTTACAGGGCAGTCGAGGAGGAAGTGGAGAGTCATGCTCCACCTGCAGCAGATGAGACTGGGGGCATGGGAGAACCTGCTCCACCAGCTCAAGCAGAGCCTGCTCAGCCTCCACAGGCAATGTTCCAGCAAATGGCCGATTTCTTTAGACAAATGGCCGGGGTAATGCCAGCACCACCACCACCTCCACCTCCACAGTAGAAATCACACCTGGAAAGGCTAAGAAAGTTTGGAGCAGTGGACTTTTTCGGTAAGAGAGAAGATGACTGCATTGCGGTAGAATTGGTTGAGCAGAGCAGTGAGTTTTAAAACAACTCCACCGCACCCAGAGCAAAACCTAGAGGCCGCCATATCCTGTTGCAAGATGATGCCTACGAATGGTGGGACATCGTGTCCATGAAGTGCAGCCGAAGCTATAACTTGGGACTTCTTTCTCTCAGAATTCAAGAAGAAATATGTGGGTACAGTATACCTGGAAGAGAGAAGAAGAGAGTTCATTAATCTGAGTCAGAGACAGCTATCAGTGGCCGAGTATGAGAAGGAATTCGTCCGATTAAGCCGCTATGGAAGGGAGATAGTCCCTAATGAAGCTGAAAGATGTAAGAGATTTGAAGAGGGACTAAATGAAAACATAAAGATCCAGCTCACTGCCTTGGGAATCACATAATTTAGCAAGTTAGTGGAAGCTGCAATAAGGGTTGAAAAAGTGAGAATCAGTGAGCAGACCAGAAGGGATAGACAGCAGAAGAGGGGCCCGGGTCAGTCTAGCTCATCTCCTGCACTTGGGAAGAAGTTCAGAGGTCCATCTGCACAGAGTTCGGGTCAGCTACAAGGTCAGGGTCAGTCTCAGGGGCCCAAGCCACAGTTCTCCCCTAGGAGAGGTCAGTCCACACCATCAGTGGGCAGCTCTCCAAGGATGGGGTTCAGGGGACCAGCCCCAACATCTTCTGCATGTCCACACTGTCTGAAATGGCACAAGGGGGAATGTTGGAGA
This sequence comes from Hevea brasiliensis, assembly GCF_030052815.1. Taxonomy (NCBI): domain Eukaryota; kingdom Viridiplantae; phylum Streptophyta; class Magnoliopsida; order Malpighiales; family Euphorbiaceae; genus Hevea; species Hevea brasiliensis. Next base: position 54,261,203 of record NC_079500.1, on the reverse strand, counting down.
GTAACTGGTGCCTGCTTAAGATGTGGGTTGACAGAGCATCAGCTGAGGAACTGCCCACGCAGAACTACTACAGCTGCTCCAACACAAGCATATAGACCTACTCCTGCACCACAGAGGGGTAGAAAATCTGGCAAGTCTGAGGCTGTAGGACCATCACAGAGGCCTGCATCTGAGCCAGCAGAGAGGCCTGACAGCAGACCACCTACAAGAGCTTATGCTATTAGAGCTCAAGAGGAGTAAGATGCCCATGACGTCATCAGGGGTACGTTCTCCCTCTACAATACATCTGTGCATGCATTGGTGGATCCAGGATCCACTCATTTATACATCTGCATCAACCTACCTGTAGAAAGGGGGATACTAGTAGGGGAGAGTGGCCAAGACATTCTGGTCACTAATCCATTGGGCCATAGTGTAGTGGTGAACAAAGTATACAAGGGTTGCCCGTTAAGGATTCAGGGGTATGAATTCTTGGCAGACCTGATTGAGTTGCCTTTCCACGAGTTTGACGTGATTTTGTGAATGGACTGGTTATCATGTCATCAGGCAATAGTTGATTGCAAATTGAAGAGAATCTCTTTGAAAACTCCTGGGGGTAATGAGATCACAGTTGTGGGGGAAAGGACAGATTTCTTGTCCAATGTTATCTCAGCCACAGTTGTAAGAAGAATGATGAGAAAAGGCTGTGAAGCCTACCAAGCACATATGGTGGATAATAGGCAGGCTAAGCCAAACCTGAGTGATATACCCACAGTAAGAGACTTCCCAGAGGTATTTCCTGAAGAGTTGCCTGGTTTTCCACCAGAAAGGGAAGTTGAATTTGCTATTGAGACACTGCCGGGTACAGCACCCATTTCCATTGCTCCTTATAGGATGGCACCCACTGAATTGAGGGAGTTGAAAACTCAGTTGCAAGAGTTGCTTGATAAGGGGTTCATACGCCCCAGTGTGTCACCATGGGGAGCTCCAGTGCTGTTTGTGAAAAAGAAGGATGGGACTTTGAGGCTATGTATTGATTACCGGCAGTTGAATAAAGTGACTGTGAAGAACAAATATCCGTTGCCTAGAATTGATGATCTGTTTGATCAGTTGAAGGGAGCAGGAGTATTTTCTAAGATTGATCTCAGATCAGGGTATCATCAGTTGAGGGTGAAGGATGCAGATGTGCCAAAGACTGCATTCAGGACCCGGTATGGGCATTATGAGTTTCTGGTGATGCCCTTTGGCCTAACAAATGCACCAGCAGCATTTATGGACCTTATGAACCGTATCTTCCATCCATACCTAGATCGGTTCGTAGTGGTCTTTATTGATGATATTTTGGTGTATTCCAAGACCAAGGAAGAACATGATGAGCATTTGAGGATTGTTCTGCAAACCCTGAGAGAAAAGAAGCTGTACGCTAAGTTGTCCAATTGTGACTTTTGGTTGAATGAGATTGCATTCCTTGGACACATAGTGTCAACTGATGGGATTAGGGTGGATCCCAAGAAAATAGAAGCAGTGATGGAATGGAAGCCTCCCAGGAATACAACTGAGGTCAGAAGCTTCTTGGGGCTAACTAGGTATTTCAGGAGATTTGTGAAGGGGTTTTCCTTAATAGCTGCTCCAATGACCAAGTTGTTACACAAGAATGTCAAATTTGACTGGAATGACAAGTGTCTGGCTAGTTTTGAGAAGTTGAAGGCTATGTTGACAGAGGCACCAGTATTAACACAGCCAATGTCGGGAAAGGACTTCGTGGTCTACAGTGATGCCTCTCATAATGGGTTAGGGTGTGTATTGATGCAAGAGGGGAAGGTGGTCGCTTATGCTTCTAGGTAGCTAAGGCCACATGAACAGAATTACCCTACCCATGATCTAAAGCTTGCAGCAATTATCTTCGCACTGAAGATATGGAGGCATTACTTGTATGGTGAAAAGTGCTACATTTACACAGACCACAAAAGCCTAAAATACTTGCCAACCCAGAAGGAGCTCAACCTTAGACAGAGACGATGGATTGAGTTCCTGAAGGACTATGATTGTGTAATTGACTACCATCCTGGGAAGGCAAATGTAGTTGCTGATGCTTTGAGCAGAAAATCCATCACAGCTTTGAGGTCATTGAATGCCCGTCTATCTTTGGGTCGAGATGGAGCTATTTTGGCTGAGTTGCAAGTGAGACCAAACCTGCTACAGCAGATTTTAGATGGGCAAAAGGCAGATAAAAAGTTAATGGCTATTATGAGCAAAATCTCAGAGGGAAAAGCAACTGACTATGAGGTGAAAGCAGATGGGTGTCTGTACTACAAAGGAATACTGTGTGTACCAGATGATGGGGAATTAAAGGCCAGTATTCTAAAAGAGGCACACACCAGTGTATATGCTATGCACCCAGGAAGTACAAAGATGTATCATGATCTAAAGCTTCAGTATTGGTGGCCTGGTATGAAGAAGGACATAGCTGACTATGTGACTAAATGCTTGACATGTCAGCAAGTCAAGGCAGAACATCAAGTTCCATCAGGTTTGCTACAGCCTATACGCATACCAGAATGGAAATGGGATCGAGGCACCATGGATTTTGTAAGTGGTCTACCTCTCACCCAGAAGAAACATGATGCAGTATGGGTGATAGTTGATAGATTGACAAAGTTAGCACACTTTCTGCCAGTTAGGGCTGACTACTCACTGGAGAAGTTAGCAGAATTGTATATCAGTGAGATAGTTAGACTGCAAGGAATTCCACTTTCCATCATATCTGATCGAGACCCAAGGTTTACATCGAGATTTTGGAAGAAGTTGCATGAGTCCTTGGGTACACAACTCCACTTCAGCACAGCATTCCATTCTCAGACGGATGGGCAATCCGAAAGAGTAATCCAGGTAAACAATTGAATCAATTAAATTAATACAACTATTGAACTAAAATGATAACAATAACATGAAATATATGTCAGGTCCTTGAGGATATGCTGAGGAGTTGTGTCATTGAGTTTGAGGGAAGTTGGGATAGATACCTCCCACTGGCAGAATTTGCATACAACAGTAGCTACCAAGCTAGTATCCAAATGGCCCCGTATGAAACACTGTATGGGAGGAAATGTAGAACTCCAGTGTGCTAGACTGAATTGGGCGAAGACAAACTGGTGGGGCCAGATCTGGTGAAACAGACTGACGAGAAAGTGAAACTAATCAAAGCCAATCTGAAGGTTGCCTCAGACAGACAGAAATCTTATGCCGACCTGAAGAGAAAAGAAATAGAATATGCGGTTGGCGACAAAGTGTTCCTCAAGGTGTCACCGTGGAAGAAGGTATTGAGGTTTGGAAGAAAAGGTAAGTTAAGCCCTAGGTTCATTGGCCCATATGAAGTCATGGAACGTGTGGGTCCAGTGGCCTATAGGCTAGCTTTACCACCAGAGCTGGACAAGATCCACAATGTGTTTCACGTATCTATGCTAAGAAGATACCGCTCAGATCCTTCACATGTCATCTCCAGGGAAGAAATTGAAATACAACCGGATTTGACATATGAAGAAGAACCCATACGGATCCTGGCTCGAGAAGTGAAAGAGTTGAGAAATAAGCAGATTCCATTAGTGAAAGTGCTTTGGAGGCACCACAACACCGAGGAGGCAACTTGGGAAAGTGAAGAAACGATGAGGCAACAGTTCCCTCAACTGTTTGCATCAGGTAAATTTCGAGGACGAAATTTAAATTAGAGGGGAAGAGTTGTAACACCCTCCCTGTAGCAACTCAGTACATTCTCTTTATTCGGTGACGATGTCGGTCTGGGCGACTAGAACGTTCGAAAAAATATTTAAACTAAAGTGAGGAACCATAATTAACTCAAATATTAATAAGAAAAATTTAGTAAAAATTTTAGAAATAAAATACAACCAAGTTAAATGAGCCAGTGCCCAAGCGATAGGTAACCCAGAGGGAAGTTGCGGTTCTCGCAACTAGGAGCCCTAGATCCGAGAGAAAATTTATAAAATAATTTTTGGGACTCCAGAGAAGGGTTATTGAGGTTCCCATGGCATTAGAGTGCCAAGAAAATACCTAGAAAAATTTTTCAATAGGTACAGACAATTTTGACCCGTTAAGCCAAACGGAGGGCATTTTGGTCATTTCGCCTTCAGAGGTGATTTTTGGCCGACTTGTCCAGTTGAGTAAATAATTATTATGATCTAAAATATGAATAAATATTGCTAAAAATTAAATTGAAAATGAGTAGAGAAAAGAAGAAAAGAAAATGAAAGAAAAACCTAAATATGACATCACATGATGTCATTTGGAAGGCTTCCACCAATCACAACTCAACAAGCCAAATTAAAAAGAGATAAAATGACAAAAAATGAAAACAATTTCTGCAATTCCACATCTTCTTCAGTCGTTTCTCTCTTCCCTCTCCCTTCACCATTGTTATTCCAAACTTCTCACTAGAAATTCTCTTGAAAAATCACCATAAAACCTTTAGTCTTCTTCACAAAAACTTGATTTTACCTCTTGGGAAAATGTTTGGCTGCCAAGAAAATTAAAGAAAGTTAAGGAAATTGAAGGGAAAATTCTGCCCTCCTAAGGTTAGTGCCCAATTTATTCTCTCTCACTCAATTCATGTTTAAGGACATGATTTAAGTTGAAATTGTAAGTTTAATGCATAACTTAAACTTTGAGAACTTGGAGACTTGACCAAAATTAGGGTTTGATTATGAAATTGTTAAAGAACATTCTAATGGTCAATTAGTGACCATTTGAGGTAAATTGACCATAATTTGAAGTGCATTAGAGTGTTACAAAGTGTTTTGGTAGGCTGCCTAGTGACAAGAAAGAGGAGGCTGTGAGTCCAGCCTGTTTGGACTGCCATATCTTTGGCTGTGTTGGTCCAATTGGTGTTTGGCCAATTGGACATGAAACTAGGCTTATAATGGCACATTTTTGCTGAAGAAACCATGCCCAAAAGACCAAAGCAAGAGGACCAAAAGTTGGCCCCAATCTGGATACCTGCCATGACACCTGCGAAATGACCAAATGAGCGATGGCTGTTCATTTGGCCATAACTCCATAGATATGGTCAATTGACCTGAAATTTTTACAGCAACAATTAAGACATAGACAAACAACTTTCATGAAGAAACCTACCCCAAATTATGACCAGAACCTAACCCAAATGGCAGTCACAGTCACTGTTCATGGTACTGTAGATTTGGTAATTCTGCAGTTTTGGCAATCTAGCCAGCTGTGGTTTTTGGACCATATCTGGAGCTACAAAACTCCAAATGGAGTGATTCAAAAAAATAAATTCAACTAGACAAAATAAGGAACAACTTTCATGTTTACCATTTCCTCAAATTCCCACTGCAACAGGGCCCAATGGAACAGTGAAGTTGGGTCACAAAAACTGAAAATTCGGCTCTCTAGGTTTTAGGTTTGGAAATGGATTTAGGGGTTAATTCCAATAAGTTTTAAATGCAAAATGTGGTATGTTGGGAGTGTCAAAACCAATATACCTATTTTCTATCCAAAAGTCAATATTTTTGTTGACCAATGGGGTGAATAGTGACACCAAAACTTGAAATTCACAAATTGAAGAATTTAAAAGTTTTAAATGCCCTAGTATACCTAACGAGATTGGTTTGGATAGTTTGGCATGCCAATAGGGTTCGATTAGCGATCGCACATGGCAATATGCCATTACGTGATTTTATAGCTTTTAGCCATTCGACCTTGCATTGAGATTTGGCCTTGTGCACGATATTATTCTGACTTGTTAGGTACATTGCATTTGTCGGGAGATGCATATGTGACCGATGGTGTGATGGCCCGAGGTACTTGATACCCAGTGCCAGTTTACCCGTTTATCCAGTCCAGTCGTCTAGTGTAGGTTACTTGGGCAACCAAATGAATGAAAGTGGACAAAGTAATGATGTACAAATTCAAAACGAATAAAACATATACATTCACTACATATTTGTTTTCTTGCTATTTCTTTTATTTTATTATTGCACCACTAAGCATTATTGCTTAGCGCGTTGCTTTTGCCATGCGTAGGTTCTGGAGATACAGATCGTGAGCCCAGTAGACCGCAGACTGGGTGAGTCCATCCTGCGATTACGCACGATGTCCGTGTCACCTCAACTTCTGCAGTGCATTGGTAGGACACTAGGTGTCATTTTGGTATTTTGTAACTAAATTTCTATTTTCTCATATGTAAATGAATTTATGTAATGTATTTTGAGGTTCATGTAAATAATGAAGATTTATGGTTATGTATGGAAGTAATTTGAGTATTTATTTGTTGTTTATATATGAGTACCCTGAGAAATGATGATTGAGAAATGAAATTGAAAAATGTTGAGATTTTGATGTTGGAGTTTGTGATGATTGAATATGATTATAGGAAGTGTTTTTCACAGGTTCCGAAGAACTGTTTTCTCCATTTTTAGCCGGTACTCTGCCGGATTTTCTATAAAATTTTCGGAATCTCAAATAAATTAAAATTTCAACAAATGACTTAAATAGATTATATTTCACAAGATATATTCAAAATTATGATGAAAATTAATTAAGATAAAATAAAGTGTTCCGGTACACCTTGTGACATAACTTACTCGGATATACTGTAGATGGGTAAGGGGTGTCACATGAGACTTCTTAAATCTTCACCAAAACTTCTTTCTCTTGCTTCTTACATGCTGCCCATGATGTGTAGAACAAGTTTAATGAAGAACAATTGGAGAAATTGTGGCTTGATCATTAGGAGTGGAGCTTGCATGCAAGGTGTGGCCATGGTGGACAATGGAGAGAAAATTCAATTCGGCAAAGTGAGGATTTGAGAGGAAGAAGAAGACATTAGTGGAGTAATCTGCCCACTTAGTGAATTTTTAATTCCCATAGTGCTCCACTCATGCTAGGATAATCATTTAATAAGTTTTAAGTGATAATTACTCCATTTACACTCCATTTTTGTTATTTACATTAGGTACCACTAAATTAATTTTTTCATTATATTTTCCAAGTGTAATATTATTTATTTTTAATGGACATTTAGGTCAAAAGACAACTCGGGGTGTCAAATGACCACAATGCCCCTGTTCGGGTTGCATCCCCGATTTTTCGATAACACCGGGTTTTGTCCGTTTTTCGATTTCTCACTTTCTTTGTACTAATTATTTAATTTTTCTTTAATATTTCTTATGATATTTATACTTCAATAGGTGTCTCTTTAAGTCTTAAAAATATTTTCTAGGGTTCCCCGCGGTCCAGGGCTAGTCAACGGTCCACGCCGTGACTTCCCGGTGCGGTCACCCATCGCTAGGGTTCTCGGCTCGCTTAACTTAGTTGCATTTCTTTACTATTATTTTTCCTTTATTTTTCTTGTATTTTATTTTCTTGTATTTCATTATTTAATGTTTCCTCACTCATATCGAAGTGTAGTTCTAGGCATTCTAGCTGTCCAGACAACACTAGTCACCGGAACAGTAGAACGCACTACCGAACTTAGGGGTGTTACATGTCTTCATTAAAGTTTATCCTCACCTTGCAAGGAAGAGTTTGATAGAAATTTTAAGAAGTTTTGGTGAGGTTTTGAAGAATTTCCAAAGTGGTAAGTTTGTGTTTTTTATTATTGTTTCATTAAAGTTTGTAAGGATGTTATGGGTACTTGAATTATGGAGAGATTTTTGAGGTTTGATGTTTAAAGGGGGATGTGTACTTTTGGCAGCCATGGAAACTCCTTGAGGACAGTTTATTCTTGCTTGTATATGGTAGATTAAAGGGTTGATTAAATGTTTATGTGTGTAGGAATTAATTTGGGTGATGTATACTTAGTATATGTGAATGTGTATTTGAAATTGGAAGCTTGGAAATTAATGGACCGTAATGTATGAATCAACAACTTGGTTTGGTGAACCATAAGGATGTTATTTCATGTTTAGTTTATGGAATATTAATGTTGAATTGTGATAGTTGTTATGGCAGCTTGGGTATATGTATGATGGTGTGAGGTTGGACATGTAAATGAGCTAGGTTAAGTGATTGAATTGTTGTAATTTGAGCTTGAAAAATTATGTGCTAAATGATGCATATTGAGGGTGATTGTAAGCTGCCAAAATGACCAACAATATGTTGTGAATTATGTTTAGGTTATGGTGCAAACCAGAATTAGCATAAATGTATAGTTTGGTAATTATTAAAATTGTCCTTTGATGAGTCATAAACAAAATGTAATAGGGCAGTTTATGTTTTGGACCTAGAACCTTAAGTGTGTGGCTCCAATTGGTATGAGACTAATTGGAGGTGAAACTAGGCACAAAATGTGCCAACTTTCATGAAGGAAGCTTACCAAAATTCTGCTTGTAAGGTAACTTGAAAAGTGACCAAATCCGAATTAGTGCAATTAAGGCCTGAAAATTTACCATTTGGGCAGCAGTTAGTTTTTAGGTCATAACTCACTCAAAACAGGTCCAATTGACCAGAAGATTTGACCATGAATAGTTAAGACCTATATCTACAAGTCTTATGAAGACACCAAAGCCCAGAAATGACCATAAGCAAGTCAAAAAGCTTGCACAAGTTTGGGTCCAAAAACTGGCCGAACCAAAATTGACCTAAAATGACCATAACTTGGTCTAGTAAACTCAGAATGACCTGAAATTTTGCCCCACGTGCAATAAGGCATAGATCTACAAGTTTGTAGTTTTGACCGAAACCCGAAAGCCGAGGGAACTAGGTCATCCAGCTAGGTCAAATTAGTATACCGAGATCCGACAAATTACAATAAAACGCAATATACATGGAAATGAATTTGGTAACATGTACCAATACTAAAAGGCTACAAATGTGACATATTGATAACATTAAAACCTAATTCACCTAGACTGTATCAAGGGTTGACATCTTAGGTTGACCAAGGAAATAATAGAGTTCAATAAGTTAATTATGAAGCTTTATTCTTAGAGACAGTTTAAATGAGTACTGAAACACTTCAAATTGTGTGTTTTAGTTAGCAAAGACTCAGGGAAGGGAAAGGAAACACTGAGTCAGAGTTAAGAGACAGTTATCAGAGGTTTGTGCACAACTAGTTTTTAACTGATTTTGTTTTGAATATTTCATATGATTAAATGACATATTTTTCTTATGTATTATGTTTAACAAGCATTAGATTTAATTCAATGATTATTGCAATTGTTATAGTATGTATGAATTTAGCTTTGTGAAATGGTATTTCCACAAGTATTAAGCATTATTATGGATTGAATAAATTATGTTTTGGAAAATTGTGATAGAACATGTTTTGAATTGTGATGGTAATTTTCATGGAAAAATGCAAATTTATGATTTGAATTGTGATGAGCATAAAAATTATTGGATATTGGAATTGACTTTGAATCGAATTATATTGTGATTTATGCTCACTAAAAGGATTGTGATATTGTTTTATATCTTACTATAGATGCTTGACTAGCCTATTACCCGTCTCTCTCATTTGTTGAGAAGACAATGGAGTTAGTTGTGTTTTGATTACCATGGTACGTGCACAGGCTTAGATTTTCCTCTGATTTGAGGTTAGATCTAAGTTTTTTTTTAATTGTATGGCCTTTGCGGAAGATTCATTATTTTGGTGTGTATTGTGCACGATGATTTGAACTCCCCGACCATAGGGAGTTAGAATCTGATTCGACCTCCCCGACCATAGGGAGTTAGAATCACTTCGAATATGGCCCTTTCGGATTAGTCTTGCGAGTTAGAATCTGATTCGACCTCCCCGACCATAGGGAGTTAGAATCACTTTGAATATGGCCCTTTCGGATTAGTCTTGCATAGTTATTGAGATAAAGAATGATTTTTGAGATATATAATGATTTTTGAGATACATAATGATTTTTGAGATGCATAATGATTTTTGAGATACATAATGGTTTTTGGAGATATAGAATGGCTTTTGAATGGTAAAGAATTGTGATTTCAATTATGATTTATGTATAATTGATTTTGTTGGAATTACCTAAATGGTTAGTTATGATTTGATAAATTGAATTTCATGATCAAAGTCATTTTATACAAATGATTTACATTATTGGCAATGAATATTTTGAGTTTTGGAATTTGATGAGTATTCAGATTTCCAAATTATTTGCTGTAAATTTTGTCAATGTATATTGTACTATGTTTTAAATTATAGTTGTGTACCACTGAGTTTACTACTCAGTGATAGCTTTGTATGCTGCCGCAGGTAAGAAGAGCATAGAGCAGTGAGTAAGTTTCTTTGAAGATACATTCAGATCAGCTCTAGGTATATCATAGGTATACCCATGTACATAGGTTTTGATGTATGCATGTAATAATATGTATGTAAATTATTTGAGCAGTCATATAAAAACTCTTGTAAAATATTTTGGTATGTAATCAAAGGTAAATTATTGTAAATATAAATTTGAGATTTCATTTACTTGAATAGTTTTGTATTATAAATTTTGAGTCTTGTAATCAATGAAATGTTTCTTTTATGAGGAGATTGATTTGATTATTGAGATTTGAATTATGAGTGCAAATGAAGTTATTGAAGTTGTATTTGAGAAAACATATTGGGAGTGTGTTCTTTGCAGGTTTTAAAGAACTGTTTTCTCAAAATACAACCGGCACTTTGCCAAAATTTTGAAAAGTTTTATAACACCAGATTTTAATTGATGATTTAAATTTCATGAAAATTCATTTAAAATCCCTTGTAGTATATTTAATGGATTATCGGTAGGAGAAGTACGGTAATTCATTAGGTATACTACGGGATCATGTTACATCTTACAGGGGAGTAGGGTGTGACAAAGCGACTTCCCAAATATGTTTCCTGAAGAATTGCCTGGTTTCACCAGAAAGGGAAGTCGAATTTGCTATTGAGGTAATGCCGGGTACAACACCAATTTCTATTGCTCCGTATATGATGGCACCCACTGAATTGAAGTAGTTGAAAATTCAGTTGCAGGAGTTACTAAATAAGGGGTTCATACACCCCAGTGTGTCACCATGGGGAGCTCCGGTGCTGTTTGTGAAGAAAAAGGATAGAACCTTAAGATTATGCTTTGATTACTGGCAGTTGAACAAAGTAACTGTAAAGAATAAATATCTGTTGCCCAGAATTAATGATCTGTTTGATCAGTTGAAGGGAGCCGGTGTATTTTCAAAAATTGATCTCAGATTAAGGTATCATCAGCTGAGGGTAAATGATGTAGATGTGTCAAAAACTGCATTCAAAACCCGGTATGGGCATTATGAATTCCTAGTGATGCCATTTGGGTTAACAAATGCACCAGCAGCATTCATGGATCTTATGAACCGTATCTTCCATCCATATTTAGATCAATTTGTAGTGGTCTTTATTGATGATATTCTGGTGTATTCCAAGACCAGGGAAGAACGCGATGAACATTTGAGGATTGTTCTGTAAACCCTGCGAGAAAAGAAGTTGTATGCTAAATTGTCCAAGTGTGACTTCTGGATGAGTGAGATCTCCTTCCTTGGACACATAGTATCAGCTGAGGGGATTAGAGTGGATCCCAAGAAGATAGAAGAAGTGATGGAATGGAAGCCTCCCAGAAATACAACTAAGGCCAAAAGTTTCTTGGGGCTAGCTGGGTATTACAGAAGATTTGTGAAGGGGTTCTCTCTTATAGCTACTCTAATGACTAAGTTGTTACACAAGAATGTGAAATTTGGCTGGAACGACAAGTGCCAAGCCAGTTTGGAGAGGCTAAAGGCTATGTTGACAGAGGCACCAGTGTTAACACAGCCAGTGACGGGAAAGGACTTTGTGGTCTATAGTGATGCCTCACATAATGGGTTAGGGTGTGTATTGATACAAAAGGGGAAAGTGGTCGCCTGTGCTTCTAGGTAGTTAAGGCCACATGAACAGAACTACCCTATTCATGATCTGGAGCTAGCAGCAATTATCTTCGCACTGAAGATATGGAGGCATTATTTGTACGGTGAAAAGTGTTATATCTGTACAGACCATAAAAGTCTAAAATACTTGCTAACCCAGAAGGAGCTCAATCTTAGACAGAGGCGATGGATTGAGTTCCTAAAGGACTATGATTGTGTGATAGACTACAATCCTGGAAAGGCAAATGTGGTTACTGATACCTTGAGCAGGAAGTCCATCACAACTTTAATATCACTAAATACCCATCTGTCCCTAGCTTAAGATGGAGCTATTTTGGCTGAGTCACAAGTGAGGCCAAACCTACTATAGCAGATACAAGATGGGCAGAAGGCAGATGAAAAATTAATGGCTATTGTGGGTAAAATCTCAGAGGGGAAGGAAACTAATTATGAGGTAAAAGTAGATGGGTGTCTGTACTATAAAGGGAGAGTGTGTGTACTAAATGATGGGGAATTGAAGACTAGTATTCTGAAAGAAGCACACACTAGTATTTTATACTATGCATCTGGGAAGCACAAAAATGTATAATGATATGAAGCCTCATTATTGGTAGCCTAGTATGAAGAAGGATATAGCTGGCTATGTTACTAGGTGCTTGACATGTTAGCAAGTTAAAGCAGAACATCAAGTTCCATCAGGATTGCTACAGCCTATAAGCATACCTGAATAGAAATGGGACCGAGTCACAATGGATTTTGTTAGTGGTCTACCTTTCACCCAAAAGAAGCATGATGCAGTTTGGTGATAGTGGATAGATTGAAGAAATCAGCACATTTTATGCCAGTTAGGACAGACTACTCATTGGAGAAGCTAGCAGAATTGTATATCAGTGAGATAGTTAGACTACATGGAATCCCACTTTCCATCATATCTGATCGAGACCCAAGGTTTACATCGAGATTTTGGAAGAAGTTGTAAGAAGCCTTAGGCACACAACTCCACTTTAGCACGGCTTTTCATCCTCAGATGGATGGATAGTCGAAACGAGTAATCCAGGTAGACCTAAAAACTAATTGAAATCTTACAACCAATAAATTGAAATGATAGTAACAACGTGAATTATGTGATAGGTCCTTGAGGATATGCTGAGGAGTTGTGTCATTGAGTTTGAGTGGAGTTGGGATAGATATCTCCCACTGGCAAAATTCGCATATAACAATAGCTACTAAGCTAGCATTTTATAATTTTTCCCTCTGGTCTAGGGCTCCTAGTTGCGAGAACCGCAACTTCCCACTGGGTTACCCATCGCTAGGGCTCCGGCTCGTTTAACTTAGTTGTATTTTATTTCTAAAATTTTTTCTAAATTTTTCTTATCAATATTTGAGTTGATTATGATTCTTCACTTTAGTTTAAATATTTTTCCGGACATTCTATTTGTCAGGATGAAATGATCACGGAACAGTAGAATGTACGGAGTTGCTACCAGGAGAGTGTTACAACTCTTTCCCTCTAATTTAAATTTCGTCCTCGAAATTTACCTGATGCAAACAATTGAGGGAACTGTTGCCTCATCGTCTCTTCACTTTCCCAAGTTGCCTCCTCGGTGTTGTGGTGCCTCCAAAGCACTTTCACCAGTGGAATCTGCTTGTTCCTCAATTCTTTTACTTCCCGAGCTAGGATCCGTAGGGGTTCTTCTTCATATGTCAAATCCGGTTGTATTTCAATTTCTTCTCTGGAGATGACATGTGAAGGATCTGAGCGGTATCTTCTGAGCATGGACACGTGGAACACATTGTGGATCTTATCCAGCTCTGGTGGTAAAGCTAGCCTATAGGCCACTGGACCCACACGTTCAATGACTTCATATGGGCCAATGAACCTAGGGCTTAACTTACCTTTTCTTCCAAACCTCAATACCTTCTTCCACGGTGACACCTTGAGGAACACTTTGTCGCCAACCACATATTCTATTTCTTTTCTCTTCAGGTCGGCATAAGATTTACATGCATGCGAGGCAACCTTCAGATTGGCTTTAATTAGTTTCACTTTCTCGTCGATCTGTTTCACAGTGCAGCCCCACCGGTTTGTCTTCGCCCAATTCAGTCCGGCCTGCTGAGTTCTACATTTCCTCCCATACGATTGCTTCATACGGGGCCATTTGGATACTAGCTTGGTAGCTATTATTGTATGCAAATTACGCGATGGGAGGTATCTATCCCAACTTCCCTCAAACTCAATGACACAACTCCTCAGCATATCCTCAAGGACCTGACATATATTTCATGTTATTGTTATCATTTTAGTTTAATAGTTGTATTAATTCAATTAGTTCAATTGTTTACCTGGATTACTCTTTCTGATTGCCCATCCGTCTGAGGATGGAAAGCTGTGCTGAAGTGGAGTTGTGTACCCAAGGATTCATGTAACTTCTTCCAAAATCTCGATGTAAACCTTGGATCTCGATCGGATATGATGGAAAGTGGGATTCCATGCAGTCTAACTATCTCACTGATATACAATTCTGCTAACTTCTCCAGTGAGTAGTCAGTCCTAGCGGCGAAAGTGTCTTGACTTTGTCAATCTATCAACTATCACCCATCTTGCATCATGTTTCTTCCGGGTGAGAGGTAGACCACTTACAAAATCCATGGTGACCGATCCTATTTCCATTCCGGTATGCGTATAGGCTGTAGCATACCCGATGTAAGTTGATGTTCTGCCTTGACTTGCTGACATGTCAAGCATTTAGTCACATAGTCAGCTATGTTCTTCTTCATACCAGCCACCAATCAAGCTTGGATCATGATACATTTTTGTACTTCACAGGTGCATAGCATAAACACTGGCATGTGCCTCTTTCAGAATACTGGCTTTCACTTCCCCATCATCTGGTACACACAGTCTTCCTTTGTAATAATACAGACACCCATCTACTTTCATCTCATAGTCAGTTGCTTTCCCCTCTGAGATTGTGCTCATAATAGCCATTAACTTTTTATCTGCCTTTTGCCCATCTAAAATTTGCTGTAGCAGGCTTGGCCTCACTTGCAACTCAGCCAAAATAGCTCCATCTCGAATCAAAGTTAGACGGGCATTCAATGATCTCATAGCTGTCATGGACTTTCTGCTCAAAGCATCAGCTACTACATTTGCCTTCCCAGGATGATAGTCAATCACACAATCATAGTCCTTCAGGAACTCAATCCATCGCCTCTGTCTAAGGTTGAGCTCCCTCTGAGTTGGCAAATATTTCAGACTTTTGTGGTTTGTGTAAATGTAGCACTTTTCACCATACAAGTAATGCCTCCATATCTTCAATGCGAAGATAATTGCTGCAAGCTCTAGATCATGGGTAGGGTAATTTTGTTCATGTGGCCTTAGCTGCCTGGAAGCATAAGCGACCACCTTTCCCTCTTGCATCAATACACACCCTAACCCATAATGAGAGGCATCACTTGTAGACCACAAAGTCCTTTCACGACCTTGGTGTTAACTGCTGGTGCCTCTGTCAACATAGCCTTCAACTTCTCAAAGCTGTGCGACACTTGCTATTCCATTCAAATCTGACATTCTTGTGTAACAACTTGGTCATTGGAGCAGCTATTAAGGAAAATCCTTTCACAAATCTTCTGTAATACCTAGCTAGCCCCAAGAAGCTTCTGACCTCAGTTGTGTTTCTGGGAGGCTTCCATTCCATTACTGCTTCTATTTTCTTGGGATCCACTCTAATCCCATCAGCTGACACTATGTGTCCAAGGAATGCAATCTCATTCAACCAGAAGTCACACTTGGACAACTTAGCATACAGCTTCTTTTCTCTCAGGGTTTGCAGAACAATCCTCAAATGTTCATCATGTTCTTCCCTGGTCTTGGAATACACCAAAATATCATCAATAAAGATCACTACGAACCGATCTAAGTGTGGATGGAAGATACGGTTCATAAGGTCCATGAATGCTGCTGGTGCATTTGTTAGGCCAAAGGGCATCACTAGGAACTCATAATGCCCATAGGGTCTGAATGCGATCTTGGGCACATCTACATCCTTCACCCTCAATCGATGATACGATGCGAGATCAATCTTAGAAAATACTCCTGCTCCCTTCAACTGATCAAACAGATCATCAATTCTAGGTAACGGATATTTGTTCTTCACTGTCACTTTATTCAACTGCCGATAATCGATACATAGCCTCAAAGTCCCATCCTTCTTTTTCACAAACAGCACTGGAGCTCCCCATGGTGACACACTAGGGCGTATAAACCCCTTATCAAGCAACTCTTGTAACTGAGTTTTCAACCCCCTCAATTCAGTGGGTGCCATCCTATAAGGAGCAATAGAAATGGGTCTTTTGCAGCGATGTCTCAATAGCAAATTCAACGTCCCTTTCTGGTGGCAAACCAGGTAATTCTTCAGGAAACACATCTGGGAAGTCTTTTACTGTGGGTATGTCACTCAGGTTTGGCTTAACCTGCCTAGTATCCACCACATGTGCTAGGTAGGCTTCACAGCCTTTTCTCATCATTCTTCTTGCAACTGTGGCTGAGATGACATTGGACAAGAAATCTGTCCTTTCACCCACAGCGGTGATCTCATTACCCTCGAAGTTTTCAAAGAAATTCTCTTCAATTTGCAATCAACTATTGCACGATGGCGTGTCAACGGTCCATTCCCAAAATCACGTCAAACTCGTGGAAGGGCAACTCAATCAGTGCGCCAAGAATTCATACCTGAATCCTTAACGTGCAACCCTTATATACTTTGTTCACCACTGCTGTGGCCCAATGGATTAGTGACCAGAATGTCTTGGTCACTCTCCCTACTAGTATCCCCTTTCTACGGGTAGGTTGATGCGGATGTATGAATGAGTGGATCTGGATCCACCAATGCATGCACAGTGTATTATAGAGGAGAAACGTACCCACGATGACGTCCGGGGCATCTTGCTCCTCCTGAGCTCTAATGGCATAAGCTCTGGCAGGTGGTCTGTTATTAGACCTCTCTGCTGGCTCTGATGCAGGCCTCTGAGATGATCCCACGGCGTCAGATTTGCCAGATTTTCTACCTCTTTGAGGTGCGGGAAGCAGTCATTTGTTTGTGTTAGAGCAGCTGTAGTAGTTCTACGTGGACAGTTCTTCAACTGATGCTCTGTTGACCCACACCTTAAGCAGGCACCAGTTACTCTCCAACACTCCCCCTTGTGCCACTTCAGACAGTGTGGACATACAGAAGATGCTGGGGCTGGTCCCCTGAACCCCATCCACGAGAGCGCCCACCGATGGTGTGGGTGACCTCTCCTAGGGGTAAAGCGTGGCACAGGCCCCGAGGTGACCACGACCTTGTGGCTGACCCGAACTCTATGCGGATGGACCTCTGAACTTCTTCCCGGATGCAAGAAATGAACTAGTGACACTGGTCCCCTCTTCTACTGCTACATCCCTTACAGTGCGCTCCTTTGATTCTCACTTTTTCAACCCTTATTACAGCTTCTACTAACTTCCTAAATTCTATAATTCCCAAGGCAGTGAGCTGGTTCTTTATGTTGTCATTTAGTCCCTTTTCAAATCTCTTACACCTTTCAGCTTCATTAGGGACTATCTCCCTTCCGTAATGGCTTAATCGGACGAATTCCTTCTCATACTCGACCGCGACAGCTATGCGTGCCTCAGTTAATAAACTCTCTTCTTCTCTCTTCCGGTATCTGAGTACCCACATATTTCATCTTGAATTCTGAGAGAAAGAAGTCCCAAGTTATAGCTTCTGGCTGCACTTCACTGGACACAGTATCCCACCATTCGTAGGCATCATCTTGCAATAGGGATATGGCAGCCTCTAGGTTTTATTCAGGAGTGCAGTGGAGTTGTTTTAAGACTCTGCCTGTTCTGTTCAACCAATTCTCGGCTGCAACAGAGTCATCTTCTCTCTTACTGAAAAAGTCCACTGCTCCAAACTTTCTTAGCCTTTCCAGGTGTGATTTTGCTTGTGGAGCTGGTGGTGGTGGTGGCAGTGCTGGCATTACCCCAGCCATTTGTCTGAAGAACTCGGCCATTTGCTGAAACATGGCCTGTGGAGGCTGAGCAGGCTCTGCTTGAGCTGGAGGAGCAGGTTCTCCCATACCCCCAGTCTCAGCTACTGCAGGTGGAGCATGACTCTCCACTTCCTCCTCGACTGCTCTTTGAAATGAAGGGTCCATATCCTATTTAACAAAGACAAACAGATCTGCATTAGTGTCACCTCGACTCTTACAAATGCAATGCATGGTATGGACTCAATCTAGGCCCAGAAACGCCTAAACCGTGCTCTGATACCACTAAATGTGACACCCCTTACCTCTGATGTATCCGAGTAAGTTATGTCATCTGATTATCTTGCACACTCTATTTTACCTTAATTAATTTTTTTGTCATAGTTTTGAATATAGTTTGTGAAATATAGTTCATTTATTGAAATTACAATTTATTTGAGGTTCCGAAAATTTTATAGAAAATCCGGCATAATACCGGCTAAAAATGGAGAAAACAGTTCTTCGGAACCTGTTAAAAACACTTCCAAATAATTTCCAAACAATCCCAACTTCAATTCATCAACAAAGTCTCAATATCAAGATCTCAACAACATTTCTCAATTTCAGTTCTCAATCATCCATCACATGTGATGATCAAGTATAAATCACAAATATATATTTACTTTTCCATTCACAAATATAATTTTCATAATTTACATGAACATCAATATACATTACACAAGTTTAATTACATATGAGAAAATCAAAATTAATTACAGAATGCCAAAATGACACCTAGTGTCCTACCAATGCACTGCAGAAGTTGAGGTGACACGGACACTGTGCAGAAATGCAGGATGGACTCACCCAGTCTGCGATCTACTGGGCTCACGATTAGTATCTCCAGTACCTACGCGTGGCAAAAGCAACGCGCTAAGCAATAATGCTTAGTGGTGCAATAATAAAATAAAAGAAAATAGCAGAAAATGAATATGTAGTGAATGTATATGTTTTATTTGTTTGGTATTGGTATATCCATTATATTCATTAATTTTGTTCACTTTCATTCATTTGGTTGCCCAAGTAACCTATCTTGAGCATTGGACTAGATAGCAGATGGCGGCTGGGTATCTAGTACCTCGGGCAATCACACCATGGTCACATATGCATCTCCGGTGTGCAGCGAGCTAACAATTTGTAAATACATCGAGCACAAGGCCAACTCTCAATACAAGGTCGAATGGCTAAAAGCCATAAAATCACGAGAATGGCATATTGTCATGTGCGATCGCTAACTGAACCCTATTGGCATGCCAAACTATCCAAACCAATCTTGTTAGGTATACTAGGGCATTTGATACTTTAAAATTCTTCAATCTTTGAATTTCAAGTTTCGGTGTCACTATTTACCTCTTTGGTCAACAAAAATGTTGACTTTTAGGTAGAAATTAGGTACATTGGTTTTGGCACTCCCAACATACCACATTTTGCATTTAAAACTTGTTGGAATTGGTCACCATTACCATTTCTAACTTAAAACCAAGAGGGCAGAAATTTCAGTTTTTGAAGCCTAAGTTTACTGTTCCATTAAGCACTGTTGCAGTGGAAATTTGAAGAAATGGCAAACATGAAAGTTGTTCCTTATTTTGTCTAGTTGAATTTCCTTTTTTGAATCACTCCATTTGGAGTTTTGTAGCTCCAGATATGGTCCAAAAACCATAGCTGGCCGGATTGCCAAAACTGCAGAGTTACCAAATCTACAGCACCATGAACAGTGATTGTGATTGCATTTTTGAATAGGTTCTGGCCATAATTTAGGGTAGGTCTCTTCATGAAAGTTGTTTGTCTATGTCTTAACTTGTTGCTGTAAAAATTTCAGGTCAATTGACCATATCTACAGTGAGTTATGGCCAAATGAACAGTTACTGTTCATTTGGCCATAACTCACTGTAGATATGGTCAATTGACCTGAAATTTTTACAGCACCAAGTTCATTTGGTCATTTCTGCAGGTGCTGTTGCAGGGTATCCGGATTGGGGCCAACTTTTGGTCCTCTTGCTTTGGTCTTTTGGGCATGGTTTCTTCAGAAAAAATGTGCCATTATAGGCCTAGTTTCATGTCCAATTGGCTAAACACCAATTGGACCTACACAGCCAAAGTTATGGCTGTGTAAGTGGGCTGGAATCACAGCCACCCTTGCTGCTGTCCCTATGCAGCCTACCATTTCACTTTGCCATGCCATATTTCAGTCCAATTTATGGCCAACTTACCTCAAATGGTCACTAATTGACCATTAGAATGTTCTTTAACAATTTTATAAGCAAAGTCAAATTTTCACTCCTACACCTTAGCTCAATTTCAAAGTTTTCACAAATTTCCTTAGTTAACTCTTTCATTCTTTGTATATATATATGTATACACTTTAAACATAAGCTCTAGTTCACTCTAAGTCCATCAAACAATCAAAATCATTCCTTCCTTAGGGCTGCCGAAAATTGAAGATACTCTAACATATATAATTTACTTCAAATTATTACAATTTCTTAACTTAATTTGATGCTCTAACAAAGATTAAAAGAATGAGAGAGGAAATAAAGCACTAACTTCTTTGCTCAACTTATTGAGCTTGTGAAAACTCTAGAATTTCTCCTCTTTGTGGCTGTCTAGAGTTACCTTGTGATGTGAGGATAAGTTTTAGTGAATGGAGTAGGAAAATTTATGGTGAAATGAGGAGAGAACTTGAGCTTTGGTTAAAAATCACTGGAGGGAGGAGGGAGGAGGGTTTCGGCTGGTTTGGGTCCAAAGGAAGAAGATGAAAATTTTCTTTTATTTTCAGCCTCTTTAGTTTGTTTTAAGTGTATTTGTTATATGGTGATTGGTGGACCATTTTTAAATGACATCATTATGATGTCACAATTCCCATTTACTTACTTTTCTTTTTACTTTTGTTTTCTTATTTTCATTTCTCATTTTTAATAAATTTTTCATCAACATTAATTAATATTTTATGTCACAATATTTATTTACTCAACTGGCCAAGTCGGCAAAAATCACCTCTGAAGGCGAAATGACCAAAATGCCCTCCGTTTGGCTTAACGGGTCAAAATTGTCTGTACCGATTGAAAAATTTTTCTAGGTATTTTCTTGGAATTCTAATGCCATAGGAACCTCAGTGACCCTTCTCTGGAGTCCCAAAAATTATTTTATAATTTTTCCCCCTGGTCTAGGGCTCCTAGTTGCGAGAACCGCAACTTCCCATCAAGTTACCCATCGCTAGGGCTCATTTCGTTTAACTTAGTTGTATTTTATTTCTAATATTTTTACTAAATTTTTCTTATCAATATTTGAGTTGATTATGATTCTTCACTTTAGTTTAAATATTTTTCCGGACATTCTAGCTGTCCGGACCGACGCTGGTCACCGGAACAGTAGAATGTACGGAGTTGCTACCAGGAGAGTGTTACAACTCTTTCCCTCTAATTTAAATTTCGTCCTCGAAATTTACCTGATGCAAACAATTGAGGGAACTGTTGCCTCATCGTCTCTTCACTTTCCCAAGTTGCCTCCTCGGTGTTGTGGTGCCTCCAAAGCACTTTCACCAGTGGAATCTGCTTGTTCCTCAATTCTTTTACTTCCCGAGCTAGGATCCGTAGGGGTTCTTCTTCATATGTCAAATCCGGTTGTATTTCAATTTCTTCCCTGGAGATGACATGTGAAGGATCTGAGCGGTATCTTCTGAGCATGGACACGTGGAACACATTGTGGATCTTATCCAGCTCTGGTGGTAAAGCTAGCCTATAGGCCACTGGACCCACACGTTCAATGACTTCATATGGGCCAATGAACCTAGGGCTTAACTTACCTTTTCTTTCAAACCTCAATACCTTCTTCCACGGTGACACCTTGAGGAACACTTTGTCGCCAACCACATATTCTATTTCTTTTCTCTTCAGGTCGGCATAAGATTTACATGCATGCGAGGCAACCTTCAGATTGGCTTTGATTAGTTTCACTTTCTCGTCAGTCTGTTTCACCAGGTCTGGCCCCACCAGTTTGTCTTCGCCCAATTCAGTCCAGCACACTGGAGTTCTACATTTCCTCCCATACAGTGCTTCATACGGGGCCATTTGGATACTAGCTTGGTAGCTATTGTTGTATGCAAATTCTGCCAGTGGGAGGTATCTATCCCAACTTCCCTCAAACTCAATGACACAACTCCTCAGCATATCCTCAAGGACCTGACATATATTTCATGTTATTGTTATCATTTTAGTTTAATAGTTGTATTAATTCAATTAGTTCAATTGTTTACCTGGATTACTCTTTCTGATTGCCCATCCGTCTGAGGATGGAAAGCTGTGCTGAAGTGGAGTTGTGTACCCAAGGATTCATGTAACTTCTTCCAAAATCTCGATGTAAACCTTGGATCTCGATCGGATATGATGGAAAGTGGGATTCCATGCAGTCTAACTATCTCACTGATATACAATTCTGCTAACTTCTCCAGTGAGTAGTCAGTCCTAACTGGCAGAAAGTGTGCTGACTTTGTCAATCTATCAACTATCACCCATGCTGCATCATGTTTCTTCTGGGTGAGAGGTAGACCACTTACAAAATCCATGGTGACCCGATCCTATTTCCATTCAGGTATGCGTATAGGCTGTAGCAAACCTGATGGAACTTGATGTTCTGCCTTGACTTGCTGACATGTCAAGCATTTAGTCACATAGTCAGCTATGTCCTTCTTCATACCAGGCCACCAATACTGAAGCTTCAGATCATGATACATTTTTGTACTTCCTGGGTGCATAGCATAAACACTGGCATGTGCCTCTTTCAGAATACTGGCTTTCACTTCCCCATCATCTGGTACACACAGTCTTCCTTTGTAATACAGACACCCATCTACTTTCATCTCATAGTCAGTTGCTTTCCCCTCTGAGATTGTGCTCATAATAGCCATTAACTTTTTATCTGCCTTTTGCCCATCTAAAATTTGCTGTAGCAGGCTTGGCCTCACTTGCAACTCAGCCAAAATAGCTCCATCTCGAATCAAAGTTAGACGGGCATTCAATGATCTCATAGCTGTCATGGACTTTCTGCTCAAAGCATCAGCTACTACATTTGCCTTCCCAGGATGATAGTCAATCACACAATCATAGTCCTTCAGGAACTCAATCCATCGCCTCTGTCTAAGGTTGAGCTCCCTCTGAGTTGGCAAATATTTCAGACTTTTGTGGTTTGTGTAAATGTAGCACTTTTCACCATACAAGTAATGCCTCCATATCTTCAATGCGAAGATAATTGCTGCAAGCTCTAGATCATGGGTAGGGTAATTTTGTTCATGTGGCCTTAGCTGCCTGGAAGCATAAGCGACCACCTTTCCCTCTTGCATCAATACACACCCTAACCCATTATGAGAGGCATCACTGTAGACCACAAAGTCCTTTCCTGACACTGGCTGTGTTAACACTGGTGCCTCTGTCAACATAGCCTTCAACTTCTCAAAACTGGTCTGACACTTGCTATTCCATTCAAATCTGACATTCTTGTGTAACAACTTGGTCATTGGAGCAGCTATTAAGGAAAATCCTTTCACAAATCTTCTGTAATACCTAGCTAGCCCCAAGAAGCTTCTGACCTCAGTTGTGTTTCTGGGAGGCTTCCATTCCATTACTGCTTCTATTTTCTTGGGATCCACTCTAATCCCATCAGCTGACACTATGTGTCCAAGGAATGCAATCTCATTCAACCAGAAGTCACACTTGGACAACTTAGCATACAGCTTCTTTTCTCTCAGGGTTTGCAGAACAATCCTCAAATGTTCATCATGTTCTTCCCTGGTCTTGGAATACACCAAAATATCATCAATAAAGATCACTACGAACCGATCTAAGTGTGGATGGAAGATACGGTTCATAAGGTCCATGAATGCTGCTGGTGCATTTGTTAGGCCAAAGGGCATCACTAGGAACTCATAATGCCCATACCGGGTCCTGAATGCAGTCTTGGGCACATCTACATCCTTCACCCTCAACTGATGATACCCTGATCTGAGATCAATCTTAGAAAATACTCCTGCTCCCTTCAACTGATCAAACAGATCATCAATTCTAGGTAACGGATATTTGTTCTTCACTGTCACTTTATTCAACTGCCGATAATCGATACATAGCCTCAAAGTCCCATCCTTCTTTTTCACAAACAGCACTGGAGCTCCCCATGGTGACACACTAGGGCGTATAAACCCCTTATCAAGCAACTCTTGTAACTGAGTTTTCAACCCCCTCAATTCAGTGGGTGCCATCCTATAAGGAGCAATAGAAATGGGTGCTGTACCCGGCAGTGTCTCAATAGCAAATTCAACTTCCCTTTCTGGTGGCAAACCAGGTAATTCTTCAGGAAACACATCTGGGAAGTCTTTTACTGTGGGTATGTCACTCAGGTTTGGCTTAACCTGCCTAGTATCCACCACATGTGCTAGGTAGGCTTCACAGCCTTTTCTCATCATTCTTCTTGCAACTGTGGCTGAGATGACATTGGACAAGAAATCTGTCCTTTCACCCACAACGGTGATCTCATTACCCTCAGAAGTTTTCAAAGAAATTCTCTTCAATTTGCAATCAACTATTGCCTGATGACGTGTCAACCAGTCCATTCCCAAAATCACGTCAAACTCGTGGAAGGGCAACTCAATCAGGTCTGCCAAGAATTCATACCCCTGAATCCTTAACGTGCAACCCTTATATACTTTGTTCACCACTACACTGTGGCCCAATGGATTAGTGACCAGAATGTCTTGGTCACTCTCCCCTACTAGTATCCCCCTTTCTACGGGTAGGTTGATGCAGATGTATGAATGAGTGGATCCTGGATCCACCAATGCATGCACAGGTGTATTATAGAGGGAGAACGTACCCCTGATGACGTCCGGGGCATCTTGCTCCTCCTGAGCTCTAATGGCATAAGCTCTGGCAGGTGGTCTGTTATTAGACCTCTCTGCTGGCTCTGATGCAGGCCTCTGAGATGATCCCACGGCGTCAGATTTGCCAGATTTTCTACCTCTTTGAGGTGCAGGAGCAGGTCTGTTTGTTTGTGTTGGAGCAGCTGTAGTAGTTCTGCGTGGACAGTTCTTCAACTGATGCTCTGTTGACCCACACCTTAAGCAGGCACCAGTTACTCTCCAACACTCCCCCTTGTGCCACTTCAGACAGTGTGGACATGCAGAAGATGCTGGGGCTGGTCCCCTGAACCCCATCCCTGGAGAGCTGCCCACTGATGGTGTGGACTGACCTCTCCTAGGGGTAAACTGTGGCACAGGCCCCGAGATCGACCCTGACCTTGTGGCTGACCCGAACTCTATGCAGATGGACCTCTGAACTTCTTCCCAGATGCAAGAGCTGAACTAGACTGACCTGGTCCCCTCTTCTACTGTCTATCCCTTCTGGTCTGCTCACTGATTCTCACTTTTTCAACCCTTATTACAGCTTCTACTAACTTCCTAAATTCTATAATTCCCAAGGCAGTGAGCTGGTTCTTTATGTTGTCATTTAGTCCCTTTTCAAATCTCTTACACCTTTCAGCTTCATTAGGGACTATCTCCCTTCCGTAATGGCTTAATCGGACGAATTCCTTCTCATACTCGGCCACTGACAACTGTCTGTGCCTCAGATTAATAAACTCTCTTCTTCTCTCTTCCAGGTATACAGTACCCACATATTTCATCTTGAATTCTGAGAGAAAGAAGTCCCAAGTTATAGCTTCTGGCTGCACTTCACTGGACACAGTATCCCACCATTCGTAGGCATCATCTTGCAATAGGGATATGGCAGCCTCTAGGTTTTATTCAGGAGTGCAGTGGAGTTGTTTTAAGACTGCCTGTTACATTCAACCAATTCTACCGCATGAGTCATCTTCTCTCTTACTGAAAAAGTCCACTGCTCCAAACTTTCTTAGCCTTTCCAGGTGTGATTTTGCTTGTGGAGCTGGTGGTGGTGGTGGCAGTGCTGGCATTACCCCAGCCATTTGTCTGAAGAACTCGGCCATTTGCTGAAACATGGCCTGTGGAGGGCGAGGCTCGCTTGAGTGGAGGAGCAGGTTCTCCCATACCCCCAGTCTCAGCTACTGCAGGTGGAGCATGACTCTCCACTTCCTCCTCGACTGCTCCTTGAAATGAAGGGTCCATATCCTATTTAACAAAGACAAACAGATCTGCATTAGTGTCACCTCGACTCTTACAAATGCAATGCATGGTATGGACTCAATCTAGGCCCAGAAACGCCTAAACCGTGCTCTGATACCACTAAATGTGACACCCCTTACCCGGCTACAGTGTATCCGAGTAAGTTATGTCATACGGTGTACTGGCACACTCTATTTTACCTTAATTAATTTTTTTGTCATAGTTTTGAATATAGTTTGTGAAATATAGTTCATTTATTGAAATTACAATTTATTTGAGGTTCCGGAAATTTTATAGAAAATCCGGCATAATACCGGCTAAAAATGGAGAAAACAGTTCTTCGGAACCTGTTAAAAACACTTCCAAATAATTTCCAAACAATCCCAACTTCAATTCATCAACAAAGTCTCAATATCAAGATCTCAACAACATTTCTCAATTTCAGTTCTCAATCATCCATCACATGTGATGATCAAGTATAAATCACAAATATATATTTACTTTTCCATTCACAAATATAATTTTCATAATTTACATGAACATCAATATACATTACACAAGTTTAATTACATATGAGAAAATCAAAATTAATTACAGAATGCCAAAATGACACCTAGTGTCCTACCAATGCACTGCAGAAGTTAAGGTGACACGGACACTGTGCAGAAATGCAGGATGGACTCACCCAGTCTGCGATCTACTGGGCTCACGATTAGTATCTCCAGTACCTACGCGTGGCAAAAGCAACGCGCTAAGCAATAATGCTTAGTGGTGCAATAATAAAATAAAAGAAAATAGCAGAAAATGAATATGTAGTGAATGTATATGTTTTATTTGTTTGGTATTGGTATATCCATTATATTCATTAATTTTGTTCACTTTCATTCATTTGGTTGCCCAAGTAACCTATACTGAACGACTGGACTAGATAACGGGTAAACTGGCGCTGGGTATCTAGTACCTCGGGCCGTCACACCAACGGTCACATATGCATCTCCGGCAATGTAACAGCTAACAAGTCAGTAAATACATCGTGCACAAGGCCAAATCTCAATACAAGGTCGAATGGCTAAAAGCCATAAAATCACGAATGGCATATTGTCATGTGCGATCGCTAATCGAACCCTATTGGCATGCCAAACTATCCAAACCAATCTTGTTAGGTATACTAGGGCATTTGATACTTTAAAATTCTTCAATCTTTGAATTTCAAGTTACGGTGTCACTAATTACCTCTTAGGACAACAAAAATGTTGACTTTTAGGTAGAAAATAGTTCCAGTGCTTTAGGCACTCCAAACATAACACATTTTGACTTTAAAACTGGGTCGACTTGGTCACCATTACCATTTCTAACTTAAAACCAAGAGGGCAGAAATTTCAGTTTTTGAAGCCTAAGTTTACTGTTCCATTAAGCACTGTTGCAGTGGAAATTTGAAGAAATGGCAAACATGAAAGTTGTTCCTTATTTTGTCTAGTTGAATTTCCTTTTTTGAATCACTCCATTTGGAGTTTTGTAGCTCCAGATATGGTCCAAAAACCATAGCTGGCCGGATTGCCAAAACTGCAGAGTTACCAAATCTATAGCACCATGAACAGTGATTGTGATTGCATTTTTGAATAGGTTCTGGCCATAATTTAGGGTAGGTCTCTTCATGAAAGTTGTTTGTCTATGTCTTAACTTGTTGCTGTAAAAATTTCAGGTCAATTAACCATATCTACAGTGAGTTATGGCCAAATGAACAGTTACTGTTCATTTGGCCATAACTCACTGTAGATATGGTCAATTGACCTGAAATTTTTACAGCACCAAGTTCATTTGGTCATTTCTGCAGGTGCTGTTGCAGGGTATCCGGATTGGGGCCAACTTTTGGTCCTCTTGCTTTGGTCTTTTGGGCATGGTTTCTTCAGAAAAATGTGCCATTATAGGCCTAGTTTCATGTCCAATTGGCTAAACACCAATTGGACCTACACACAAAGTTATGGTCGTGTAAGTGGGCTGGAATCACAGCCACCCTTGCTGCTGTCCCTATGCAGCCTACCATTTCACTTTGCCATGCCATATTTCAGTCCAATTTATGGCCAACTTACCTCAAATGGTCACTAATTGACCATTAGAATGTTCTTTAACAATTTTATAAGCAAAGTCAAATTTTCACTCCTACACCTTAGCTCAATTTCAAAGTTTTCACAAATTTCCTTAGTTAACTCTTTCATTCTTTGTATATATATATGTATACACTTTAAACATAAGCTCTAGTTCACTCTAAGTCCATCAAACAATCAAAATCATTCCTTCCTTAGGGCTGCTGAAAATTGAAGATACTCTAACATATATAATTTACTTCAAATTATTACAATTTCTTAACTTAATTTGATGCTCTAACAAAGATTAAAAGAATGAGAGAGGAAATAAAGCACTAACTTCTTTGCTCAACTTATTGAGCTTGTGAAAACTCTAGAATTTCTCCTCTTTGTGGCTGTCTAGAGTTACCTTGTGATGTGGGGATAAGTTTTAGTGAATGGAGTAGGAAAATTTATGGTGAAATGAGGAGAGAACTTGAGCTTTGGTTAAAAATCACTGGAGGGAGGAGGGAGGAGGGTTTCGGCTGGTTTGGGTCCAAAGGAAGAAGATGAAAATTTTCTTTTATTTTCAGCCTCTTTAGTTTGTTTTAAGTGTATTTGTTATATGGTGATTGGTGGACCATTTTTAAATGACATCATTATGATGTCACAATTCCCATTTACTTACTTTTCTTTTTACTTTTGTTTTCTTATTTTCATTTCTCATTTTTAATAAATTTTTCATCAACATTAATTAATATTTTATGTCACAATATTTATTTACTCAACTGGCCAAGTCGGCAAAAATCACCTCTGAAGGCGAAATGACCAAAATGCCCTCCGTTTGGCTTAACGGGTCAAAATTGTCTGTACCGATTGAAAAATTTTTCTAGGTATTTTCTTGGCATTCTAATGCCATAGGAACCTCAGTGACCCTTCTCTGGAGTCCCAAAAATTATTTTATAATTTTTCCCCCTGGTCTAGGGCTCCTAGTTGCGAGAACCGCAACTTCCCACTGGGTTACCCATCGCTAGGGCTCCGGCTCGTTTAACTTAGTTGTATTTTATTTCTAAAATTTTTTCTAAATTTTTCTTATCAATATTTGAGTTGATTATGATTCTTCACTTTAGTTTAAATATTTTTCCGGACATTCTAGCTGTCCGGACCGACGCTGGTCACCGGAACAGTAGAATGTACGGAGTTGCTACCAGGAGAGTGTCACAACTCTTTCCCTCTAATTTAAATTTCGTCCTCGAAATTTACCTGATGCAAACAATTGAGGGAACTGTTGCCTCATCGTCTCTTCACTTTCCCAAGTTGCCTCCTCGGTGTTGTGGTGCCTCCAAAGCACTTTCACCAGTGGAATCTGCTTGTTCCTCAATTCTTTTACTTCCCGAGCTAGGATCCGTAGGGGTTCTTCTTCATATGTCAAATCCGGTTGTATTTCAATTTCTTCTCTGGAGATGACATGTGAAGGATCTGAGCGGTATCTTCTGAGCATGGACACGTGGAACACATTGTGGATCTTATCCAGCTCTGGTGGTAAAGCTAGCCTATAGGCCACTGGACCCACACGTTCAATGACTTCATATGGGCCAATGAACCTAGGGCTTAACTTACCTTTTCTTCCAAACCTCAATACCTTCTTCCACGGTGACACCTTGAGGAACACTTTGTCGCCAACCACATATTCTATTTCTTTTCTCTTCAGGTCGGCATAAGATTTCTGTCTGTCTGAGGCAACCTTCAGATTGGCTTTGATTAGTTTCACTTTCTCGTCAGTCTGTTTCACTGTGTCCGCCCCACCAGCTTGTTCGCCCAATTCACCCAAAGACACCGAGTTCTAAATTTCCTCCCATACGATTGCTTCATACGGGCCATTTGGATACTAGCTTGGTAGCTATTGTTGTATGCAAATTACGCTGGGAGGTATCTATCCCAACTTCCCTCAAACTCAATGACACAACTCCTCAGCATATCCTCAAGGACCTGACATATATTTCATGTTATTGTTATCATTTTAGTTTAATAGTTGTATTAATTCAATTAGTTCAATTGTTTACCTAGATTACTCTTTCTGATTGCCCATCCGTCTGAGGATGGAAAGCTGTGCTGAAGTGGAGTTGTGTACCCAAGGATTCATGTAACTTCTTCCAAAATCTCGATGTAAACCTTGGATCTCGATCGGATATGATGGACAGTGGGATTCCATGCGCCTAACTATCTCAGCGATATACACCGCTAACTTCTCCAAAGGAGTAGTCATCCTAATCGCAGAAAAGTGTGCTGACTTTGTCAATCTATCAACTATCACCCATGCTGCATCATGTTTCTTCTGGGTGAGAGGTAGACCACTTACAAAATCCATGGTGACCCAATCCTATTTCCATTCAGGTATGCGTATAGGCTGTAGCAAACCTGATGGAACTTGATGTTCTGCCTTGACTTGCTGACATGTCAAGCATTTAGTCACATAGTCAGCTATGTCCTTCTTCATACCAGGCCACCAATACTGAAGCTTCAGATCATGATACATTTTTGTACTTCCTGGGTGCATAGCATAAACACTGGCATGTGCCTCTTTCAGAATACTGGCTTTCACTTCCCCATCATCTGGTACACACAGTCTTCCTTTGTAATATAGACACCCATCTACTTTCATCTCATAGTCAGTTGCTTTCCCCTCTGAGATTGTGCTCATAATAGCCATTAACTTTTTATCTGCCTTTTGCCCATCTAAAATTTGCTGTAGCAGGCTTGGCCTCACTTGCAACTCAGCCAAAATAGCTCCATCTCGAATCAAAGTTAGACGGGCATTCAATGATCTCATAGCTGTCATGGACTTTCTGCTCAAAGCATCAGCTACTACATTTGCCTTCCCAGGATGATAGTCAATCACACAATCATAGTCCTTCAGGAACTCAATCCATCGCCTCTGTCTAAGGTTGAGCTCCCTCTGAGTTGGCAAATATTTCAGACTTTTGTGGTTTGTGTAAATGTAGCACTTTTCACCATACAAGTAATGCCTCCATATCTTCAATGCGAAGATAATTGCTGCAAGCTCTAGATCATGGGTAGGGTAATTTTGTTCATGTGGCCTTAGCTGCCTGGAAGCATAAGCGACCACCTTTCCCTCTTGCATCAATACACACCCTAACCCATTATGAGAGGCATCACCAGAGACCACAAAGTCCTTTCCTCGACATCGGGCCGTGTTAACACCGGTGCCTCTGTCACAACATAGCCTTCAACTTCTCAAAACTGGTCTGACTCTTGCTATTCCATTCAAATCTGACATTCTTGTGTAACAACTTGGTCTTTGGTGCAGCTTTTATGGTAAATCCTTTCACAAATCTTCTGTAATACCTAGCTCGCGCCAAGAAGCTTCTGACCTCAGTTGTGTTTCTGGGAGGCTTCCATTCCATTACTGCTTCTCTTTTCTTGGGATCCACTCTAATCCCATCACCGACACTATGTGTCCAAGGAATGCAATCTCATTCAACCGTAAGTCACACTTGGACAACTTAGCATATGCCTTCTTTTCTCTCGGGTTTGCGAACAATCCTCAAATGTTCATCATGTTCTTCCTCGGTCTTGGAATACACCAAAATATCATCAATAAAGATCACTACGAACCGATCTAAGTGTGGATGGAAGATACGGTTCATAAGGTCCATGAATGCTGCTGGTGCATTTGTTAGGCCAAAGGGCATCACTAGGAACTCATAATGCCCATACCGGGTCCTGAATGCAGTCTTGGGCACATCTACATCCTTCACCCTCAACTGATGATACCACGATTCGAGATCAATCTTAGAAAATACTCCTGCTCCCTTCAACTGATCAAACAGATCATCAATTCTAGGTAACGGATATTTGTTCTTCACTGTCACTTTATTCAACTGCCGATAATCGATACATAGCCTCAAAGTCCCATCCTTCTTTTTCACAAACAAAGACCGAGCTCCCCATGGTGACACACTAGGGCGTATAAACCCCTTATCAAGCAACTCTTGTAACTGAGTTTTCAACCCCCTCAATTCAGTGGGTGCCATCCTATAAGGAGCAATAGAAATGGGTGCTGTACCCGGCAGTGTCTCAATAGCAAATTCAACTTCCCTTTCTGGTGGCAAACCAGGTAATTCTTCAGGAAACACATCTGGGAAGTCTTTTACTGTGGGTATGTCACTCAGGTTTGGCTTAACCTGCCTAGTATCCACCACATGTGCTAGGTAGGCTTCACAGCCTTTTCTCATCATTCTTCTTGCAACTGTGGCTGAGATGACATTGGACAAGAAATATGTCCTTTCACCCACAACGGTGATCTCATTACCCTCAGAAGTTTTCAAAGAAATTCTCTTCAATTTGCAATCAACTATTGCCTGATGACGTGTCAACCAGTCCATTCCCAAAATCACGTCAAACTCATGGAAGGGCAACTCAATCAGGTCTGCCAAGAATTCATACCCCTGAATCCTTAACGTGCAACCCTTATATACTTTGTTCACCACTACACTGTGGCCCAATGGATTAGTGACCAGAATGTCTTGGTCACTCTCCTCTACTAGTATCCCCCTTTCTACGGGTAGGTTGATGCAGATGTATGAATGAGTGGATCCTGGATCCACCAATGCATGCACAGGTGTATTATAGAGGGAGAATGTACCCCTGATGACGTCCGGGGCATTTTGCTCCTCCTGAGCTCTAATGGCATAAGCTCTGGCAGGTGGTCTATTATCAGACCTCTCTGCTGGCTCTGATGCAGGCCTCTGAGATGATCCCACGGCGTCAGATTTGCCAGATTTTCTACCTCTTTGAGGTGCAGGAGCAGGTCTGTTTGTTTGTGTTGGAGCAGCTGTAGTAGTTCTGCGTGGACAGTTCTTCAACTGATGCTCTGTTGACCCACACCTTAAGCAGGCACCAGTTACTCTCCAACACTCCCCCTTGTGCCACTTCGCATGCTGTGGACATGCAGAAGATGCTGGGGCTGGTCCCCTGAACCCCATCCCTGGAGAGCTGCCCACTGATGGTGTGGACTGACCTCTCCTAGGGGTAAACTGTGGCCTGGGCCCCTGAGACTGACCCTGACCTTGTGGCTGACCCAAACTCTATGCAGATGGACCTCTGAACTTCTTCCCAGATGCAAGAGCTGAACTAGACTGACCTGGTCCCCTCTTCTACTGTCTATCCCTTCTGGTCTGCTCACTGATTCTCACTTTTTCAACCCTTATTACAGCTTCTACTAACTTCCTAAATTCTATGATTCCCAAGGCAGTGAGCTGGTTCTTTATGTTGTCATTTAGTCCCTCTTCAAATCTCTTACACCTTTCAGCTTCATTAGGGACTATCTCCCTTCCGTAGTGGCTTAATTGGACGAATTCCTTCTCATACTCGGCCACTGACAACTGTCTCTGCCTCAGATTAATAAACTCTCTTCTTCTCTCTTCCAGGTATACAGTACCCACATATTTCTTCTTGAATTCTGAGAGAAAGAAGTCCCAAGTTATAGCTTCTGGCTGCACTTCACTGGACACAGTATCCCACCATTCGTAGGCATCATCTTGCAATAGGGATATGGCAGCCTCTAGGTTTTATTCAGGAGTGCAGTGGAGTTGTTTTAAGACTCACTGCCTGCTCAACCAATTCTACCGCAACAGTAGTCATCTTCTCTCTCTTGAAAAAGTCCACTGCTCCAAACTTTCTTAGCCTTTCCAGGTGTGATTTTGCTTGTGGAGCTGGTGGTGGTGGTGGCAGTGCTGGCATTACCCCAGCCATTTGTCTGAAGAACTCGGCCATTTGCTGAAACATGGCCTGTGGAGGCTGAGCAGGCTCTGCTTGAGCTGGAGGAGCAGGTTCTCCCATACCCCCAGTCTCAGCTGCTGCAGGTGGAGCATGACTCTCAACTTCCTCCTCGATTGCTCTTTGAAATGAAGGGTCCATATCCTATTTAACAAAGACAAACAGATCTGCATTAGTGTCACCTCGACTCTTACAAATGCAATGCATGGTATGGACTCAATCTAGGCCCAGAAACGCCTAAACCGTGCTCTGATACCACTAAATGTGACACCCCTTACCCGGCTACAGTGTATCCGAGTAAGTTATGTCATACGGTGTACCGGCACACTCTATTTTACCTTAATTAATTTTTTTGTCATAGCTTTGAATATAGTTTGTGAAATATAGTTCATTTATTGAAATTACAATTTATTTGAGGTTCCGGAAATTTTATAGAAAATCCGGCATAATACCGGCTAAAAATAGAGAAAACAGTTCTTCGGAACCTGTTAAAAACACTTCCAAATAATTTCCAAACAATCCCAACTTCAATTCATCAACAAAGTCTCAATATCAAGATCTCAACAACATTTCTCAATTTCAGTTCTCAATCATCCATCAGATGTGATGATCAAGTATAAATCACAAATAGATATTTACTTTTCCATTCACAAATACAATTTTCATAATTTATATGAACATCAATATACATTACACAAGTTTAATTACATATGAGAAAATCAAAATTAATTACAGAATGCCAAAATGACACCTAGTGTCCTACCAATGCACTGCAGAAGTTGAGGTGACACGGACACTGTGCAGAAATGCAGGATGGACTCACCCAGTCTGCGATCTACTGGGCTCACGATCTGTATCTCCAGTACCTACGCGTGGCAAAAGCAACGCGCTAAGCAATAATGCTTAGTGGTGCAATAATAAAATAAAAGAAAATAGCAGAAAATGAATATGTAGTGAATGTATATGTTTTATTTGTTTGGTATTGGTATATCCATTATATTCATTAATTTTGTTCACTTTCATTCATTTGGTTGCCCAAGTAACCTATACTGAACGACTGGACTAGATAACGGGTAAACTGGCACTGGGTATCTAGTACCTAGAGCCGTCACACCAACGGTCACATATGCTTCTCCCGGTGTGCAACAGAATAGCTAACAAGCTGTAAATACATCAGGCACAAGGCCAAATCTCAATACAAGGTCAGAATGGCTAAAAGCCATAAAATCACAGAATGGCATATTGCCATGTGCAGTACTGCTAACTGAACCCTATTGGCATGCCAAACTATCCAAACCAATCTTGTTAGGTATACTAGGGCATTTGATACTTTAAAATTCTTCAATCTTTGAATTTCAAGTTTCGGTGTCACTATTTACCTCTTTGGTCAACAAAAATGTTGACTTTTAGGTTGAAATTAGGTACATTGGTTTTGGCACTCCCAACATACCACATTTTGCATTTAAAACTTGTTGGAATTGGTCACCATTACCATTTCTAACTTAAAACCAAGAGGGCAGAAATTTCAGTTTTTGAAGCCTAAGTTTACTGTTCCATTAAGCACTGTTGCAGTGGGAATTTGAAGAAATGGCAAACATGAAAGTTGTTCCTTATTTTGTCTAGTTGAATTTCCTTTTTTGAATCACTCCATTTGGAGTTTTGTAGCTCCAGATATGGTCCAAAAACCATAGCTTGTCGGATTGCCAAAACTGCAGAGTTACCAAATCTACAGTACCATGAATAGTGACTGTGATTGCATTTTTGAATAGGTTCTGGCCATAATTTAGGGTAGGTCTCTTCATGAAAGTTGTTTGTCTATGTCCTAACTTATTGCTGTAAAAATTTTAGGTCAATTGACCATATCTACTGTTAGTTATGGCCAAATGAACAGTTACTATTCATTTGGTCATTTCTGCAGGTGCTGTTGCAGGGTATCCGGATTGGGGCCAACTTTTGATCCTCTTGCTTTGGTCTTTTGGGCATGGTTTCTTCAGCAAAAATGTGCCATTATAGGCCTAGTTTCATGTCCAATTGGCTAAACACCAATTGGACCTACACAGCCAAAGTTATGGCTGTGTAAGTGGGCTGGAATCACAGCCACCCTTGCTGCTGTCCCTAGGCAGCCTACCATTTCACTTTGCCATGCCATATTTCAGTCCAATTTATGGTCAACTTACCTCAAATGGTCACTAATTGACCATTAGAATGTTCTTTAACAATTTTATAAGCAAAGTCAAATTTTCACTCCTACACCTTAGCTCAATTTCAAAGTTTTCACAAATTTCCTTAGTTAACTCTTTCATTCTTTGTATATATATATGTTTACACTTTAAACATAAGCTCTAGTTCACTCTAAGTCCATCAAAAGATCAAAATCATTCCTTCCTTAGGGCTGCCGAAAATTGAAGATACTCTAACATATATAATTTACTTCAAATTATTACAATTTCTTAACTTAATTTGATGCTCTAACAAAGATTAAAAGAATGAGAGAGGAAATAAAGCACTAACCTCTTTGCTCAACTTATTGAGCTTGTGAAAACTCTAGAATTTCTCCTCTTTGTGGCTACCTAGAGTTACCATGTGATGTGGGGATAAGTTTTAGTGAATGGAGTAGGAAAATTTATGGTGAAATGAGGAGAGAACTTGAGCTTTGGTTAAAAATCAATGGAGGGAGGAGGGAGGAGGGTTTCGGCTGGTTTGGGTCCAAAGGAAGAAGATGAAAATTTTCTTTTATTTTCAGCCTCTTTAGTTTGTTTTAAGTGTATTTGTTATATGGTGATTGGTGGACCATTTTTAAATGACATCATTATGATGTCATAATTCCCATTTACTTACTTTTCTTTTTACTTTTGTTTTCTTATTTTCATTTCTCATTTTTAATAAATTTTTCACCAACATTAATTCATATTTTATGTAACAATATTTATTTAATCAACTAGCCAAGTCGGCCAAAAATCACCTCTGAAGGCGAAATGACCAAAATGCCCTCCGTTTGGCTTAACGGGTCAAAATTGTCTGTACCGATTGAAAAATTTTTCTAGGTATTTTCTTGGCATTCTAATGCCATAGGAACCTCAGTGACCCTTCTCTGGAGTCTCAAAAATTATTTTATAATTTTTCCCCCAGGGCTCCTAGTTGCGAGAACCGCAACTTCCCACTGGGTTACCCATCGCTAGGGCTCCGGCTCGTTTAACTTAGTTGTATTTTATTTCTAAAATTTTTTCTAAATTTTTCTTATCAATATTTGAGTTGATTATGATTCTTCACTTTAGTTTAAATATTTTTCCGGACATTCTAGCTGTCCGGACCCACGCTGGTCACCGGAACAGTAGAATGTACGGAGTTGCTACCGGGAGGGTGTTACAGGTACACTTACATTCCATTACTTTCCAAGCTTTAAATCTCATTTTACATTTATATATACTAAGTATACATTACCCAAACAATTTCCTGCACAATATTCATTTAATCAATCATTTAATTCACTATTTACAAGCACAATTAAACTGCCTTCAAGGTGCTTCCATGGCTGCCAAAAGTGCACATTCCCATTCAACATCAAAACTAAAAAATTTCTCCATAAATCAAACACCCATAATATCCTTACAAACTTTAACAAAGCAAAAATCAAAAACTCAAACTTACCTATGGATGAGACTTCTCAAATCTTCATCAAAACTTCTTGAAATTGCTATCAAACTCTTCCTTGTGATGTGGGATAAACTTTAATGAAGCAACCTAGGTGTTTGGAGGTGAAATGAAGAGGATGATGAAGCTTGCATTACATGCGGCAATGGAGGTTTTGGGAGCTCTTCATCTACGGCAATGGTGATTTCTAAAGTTGAAGATGAAGTTTTAGTGGAGCAATCTGCCCACTTAATACATATTATAATCCTTAGTGGTCCACTCACATAAAATCAATTATATTTTATGTTTAAATGTGATAATTAGTCAATTTACCCTCCATTTTTACTATTTACATTAGGTACCCCTAAATTAATTTTTCATTATATTTTCCAAGTATAATATTATTTATTTTTAATGGACATTTAGGTCAAAAGACAATTCGGGATGTCAAATGACCACAATGCCCATGTTCGGGTTGCATTCCCGATTTTTCGGTAACACCGGGTTTTGTCCGTTTTTTCGATTTCTCACTTTTCTTTGTACTAATTATTTAATTTTTCTTTGATATTTCTAATGATATTCATACTTCAATAAATATTTATTTCAGTCCTAAAAATATTTTCCAGGGTTCCCCGTGGTCCAAGGCTAGTCAACGGTCCACGCCGTGACTTCCCGGTGCGGTCACCCATTACTAGGGTTCTCGGCTCGCTTAACTTGGTTGCATTTCTTTACTATTATTTTTCCTTTGTTTTTTTGTATTTTCTTTTCTTGTATTTCATTATTTTATGTCTCCTCACTCATATCAAAGTGTAGTTCTAGGCATCCTAGCTGTCCGAACAACACTTGTCACCGGAACAGTAGAACGCACTACCGAACATAGGGGTGTTACACCCAGTGCCAGATTACCTGTTTATCCAGTCCAGTCGACTAGTACAGGTTACTTGGCCAATCAAAATAAATCTTACGAAATTTTAATCAAATAATACTATAATAATTGCCAGGAACTTAGTCTACATAAAATGTCAGCATACATTCTGCACATCTATTTTATTTTAGCTATTTTATTTTATATTGGCACCACTAAGCAGAATTGCTTAGTGCATCGCTTTTGCCACGCGCAGGTACTGGAGACATAGCTGGGGAGTCTAGCAGACCTCAGACCGGGTGATTAGTCAAATCTGCACAGAGTCCAGAGTCACCTCATATCTGCAGTGCACTTGGTAGGATATTAGGATTTTGGGTTGTATTTTGTACTTTGCATTTTGTACTAATTCTTTATTGTAATTACAAACTCATGAAATCATATGATAATATAAATATATAAAATTTCATGTTACTGTAATTATCAATATATTTTGTTGAAAAATAAAATGTTGGGAAAATATTCATGAAATTGATTCAAATTATGATGTAAACAAAAATTTTGAAAATTGTGTTGAGATTTGAAGATTGAGTTGATATGGATGTATATTGGAGTTCTGGATCTGAGAACCATATTGGAAGTGTTTCTTTTAACAGGTTCAGAAGAACTGTTTTCCAATTTACAGCCGGCACTCTGCCGGATTTTTTATAAAAATTTATAAAAAAATCAAATTAATCAAATTTGTAAATAAATGATATAATTGGTAAATTTTTGCGCTTGATGAATAATAAATAAATAAATTAAGGAGAGTAAATTGTTATAAAATAAGATATGGTGCTCCAGCACACTGT
This sequence comes from Hevea brasiliensis, assembly GCF_030052815.1. Lineage (NCBI taxonomy): Eukaryota > Viridiplantae > Streptophyta > Magnoliopsida > Malpighiales > Euphorbiaceae > Hevea > Hevea brasiliensis. Next base: position 54,221,951 of record NC_079500.1, on the reverse strand, counting down.
GTGGCATATCTTGCTCGGCTACATTGTAGACGAGTAAGAGGTGTCACTGCTTTCGGCAAAGTCAGCATTCGAGTAGGAACACAAATCAAACGATATTTTCTAGGATACCATAGACCTAAATGCAATGTACCATTCAAGTATTTAAAAATGCATTTAATAGCATGTAAATGAGACTCTTTAGGACATGATTGAAAACATGCATATTGTAACACCCCTTACCCGTCTACAGTGTAGCCGAGTAAGGCATATCACATTCGGTGCTGGAGCACCTTATCTATCTTACTTTATTCCTTTAATAACTTTTATCTCGTTATATTTCAAAATCAATTATATTCAAAGGAAAAACTGACGAAGTTTCCCCTATTCTATTATCATTTGGCGTGTTTTACTATTCACCTGTTTAAAAATTTGAACAATATTTTTCCAATAAATCTCATCCATATTCATCATAACTATCTCATCATCTCAAATATCATTTATGTATTTCATTTCCGTATTCATTTCCATACATATCCATTCATGCTCAATTCATATATATAAAAATTCTCAAATTTCATTAATTTACATGATATACAAATTAATTATATATAAAATAGCTAATTTATTAATTTACATCATATACATATTAAATACAATTTTATAATTTACATTACAACATAATAAATTTTTAGAATGTATAAAATACATTAATAAGACTTATATGGGCCCTATCTACATACATTGCTGAGGAGGTGACACCTTGGACACTTTTGCAGATCTAGACTCCAAAATCTTAGTCTAATGTCCATTGTGCTTTATCTTCAGTACCTACGTGAGGAAATAATCCACCGCGCTAAGCATTTCTATTTAGTGGTGCAATAATATAATAAGAAAATAATACATATAAATAAAGATAAAAATAGAGCATAGTTTGTGTAATCAAGAATTATTTTGATTTCATATGAAATTTTTAATATTAAATATCTTTTGTCATTTTTGTTGTTCTATGGAAGCGCTTATTTCATAAGTTTACAATAATAATATACAATATACAAAATTATGCAAAATATTGAATTTATGTTGATATTACTATGGATGATGCATTTATAATAATTATTTAAGTTATACTTATTTTTCTAGCATTTTTATTGCTTTACTTAACATTTTCTTTATATTTTGGATCATTCATAATAAATAAGTTTTTAGAACCAATCTAGTTCATTTTAGATCTTTCTCACTCATTTCTTTCATTTCTAATATTCTTAACTTATTTCATTGCCCAAGTAACCTATGACAGGCTGATTGGACTGGATACGCGAGTCCCTGGCACTGAACACTGTGGTGCCTCGGGCCGTCATATCATGTGACGCATAACGTCAACCATATATGCAATCAATATATTTGGCACTGGACATTGTGGTGCCTCGGGCCGTCATACCATGGGACGCATAACGTTAACCACGTATGCAATCAATACGGCTAAGAAACTATGGTAACACATAATCGGCCATACAAGCTATGAATACGGGCATAAAGACTTAATAACGGGCATAAAGCCTTATGCAATACTGCTAAATCAATCCCCTATTAGCATGCCAATCTATCCAATTTGACACACATGTCTAGGCAATACATGGGCACATTAGTACCATTAAGTGTTCATATGTTTCATTATTTCATTATATTTTCTATTTATATTTTATAACATTTTTAATCCCATTCATGTGGAAGCATAAATTTCCAAATCATATTTCTACATAATTTATGCATTCATCATATCATTCATGTTTATTTCAATTCACATCAACTGATTTTATATACCATTTGTACTCGAAGCATTTTTCCTTTCTCTCATGATGGGAACAAATGTCCCATTCACACATTCATGTGATTTATTTATTCATTACTCTATTTATGTGAATTATCATTCACAATTCAAGAGGTGTTTTACATACTAAGTATTTATAATTCACATTATTCCCTCTCATGTACCATTTATTGTGCAAAGTAATATTATTCTATTTGCAAGGGAAACATAAGTCCTAATGATAGGTTCACCTCATTTATACATTTAACAATTCATTTATGTTAATTACAATTCATATTTCAAGTTATATTGGCAATGCATCATAAGTTCTATTTGTAATGGGGATACAAGCTTCAACTACCTATTCACATGATTTAGGTGTTCATTAAGTCATTTAAGTGGGGTACTATTCTTATTCCAAGTTGTCCATAAAAATTTCATGGATTTCAGATTTTATACTTTAATTTCCTCTAGCAATTTGGCTAAGATGCACAGTCCATTTGGCCATACGTCCTTCATGGAAGTTGTTCCCCTATGTCTTATCTTTATTTTCCTTTTTAAATCATGTCATTTGCAGTTTTAGAACTCAAGTTATGGTCAAATTACCAAAACTAGTTCATTGCCTCTTTCTGGTTCTAGAACCAGGTAGATTCTTGAGTCAAATTTTGTTTAGTCATTGGTGTATGCTACAGTTATTTTTAGAACTAATATCCTTCATGTGAGTTGTTAGTCTGTGTCTTAGGGTCACTCAAGTTCAAGAATTACATTTTTTCAGGTCATATAGGGTGAGTTATAGCTAATTTATTGACCTAGACTCATGAACCCTGTGCCATCAGGATTTCAGGTTTAGGTTAGTATCTTTGATTCCCAATTTAGGGTTCTTACGCTCAAAATTTGAGGAAAGTTCCTAAATCAAAGTTGTATCCCTATTTCTTAAGTTTTCAGATCAATTTAGTTTATCTCAATTGGAGTTTTCTACTGAAAGTTATGATTCATTTACTATTTGGATATCAAATGGTCAATTTGTCCAGGTGTAGGAATTTCCAGATTGGGAAGTCCTAATTTCTCCTAGCAATTTCCCTAAGCTGCATTTGGTTCTGGGTTTTAGTCCAAACAACAAAGTTGTAGTTCTAGGTCTTATGAAAAATTTGGCTTTGGTTTCACTGCATTTACAATTTTGTGGACCAAGTGATGGTATTTTTACCAAAACTGGTCGGGTAGGTCAAAGTCCAGAATTTCAGGTCACTTTTGGTTCTAGTTAGAATTATTGACCTAATTTGTTCTAGCAAATTGGTTGGGTTAGAGGTAGAATTGGACTCTGTGTCCTTCATGAAAAATGTGCTCCTAGGTCTAACCTTTCCAACGATTTAAGAATTAGGTCATTCTGACCTTCCTAGAGTGAGTTATATAGTCATTTTTCCAGGTCTAGCATATGGTTATCCGGATTCAAGCCAACTTTAGGTCATTTTAGGTTCTGTTTCTGGGTAGGGTCTCTGCATGAAAAATGTGACAAATTATCCTAAATTTCATCTCCAATTATTCTCACACCAATTGGAGCAACATAGCTCTACTTATGGCCTTAAAACCGCACTGGACTCAAGGTCCAAAATTTCCAGCACAAGACAACACATTCAATTCTCCAAATGAACTCAACCAATAACATCAATTCATCACCAATGCATAGAAATTAGTCATAATTTTGCATTTATAACACTAATTATACATCATAGCACCAAAACCCTAAATTTCTCTAAACCCTAATTAAGCATCTCTCCCAATTCATACAATTTCTTCAAACTTCCATTCTAATTTATGTGTATGCATTCATTAACATCCCTAAACATGTTTAAACTCATCAAATACATCAACCCATCACTATATCAAGGTGGACCAAAATTTCAAAGGTTCTTCTTATACATCATTTTCTTCAAATTTTCAATAAATTCTAACTTAATTTAAACTAGTTTCAAGAATTAAAGAAGAGAGAAGGTTAAAATTTGCACTAACCTTGGTTGGTAAATCTTCCAAAGCTTCTCAACCTCACTTTCCTTCAATTTCTTGGCTACCAAATACTTCTCCAAGACCTAATAACAAATTTTTGTGTTGGGGTTTAGGGGTTTTATGGTGAGATTGGGTGGGATTTCAAGCTAGAAGGAGAAGAAATGGAGGAGAGCTCCCAAAAATGGTGGTTTGGCCTAATGGTTTCCAAAGAAGAAGATGAAAAAATTTTGTTTAATTTAATTTCTCTTATACCTTTTATAAGTGGTTGTCTCATTTTAATTGGTTAGAGATTTTAATTGCATCATCATGACATCATGCTTATATCATTAATTAGATTTTATTTTCTTTTCTTTCTTATCCCATTTCTATTTCACACTTCATGATTTTAATTCATTCTTAGCATTTTAATCTCTCTAATTTTAATTGACATTTAGGTCAAAATTCATCTCTGAGGGTGAAATGACCAAAATGCCCTTCGTTGTGTTCATCGAGTTTTAACTATCTTTAGTGATGAGTATAAATTTTCTTTTATTTTCTTGACATTTCTATTGCCATGTAAATCTCATAAATTTCCTAATTAAGTCCTAATATTTATCTTACAGGGTTTCCCCATGAGTCCGAGGTTAGCAACTATCTTCATAGTCGCTTCCCGTTATGGTTATCCATCGCTGTGACCTCCGACTCATTTAACCGAGCTGCACTTCGCTTCTTCTATTTTTCCTTAGTTTTACTTTGTCTTTATTCAGTCAATTTATGCCTCCTCACTCTAGTTTGAGTGTAGTTTCAGATATTCTGGCTGTCCGATCAGACGTTAGTCATCGAAACAGTGGAATGTACGGACTACCTAAAGTGAGGGCATTTCACACATTGACATATAGAAAACATAATGTCTGGTCTACTAGCCGTGAAGTATAAGAGACTGACCTTGAGGTATAAGAGACTGGCCGTGAGGTATAAGTGCTAATACCACTTGTTGTCTCTTGTGGCCAACCCAATGGGGGGGGGTGAATTTGGTGTTAATTAAAAATTTAATGGCTAGGTGGAGATTTTTTGATGGAAGTGCACAAGATAAGGAACAAAAGAAAGAACATAAGAGATTTTATAGAGGTTCGACTATGCCAAGCCTATGTCTTCTCCTCAAAGCCCTCCTTGAGAGTTAACTCCACTAAAATTCTTTTTTGGGTGAAGAATATATCCCTTACAATCACTATAAGAGCAAACTCTTACTCTTTTATAAATCCCTTTTTACTTAAGGGCAATTAATGCTCTATTACACTCAAGTTACAATAAATGCTCACAAGAACCTTAAATAAACTCTTAGAATTAAGAAATTATAGCTCAAACTATCAAGCTCTCAATAATCAATTATGGTAGCTCAAGTTCTAGAGAGAGGGATGAAGAGAATCTTTTAAACACAATAAATTCTCAAAGAAATAGTTGTTGTCACTTCCCTCCAGTCATAAATGGTCTCTATTTATAGTTTTAGAAAGAAAATAAACGTTGGGGGTACATTAAATGCAAATATAGCCTTTCAACCACCCATAACCTATTTTATCGAGTTATAAAAACCAAGTTTCGACTGTCAAAGTCCCTTACTTCGGCAACCAAAGGTTGGAGGGCCAAAAAAACATCATTTAAAAAGTGAATTTTGGCTGCCGAAGTGCTCTGTGGAAAAAAAGGGAACTTAAGCTTTAAAAACTCAAAAATCATCATTTATAGAGTGAACTTCAGCTGTCAAAGTGCTATCTGGACAAAAAGGCATAAAATGGCACTTAGATTTTAAAAACTCATAACTTTTTAAACCGAACTCAGATTTTTAATCTGTTTGAACCATTGGAATGATAATTTGATAAACTTTTTAATGAAAACACTTTCAAAAACAAATTTGCATTTCTCAAAAGTGAAAATTTCATTTTATTACCCCTTGGTCAAGAAAAAGTTAAAAATATGGACACTAAGAAATTTAGAGAAACCTAGACTTGAGCCATCATAACCAACCAATTAAGATTCACAAGATAAAAGAAAAAAATTTACATTATATTGTCTCCTTGATCTTTGCTTCAATTTCTTGCTCTCTCTCAATCTTGATTTGAAGCAATTTCTCAATTTTGAACTTGGGACTTACATTCTCAACACAAACACTTCTAAGGTAGATTAGTAGCACACTAATTATTTGTTATCATCAAAATATGGATTAAGACCTCTAGGTCCAACAATAACAAATAGTTAAATTTATATATTTAGATGACACTGATTGTTATAAAATTATCCCTTACCTGTCTATAATATAGCCGAGTAAGATATGTCACACTTGGTGCCGGAGCACCCTAACTTATTTTACTTTATTTCTTCAATAATTTTAAACTCGTTATATTTTAAAATAAATCATATTCTATGGAGAAACTAATGGAGTTTTCCCTATTTTATTATCGTTTGACGTGATTCACTATTCACCTATTTGAAATTTTCAATAACATTCTACAATAAAAATCTCATCAATTATTCTTATAATCATCTCATATTTCAAATATCATCCATATATTTCAATTTCATATTCATTTCCATTCATGCACTATTTATATATAGAAATTCTCAAGTTTCATTAATTTACATGATTTACAGACTGATTACATAAATTCATAATTTACATGATCTACAAATTAATTACAATTCCATAATCTATATTTCAACATGCAATTCATAATTTACATTATAAATAATTACTAATTATAATGTACAAAATACATAATATGATCTACATAGGCCCTATCTACATGCATTACTGAGGAGGTGATAACCTTGAATACTTTACAGATCAGAACTCCAAAATCCCAGTCTAATATCTACTGGGCTTTATCTTCAGTACCTGTGCGAGAAAACAAATCCATCACGCTAAGCATTGCTGCTTAATGGTCTGATAATATAACAACGAAAATAATATACAATAAAGATAAAACCAAAGCAATATTTGGATGCACAAGAATTAATTGAATTTCGTGTGAGATTACTAATATTAATTTTCTGTTATCCTAATTTGTCCTTCTTTGAAAATATTTAGTGTATAAACTTTACAGTAATAATACATACAGCATTCAATTATTTAACAATATTAAATTTAGTCTTAATTTATTATGAGAGACGCATTTGTAATATTTATTTACGTTCTACTTCTTTTGCAAATCTTCTTATCATTTCACTAATTTATTTCTAGGTATTTTGAATCATTGCATAATAAATAAAATTTTAAAACTAATTCTAGTTTCTTTCTTATTCATTCATTTATTTCACATTATTCTTAACAAATTTCACTGCCAAGTAACCTATGACAAGCTGACTAAACTAGATAAGTGGGTCGTTGACACTGGACACTGCAGTGTCTCGGGCCATCATACCATGGGATGTGTAAGCTCAGTACGTCAACCACGTATGCAGTCAGTATGACTAAAAGCCATGATAACATATCAGTATGGCTAAAAGCCATGATAACAAGTAATCGGGCATAAAAGCCATGAGTGCGGGCATAAAGTCATGAATACAGGCATAAAGCCTACACAGTACTACTAAAACAATACCCTATTAGCATGCCAATCTATTCAATCTGACACACGTGTCTAGGCAATACATGGGCACATTAGTACCATTAAGCATTAATATGTGTTATTATGTCATTATTTCATTATAGGGTTCAATTACAATTGATAAAATTTTATTCTATTTCTAGTAAAAACATAAATTCCTAAATCACAATTACACATAATTCATGCATTTCTCATAATTTATACATTCATTATTCCATTCATGATAATTGCGATTCACATTGATCAATTTTCGTGTACTATTTGTACATCGAAATATTTTTCTAAGGCCCTCTATATGGATTATTCCTTTATATCCTAGAGTCACTAAAGTTCAAGAATTTTTAATCCACTAATTATACTATATATATTATTACTCATAATGGCTTCTTTAATTCCTTTTATTATTCCTTATATTTTTGGGGTTACTATTCGCACATTACTATTCACTCAATTTGTTAACTTTTTCATACATAATAGTTACATGAGTTCTAACCACATGAGATTACCACATTTTGGTTCACAAAAGTGTTGGCATTGGTTGCCAATTAATACTTCAAACCAATAGAAAATAAATCAAAAATTTCAGTTTTGGGTGCTAGAGTTCACTGTTCCATTAGGCAATTCTACAGTGAGAATTTAGCTAAATGTCCCTAATCAAAGTTATTTCTTATTGTGTCTAGTTCAATTTTCCTTTTTGAATCACTCCATTTGGAGTTTTGTAACTCAAGTTATGATAATGTTACCATAACTGGCCAGATAGACCTTTACCCAGATTTTTGGGCAAATTTGGTTTTGCCAGATTTTGTGTCCTACTTGGACTAGCAATTTTAATTAGTTAGGATCAGAATTTGAGTTTCTATTCTTCATGAAAGTTATTCTAAATTGTCCAAGCTTTTCATTGATATAAACTTTAGGTCATTTGGACCTTTTTACACTGAGTTATGAGCAAACGAACAAATACTGTTCATTTGGTCACTTTTACCAGGTCCAGAATTGGTTACCCGGATTTGGCCAATTTTTAGGTCATCCTAAGTCTATTTTCTGGGCAAGGTTGCTTCATCAAAGTTGTGTCAAATTGTCTTAGGTTTCATCTCCAATTGGTCTCACACCAATTAGAGTAATACAACTCTACTTGTGGCCTAAAAACCACATTGGACTCAAGGTCCAAGAAATCCTGCATAAACACAACACTCCCAATACCACCATTCTACACTACTACCAACCTCAAATCACATTCCATACACTTCAAATAGTCCATAATTTATTTCAACAACATCAATTTATTAACATATTATCAAATTCCCAATTTCCATACTAAACCCTAACTTATAACTTTTGCAAATCTCATGCAACACATATACAACATCATCTAACTCAATATACACATTAATTAATATTAATCTACAAGTTTAATTGCAACTAAATCTTCAAAACCCTAACCCTCTCATGGCTGCCAAAAATTGATCTTTCATTTCCTCCTCATATTCTTTCAATTCCATAAGATTTCAACTTAGTTTAACATACTTACAACACTTATAAAAGAGAGAAGACTTGGATAGTGCACTAACCTTGTGAGCAAAATTTTCCCTCATCTAATCTTTAATTTTCCTTCACTTTCTTGGCTTTTTTTGGCAGCCAAACACTTTCCCAAGAGGTGTAGACAAGTTTTAATGAATGCAATTTAGGGTTTAGTGGTGTGAATCATGAGAATGGAAAAGATATGAAAGAAAAATTTTCATAGAGAGAGAGAGAGGAGATTTTCGGCCAACAAGGGAAAAGAGGAAGATGAAGTAAATTTTTGGTCCAATTAACTTGTTTTTATCCCTTTAAAATGTTTGTCTAATTCCTATTGGTTAGAATTTTAATTTGTTTATTTATGACATCATGCTTATGTTAGGCTTATGCAATAATTAACTTTTTAAATTTCATTTCCTTGTTTTCCTTTTCCTACTCATTTTTAATTTAATTTTTAATAATATTTATTCATATTTTATGTAATATAATTTATTTACTCAATTGGACAAGTTGGTCACAAATCATCTCTGAAGGTGAAATGACCAAAATGCCCTTCATTTTGCTTAATGAACTAAAATTGTCTGTACCGATCTTAAAAATTCTCCTAACATTTTCTTGGCATTTTAATGCTACCTAGGGCGCCGTAACTCTTCTCTAGCATTCCAAAAATTATTTCGCAGGGTTTCCCTACGAGTATAGGGTCAACAACTATTTTTACAATCGCTTCCCGTTGGGTCACCCATCGCTGGGGCACCAGCTCATTTAACTTTGTTGTATTTCATTTCTAAAATTTTTCCTAAACTTTTCTTACCATTATTTTAATTATTTATGACTCTTCACTCTAGTTTACATATAGTTTCAGACATTCTAACTGTCCAGACCAACATTAATCATCGGAACAGTCGAATGCACGGACTAGCTAAAGTGAGGGTGTTACACCAAGAACACGGGTATATGGGATGACCCTACAGTGAATTGGTGTTATGTTTACTTGATTTAAATATTTTATCAAATCTCTCCCTCTTTGAATTAGGGCTCTAATTCTAAAGAAGTGTTATTTGGTCCCAAAAGATTCATAACGAGTGAGGAGGACTCTCTGTAACATCCCTATGTTCGGTAGTGCATTTTACTGTTCCAGTGACAGTGTGTGTCCGGACAGCTAGGATGCCTAGAACTACACTTAGATATGAGTGAGGAGACATAAAATAATGAAAAACAAGAAAAGAAAATGCAAGAAAAACAAAGAAAAAATAATAGTAACGAAATGTAACCAAGTTAAACGAGCTGAGAACCATAGCGATGGGTGACTGCATTGGGAAGTTACGGCGTGGACCGTTGACTAGCCCTAGACCGCGGGGAACCCTGAAAAATATTTTTAGACTTAAATGAACATCTATTGAAGTATAAATGTCATTAGAAATATCAAAGAAAAATTAAATAATTAGTACAAAGAAAAACGAGAAATCGAGAAAACGATAAAACTCAGTGTTATCGAAAAATCGGGAATGCAACTCGAATAGGGGCATTGTGGTCATTTGACATCCCGAGTTGCCTTTTGACCTAAATGTCCATTAAAAATAAATGATATTACACTTGAAAAATGTCATGAAAAATTAAAATAGTGGTACATAATCTAAATAGCAAAAGATAGGAGGAAATTGTAAAAAATTGGAAAGTTAATATTAAAATATATTTTTATTCAATTAGTGCTCCACTAACACCACTTAAGTGGACCATTAAGCATAATTGTGGCAGAATATGCCTTCATCTTCCTCACTTTGCAAAACCAGCCGAAACACCTTGAGAGGAAACTCCATGGCTGGCCACCCATGCAAGCTCCAATCCTCACTTTCAAGCCATAAATTCTTGTAAGTCCCTTCCTTAAAGGTGATCCTCACACCATGGGCAGTAGATAGGCAGCAAGAAAGTTAAGTTTTGGCGAGGTTTTGAAGAACTTCAAAAGTGGTAAGTGAGTGTTTTCAATTCTTGTTTCTTTAAAAATGTAACCAAGGTTGTGGGTAATTGATTTATGGAAGAATTTTTGAAGTTTGATGTTTTAATGGAGATGTATATTTTGGCAGCCATGGAAATTCTATATATATAGCTTGTTTTTTACTTGTTTATGGTTGTCTAAGATGTTGTTATTGATGGCAGCATGGATATGTATATAATGGTTTGAATTTGGAAATGTAAATGAGGTACGTCATGTGGTTAATTGTTGTAATAGGACTTGGAAAAATTTTGAGTTATAACATGTTTGTTGAGAGCGGTTACAAGCTGCCAAAATGACCAAAAATGTGAAGTAAAGTGTGTTAATGTTATGGTACAAACCAGAATTGGCATGGAAGAATTAATTTGGTAAGTGTTGGATGTCTAATTGGTAAGGATAAATAATGTGTAATAGGGCAGTGTATGTTTTGGCTTAGAACCTTAAGTGTGTGACTCCAATTGGTATGAGACCAATTGAAGGTGAAACTAGGCACAAAATGTGCCAACTTTCATTGACGAAGCTTACCTAAATTCTTCGTAGATGGTGACCTGAAAAATGACAAATCCGGATTAGTGACTTGAAAGCCTGAAATTTTACCATTTGGATAAGAGTTAGTGTTTTGGCCATAACTCACTCAAAACAGGTCCAAATGACCTGAAATTTTACCATGAATAGTTTAGACATATATCTACAATTCTTATGAAGACACCAAAGCCCAGAAATTGCCAGAACTAAGCCAAATAGCTTGCACAAGTTTGGGTACCAAAACTGGCCGAACCAAAAGTGACCTAAAAATGACCTAAAGTTACCATTTTGGTACATTCTATCCAGCATTGGTAAATTGACCATATCTTGGTCCACACAACTCAGAATGACTTGAAATTTTTCCCCGCGTGCAATAAGACATAGACCTACAAGTTTATAGTTTGGACCGAAACCCGAAAACCACGAGAACTAGGTCATCCGGCTAGGTCAAATTAGTATACCGAAATCCGGCAAATTACAATTAAATGCAATATACTTGAAAATGAAATTGGTAATATATACCAACACTAAAGGGCTATAAAATATGACATATTGGTAACATTAAACCTAATTCACCTAGAATGCATCGAAGGTCAACATCTTAGGTTAACTAAGGAAATAATAGAATTCAATAAATTAATTATTAAGCCTTATTGTTAGAGATGGTTTAAAAGAGTACTAAAACACTTCAAATTATGTGTTTCAGTTAGCAAAGACTCAGGGAAGGGGAAAGAAACACTGAGTCAAAGCTAAGAGGTATTTATCAGAGGTTTGTGCACAACTAGTTTTTAACTGATTTTGTTCTGAATATTTCATATGATTAAATGACATATTTTTCTTATGTATTATGTTTAATAAGCATTGGATTTAATTTAATGATTATTGAAATTGTTATAGTATGTATGAATTTGGCTTTGTGAAATGGTATTTTCACAAGTATTAAGCATTATTGTTGATTGAATAAATTATATTTTGGAAAATTGTGATAGAACATGTTTTGAATTATGATGGGCAATTTGCATGGAAAAATGCAAATTTATGATTTGAATTGTGATGAGCATAAAAATTAATGGATATTGGAAATGACTTTGAATCGAATTATATTGTGATTTATGCTCACTAAAAGGATTGTGATATTGTTTTATATCTCACTATAGATGCTTAACTAGGTTATTACCAGTCTCTCTCATTTGTTGAGAAGACAATAGAGTTAGTTGTGTTTTGATTACCATGGTACGTGTACATGCTTAGATTCTCCTCTTATTAGAAGTTAGATCTAAGTTTTTTTATGTTATGGCCCTTTCGAAAGATTCATTATTGTGATGTGTACTGTGCACGATGATTCGACCTCCCCGACCATAGGGAGTTAGAATCCAATTCGACCTCCCCGACTATAGGGAGTTAGAATCACCCCGAATATGGCCCTTTCGGATTAGTCTTGCATAGTTAATGAGATAAAGATTGATTTTTGAGATAAAGAATGGCTTTTGAGATAAATAATGGTTTTTGAATAGTAAAGAATTGTGATTTCAATTATGATTTATGTATAATTAATTTTGTTGGAATTACCTTAATGGTTAGTTATGATTTGATAAATTGAATTCCGTGATCAAAGTCATTTTATACAAATGATTTATATTATTGGCAATGAATATTTTGAGTTTTAGAATTTGATGAGTATCCAGATTTTCAAATTATTTGCTGTAATTTTTATTAAGATATATTGTACTATGTTTTAAATTATTGTTGTGCACCACTGAGTTCACCACTCAGTGATAGCTTTGTATGCTGTCGCAGGTGAAAAGAGCATAGAGCAATTGAGTAAGCTTCTTTGAAGACACATTTAGATCAGCTCCAGGTTTACTCATGTACACAGGTTTTGATGTATGCATGTAATAATATGTATGTAAATTATTTGAGCAGTTGTATAAAAACTCTTGTAAAATATTTTGGTATGTAATTAAATGTAAATTATTGTAAATGTAAATTTGAGGTTTCATTTATCTGAATAGTTTTGTAATATTAATTTTTGAGTCTTGTAATCAATGAAATGTTTCTTTTATGATGAGGTTGGTTTGAAAATGAAATGATTGATTATTGAGATTGAATTGTGAGATGAAATTAAGTTTCTTGGAGTTGTATTTGAGAAAACATATTGGGAGTGTTTTCTTTTTTTAGGTTTGAAGAACTGTTTTCTCAAAATACAGCCGGCACTCTGCCGAAATTAAAAAAAAAATTTATAACACCAGATTTTAATCGATGATTTAAATTTCACGAAAATTGTTTTAAAATCCCTTGTAATATATCTAATGGGTTTTCGGTAGGCAAAGTACGGTAATTCATTAGGTGTACTACGGGATCATGTTACATCTTACGGGAGAGTAGGGTGTGACACTCTCGGCTCACACATTGTGTACCTCGGCATTCAAATAACTGAGGGTGTGTGTTAGATTATTAGAATTTTGAATAAAAAGAGATTCAGTGTAACACCCCCGTTGTATAGCCTAGTATATTTCACTATTCCGGTGATCGGTGTCGGTCCGGACAATTAATGGGATTAGGGCCACACTTAAGACCACTTGAGAAGCCATAAACACAAATAATTAGTAATGTTTAATTAGTTGACTATAAATAAGAAAAATAGAACATAAGAGGTTTAACGAGCCGAGAGTCACAGCGATGAGTGACCTCCTCGGGAACGACTGCGAAGTCGTTTTAAACTCAAATTTCGAACCGTAAAAAGTGACGCTGCGGTCCTTAGGACCCTTATGAACACAGTGGAAAAGAGAAAATCACGAAAAAGAACTGTTAAGCCAGTCAAATAATTAGGTCAAGGAGCCGGAAGAAATATAGGATTATTTGCAAACCGGGATGAACCGGCGAGGGGCAATTTGGTTAATTGACCCCGAGAGCTAACTCCTGACCTAACTGTCAAAAAAAATCGGAGAAAAGAAAATTTCGGAATCGACAATAGAATTAAAGAACTAATAGAAAAATAAATAAAAAAAAAAAGAGAAAAGGAAAGAGGTTGGAAAAGTCAAAGTTGATGACATCACTAATGATGTCATAAACAAATTTGTTAAATATTTATTAAAATTGATATTTATGGTCTTCCAAAGCAAAAACGTGTAAAGGAGAAACAAAAGAAAAAAAAATTAGAAAAGCCTCATTTCTTCTTCCTTGTGCCGTCCCCATCCCCTCTCATTTTCCTCCATGGAAAGCCACCATTAAAGCTTGCACACAAGCTTTAATTTTCCCACTCAATTCTCATAACTCCCCTAAAAATACTACTAAAGCTTGTTATTACTACTTAAGGAGGAGATTTCAAGAAGAAAGAAGAGCAAAGGTTAGGGTTTTGAAGCTTTAAGTGAGGTTAGCATATCAAACTCTTTATTTTTCCATTTAAATGCATGTTTAGGTAATTAAGTGAGCTTAGAACTTGATTTAAATGAAACCAACATGGGAGAGGGACCAAACTGAAATTTGGGCAGCTTGATAGGAGTATGATTTACATGAAATTGATGCATTAGAATGAGTTTAAAAGCTTTGATTAGTTGAATGGTTAAGGTTAAGTGCACTAGTTATGGTTAAATGCAAGAGTTAGTGAGTTTAGGGTTTCAATGCAAGGGTTTATGAACCAAAAATTGGAGAAATGCAAAAATGGCATATTTGACCTATTGTGAAATGAAATAATGATCAATTAGGACCAAATAAATTGTATGGGAATGGTGGAAAATTTAGCTAAATTCGTAGGTCAATGGTCATGCTGCTAGCAGCATGACCAAACCCACTTTGAAGGACCAAAACTCAAATTTTACAAGTCCAATTGATATGCCACCAATTGGAGATGAAAATAGACATAAAAGAGCACAATTTTCATTAAGGAACCATGGCCAAAAACTGACCAAAACTTGGTGAAACAATTGGCCAAAGTGAATTGATAGCAGGCTGCCCTGCACCAAAACTGACCAAATGAACAGTAACTGTTCATTTGGTCATAACTCGAGTTAGACAAGTCAAATTGACCTGAAATTTGGCCAGGGGTTAGAGGGCATATAGATCTAAAACTTTCATGAAGAACATCACCCCAAATTATGCCATTAACCCATTCAAATTATTGAGCAAAGTTAGGGTACCAAACCTGCACCTCTGCAGAAATTTCATTGAGCAACAATGTTTGGATGGCTATAACTCTCTCTAGGAAACTCGGATTTAGGCGATTCTTGAACCGATGGAAACCTAAGACATAGTAGAACATTTCATATGCAGAAAGTCAGACCAAATTATGAACTTAACTTAATCAAATTACTGACCAAAGTTGAACTAAAATCTGCCAGAACCCAAAAGTGCAGTATGAACAGTGCACGTGAACAGTAAACTTATTTTGGCCATAACATGAGCTACAAAACTCCAATTGAGGTGATCCAAAAATGAGAATACACTTAAGACAATAAGGAACATTTTCTATGAAGGAAGTTTTGTCAAATTCCAACAGTAGATCGACCAATGGAATAGTGCAACTTCGGATCACAAAACCAAAAATTGGCAATTTTTCCAAAAATGACCTATGCTTTGAAAAAGTGACCAAAACCAATAAGTTTAATGAACAAAATGTGGTATGTGGGTGAAGTTGGAGTTCCTATACCTATTAATACTTAGAAAGTCAATTATTTGACTTAAATAGTGCAGTGAATAGTAACCCGAAACACAAAATTTCGAGAACGTCGAATTTAACACGTTAGAAATAGGTAAATGTGAAGTTAAAATTTATTTTGGGATTTATGTTAAGTTCTAGTACTGAAACATTGTAAAATTTTGTGTTGCAGTTGAAAAGAATATCGGGAAGGAACCCGAGGAAACGAGTCGAGGCTAAGGGACGACTCGCTTGAGGTTTGTGCACAATAAACCCTATTTAAGCATTTTATCCTTGAAAAATTGATTTATTACGCATTATGAATTTATGAACTTTTGTGTTGCCACCTTGTGATCAAATTGTAACTTTGGAAATGGATTTGATTTTTGTATGCAATATTTGAATGAAATGTTTGAAACGAATTTTTGATTCACACTTAGCATGTGATTACTTATTATTCCTCCTCCATTTATGGGGTTGAGATCGTTTATTTTCCTCCCTCTCTGGTTTGCCAGTTGAGGTTGTAGATCGGATGAGTACTCATTAGCTAGCTAGCCACCTCCCTCATTGGTTTCGATTAATGGGGTTGAGATTGCTTTGTCGTGATGTACAACACGGCATTGATCGGAAATTTTGTGTCATGGCTTAAGTTGTGTACGACTTTGGCAACACTGTGTTTATGCAATTGTTTGACTAAACTGTTGTTTAATATATTATTTGACAAAATGAGTTGTTGTGAGCTTTGATATTTGCGAAATATGATTGTGAAGTATTCAAATTATGTTTCATCAATAAATGATTTATGTATCGCATTTTAAATCTTTATTGTGCACCACTGAGTATGTTTATACTCAGCGATAGTTTAATTCTTATCATGCAGATAAAAGCAAGGAGAAAGCAGTAGAGTGAGCTGCGGGATTGACAAGATCTTTTTGATCCCTTTTTGTACGGGTATTGTTTTATACCCTTATGGTTATTTTGATGTAAATACTGTAATGTCATAAGTAATAATGTAAATTGAGCAGCTGTAAATAAACTATAATAATATTATTTTAGATTTTTCTTCTGTAAATTTGATATTTGTACATATGGATTTTCTGCCTTATGTTTTGTGAATGGAATTATTGAACATACTGAGTTGACAAATTTGACTTGGATTGTGAAACTGTTTTGAAATGGATTGACTTGAGTTGAATTGTGAATTATTGGAGGTTGGGAGTTGTAAAATAGTTTTGGAAGTGCTTTTTACAGGTATTTGAAGAACTGGTTTCTCAAAATACAGAGGGAACTCTGTCAAAATTTTTATAAAATTTGCGACAAAATTTGAATGGACAAAAATTTTCACTAGTATTTAAACTTTGAATATATGGTTTTTAATTCTTATCAAAATGCTCACCACTTCCAAAATGTAAGAAAATTGTTTTAAAATC
The DNA here is from genome assembly GCF_030052815.1 of Hevea brasiliensis. NCBI lineage: Eukaryota > Viridiplantae > Streptophyta > Magnoliopsida > Malpighiales > Euphorbiaceae > Hevea > Hevea brasiliensis. The sequence continues at coordinate 54,204,493 of NC_079500.1, read as the reverse complement.
CCTTGTAGGGTACTTAATGAGTTATCGGTAGGTGAAGTTCGGTAGTTCATTAAGTATTCTACGGGAGCATGTTATGCCTTACTGAGGGGTAAGGTGTGACATTCAGGAAAGGATTCTCTCCCGATCTCTTAAAATATTTTTATTAATACTTTAGCTAAGAGGATTCCGGTGAGGACTCTCTCCCAACCTCTTAAAATATCTTTACTTGAACTTTAGCTAAGAGAATTCGCATAAGGATTCTCTCGATTCTCTTAAAATATTTTTATTAGCACTTTAGCTAAGAGAATTTAGATTGGGACTCTCTCTCGATCTCTTAAAATATTCTTATTAGTACTTTAGCGAAGAGAATTCGAGTAAGGACTCTCTCCTGATCTCTTAAAATATTTTTATTAGAAGTGGACTCTATCCTAATCTCGTAAAATATTTTATTAGAATTTTAGCTAAGAGAATTCGGGTAAGGACTCTCTCCTGATCTCTTAAAATATTGTTATTAGAATTTTAGATAAGAGAATTTGAATAAGGACTCTCTCCCGAACTCCTATTTTGAAAAGTGAATTTAAAAGTTGTGAATGTTGATCTGAACTCTACATCAATATTCCGCACAATTCCATGATCTCTATGTCATCTGAACTCCTTTGTTTCCACCCATATAGCTTATTATCCAATCTTTTCTATTTCGGGTTGTGGCACCCCTTACCCGTCTACAGTGCAGCAGAGCAAGATATGGGACACAGTGTACTGGAACACCATTTTTTTTTATCCTTCCTTATTTTTTTCTTTCATAGTTATGAAATACAATTTGTGAAGTATAATTCATTTAAATCATTTATGAAGAACATAAATTTATTTGAGGTTCCACAAATTTTATAGAAAATCAGGCAGAGTACTGGCTAAAAATGGAGAAAACAGTTCTTCGGAACCTGAGAAAAATACTTCCAAAATTCTCAATCAATCCCAAACTCCATTTCATCATCAAAATCTCAATATTTTTCAACAACATTTCCATTTCTCAATCATTCATTTCATATGATATTCATATACAAGTCATACATAAATATTCAATTTTTTTCATTCATAAACACAATTCTCACTATTTACATTAATACCAAAATACATTACATGAGTTTCAATTGCACATGAGAAAGTAAAAGTTAATTACAAATTATCAAAATAAAACCTAGTGTCCTACCAATGCACTGATGACGGTGAGGTGACATGGACACTATGTTGAGCTGCAGGAGGTCTAACCCAGTCTGTGGTCTACTGGGCTCTCGGTTGGTCTCTCTAGAACCTACGTGTGGCAAAAAGCAACGCGCTAAGCAATAATGCTTAGTGGTACCAATAATAAAATTAAAAGAAATAACAAAAAATAAATATGCAGTGCATGTTCTGATGTCTTGTGCAGACAATTTTTCGATCATTATTGGTAATCTTAATTATTTTGTATTTATTATATTCATAATTTCATTAAATTTATCCACTTTCATTTTTGATTACCCAAGTAACCTATATTGGATGACTGCATTGGATAAATGGGTAAACTGGCACTGGGTATCAAGTACCTTGGCCCATCACACCATCGGTCACATATGTATCTCCCGGTGTGCAACAGAATAGCTAATAAGCTGTAATAACATTAGGCACAAGGCCAAGTATCAACATAATAACAGAATGGCTAAAAGCCATGAAATCACAGAATGGCATAATGCCATGTGCAGTACTGCTAATTGAACCCTATTGGCATGCCAACCTATCCAAACCAATCTTGCTAGGTATATTAGGGCATGTTACACTTTAAAAATTTTCAATTCTTGAAATTTAAGTTTAGGTGTTACTATTCATTTCATTAGTCAACTAAAATGTTGACTTTTGCATAGACAATAGGTACATTGGTTCTAATACTCTCAACATACCACATTTTATATTTTAAAGTTGTCAGTATTGGTTGCCAATACCATTTCTAAGCTTAGTGTTAATTATTCACAATTTTAAGATTTCAAACCTTATGTTTACTGTTTCATTGGTCATTTGTACAGTAGGAATTTGGCAAAGTTGTCTTCATGAAAGTTGTTCCTTATTTTGTCTAGTTACATTTTCTATTTTGAATCACTCTATTTGGAGTTTTGTATCTCAAGTTATGGCCTAAACACCATAACTGGCCGGATTGGACAGAATCCAAAATTCTGGGCAAAACTGGTTCTGCCAGATTTGGTAACCTAAGTTTGGTTGGCAATTTGACTAGGTTATGGTCAGAATTTAGATTTGTGTTCTTCATGAAAGTTTTAGGTCTATGTCTCAGCTTTCTGCTGGAAAAATTTCAGGTCAATTGGACCTTTCTACACTCAGTTATGACAAATGAATAAACATTGTTTATTTGGTCATTTTGCCCAGGCAGAATGCAGGTCATCCAGATTAGGGCAATCTTTAGGTCAACTTCGTTTGGTTTTCTGGGCATGGTTTCTTCACAAAAGTTGTGCTATTATGTGTATAGTTTCATTTTCAATTGGCCTTGCACCAATTGAACCTCTACAACTCCAATTATTGCTGCTCAAACCTGCTGGACTCATGCCCAGTCCTGCAGGTCACCAAGGGCAGCAACACTAACTTCAATTCCCACTAAACAAACCACTTCAATTCTCATTCACACATAACCAAATGGTCACTAATTGACCATTAAAACTTACTTTCACCATTGCATGATCAAAGTCTCAATTTCATACCCAAACCCTAGCTTAACCATCTCAAAACTTGTATTCATTTACCTTTCACTATCCTAAACAATAGATTAATGTTAAGGGCAGCCACAATACCATTTTAATTCTCAGAAATCTTCAAAACCCTACCAAGTTCAAGGCTACTGAAATTTTAAGCAAGACATACACGTGATGTTTACTTAATTTTCTTGCAAATTTGCATTAAATACCACTCCTTCAACATGAATTGAAAGAGATAAAACAAGTTTGGTCACTAACCTCCTTTGCTAACTTTTCCAAGTCTCCAAAACTTCTTTTTTCCTTCTTCAAATTGCTGTCTAAGGCTTGATTTAGTGGTAGGGAAAATTTTTCATGAAGGGAGAATGAGGTTTTATGGTATGGAACTAGGGTTATGGAAGAGAGAGAGTAAGAAGATTTTAATGGTGGTTTAGAGATGTGAGAGAGGGCTGCCGGAAATATGAAGAAGAAGAACAGATTTTTCTTTCATTTTTTTCTGCCCATTAGGTCATTTTAAATAAGTTAATGCCGTGTGTCAAAGTTTGGTTGGGTGGAACGATTTTAATGACATCATAGTGATGTCATAATTCCAATTTCTTTCATTTTCTTTCCTTTTCTTGTCTACTTAATTTCAATTTAATTTTAACAATATTTATTCACATTTTATGTCATAATAATTATTTACTTAACTGGACAAGTCGGCCAAAAATCACCTCTGAAGGCGAAATGACCAAAATACCCTCAGTTTGGCTTAACAGACCAAAATTGTCTGTACTGATTGAAAATTTTTTCTAAGCATTTTCTTGGCATTCTAATGCCATATGAACCTCAATAACCCTTCTCTGGAGTCCCAAAAATTATTTTATGAATTTTCCCTCAAGTTTAGGGCTTCTAGTTTTGAGAACCGCAACTTCCCACTAGGTTACCCATCACTAAGGCACCGGCTTATTTAACTTAGTTGAATTTTATTTCTAAAATTTTCCCTAAATTTTCTTATTAATATTTGAGTTAATTATGGTTCCTCACTTTAGTTTAAATATTTTTCTGGACGTTCTAGCTGTTCGGATTGACACTGGTCACCGAAACAGTAGAATGTACGGAGTTGCTATAGGGAAGGTGTTACAACTCTTCCCCTCTAATTTAAATTTCGTCATTGAAATTTTCCTGATGCAAACAGTTGAGGGAACTACTGCTTCATCATCTCTTCACTTTCCCAAGTTGCCTCTTCGGTGTTGTGGTGCCTCCAAAGCACTTTTACCAGTGGAATCTGCTTATTCCTCAACTCTTTTACTTCCCAAGTCAGGATCCATATGGGTTCTTCTTCATATGTCAAATCTGGTTGTACTTCAATTTCTTTCATGGAGATGACATATGAAGGATCTGAGCGGTATCTTCTTAGCATAGACACATGGAACACATTATGAATCTTGTCTAGCTCTGGTGGTAAAGCTAGCCTGTAGGCCACTGGACTCACACGTTCAATGACTTCATATGGGCCAATGAACCTAGGGCTTAACTTACCTTTTCTTCCAAACCTCAGTACCTTCTTCCACGGTGACACCTTGAGGAACACTTTGTCGCCAACCGCATATTCTATTTCTTTTCTCTTCAGGTCGGCATAGGATTTCTGTCTGTCTGAGACAACCTTCAGATTGGCTTTGATTAGTTTTACCTTTTCCTCAGTCTGTTTCACCTGGTCCGGCCCTACCAGTTTAACTTCACCCAATTCAGTCCAACACACTGGAGTTCTACATTTCCTCCCATAGAGTGCTTCATATGGGGCCATTTGGATGCTAGCTTTGTAGCTGTTGTTGTATGCAAATTCTGCCAGTGGGAGGTATTTATCCCAACTTTCCTCAAACTCAATGATAGAACTCCTCAGCATATCCTTAAGGACCTGACATATATTTCATGTTATTATTATCATTTCAGTTCAATATTTGTATTAGTTCAATTAGTTTTAATTGTTCACCTGGATTACTCTTTTTGATTGTCCATCCGTCTGAGGATGGAAAGCTATACTGAAGTGGAGTTGTGTACCCAAGGATTCATGCAACTTCTTCCAAAATGTCGATGTAAACCTTGGGTCTCGATCAGATATGATGGAAAGTGGAATTCCATGCAATCTAACTATCTCACTGATATACAATTCTACTAACTTCTCCAGTGAGTAGTCAGTCCTAACTGGCAGAAAGTGTGCTGACTTTGTCAATCTATCTACTATCACCCATACTGTGTCATGCTTCTTCTGGGTGAGAGGTAGACCACTTACAAAATCCATGGTGACCCGATCCCATTTCCATTCAGGTATGCATATAGGTTGTAGCAAACCCGATGGAACTTGATGTTCTGCCTTAACTTGCTGACAAGTCAAGCATTTAGTCACATAGTCAGCTATGTCCTTCTTCATACCAGGCCACCAATACTGAAGCTTTAGATAATGATACATTTTTGTACTTCCTGGGTGCATAGCATAAACACTGGTGTGTGCCTCTTTCAGGATACTGACTTTTAATTCCCTATCATCTGGTACACATACTCTTTCTTTGTAGTACGGAAACCCATCTGCTTTCACCTCATAGTCAGTTGCTTTCCCCTCTGAGATTTTTCTCATAATAGCCTCTTCTCATCTACCTTTTGCCCATCTAAAATCTGCTGTAACAGGTTTGGCCGCACTTGCAACTCAGCCAAAATAGCTCCATCTCGAGCCAAAGATAGACGGGCATTCAATGATCTCAAAGCTGTGATGGATTTTCTACTCAAAGCATCAGCAACTACATTTTCCTTCCTAGGATGATAGTCAATCACACAATCATAGTCCTTCAGGAACTCAATCCATCGCCTCTGTCTGAGGTTGAGCTCCTTCTGGGTTGGCAAGTATTTCAGACTTTTGTGGTCTGTATAAATGTAACACTTTTCACCATACAAGTAATGCCTCCATATCTTCAGTGTGAAGATAATTGCTGTAAGCTCTAGATCATGGGTAGGGTAATTATGTTCATGTGGCCTTAGCTGCCTAGAAGCACAGGCGACCACTTTCCCCTCTTGCACCAATACACACCCTAACCCATTATGTGAGGCATCACTGTAGACCACAAAGTCCTTTCCCGACACTGGCTGTGTTAACACTGGTGCCTCTGTAACATAGCCTTCAACTTCTCAAAACTGGCCTGACACTTGTCATTCCAATCAAATCTGACATTCTTATGTAACAACTTGGTCATTGGAGCAGCTATTAAAGAAAATCCCTTCACAAATCTTTTGTAATACCCAGCTAGCCCCAAGAAACTTCTGATCTCAGTTGTATTTCTGAGAGGCTTCCATTCCATCACTGCTTTTATTTTCTTGGGATCCACTATAATCCCATCAGTTGACACTATATGTCCAAGGAATGCAATCTCATTCAACCAAAAGTCACACTTAGACAACTTAGCATATAGCTTTCTCAGGGTTTGCAGAACAATCCTTAAATGCTCATCATGTTCTTCACTGGTCTTAGAATACACCAAAATATCATCAATAAAGACCACTATGAACCGATCTAAGTATGGATGGAAGATACGGTTCATAAGATCCATGAATTCCGCTGGTGCATTTGTTAGGCCAAAGGGCATCACTAGGAACTCATAATGCCCATACCGAGTCTTGAGTGCAGTCTTTGGCACATCTGCATCCTTCACCCTCAACTGATGATACCCTGATATGAGATTAATTTTAGAAAATACTCCTGCTCCCTTCAACTGATCAAACAGATCATCAATTCTAGGCAACGGATACTTATTCTTCACAGTCACTTTATTCAACTACCAGTAATCAATGCATAACCTCAAAGTCCCATCCTTCTTCTTCACAAATAGCACTGGAGCTCCCTATGGTGACACACTGGGGCATATGAACCCCTTATCTTGCAACTCTTGTAACTGGATTTTCAATTCCTTCAATTCTGTGGGTGCCATCCTATAAGGAGCAATAGAGATTGGTGCTGTACCCAGCAGTATCTCAATAGCAAATTGGACTTCCCTTTCTAGTGGCAAGCCAGGCAATTCTTCAGGGAACACATCTGGGAAGTCTCTTACTGTGAGTATATCACACAGATCTGGCTTAGCCTGCCTAGTATCCACCACATGCGCTAGGTAGGCTTCACAGCCTTTTCTCATCAATTTTCTTGCAACTGTGGCTGAGATGACATTGGACAAGAAATCTGTCCTTTCCCCCACAACTGTGATCTCATTACCCTTAGGAGTTTTCAAGGAAATTCTCTTCAATTTACAATCAACCATTGCCTGATGACGTAACAACCAGTCCATTCCTAAAATCACGTCAAACTCATGGAAAGGCAACTCAATCAAGTATGCCAAGAATTCATACCCCTGAATCCTTAACGGGCAACCCTTGTACACTTTGTTCACCATTACACTGTGGCCCAATGGATTAGTGACTAGGATGTCTTGGTCACTCTCCCCTACTAGTATCCCCTTTTCTACGGGTAGGTTGATGCAGATGTATGAATGAGTGGATCCTGGATCCACCAATGCATGCACAGATGTATTGTAGAGGGAGAACATACCCCTGATGACATCCGGGGCATCTTGCTCCTCCTGAGCTCTCATGGCATAGGCTTTGGCAAGTGGTCTGCCCTCAGGCCTCTCTGCTGGCTCAGATGTAGGCCTCTGTGATGGTCCCACTGCCTCAGATTTTCCAGATTTCCTACCCCTTTATGGTGCAGGAGCAAGTCTGTCTGCTTGTGTTGGAGCAGCTGTAGCAGTTCTGCGTGGACAGTTCCTCAACTGATGCTCTATTGACCCACACCTTAAGTAGGCACCAATCACTCTCCAACACTCCCCCTTATGCCACTTAGGCAATGTGGACATGCAGAAGATGCTGGGGCTGTTCCCCTGAACCCTGTCCCTGAAGTGCTGCCCACTGATGGTGTGGACTAACCTCTCCTAGGGGTGAACTGTGGCCTGGGCCCTTGAGACTGACCCTGACCTTGAGGTTGACCTGAACTCTGTGCAGGTGGACCTTTGAACTTCTTTTCTGGTGCAGGAGATGAGCTAGACTGACCCGGGCCCCTCTTCTGCTGTTTCTCTCTTCTGGTCTGCTCACTTATTCTTACTTTTTCAACTTTTATAGCAGCTTCCACTAACTTGGTGAAGTCTGTGATTCCCAAGGCAGTAATCATGATCTTTATATTGTCATTTAATCCCTCTTCAAACCTCTTACACCTTTTGGTTTCATTAGGGACTATCTCCCTTCCATAGCGGCTTAGTGTGACAAATTCCTTTTCATACTTGGCCACTGTCAGCTGTCTCTGCCTCAGGTTAATGAATTCTCTTCTTCTCTCTTCTAGGTATACATAACCCACATACTTCTTCTTGAATTCTGAGAGGAAGAAGTCCCAAGTTATTAATTTTGACTGCACTTTACTAGACACTGTATCCCACCATTAGTAGGCATCATCTTTCAACAGAGATACAACAGCTTCTAGATTTTTCTCTGGAGTGCAGTGGAGTTGTTTTAAAACCCTTCCTGTTCTGTTCAACCAATTTTTGGCTGCAACAGAATCATCTTCTCTCTTGCTAAAGAAATCCACTGCTCTAAATTTTCTCAGTCTTTCCAGGTGTGATTTTTGCTATGGAGGTGGTGGTGGTGGTGGCATTACCCGAGCCATTTGTCTAAAGAATTCGGTCATTTGCTAGAACATGGCCTGTGGAGGCTGAGCAGGCTCTGCTGGAGCTGGTGGAGCAGGTTCTCCCCTACCCCCAGTCTCAGCTGTTTCAGGTGGAGCAAGACTCTCCACTTCCTTCTCAACTGCCCTCTGAGATGTGGGGTCCATATCCTATTTAAAATAACAAAGACAAACAGATCTGCATTAGTGTCACCTCGACTCTTACAAATATAATGCATAGTATGGACTCAATCTAGGCCCAGAAATGCCTAAACCGTGCTCTGATACTACTAAATGTGACACTCTTTACCCGTCTACAGTGTAGCTGAGCAAGATATGCCACACAGTGTACCGGAACACCATTTTTTTTTATCCTTCCTTATTTATTTCTTTCATAGTTATGAAATACAATTTGTGAAGTATAATTCATTTAAATTATTTATAAAGAACATAAATTTATTTGAGGTTCCGCAAATTTTATAGAAAATCCGGTAGAGTACTGGCTAAAAATGGAGAAAACAATTCTTTGGAACCTAAGAAAAACACTTCCAAAATTCTCAATCAATCCCAAACTCCATTTCATCATCAAAATCTCAATATTTTTCAACAACATTTCCATTTCTCAATCATTCATTTCATATGATATTCATATACAAGTCATACATAAATATTCAATTTTTTTTATTCATAAACACAATTCTCACTATTTACATTAATACCAAAATACATTACATGAGTTTCAATTGCACATGAGAAAGTAAAAGTTAATTACAAAATATCAAAATAAAACCTAGTATCCTACCAATGCACTGATGACGATGAGGTGACACGGACACTATGCAGAGCTGAAGGAGGTCTCACCCAGTTTGTGGTCTACTGGGCTCTCGGTCGGTCTCTCCAGAACCTACGTGTGGCAAAAAGCAACGCGCTAAGCAATAATGCTTAGTGGTGCCAATAATAAAATGAAAAGAAATAATAGAAAATAAATATGCAGTGCATGTTCTGATGTCTTATGCAGACAATTTTTCGATCATTATTGGTAATCTTAATTATTTTGTATTTGTTATATTCATAATTTCATTAAATTTATCCACTTTCATTTTTGGTTGTCCAAGTAACATATACTGGATGACTGGACTAGATAAATGGGTAAACTGGCACTGGGTATCAAGTACCTCGGGCCGTCACACCATCGGTCGCATATGTATCTCCCGGTGTGCAACAGAACAACTAATAAGCTGTAATAACATTAGGCACAAGGCCAAGTATCAACATAATGACAGAATGGCATAATGCCATTTGCAGTACTGCTAACTGAACCCTATTGGCATGCTAACCTATCCAAACCAATCTTGCTAGGTATACTAGGGCATGTTACACTTTTAAATTTTTCAATTCTTGAAATTTAAGTTTAGGTGTTACTATTCATTTCATTAGTCAACTAAAATGTTGACTTTTGCATAGACAATAGGTACATTGGTTCTAATACTCTCAACATACCACATTTTACATTCTAAAGTTCTTAGTATTGGTTGCCATTATCATTTCTAAGCTTAGTGTTAATTATTCACAATTTTCAGATTTCAAGCCTTATGTTTACTATTCCATTGGTCATTTGTACAGTAGGAATTTGGCAAAGTTGTCTTCATGAAAGTTGTTCCTTATTTTTTCTAGTTATATTTCCTTTTTTGAATTACTCCATTTGGAGTTTTGTACCTCAAGTTATGGCCTAAACACCATAACTGGCCGGATTGGACAGAATCCAAAATTCTGGGCAAAACTGGTTTTGCCAGATTTGGTAACCTAAGTTTGGTTGGCAATTTGACTTGGTTATGGTCAGAATTTGGATTTGTGTTCATCATGAAAGTTTTAGGTCTATGTGTCAGCTTTCTGTTAGTAAAATTTTAGGTCAATTGGACCTTTCTACACTGAGTTATAACCATTTGATCATTTTGCCCAGGCAGAATGCAGGTCACCCAAATTAGGGCAATCTTTAGGTCAACTTGGTTTGGTTTTCTGGGCATGGTTTCTTCACCAACGTTGTGCCATTATGTGTCTAGTTTCATGTCCAATTGGCCTTGCACCAATTGAACCTCTACAACTCCAATTATTGCTACCCAAACCTGCTGGACTCATGCCCAGTCCTGTAGGTCACCAAGGGCAGCAACACTAACTTCAATTCCCATTAAACAAACCACTTCAATTCTCATTCACACATAACCAAATGGTCACTAATTGACCATTAAAACTTACTTTCACCATTGCATGATCAAAGTCTTAATTTCATACCCAAACCTTAGCTCAACCATCTCAAAACTTGCATTCATTTACCTTTCACTATCCTAAACAATAGATTAATGTTAATGGCAGCCACAATACCATTTTAATTCTAAGAAATCTTCAAAACCCTACCAAGTTCAAGGCTGTTGAAATTTTAAGCAAGACATACACATGATGTTTACTAAATTTTCTTGCAAATTTGCATTAAATACCACTCCTTGAACATGAATTGAAAGAGATAAAATAAGTTTGGTCACTAACCTCCTTTGCTAACTTTTCCAAGTCTCCAAAACTTCTTTTTTCCTTCTTCAAATTGCTGTCCAAGGCTTGCTCTAATGGTAGGGAGAATTTTTCATGAAGGGAGAATGAGGTTTTATGGTATGGAACTAAGGTTATGGAAGAGAGAGAGTAAAGAAGATTTTAATGGTGGTTTAGAGATGTGAGAGAGGGCTGCCAGAAATATGAAGAAGAAGAACAGATTTTTCTTTCATTTTTTTCTGCCCATTAGGTCATTTTAAATAAGTTAATGCCATGTGTCAAAGTTTGGTTGGGTGGAAGGATTTTAATGACATCATAGTGATGTCATAATTTCAATTTCTTTCATTTTCTTTCCTTTTCTTCTCTACTTAATTTCAATTTAATTTTTAACAATATTTATTCACATTTTGTATCATAATAATTATTTAATTAATTGGACAAGTCGGCCAAAAATCACCTCTGAAGGCAAAATGATCAAAATGCCCTCCGTTTTGCTTAAAAGACCAAAATTATCTGTACCGATTGAAAATTTTTTCTAAGGATTTTCTTGGCATTCTAATGCCATAGGAACCTCAATGACCCTTCTCTGGAGTCTCAAAAATTATTTTATGAATTTTCCCTCGGGTCTAAAGCTCCTAGTTGTGAGAACCGCAACTTCCCACTAGGTTACCCATCGCTAGGGCACTAGCTCATTTAGCTTAGTTGTATTTTATTTCTAAAATTTTTCCTAAATTTTTATTATTAATATTTGAGTTAATTATGGTTCCTCACTTTAGTTTAAATAATTTTCCAGGCATTTTAGCTGTCCGGACCGACACTGGTCACCGGAACAGTAGAATGTACAGAGTTGCTACAGGGAGGGTGTTACACTGGTTTTGTGTCTTATGATCCGAGTTTGTCTTGATTTTCTACTTTTTTAGCTTATCGTCCGAACTTGCTTCATTTCTTTTGGATCTCATAGTTTACTTGTCCAAGCTATTCTCGGTCTCTGACCTTATAACTCATCCAAACCTCCGGCATCGATCTGGAATACACCTATTTTCCTAATTGTTTTCCTTATTTATTTGGGTCAAAAATTTTTGAGGCATCACCTTTATCCATGCTTTTCATGGGAGTTATGGAGCGTTAGCAACCCGAACTTTCATTCATATGAAATAAAAAGAATAAAAAATAATGATAATTGTAAGACTTATAAATAATAGGAGGCCAAAGGTAATATTTGTGACACAAGTCAAACTTGATACGTCCCTATTCTGAGAACTCAGTGTGACAAGACACCTTAAGAATACTCATGTCATGAACACAAACTAGCAATGTTTACTAATGGGCAAGTTAAACGTTTACCTGTAGAGTGCTGAAATAATGGATGAATCAATACCGATGCCTTGCGGACTCTGAAGCTGCTATAGCTAAGATGAGGGAGTGACTTTAAACAACTGAAGGAGATGAAAACGGGACTTTAATGATGAACTGTGATTGGGCTTCCAAGATATTACATGGTTACTAAGGGTATAAATCACAAGACCTGTAACTTCAGTGAAAAGATCCTTTAGAAAACTTGTTTCTAAAGTTTCTAGGAATTTCAAGGGTTTCAGAATGAAGGGCAATAGAACTATATTAAAATGCAGAGGTTTCCTCACGATAATCCCTCCCTCTCTACTACAGTATTGCATGCAGGTATTTATAGAGAATGGGTACTCAAAATGAAGGGTCAGGATTCTAGCAGGAGGAGACAGAGGGCCCAGATTTAAAAGGACGTGATCCGATGCCTTAGAATTAAAGATAATTAAGATTGAGGGTCGGGATTTGGTTCAGAATCTCTGTCCTTTCATTCCTTAATCCAATGATAAGGAATTTTGGCTTACAGGATGGATCCAAAGGCTGGGAGCAAAAGGTGTCGAATCAGTTATTCACTTTTGATCCGAAGGTCTCAAATCTATCCTTACAAGTATGATCAACGGTGCAAATTGAGATGTGCTGGGCTACTTTAACCGTTTGAGATCTGATGGTGAGATGTTAATCTTATAAATTTGAGGGTCATGATTGATAGTGATTTTGATTCTCCAAGCCGGCCAATCTCTATAGGTCATTTCTCAATTTGGCCGATCTCTTTTATAGTTAGTAGACCTGAGACCTCTTGCTCTAATATTTCAATTTAACTCTTTCTGCATCTAATTTCTTCTCTTCCCGATCTTAATTTTCGATCCCATTTTCATCTCCTAAAGCAATTAATTCTTCGATTACCAATGAACCACTTCGAGTTTTACATGCAATAAATGCCAAGGCTCTATATATACGCAGAGGAATTTCGTCCTTCACACACTCACATTCTCCCTTTTCCAGTGAATTTCCAATGTTTTACTTTTCCGCTCTTGACTTTTCCGACGAGAAATCTCCTCATGACAACCACCTTGATCTTTTCCGAATGTTTTCCTTGCCCATCTCCTGAAAATGGATAATTTTGGCTATCAGAGATTTATGAGGGCGTCGTCTGATGACGGTGAGGGAACTAGACTAATTGATCGATTGCGGTCGAAATTGACTTGGATCGGTTTACCGGTATGTAACACCCTCACATTGGACAGCCCTGTACAGTTTACTGTTTCAATGACATATGTCTATCCGAACAGTCAGAATGTCTAGAACTATATCTGTGACTTCAGAAAAGAAATGAACAAAAATTAATAATAATTACATGAAGGTAAAATAGAAATGAAGAAAATAAAGCATAATGGGTTAAATGAGCCGAGGCCACAGCGATGGGTGACCGTACCGGGAAATGGCTGCGAGCTTAGTCGTTACCCTAATTTCGTATGGGACCCTGTGACATTGCAGGCCTAGGAAAAATTATGAAGCTCGGGGAAATGTGAAAATCACATAAAAAGATAGAGAACCAGATCAAATAATTAGATCAGGGTTCCAGAAGTAATACAGTACTATTAGAAAATCGGATCAGACCGGTAAATGGCAAATTGGTCAATTCACCCTTAGAGGTGACTTTTGGGCTAAATGTCCAATAAAATGTAAGAAATTAAAATTTTGAAATATAGATTTAAAGTGGAGAGGTTGGTAGAAAATGAAAGGAAAAGAAAATTAAATTAAAAAGACTTATGACATCATAAGGCCCATGTAAGCATGACATCATTAACAAATTTAAATTCTAATTGTTTAATTATGGATAATTATAAAGAGACAAAGAAAGAAAATTAAAAGGAAAATTTTTTTCTATTTTCTTCTTCTTCTTGCCGTGAACCCATTCTCTCTCTTCTCTCTCATTTTTTCTTTTCCTTCTCTCCATTAAAGCTCACTTTGAGCTTTTGTAACCCTAAATTACCCCATAAATAACTTAGAAAACTTGTAGAAATCCTCAAATTGAGCTTCAAGAAAAATATTTGAAAGAGAAAATTTGAAAAAAAATTGAAGAAACAAGAAGTTAGGAAAGCCTCATATAATGTTAGTGAAGTTATTTCCAAATTTCTCTTTATATTCATGTTCAAGCATAAGAATTAAGTTAGAAATTTCTAAATATGAAACAAAAATAACATGTATAGAATTCCATGGAATTTCAGCCAACTTGAGATATGGTAGGAATTGATTGAGTTTGATTGAATTAAAGGTGTACATGAACTTGAATAAGTTGATTGGTAATGTTTATATACTTTGATTTGGTGAAATGTAGCAAATTGTAGGAATTAGGGTTTATGGCCATTGGAAATTGGGGAAAAAATTAAGGATTTTGGGAATTGTTGTCAATTGACCTAATTGAGGCTTAAAATGGTCAATTGGTGTATTTGGAGTGTGTTTGAAATGGTAGAATTGAGTAGAAATGTGAATATGGTGCTGCCCAATTTGGACAGCTTGACCATGGTCCACTTAAAGGACCAAAATTGAACTTCTGCTACTCTAATTGGTATGAGACCAATTAAAAATGAAATTAGACACATAATGCCACAACTTTGATAAAGAAACCCTACCCAAAAAACCAACCTAGGATGACCTGAAAATTGACCAAATCCGGGTACCAATTCTGGACCTGGAAAAAATTGACCAAATGAACTGTTCATTTGGCCATAACTTGGCGTAGGAGAGTCCAAATAACCTGATTTTTAAACCATTGTAAAGATATGACATAGTACTACAACTTTCATGAAGAACACAAACCCAAATTCAGCCCATAACCAAGTCGAATTGTCAACCAAAGTTAGTTGCTCAAAATTGCCAGAACTCTAGTTGCCCAGAATTTTTGGGTTTTGCACCAATCCGGCCAGCCATCTTAAAAATAGCATAACTTGAGCTGCAAAACTCCAAATGGAGTGATTCAAAAAGGGAAATAAATTAGACAGAATAAGAAACAATTTTGATGAAGAACATTTAGCCAAATGCCCACTGTAGAAAGGTCAATGGGACAGCGTAATTTGGAAGACCAAATCTGAATTTTTGAATTATTTCCCTATAAGCTTTGAATTTAGAATGGCAATCAATGCGAACAAATTTGACACTCAAAATGCTATATATGAGTGCATTTAGGACTAACATGTTTGTTAAAAATGAAAAAGTCAACATTTTGACTTGAATAGTGTAATGAATAGTAACCCCATAACCATAAATACAAGAATTCATTTTATGAAACCTAATAGGTAAATTTAGTAGGCAAAAATAAAATTATTGTTGGATTAATTCCTATAAATAATTGATGGGGTATTGAAATACTTTAAAATTATGTGTTTTAGTTGGAAAGGAGCCACTCAAGGAAAGAGGGAAAATGAGATTAGATCAAGACAACCAAAGAGGTTTGTGCACAACTAGTTTTCAATTGATAATGTTTTGCATATTTATGTGATTAAATGATTTTATTTTCGTTATGTATTATGTTTATTAAGTACTGAATTTATTTCAACAATTATTGAATTTTGTTACGACATGAATGAGTTTAGTTTTGGGAAATGGTTAAGTTATGATTTTAATTCAATAATTATTTAGTATTATTGTGGATTGAATAAAATTGGCTTTGGAAAATTGTGATTGAAATAAGGTTTTCATGGGAAATAGACAAATTATGTTTTGAATTGTGATGAGCATGGAAATTATTGGTTATTGAAATTGGCAATGAAATTGATTTGTATTGTTATTTTATGCTCCCAAAATGGGGAAATGAATTTTCAAATGTTATGTTGTATCTCTCTACTAATGCTCAACATTGTTATTACCCATCCCTCATTTGTTAAGGAGACAGTGGTGTTAGCTTTGTTTTGAGTACCATAGTACTTGCACATTGATGATTAGATCTTCCTCTTATCAGAGGTTAGATCTAAGTTGAAGATGGCCCTTTTCGAAATTTAATTTGTTATGGTGTTATGGATGGAATGTGCATGTTTTGATCTCCCCTACCATAGGGAGTGAGAATCACTTCGTAGATGGCCCTTACGGATCAGTCTTGCATTAAGATAGAGAGAATAAGAATGAATTTAAAAGTGAGCCATTGTACTTCCTAAATGATACTTTTGCACAAATGATTTAAAAGAGACTATTTATTGTGATTGTATTATATTTTCATTCTTTTCCCTATTTAGTGAAATTTAATATTTATTTCCATAATTGATGGGAATGTTCAATTTCCATTTATGATTTGGAGAATTGTAATTATTGATCAATGTCATTTAAATAAATGATTTACATTAAATGGAAGTATTGATTTTGATTTTATGAATTGTGAAGAAATTAAATATTTTTAAATTCTTTGCTATGCTTTTGTCAATGTATTTTGTATTACATTTTAAATTATAGTTGTGTACCACTGAGTTCACCGCTTAGCGATAGCTTTGTATGCTGTCGTAGGTGAAAGATAGGATAGTGCAGCAGTGTGATCACTTGAAGCTACGATTTGAAGACAGACTGGATTTATTTTAGGCATAGAGTAGGTATATCTCTAGATACTAAATTTTGATGTAAGTATGTAATTATGTGTATATAAGTATGTTCGAGCAGTTGTACGAAAACTTTTATAATATTATTTTGATATTTAATCAAATATAGATTATTATAATATTTTTGGGAAATTTTATTTACTTGTATATGTTGAAAAATTAATTTTATTACCCCAATGTGTGTACCATTTAAATTTCTTTTTGAATTTCAAACTAATGAATTAATTCTGTATGATGAGTTTTGTTGCAAATAAAGTAAGTTGAGATGAATTGAATTTGATTGCTGGAATGGTTTGTGAGTTGGTTGAAATTTGGATTGGGATATATTTTGAAAATTTCTTTGCAGGTAAATTGAAGAACTGTTTTCGCCCAGTTTTAGCCGTAACCACACGAATTTTCCGCAAAATTTTAAAAATACACAATTAGTCCTAAATAAGTTTCATGACTCATACGTGGGTTGAAAACACTTAAGATAAAATTTTATCACCACGCTAAATTTAAAAATGCATTTGTTTCGTTAAAATTCCTTGTAGTATATTTAATAGATTATCAGTAGAAGAAATTCAATAATTTATTAGGTATACTATGGGATCATGTTATGCCTAACGAAGGGGTAGGATGTGACATGTTTAAGTGATATCAGAGCTAGTTTTTAAAGTAAATTTTGAACTGTGGATTTAAAATATTTTTTGATAATTATAACTACTCGAATGTTTGTTACATATAGTACATTTACATCATAAATAAGAACTAACGGAGAGAAATCTCCTTGTGTTGGTTGTTCAGGAGATAGAAAACCCTATGAATAGAAATGAAAGAGAGAGATAAAATAGTAGAGCAGTCTGATGTAGCTAATGTACAAGAAGAGGCCCCAGTTCCTCAGAGTGTTGGACGTCTGGCTACACCAATCCCTCCTGTACAAATTACTGCACAAATGGCCCAGCAGATGGCCACTTTCTTTTAGTAAATGGCTGATAATCTGTTGGCCCAAACCCAAGTACAAATTCAACCCCTGCAAGGGCTACATGAAAAAGGGAAAAGTGGGAAATCTAATGGTCAATGTTCGAGTAGTAATTTGGAGAAGAGGAAAAATTTTGAGGGACCTCGAGTTCATAACTCTGATAGAGGCAGATCTTTAGAACAGAAGCCACCAAGGTCCAGTAGTCGAATAATCAGAAGTTCCTATCCTACTCGTATCTACAACTCTTGTGGCAAACTACATGGGGCCATTTGTTATAAGGCCACTGGAGCCTGTTACAATTGTGGTGAACATGGACATTTTGCTAGAGATTATACTAGAGAACATCGATCTGCTCTCCGAAGTTCACAAACAATCAATATGGGCTGAGATAGAAATGGAGTCGGCACTATTAGCAATCATAGCACAGTGAATCAACCCAAACATAGTAGTGCACGAGTCAGGGCATCCACTATGCGCTAAGGAGAAAAAGCAGAAACTTCGGATGTAGCTGCTGGTAAGTTCTTAAATTTTGGAAAAAGCAATTAGTTATTATTTGATCCTAGCCCTGCTTATTCATATGTTAGTGTTAAAATTACATGTTCTGCTGCTATTCCTTTATATGGGAATAAATTTTGATATATTAGTGACTAGTCCTTTATGATTAAATATAGGAAAGTTTAATCTATTAGGATGCATCGTAGTAACTATGCAATATTCTTGATGTTTATACTGTAAGCCACAGATTACAGTACCGACTTAGGATTATTGTGTAGAGCTACGTACTACCCGATAGTGCACTAAGATAAGGATATTTGCAAACGGCATCTGTTTTGGTATAGTTATGCCAGGACGAAATTTTATTATTGGAAATGAGTTTGAAAATCCTATTTAGGGATTTAAAACTCAAAAGTTAGAATATCGAAAAGTTATAGTTATAAGATATCTAGAGTCATCGACTCAGTTATCTAATACAAGCTACGGTATGTCAGGAATTACTATAAAACTATAGATTTTAGTATAGTATAAATTAAAGAGAACACCTATATGGTGAGGTTATCCGATCTTTGATATGGAGTCTTTGCAGTTATTTTGGTATTATAATGAATCTTTTGCATAAAGTCTGCTACTTGTGTAGCAATAAGACATGAAATATGATTTTGTTCCCTTGAATGAGACAGGATGCTATGGATGATAATTATGACTTTCAAAATGATTGCGAAACGATGTTCTCATAGGGACAGTCATGTGCTAGAAAATAGTTGGACAGGTATTCTTTAGAAAGAGCTCAATTTTATTATGCAGATTATAAGGATTTAGATTTTGATTGGTGTAAAACTTTTGAATAACATGGGAAAAAGGAGAGTTCATTAGACTCCCTTCTTAAGGTATTAGGGAACAGTGTATGGTTAAGTAAAAGATAAGGCAATGATTGTAACTCAGTGAAAAAAAAAAAAAAAGAAGCTATAGAATATAGATAGATAAAAGAGATTTGGAAGTGAAAATTTGAATTGTTGGGTCAAATGTAACAAAGAAATATTATGAATATCAGTGAGAGTGCTGACTAGAATGGTCAGAGGACCAAATCAGAGTAATATCAAAGTATAGCGGATATATTAGGAATGATATTAAGGAAAAATACTTATTATAGTATAAAAACATAAAAGTGCGAAATTTGGAGTAAGTTAATTTTGGACAGTATTAAGAGCCTAGACATGGAGCTCATGATTGTAGGAAAAGGGCCAATGATTAGATAAGTAATTCTAATACAACCACAATGGTCATTTAAGAAGGAAACGTGAATTGAAATATTAAATAGAACAACACTAAGAGAAGATTATAATTATACAAACAAATTAAACATTGCATTAGATTGTTAGAAGTCTTACATAGACTTAAAGGAAAGAATATTATAAGATTATATAGAAAGGAGAAAGACTAAGTTCTCACTTCATAGGATCACACGGGATCTTAGAAAGAGTGGATCCATTAGCATACAGATTTGGTTATCTCTAGAATTAAAATGAATTCAAATTTAACTTACGATGAGGAACTCATAAGGATCTTAGCATATGAGACGAAATCATTAAGAAATAAACGAATACTATTAGGTAAAGTGTTATGGACCATCATTCAGACTATAAAGCTACATGGAATTGTGAGAAAAACATGAGAAAACAACACATACGGCTGTTTAAGGACTGACAGTAGACAAAATTTCAAGGACAAAATTTCTTTTAAGGAGGGGAGAATTGTAACACCCTCACATTGGATAACCCAGTACAGTTTACTGTTCCGACGATAGATGTCTGTCCGGACAGTCAGGATGTTTAGAACTATATCTGCGACTCCAGAAAAGCTATGAACAAAAATTAATAGCAATTACATGAAGGTAAAATGGAAATGAAGAAAACAAAGCATAATGGGTTAAATGAGCCGAGGCCACAGCGATAGGTGACTGTACCGGGAAGTGGCTGCGAGCTTAGTCGTTACCCTAATTTCATGTGGGACCCTGTGACACCGCAAGCCTAGGAAAAATTATGAAGCTAGGGAAAATGTGAAAATCACAGAAAAAGATAGAGAACCAAATCAAATAATTAGATCAAAGTTCCAGAAACAATACAGTACTATTGGAAAATCAGATTAGACCGGTAAAGGGCAAATTGGTCAATTCACCCTTAGAGGTGACTTTTGGCCTAAATGTCCAATAAAATATAAGAAATTAAAATTTTGAAATGCAGATTTAAAGTGGAGAGGTTGGTAGAAAATGAAAGGAAAAGAAAATTAAATTAAAAAGACTTATGACATCATAAGGCCCATGTAAGCATGACATCATTAACAAATTTAAATTCTAATTGTTTAATTATGGATAATTATAAAGAGACAAATAAAGAAAATTAAAAGGAAAATTTTTTTCTATTTTCTTCTTCTTCAAGTCGTGAACCCATTCTCTCTCTTCTCTCTCATTTTTTCTTTTCCTTCTCTCCATTAAAGCTCACTTTGAGCTTTTGTAACCCTAAATTACCCCATAAATAACTTAGAAAACTTGTAGAAATCCTCAAATTGAGCTTCAAGAAAAAGAATTGAAAGAGAAAATTTGAAGAAAATTGAGGAAACTAGAAGTTAGGAAAGCCTCATATAAGGTTAGTGAAGTGATTTCCAAATTTCTCTTTATATTCATGTTTAAGCATAAGAATTAAGTTAGAAATTTCTAAAAATGGAACAAAAATAACATGTATAGAATTCCATGGAATTTCAGCCAACTTGAGATATGGTAGGAATTGATTGAGTTTGATTGAATTAAAGGTGTACATGAACTTGAATAAGTTGATTGGTAATGTTTATATACTTTGATTTGGTGAAATGTAGCAAATTGTAGGAATTAGGGTTTATGGCAATTGGAAATTGGAGAAAAAATTAGGAATTTTGGAAATTGTTGTCAATTGACCTAATTGAGGTTTAAAATGGTCAATTGGTGTCATTTGGAGTGTGTTTGAAATGGTAGAATTGAGTAGAAATGTGAATATGGTGCTGCCCAATCTGGACAGCTTGACCATGGTCCACTTAAAGGACCAAAATTGAAATTCTGCTACTCCAATTGGTGTGAGGTCAATTGGAGATGCAATTAGACACATAATGCCACAACTTTGATGAAGAAACATTGCCTAGAAAATTGACCTAGGATGACCCGAAAATTGACCAAATCCTGGTAGCCAATTCTGGACCTGGAAAAATTGACCAAATGAACAGTGTTTGTGCATTTGGCCATAACTTGCTGTAGGAAGGTCCAAATGACCTGATTTTTGAACCATTGGAAAGATACGACATAGTAATACAGGTTTAATGAAGAACACAAACCCAAATTCTGCCCATAACCAAGTCGAATTGTCAACCAAAGTTAGTTGCTCAAAACTGCCAGAACCCTAGTTGCCCAGAATTTCTGGGTTTTGCACCAATCCGGCTAGCCATCTTAAAAATAGCATAACTTGAGCTACAAAACTTCAAATGGAGTGATTCAAAAAGGGAAATAAATTAGACACAATAAGGAACAATTTTGATGAAGAACATTTAGCCAAATGCCCACTGTAGGAAGGTCAACGGGACAGTACAATTTGGAAGACCAAATCTGAATTTTTGAATTATTTCCCAATAAGCTTTGAATTTAGAATGGCAATCAATGCCAACAAATTTGACACTCAAAATGTAGTATATGAGTGCATTTAGGACTAACATATCTGTTAAAAAAGAAAAAGTCAACATTATGACTTGAATAGTGTATGAATAGTAACCCCATAACCATAAATACGAGAATTTATCTTATGAAACCTAATAGGTAAATTTAGTAGGAAAAAATAAAATTATTGTTGGATTAATTCCTAGAAATAATTGAAGGGATACTGAAAAACTTTAAAATTTTGTGTTTCAGTTGGAAAGGAGCCACTCAAGGAAAGAGGGAAAATTTGATTAGATCAAGACAACCAAAGAGGTTTGTACACAACTAGTTTTCAATTGATAATGTTTTGCATATTTATCTAATTAAATGATTTTATTTTCTTTATGTATTATGTTTATCAAGTACTGAATTTATTTTAGCAATTATTGAATTTTGTTACGGTATGAATGAGTTTAGTTTTGGGAAATGGTTAAGTTATGATTTTTTTTCAACAATTATTGAGTATTATTGTGGATTGAATAAAATTGGCTTTGGAAAATTGTGATTGAAATAAGCTTTACATGGGAAATGGACAAATTATGTTTTGAATTGTGATGAGCATGAAAATTATTGGTTATTGAAATTGGCAATGAAATTGATTTGTATTGTGATTTTATGCTCCCAAAATGGGGTAATGAATTTTCGGATGTTATGTTGTATCTCACTACTAATGCTCGACATGGTTATTATCCATCCCTCATTTGTTGGAAACACTAGTGTTAGCTTTGTTTTGAGTACCATGGTACGTGCACATTGATGATTAGATCTTCCTCTTATCAGATGTTGGATCTAAGTTGAAGATGACCCTTTTCAGAATTTAATTTGTTATGGTGTTATGGATGGAATGTGCACGTTTCGATCTCCCATACCATAGGGAGTGAGAATCACTTCGAAGATAGCCCTTACGAATTAGTCTTGCATTAAGATAGTGAGAATAAGAATGAATTTGAAAGTGAGCCATTGTACTTCCTAAATGATACTTTTGCACAAATGATTTAAAAGAGACTATATATTGTGATTGATTTATATTTTCATGCTTTTCCCTATTTAGTGAAATTCAATATTTATTTCCATAATTGATGGGAATGTTCAATTTCCATTTATAATTTGGAGAATTGCAATTATTTATCAATGTCATTTAAATAAATGATTTACATTAAATGGAAGTATTGATTTTGATTTTATGAAATGTGATGAAATTAAACATTTCTAAATTCTTTGCTATGATTTTGTCAATGTATTATGTATTACATTTTAAATTATAATCGTGCACCGCTGAGTTCACCGCTCAGCGATAGCTTTATATGCTGTCGCAGATGAAAGACAGGATAGTGCAGCTGAGTGAGATCACTTGAAGCTGCGATTTGAAGACAGATTGGATTTTTTTTGGGTATAGAGTAGGTATATCTCTAGATACTAAATTTTGATGTAATTATGTAATTATGTGTATATAAGTACGTTCTAGCAGTTGTGCGAAAACTTTTGTAATATTATTTTGGTATGTAATCAAATACAAATTATTATAATATTATTGGGAAATTTTATTTACTTGTATATGTTGAAAAATTAATTTTATTACCCCAATGTGTATACCATTTAAATTCCTTTTTGAATTTGAAACTAATGAATTAATTGTAACACCCCTATATTCGGTAGTGCGTTCTACTGTTCCGGTGATCGGTGTCTGTCCGGACAGTTAGAATGCTTGGAATTATACTTAAATGTTAGTGAAGAGAAATAAAATGATGAAATACAATAGAGGAAAATACAAGAAAAATAAAGGAAAAATAAGAGCAATGAAATGTGATTAAGTTAAACGAGCCAAAAACCCTAGCGATAGGTGACCGCACTAGGAAGTTGCGGTGAGGACCGTTGACTAGCCCTGGACCGTGAGAAACCCTGGAAAATATTTTTGAGACTTAAATAAACATCTATTGAGGTATAATTGACTTAGAAAATGTCAAAGAAATTTTAATTAATTAGCGCAAAGAAAAATAAAAAATCGAGAAATCGACAAAAATTAGTGTTACCGAAAAATTGAGAATACAAATTGAATAGGGGCATTTTGGTCAATTGACACCCTGAGTTGCCTTTTGACCTAAATTTCCATTAAAAATAAGTGGTATTATACTTTGAAATTGTCATGAAAATGAGAAATGTGGTACATAATGTAAATAATGGGAGTTTGAGGCATAAAATGCAAAATTGTGAAACTTTAATTGATTAAACATTAAACTATGGTTAGTGCTCCACTAACTCAGAATTTTGGGACACCTAAAAGCTAAAGTGGACAGAAATAAGCTCATCTTAAACCTCCTCTCAAACCAGCCAAACCCATTTCTCTCCCAAACCTCCATTGCCGTCCCATACCCAAGCTCTCTTTCTCCATGATTTAAGCCATAAATTTCCTAAGTTCCTTCATCAAACTTAGTCTATACAGATTGGGCAGTATATTGGGAGCAAAAAGAAAGAGTTTTGTTAAGGTTTAAGCAAGCTCTAAAAAGAGGTAAGTGTCCAATTCACTTCCTTTCTTAAGTAAAGTTTATGTTTAGTTTGAGATAAGTGATTTGGTGAAGAAATTTTAAAGTTTTGAGGAGTTATTGATATATTCAATTTTGGGCAGCCATGGAATCTCATGGTTAATGAATTATTCTTACATATATTTGTCGAAAATTCATGTTGATTAAGGTGATTTAATGTCCTAGTAAGTTATTTCCATGTGTATGTGGTGATTGTGCATTTG
Source organism: Hevea brasiliensis (assembly GCF_030052815.1). NCBI lineage: Eukaryota > Viridiplantae > Streptophyta > Magnoliopsida > Malpighiales > Euphorbiaceae > Hevea > Hevea brasiliensis. Next base: position 54,179,738 of record NC_079500.1, on the reverse strand, counting down.
AAATTGGAGTTAAAAAAATTATAGGAAACTTTCGCATTTTGGAGCAATTCGCCAGCCTTGAGACTTCTTGATGAATGCTTGAATTCATGAAGATAGTTGATGAATTGTGATCTTAAAGATTGATAAGTGTGTATGTAATTTAGTAGTGAATTTATATGTAATGGTTAGGAGTGTTATGTGTATATATTGTTACAATTGGATTTTGTGAATTGGAAGTGTAATTGGTATATTGTCAATTGGTTATATACTGCCTAAAGTGACTATAATGTAAAGTGATTGATGAATATGGTAATGTACAAAGTCAGAATTAGGTATGGAAGGTAAGCTAGAATAAGTTGAATGTGCATTTGGATTGGTGTTTGAGAGAAATGTAAAAGGCAATATACAAATGAGCCTATAACTCTAAATGTGTGATCCCAATTGGTATGAGACCAATTGGAGGTGAAACTAGGCACAAAATGTGCCAACTTTCATGTTGGAAGCATACCTAAATCTGTCCGGAAAGTGACACTAAAACTAACCTAATCCGGATTTGTAACCTTTCAAACCTGAAAATTTACCATTTGAACAGCAGTTACGTAAATAACTCTTTGTACATAGGTCCAAATGACCTAAAATTTATATCGTTGGAAAGCTTAGACATAGGGCTACAATTTTGGTTAAGACCACTAAACCGAAAAATGACCATAAGCAAGTCAAAATGCTTGCACAAATTCGGGTATAAAACTTGCCAGAATTGGAAATGAGCTAAAAATGACCTAAGTTCACAATAAAAAGACAATTTGACCATCAGTAGTAAAATGACCATAACTTGATCCAAAAAACTCCAAATGACATGAAATTAGTGCCAAAATGTCACTAAGACATAAATCTATAATTTTGCTCTTTTGACTAGAACCTAAAAACCAAGGGAAACAAGACATTAAGCTAGAGTAATCTAGCATATAAAATCTAAAAAATGACAATAAAATGCAATAAGTTTTAAAATGAAATTGGTAACATATACCAACACTTAGAGACTATAAAATGTGACAAATTGGGAACATTAAAATTGACTCACTTAGAGTGCATCAAAGGTCAACATTATAGGTTGACTAATGAAAGTAATAGTATTAATAAAATTTAATTATTGAACCTTATTATTAGAAACAATTTAAATGAGTATTGAAACACTTTAAATTGTGTATTTCAGTTAGCAAAGACTCAGGGAAGGGGAAAGAACCACTGAGTCAAGGCAAAGAGGCTACTCATCAGAGGTTTGTGCACAATAGTTATTTCTTTCGAATTTTTAATTGTATAAATTATGACAATTTGTATATTGTTGCTTAAATTGTGGAAAATTTGTTTGAAAGAAATTTGATGGATACTTATTGCTTGAAAAATATTGCAAATGGTTTGAAACCACAGCTATCATGTATATTTGATTGAATTCCTCGCTAGCTTGTCTAGTGGGATGAATTGGCTTTGAATTCCCTCTCTGGCTGAAGTGTTGAGATGTGTGCCAGTTGAGGACGAATAGGATGAGTACTCATATAATTGCTAGCTAGCTATGTTATTCCTCATTAGCCTTTGGCTTTTGGGACGAATTGGAATTTGGAATCATGATTATGCTGTGTGTGTGTGATTTATTAGTATTTATTGAGACATTATGAAATGGAATTTAATTCTTTATAACATTATCTGTCTTTTGAAATTAACTATGATTTTAAGTATCCACAGTTTATGTGATTTATGGTTTATGGTTTTAAATTATATTTTCTTAATGTTGTGCACCACTGAGACATTGGCTCAACGATAGCTTTTTCATTGCTATCGCAAGTAGAAAGACAGATAAAGCAGCAGAGTAGGCTGTTTGTACTACACTTTTGGGATTTTGTCGGGTATATTGAGTATACCACCTCCTTGTAATTTTTATTGTAATGTATGTGAACTGTATGTATATATTGTACTTGGTCTTGAGCAGTTGTAAACTAAAGTTGTAAATTAATTTGACCCGTAAAAATGTTGTATTATATTTCTCTTATCTCAGCTTTTGAACTACTCAGTCATTTTGCATTCTATTTTTGGAACTACTGGAAATTGATGTTGAATTGAGTTTGACTTATGTTGAGAAAATTGATTTGTGTTGAACCATTATTGGAGTTGGAGAGTAAAACAAATATATTGGAAGTGCTTTTTACAGGTTTTTGAAGAACTGTTTTGTTCAAAATACAGACGGCACTCTGCTGAAATTTTTATAGAATATATTGATATTGTAGATTTATTATGTAATTTAACTTTGAGTAAAAGGTTTTAAAACCTGTCAAAAGTGCTCACTACTGTAAAAAGACATAGGAAGTTGTTTAAAATCCCTCGTAGTGTATTTAATGAGTTATCAATAAGCGAAGTTCGATAATTCATTACGTATACTATGGGAACATATTATGCCTTACGGAGGGGTAAGGTGTGACATGTTTTAGTAATACTTTTGGGATTTTGCCAGGTATATTAAGTATACCACCTCCTTGTAATTTTTGTTATAATGTATGTGCACTGTATGTATATATTGTACTTGGTCTTGAGCAATTGTAAACTAAAGTTATAAATTAATTTGACCTGTAAAAATGTTGTATTATACTTCTCTTATCTTAGCTTTTGAACTACTCGGTCATTTTGCATTCTATTTTTGAAACTACTGGAAGTTGATGTTGAATTGAGTTTGACTTATGTTGAGAAAATTGATTTGTGTTGAACTATTATTGGAGTTGGGGAGTAAAACAAATATATTGGAAGTGCTTTTTACAGGTTTTTGAAGAACTGTTTTGTTCAAAATACAGACGACACTCTGCCGAAATTTTTATAAAACTATTGATATTGCAGATTTATTGTGTAATTTAACTTTGAGTAAAAGGTTTTAAAATCTGTCAAAAGTGCTCACTAAACTTTAATTAATTAAACATTAAACTATGGTTAGCGCTCCACTAACTCAGAATTTTGTAACACCAGATTTTAATCGATGATTTTATCCATGACCAAAATTTCACTTAAAGGCTTTTTAAGAAATATTCAACGTTCCCACTACTATTTAGTTTTACGAAAATTGTTTTAAAATCCCTTGTAGTATATTTAATAGATTACCGGTAGGCAAAGTATGATAATTCATTAGGTGTACTACGGGATCATGTTACATCTTACGGAGTAGGGTGTGACATTAATTCCGTATGATGAGTTTTGTTATAAATAAACTGAGTTTGATTGCTGGAATGCTTTGTGAGTTGGTTGAAATTTGGATTGGGATATATTTTGAAAATTTCTTTGCAGGTAAATTGAAGAACTGTTTTCGCCTAGTTTTAGCCGTAACCACGTAGATTTTTCACAAAATTTTAAAAATACCCAATTAGTCCTAAATAAGTTTCATGACTCATACGTGGGTTGAAAACACTTTAGATAAAATTTTATCACCACGCTAAATTTAAAAACGCATTTGTTTCGTTAAAATCCCTTGTAGTATATCTAATAGATTATTGGTAGATGAAATTCGGTAATTTATTAGGTATACTATGTCACACCCTACTCCTTGTAAGATGTAATATGATCCCGTAGAGTCACTTTTAGGGCATAGTTTCTACACAAAATTTGTGGCACTATGTGTCTACTTTCATCTCCAATTGGCCTCATACCAATTGGACTAGTAGAATTATAGTTTTGGTCCCTGAAATGGACCTAGGTCAAACTGTCCAGAAATGAACCCTCACTAATCCGAATTGCCTTTCAATTCTCACCATTCTAACATACTCCAATTGGTCTCAATTGACCATTTTGAGTCTCCATTAGGTCCCATTACATCAATTTCCAATTTTCTATGAATTTTCCTCCTAAATTTATTGGCTCAAGAACCCTAATTTTGCAACTTATTCAATTAGTGCAATTAAACTATATAATCATCTTCTACACACTTAATTTCACTTAATTACACTTTTAAATCCATCAAAATCATGCAAACCCTAATCCTTCTAGTGTTGGCCAAAAATTTCTCCAAGTCCCTTATGTATGATTTTGTTTAATTTTTACACAATTTCTAGTTTAACTCATGCACATGAGCATAAATCTAAAGAGAGATTTAAGAGAATAATCACTAACCTCTTGGTAGATTTTCCCTCTTCCCAAATTCCACTTTTTTCCTCTTCTTTTTGTTGTTAATAGGTGAATCAAGGTTCAAGGACAAGATTTACTTAAGAAATCTATAATTTTTATGGCTGATTTTAGAGTTCACAAAAGCTTGGAAATGAGTTTCAATAAAGGTTAGTGAGAGAAATAAAAGAGAAGAGAGAGAGGGGATAGGTCGGCCAAATGAAGAAGAAGGGAAGAAATTTTATTTCTTTTTCTCTAATTAGTCCTTTTATGTAATATTATCTCAAATTTTCCAATTTTAAAAATTAGAATTTATTATGTCATGCATGATGTCATGGGAGTGATGTCATTAATCCTTATTTTCTTTTCTTTTCTTTTTCCTTTCTTCTTCAATTTAATTATATATTTTACAATTTAATTATATATTTCACAATTTTAATTTCTCACATTTTATTGGACAGTTAGGCCATGAGTCATCTCTAGGGGTGAATTGACCAATTCGCCCCTCACCGGTCTAATCCGGTTTGCCAATAATTCAGTGTTTCTTCTGGAACCCTGACTTAATTATTTGATCTGGTTCTGCACCTTTTTCTATGATTTTCACATTTCCCCTAGCTTCACAATTTTTCTTAGGCCTGCGGTGTCACAATGCCCTATACGAAATTAGGGTTTTGACTGATCTCACAATCACTTCCTGGTGCGGTCACCCATCGCTGTGACCCTCGGCTCATTTAACTTTTTATGCTTTGTTTTTCTTATTTATACTTAACCTGTTGGTAATTACTATTTATTTTCACTCAGGACTTTTCTTATTGACTTAAATTTGATTCTAATCCTCTTAATTGTCCGGACCGACACCGATCACCGGAATAGTGATTTGCACAGGACTATGTATGTAGGGGTGTTACAATTCTTCCTCCTTTACAATAAATTTCGTCCTCAAAATTTTGTCCACTGTCAGTCCTTAAATATCCATATGTGTTGTTTTCTCATGTCTCTCTCACATTTCTATATTGCTTCATAGTGTGAATAATGGTCCATAATACTTTACCCAATGGTATTCATTTATTTCTTACTGGTTTTATCTCATGTGCTAACATCCTTATGAGTTCCCTATACTACTTACTTTAACTTGAAATAGGGATAACAGGGGTTAACCCTTATCCTATGCTTTTGAGCTTCATGGTTGGGCTCTTAACACTGTTCAAAGTTAACTTGCTCCGAAACTCACTCTTCTATGTTATTTCCTTAATATCATTCATTTTTCCATCCTCATACTTACTTTTCTATTTACTTATTTTTCCATTCCACAACTTAACTTTAATTATTTCATTCTTTAGTTTTATCTCTTTCCTTGACTCGTCTGTCGAGTCAAAATTTAGCACCTCTTATCATTCCTAATAAATCCGCTATACTTCATTATTACTTTGATTTGGTCCTCTGATCATTCTAGTCAACACTTTTACTAATATTCGTAACATTTTTTTGTTACATTTAAACAAATTATTCAATTTTTCACTTTTACAACTCTTTTATCTATCGATTTTCTATAGCTTATTTTTCACTGATTTACAGTCATTATTTCCTCTTGTACTAAACCATAAGCTATCCTTTAATACCTTAAGAAGGGAGCCTACTGATCTGTCCTTTTTGTCTTGTCACGTACCAATCATAATCTAGTCATTACGGTCCGTACAGTAGAATTGTGCTCTGTCTAGGAAATACCTGGCCATTTATTCTTATCTTATCCTTGTCTTAATTAGAACGTCATTTCATAATTTATTCCATTCATGGCATCCTGTCTCCTTCAGGGGGAACGGAATTTTTCTTTGTGCCCTACTGTTACACTAATATAATACTATTTTTCGCTAGACTTTAGATGAAAAATCCATAACAATAACAAAATAATTGTAAATCCCATATCCGAGACCGGATGACCTTGCACTATCAATGTTATCTTTAATTTATGACTATACCGAAATCTCTAGTCTTATAGTGATTCCTGACATATCGTAGCTCATACTAGATAACTGAGTCAGAGACTCTAGCTATCTTGTAACTATAACCTTTAGATATTCTAACTTTAGAGTTTTAACCCCTAAGTAGGATTTTCCAAACTCATTTCCAATAATAAAATTCTGTCCTGGCAGAACTATACCAAAACAGATATCGTTGGCAACTATTCTTATCGTGGTGCACTATCGGGTAGTACGTAGCTCTACACAATAATCTCAAGTTAGTACTATAATCTACAGCTTACAGTACAAACATTAAGAACATTGCATAGTTACTACGATACATTCCAATAGATCAAACTTTCTTACATTTTATTCTTTCGAATTCTGTAACACCCTCATTTTAGCTAGTCCGTACATTCGACTGTTCCGATGATCAATGTCTGTCCAGACAGCTAGAATGTCTAGAACTATAATTAGACTAGAGTGAGGAGTCATAAATAATTCAAATAACTATAAGAAAAATTAAGAAAAAATTTTAGAAATGAAATATAACAAAGTTAAATGAGCCGGTGCCCCTAGCGATGGGTGACTCTAACGGGAAACTACTGTGAAGACAATTAGCAACCCTAAACCCAAGAAAAATTTCGTGAAATAATTTTTGGGACTCCAGAGAAGAGTCATTGAGGTTTTGATGGCATTAAAATGCCAAGAAAATATTAAGAAAATTTATTCAATCGGTATAGACAATTTTAACTCAATAAGCTAAACGAAGGGCATTTTGGTCATTTTACCTTCAGAGATGATTTTTTACCAACTTGTCCATTTAAGTGAGTGAGTTTAATGTCCTAAAATATAAATAAATATTTTTAAAAATTTAATTAAAAATATGAGTAAATAAAGAAGAAAGAAAAAGAAAATAAAAATGAAATGGAAAATACAATTATGACATCATTATTATGTCATTAAAATTTGTCACCAATTATATTTAGACAAATACTAATAAGACAATTAAAAAGACATAAACTAAAATAAAAATTTCTGCATCTTTTCCATTATTCCACCTTGGTCGAGACAACCCCAAAGAGAACCTCCATTGCTATGCTTCCAAACCTCAATTCTTCCTCAAATCTCTCACTATTTTATCTGTCTCCAAGTATAAAAAATTTGATTTTAGACCTTGTTAGGGTGATTGGCTGCCAAGAAAAGCCAAGAAAGTAAAGGAAAATTTAAGATTGGCCAAGAGAAAATTCTGCTCACAAGGTTAGAGCTAGTCTCACTCCTATTTTCTTTTCTAAAGTTGAAATTATGGTTAAATATGCTTGAATTACAAGGGAAAAGTTGATATTCATGCATAAAATTAAAGACACAAATTTAAGCCACCTTGTGTAGGAGTAGGATTTGAAGTGTTTTGTTGCAAATAAACTTGATAATTTGCTTGAATAGGATGATAAGTATGGTTAGTATGTTCAATTGGTATGTGTGGCATGAATCTTGAATGTGGAGCTAGGGTTTTGAGGAGAAAATTGAGGATTTGATAAATTGTTGATAAATTGATTATGTTGAGATTAATTATGGAGTATTTGAAGTGTATTGAATGTAATTGAAGTTGGTAGTAGTGTGGAATGGAGGTATTGGAAGTGTTGTGTTCATGCAGAATTTTCTAGACTTTGAGTCTAGCATATAAATGTGACCATAAGTAGAGTTAGGTTGCTCCAATTAGTATGAGGCCAATTGGATATGAAACTTAGGACATAATGACACATTTTTTATGAAGCGACCCTACCCAGAAAACTAGCTTAAGTTGCCCTAAAAATTGATCTAATCCGGGTAACATACATACTCTCTTGGAAAAGTGACCATAACTCAATGTAGAAATATCCAAATGACCTGAATTTTATATCACTGGAAATATTAGACAATTTAGAACAACTTTCATGAAGAACTCAAACTCAAATTCTGAACCTAACCAATTTAAATTGCTAGTCCAAGTTAGGACACCAAATCTGGCAGAACCAAATTGCCCATAAATTCTAGGTACAGGTCAATCCGGCCAGTTATTGTAAAATGGCCATAACTTGAGCTACAAAAATCCAAATTGAGTGATTCAAAAATAAAATTAAAGAAGACACATAAAGGAACAACTTTGATGAAGAAAATTTAATCAAATTTCCACTGTAACAATGACCAATGGAACAATAAACTTAAGGTATGAAATCTGAAAATTTTAAATAACATAAAATAAGCTTTAAAATAGCATTGGAAATCAATGCCAACAAAAATAAAATGTAAAATGTGGTATCTTGGTGAACTTAGGCTTAACACATCTATTATGGATTAAAAAGTCAACTTTTGTATAGGAATGACCAAGTGAATTGTAATAACCAAAATTAATGGAGTGAAAGATACCCTAATTAAATGATTTAATGAAGGTTTAAATTACGTAAATGTGTAGATGAGGTTTGTATTCTCATCACAAATAGAACTTAGGGGATATTGTTAATTTAATTTGAAATGTGATTTACAAATGACTATAAATGAAATTTGCTTGAATCTAGGTACATGTAAATTGGTGTAATAAATTAGATAAGAAATTATAAGTGATAAATAGATAGTGAGATTGATAAATAGTGAACTATATAAATGAATTATATTAATGTACAAATGAGATAGTAATTCTCATTATTGGAGAAAGGAAATATACTTTGAGTATAATGGGACATAAGTATAATTGATGAGAATTGTGATCATATGAATGATCAAATGAATGTATAAATTATGGAATTCGTCATGAAATAATAAAGTCATAAAACACAATTTATTAACATTTAATGATATTATGTGCCCTTGTATTGCCTAGACATGTGTGTCAGATTGGATAGATTGGCATGCCAATAGGGTATTATTTTAGCCATACTGCGTAAGGCTTTGTATCCGTATTCATGGCTTTACGCCCGCACTCATAGCTTTATGCCCGCACTCATGGCTTTATGCCTACACTCATGGCTTTTATGCCTGATTATATGTTATCATGTCTTTTTAGCCATACTGACTGCATACGTGGTTGACGCTCCACGTCCCATGGCATGACTGCCCGAGGCACCACGGTGTCCAGTGCCAACAACCCGTTATCTAGTTTAGTCAGCCTGTCATAGGTTACTTGGGCAGTGAAATTTATTGAAATAAGTTAAGAATAATAGCAATTGAAAATATTAGCAATTAAATAAAGAGTAAAAATATTTAAAATAAATTGATTAGTTATTTAGTAGAAAGAATTGAAATGAATTGGAACGATATTAAAATTTAATTATTATGAAATAATCTGCGATAACCTAGAAAGTATTGAATGAAATGATAAAAAGATTTGCAAAAGAGATATAAGTATATTGCTACTGTGAATTTAGGAATAAATTGCTTCTTAAGAGGAATAAATTAGAACGAAAGATAGTTGATATTAGAAGTATTATATTAAATTAGATTAAATTCCAGAGTATCCAAAGTATAATCCAATTCTTTCTTTATTTGTATATTATTTTCTTTGTTATATTATCTCACCACTAAGCAGCAATGCTTAGCGCGATAGATTGTTTCCTTCACGCAGGTATTGAAGATAAAGCCCAGTGGATATTAGACTGGGATTTTGGAGTTCTGATCTGTAGAGTGTCCAAGGTTGTCATCTCCTCAGCAATGCATGTAGATAAGGCCCATATAAGTCATATTTTGTATTTTGTATAAAATGCTTAGTTATAGTATTGTAATGTAGATTATAAAAATGTAATTAATAGGTATGTAATGTAATTTATGAATTGTATGTTGAAACATAGATTATGGAATTGTAATTAATTTATAGATAATATAAATTATGAGTTTATGTAATCAGTCTGTAAACCATATAAATTAGTGAAACTTGATAATTTTTATATATAAATTATGCATGAATGGAAATGCATGGGAATGAATATGAAATTTAAAATATATGGATGATATTTGAAATATGAGATGATCATGAGAATAATTGATAAGATTTTTATTGTAGAATATTATTGAAAATTTCAAGCAGGTGAATAGTGAAACACGCCAACTAGTAATAAAACATTGGAAACTCCGCTGGTTTCTCCTTAAAAAAATAATTGATATTAAAATATAACGAGAACAAATTATTAAAAGAATAAAGTAAGATAAGATAGGGTGCTCTAGCACCGAGTGTGACATGTCTTGCTCGGCTACATAATAGATGGGTAAGGGGTGTTACAAATTCACTAATATTCAAAACTTATTCTAATTACCATATCCATTGACAATTACTAGCAGTAACATCTTTGCCCTCATCTAGAGCAATTTTATTACAGTAACTTACCTTTAGGTCCTCTTGCTTTACATTAAATAGGCTAACTAATTAGCTTTATAAATTTTGTGTGCTAGCAAATACTTTTCGCTGACAAACTCTTGTAAAACGAATTTCAATTACAAGTATTATTGTAGTCCTTATCTTAAAGGACTAATCACTGATGCATCAAAATTTATTCCCAAGTAAAAGAATAACAGAAAAACATATAATTCTAACACTAACATACAAACAAGTAGTGCTGGTATCAAATAATAACTAATTGTTCCTTCCAAAATTAAGAATTTACTAGCCACCACATCCGAAGTTTCTGCTCTTTCTCCCTGGTGACTAGAATACACCCCGGTTGGTTCACTACTCTGTTCAAGTTGATTTACTGTGCTTGGATTATGAGGAGTATTGTAACATCCTCACTTTAGCTAGTCCGTACAGTCTACTGTTCCGGTGACCAGTGTCGGTCTGCACAGCTAGAACATCCGGAAAAATATTTAAACTAAAGTGAGGAACCATAATTAACTCAAATATTAATAAGAAAAATTTAGAAAAACTTTTAAAAATAAAATACAACCAAGTTAAATGAGCCGGTGCCCTAGCGATGGGTAAACTAGTGAGAAGTTGCGGTTCTCGCAACTAGGAGCCCTAGACCCGAGGGAAAAATTATAAAATAATTTTTGAAACTCCAGAGAAGGGTCATTGAGGTTCTTATGATATTAGAATGCCAAAGAAATGCTTAGAAAAATTTTTCAATCGGTACTGACAATTTTAGTCTGTTAGGCCAAACGGAGTGCATTTTGGTCATTTCACCTTCAGAGGTGAATTTTGACCGACTTGTCCAATTAAGTAAATAATTATTATGATCTAAAATATGAATAAATATTGCTAAAAATTAAATTGAAAATGAGTAGAAAAGAAAAGAAAAGAAAAGAAAAGAAAATGGAATAATGACATCATCATGATGTCATTAAAGTTCTCCCAACCAATCCAATATTGACACATGGCATAAACTTGTTTAAAAGAGACCAAATGGGCTGGAAAACAAAGGAAAATCAGAACCTTCTCTTCTCTTCTTCTTCCTTGCCGTGACATACCCACCATAGCCACCATTGTCAAGCATTTAAAGCTTGATTTTCCCTAGCTTCTACCCAACAAAACCCTAACCTAGCAACACAAAAAAGTGTTCTTGCATCTTGGTGATTCTTTTGGGAGCAAAAAAAAAAGGAAAACAAGAACCCTAGCAGGTGGGGAAACTTCACTCCATAGAGGTTAGTGACCTAACCTTAGTTTTCACCTTAAATTCATGTTAAGGACTATGTATGAGTGCAAATTACAAGGAAAATTTGTTGAATACTGTTGACCCCACAAGCTCAAAGGAGCATAGATTTTGATGATACCAAAACTCAACTAGAATCAAACTAACATTGTTTTAAGTGTTGTGTATCTCAAAGAAAAAGGACAAAAGGATTTCATGATGGATTCGTGCTTTTGAAGAAAGGATGACATTCTAAGGATAACACAGGACGAATCAAAGGAGATAAAAGAAGAAAAGGTTACCTTCCAAGGCTGCATTGAAAATCAGAATTGAAGGTACATCTAGTATAGAAGTTAGTTTTAATTTCTAGAATTGGTTGTGAAAAGAATTGAGGAGTAAAAGTCAATGATCCTTATTTTCAATCCCTCAAATGATTTTTCTTTTAAACATCATTATTATTGGCCTAAAAAGTATTTGACTATGATTTGGTGTGAAGTTTTATAGTTTTGAAAGTTATGCAGAAAAGCTTTCCTAGTATGCTAACTGGTTTGCTACTTATTTTAGTATACTAACTGGTTTGCTATTTTCTCAAGTATGCTAACTGTCTCAACTCTGCACAACATCGCAGAAAACGATAAAATAACGGCTATTTTCTTGAAATTCGTATCTGTAACGTTCAAATGAGTTCTGCAACGGTAAAAAACGTTCCAAAGCTATAAATACACCTTCCTTTGGCCATTTTGCACTTAATGAAAGTCCCTCTACTGTTCAAAATCTTTAAAGCTTTCATTCAAAGTGCTCAAAGTGATTTATTGCTCATCATTGGCTTATTTACTTAACTCTTCTTTATAGATTCTGTTGTAATTGAGTGAGAGTGAGTTTTAAACACATTATTATCATTTGTGAGAGGTCATTCAGGCACCTATTGAAGCTTGGTTGTTAAAAGTGTTTGGGATAACACTTGGTAGAAGTGTGAAGCTACTTGTAAAAGCTTTGTTGTGAAGATTTGTAAAGGGCTTTGTCTCTTGCCTTGAAAAGAGAAGAATAGTGGAGTGAAGACTCAAAGTGGGATCTTTGAGAGAGTGGATGTAGGCTAGTTAAAGCCGAACCACTATAAAAATTTCAGTGTTCATTTTCTCAACCCTTGCTCTTTACATTTATGCAATTTAGCTTTATGATTGATATGCTTTTACTGATATGAAAGTTGATATTGTTTGCTGTCAATCTTGCTGCTAACTGAGAAAATTAGTTTACTGCTAAATCTGCTTTTACTGCAAAATCTGCTGATATCTGATTTAATCTGCATGTTGTTTGATCTGCTGTCAGTTAGAATATTTGGTATACTGCTCTGGTTGCTGTGTTAAAAACGTATTCAGATTACTGATATATTTACTGAATGTTAATATAGTCTGTTATATCAGTATACTGATTGCATATAGCTTAACCTTGAGTCAACTTGTCAATAGAGCTATATTGTTTATTTTTTACATTAGTTAATTTAGTTGAACCTAGCTGCAATTTTCAAAGGTTTTGAGCAAGAACCGAAAATTGTTTTTAAAGTCCAATTCACCCCCCTCTTGGACATATTTTGGGACATCAAATACCAATTGTATGCCAACCCTAAATTTCGATAGCCTTGGTTAGGGTATGAATGTGATGAGTTTTATGGAGTTAAAGTGATAGTTTGGCTGCCCTCAATATGCATGAATTGAGTGGATTGATGAAATGCAATGATAATGCATGGTTTGTAATGTTTGAGTTAGGGTTTGGGGTGGAAAAATGAAGACTTTGACCATGTGATGATGGAAGTAGGTTCTAATGGTCAATTAGTGACCATTTGGTTCTGTTTAAATAAAAAATGAAGTGAATGGTGTAGTGGGATTTGGGTTTGGTGTGGCTGCCCTTAGTGACCTGCAGGACTGGGCATGAGTCTAGCAAGTTTGGGTAGTAATAACTTGAATTGTAGAGGTTCAATAGGTGCAAGGCCAATTGGACATGAAACTAGACACATAATGGCACAACTATGGTGAAGAAACCATGCCCAGAAAACCAAACCAAGTTGATCAAAAGTTTACCCTAATCCGAGTGACCTGCATTCTGCCTGGGCAAAATGACCAAATGAACAATATTTGGTCATTTGCCCATAACTCAGTGTAGAAAGGTCCAATTGACCTGAAATTTTACCAGCAATAAGCTGAGATATAGATCAACAACTTTCATGAAGAAACCTAACCCAAATTATGACCAGAACATATTCAAAAAGTGAGTTTTAGTCACTGTTCCTAACGCTGTAGATTTGGTCAGTCTAGAAATTCTTAAACAATTTCAATCCGGCCAGTTGTGGTTTTGGACCATAATTTGAGCTAAAAAACTCCAAATTGAGGGATTCAAAAAAGGAAATGCAACTAGAAAAAATAAGGAATAACTTTCATGTTGATCATTTTGCCAAATTCCCACTGCAAAAATGACCAATGGAACAGTAAAGACAAAGCATGAAAACTAAAAATTCTGCCCAATTAAAATTAAGCTTAGAAATGGTATTGGCAACCAATACCAACAAATTTTGAATGCAAAATGTGGTATTTTTGGAATATTAAAACCAATGTACCTATTGTCTATGCAAAAGTCAACATTTTAGTTGACTAATGAAATGAATAGTAACATTCAAACTTGAAATTCAAAAATTGTGAAATTTAAAAGTGTAATATGCCCTAGTATACCTAACAAGATTGGTTTGGATAGCTTGGCATGCCAATAGGGTTCTGTTAGCAGTAATGCATATAGCTTCATGCCATTCTGTGTTTCATGGCTTCTCATGCCATTCTATGACATAATAGCCTTTGGCTATGTTATTGAGTTGTTACACTCGGGTTTAATCCCTGATAATTATTACAGCTTATTAGCTGTTCTGTTGCACACCGGGAGACACAATGTGACCGATGGTGTGATGGTCCGAGGTACTTAGTACCCAGTGACAGTTTACCCGTTTATCCAGTCTAGTCGACTAATATGGGTTACTCGGGCAATGATAATAACTTTTACCAAATTTGAATCAAATAATACTACAAAAAAATATCAGAATTAAGTTTACCCAAAAATGTTAACATACATTCTGCATACTTATTTTTATTCCTATTTTATATTATTTTATATTGTCACCACTAAGTAGAATTGCTTAGCGCATCGCAGGTACGGGAGACCTAGCTGGTGAGCCCAGCAGACATCAGACCGGGTGAGTCTTCAGATTTGCATCCGGAGTCCAGAGTCACCTCACATCTACAGTGCATATGGTAGGACATTAGGATTTCGAGGTAACACTTTGTATTTTGCATTTTGTATTAATTTTGGTTTGTAACTATAAACTCTTGAAATTATGTAACAATGTAAATATATGAAATTTCATGTTATTGAAATTTTCTATATAATGTATGTTGATAAATGAAATGTTGAGAAATATAAATGTGCTTTTAGTGATGATGTGAACAGAAAAGAAAAGTTTCTGAAAATATTGTTGAGATTTTGAGATTGAGTTGAGAAATGTGTGTATAATGGAGTTTGGATTTAGAAATTATATTAGAAGTGTTTTTAAGCAGGTTCAGAAGAACTGTTTTTCCAATTTACAACAGACACTCTGCCGGATTTTCTATAAAATTTGCGGAAAAATTCAGATTTATCAAAAATTATAAATAAATGAATTAAAAGAGATAAATTGTAATTGAAACATGAATTGGTGCTCCGGCTCACTGAGTGGCATAACTTGCTTGGCTACACTGTAGACGGGTAAGGGGTGTCACCAGTACCAACTTTATTTCTATCTTAATACTGACAGTCTATGAACTTCGGAGAGCAGATCGAGGTTCTCTAGTACAATCTCTAGCAAAGTGTCCAAGCTTTCCATAATTGTAGCAAGCTCCAGTGGCTTTACGACAAATACCCCCATGTAGTTTGCCACAAGAGTTGCAGATGTGAAGAGGATATGAGCTTCTAGTTGTTCGATGACTGGACCTTGGTGGCTTCTGCTCTAATAATCCGCCTTTGTCATATCCCTGAGCTCGGGGTTCCTCAAATTCTTTTCTCTTCCCCAAATTACTATTCTAGCTCTGACCACTAGTTTTCTCACTCTTCTCTTTTTCATGCTGCCCTTGTGGGGGTTGGGTCTGTACTTGAGCTCAGGCTGATAGATGATCAGCCATTTGTTGAAAGAAAGTGGCCATTTGCTGGGCCATTTGTGCGGTAATTTGTACCGATGGAACTGGTATAGTCAGGCCTTCAACACTCTGAGGAACTGAGGCCTCCTATTGTGGCTCAACTATAACTGGTTGTTCTATTGATTTATCTCTCTCTTCCATTCCATTCACAAAATCTTCTTTTCTCGAGACAACCTACATAAGGAGATTTCTCTCCATTAGTTCATATTTATAATATAAATGTACTATATGTATCAAACATTTGAGCAGTTGTAATTATCGATAAAATATTTCAAATTCACAGTTTAAAATTTACTTTAAAACCATTGCTCTGATACCACTAAATATGTCACACCCTACTCCTCATAAAATGTAACATGATCCCGTAGTACACCTAATAAATTACCGTACTTCACCTACCGATAACCCATTAAATATACTACAAGGGATTTAAAAAAAAATTTCGATCATTTTTATAGTAGTGGCAACATTGAATATTTATCAAAAGCCTTTAACTTAAATGTTGTGATCAAATCCTTGATTAAAATCTGGTGTTACGAATTTTTTTCAAAATTTCAGCAGAATGCCAACTATATTTTGAGAAAACAGTTCTTCAAAACCTAAAAAGAAAAACACTTCCAATATGTTTCCTCAGTTTCATCTCTCCACACAATTCAATCCCAACAATGAATAAATCATTTACAGCAATCAACTTAGCTCATTTTTAAACCAACATTGAACATCTCAATTCAGAAAAGGAAATAATTTATCATTCACAAAATACAAAAATTTAATTATTTACATTGATTACAAAATTCAGAAATAAATTTAAATATTACAATAATTTGCATTTTAATTACATACCAAAATAATATTACAAAAGTTCTTGTACAACTGCTCAAACAATTTACATACATATAATTACATGCATACATCAAAATCTAATGTACAAGGGTATACCTCTAATATACCCGAAGCTAATCCTAATGAGTCTTCAAGGCGCAGCTACCGAAAATCTCACCCAGCTGCTCTATCTTTACTTTCACCTGCGACACTATACAAAGCTATCGCTGAGTGGTAAACTCAGTGGTGCACACCTATAATTTAAAACATAATATAGAATACATTGCCAAAATTTTAGCAAAGAATTTGGAAATCTTGAAATTCAATCAAAATTCCAAAAATCAAAATATTTGTTGCCAATAAAATAATGTAACATCCTCCCGGTAGCAATTCCGCACAGTCTACTGTTCCTGTGACCAGTGTCGGTCCGGACAGCTAGACCTTCTAGAAAAATATTTAAACTAAAGTCAAGAACCATAATTAACTCAAATATTAATAAGAAAAATTTAGTAAAAATTTTAGAAATAAAATACAACCAAGTCAAATGAGCCGGTGCCCAAGCAATGGGTAACCGGAGGGAAGTTGCGGTTCTCGCAACTAGGAACCCTAGACTAGGGTAAAAATTCATAAAATAATTTTTGGGACTCCAGAGAAGGGTCATTGAGGTTCCTATGGCATTAGAATGCCAATAAAATAATTAGAAAAATTTTTCAATCGATACAGACAATTTTGACCCGTTAAGCCAAACGGAGGGCATTTTGGTCATTTCGCCTTCAGAGGTGATTTTTGGCTGACTTGTCCAGTTAATTAAATAATTATAATGATCTAAAATATGAATAAATATTGCTAAAAATTGAATTGAAAATGAGTAGAGAAAAGAAGAAAAGAAAATGAAGGAAAATGCTTAATTATGACATATGATGATGTCATTTAAAAGCCCCCTCCAATCACCATTTGACAAACCAATAAATAGTTGAATACAGGCTGTCCGTAGGTTGAATTCTGAATTTTGGCTACTGAAATTTGAGAAAAATAAATAGTTAGGATGCTTATAAAATTATGAAATTTGGTACAAATGATATTTGGGATGTTGAGGCTGCTGGGTTAAAATTTGGTGAATTTTAGACTTGTGGTTTATGAGATATAAATTGTTTTGCATGAGCTGTCTGAGTAAGACTGATTTCTGCAACAATTCAGATTTTGAAGGGTTGAATGAATGTTTTGATATCTCATGATATAGAGACAATTTGATGCTAAAATTTTTACTGATATTGTATAGGGATGTCTAGAATATATGGTTAAAATTTGGGATTTATCTAACGGTTAGATCATTATATATAAATTTGAATGCACAAGCTGCCAGATTGGGTATTAATGGGTGGTTGTGGATTTAAGATTTATGATAGGAGTTTAGTCCAATTTAAGGGGAAATGCTGTTGAATTTTTATTGGATATTTAATTTAGGAAAGTGAAGTTACAATTGATTATGATTATTATGATTCTAGGGGAAATCTTGAAGAATAACAAGCTCAAGGTTGGTTTCAAAAAGGTTAGTGCCTAATTCCACTTATATCTCTATTATTCCATGTTAATGACTTAAAATAAGTATGAATTTGTGAACCAAATGAATAAAAGTTAAGTGTATGTATCCCATGGATATAGTCTTACTTAATGAAGGAGTAGGATTGAGTGTTTTTGATGGACTTGAAGTGAACTAAAGATTAGGTTTAAAGTATGTGAATATAAGGATAATGAACTAGTAGTTAATTAAGGTTTGTGGTGAAAACTCATAATGGGAACTAGGGTTTTGGAGAGTGAAATTTGGTTTTGGCTTATGAAGTGGTAAGCGAACATTATAAGGGTCAATTAGTGACCATTGGAGGTCAGTTCATCATAATTTGAAGAGATTTAGAGTGATGCAAACTGAATTAGTAGGCTGCCTAGGGTAACCAGTAGGGAGGCTGTGATTCCAGCCCACTTAGACAGCCATAACTTTGGCTGCGTAGGTTCAATTGGTGTTTGGCCAATTGGACATGAAACTATACATAT
The DNA here is from genome assembly GCF_030052815.1 of Hevea brasiliensis. Taxonomy (NCBI): domain Eukaryota; kingdom Viridiplantae; phylum Streptophyta; class Magnoliopsida; order Malpighiales; family Euphorbiaceae; genus Hevea; species Hevea brasiliensis. The sequence goes on along the minus strand of NC_079500.1, from coordinate 54,161,000 downwards.
AATTACATAATTTTGCTGAAGAAACCAAGCCCAAAAGACCAAAGCAAGTGGACCAAAAGTTGGTCCCAATCCGGATACCCTGCAAACAGCCCCTGCAGAAATGACCAAATGAACAGTAACTGTTCATTTGGCCATAACTCACTGTAGATATGGTCAATTGACCTGAAATTTTTACAGCAACAAGATAAGATATAGACAAACAACTTTCATGTGGGACACCAATCTAAATTATGCCATTAACCTAATCAAATCATTGAGCAAAGTGAACTTTACTGTACTAAGATTTCCAGAATTTTCATTTGAGCAGTAATGTTTGGATGACTATAACTCTCTCTAGAAAACTCGGATTTAGGCGATTCTTGAACCGATGAAAACCTAAGGCATAGTAGAACATTTCATATGAAGAAAGTTAGGCCAAATTATGAACTTAACTTGATCAAATTACTGACCAAAATTGGACCAAAATCTGCCAAAACCCAAAAGTGCAGCATGAACAGTGCACGTGAACAGTAAAATTATTTTGGCCATAACTTGAGCTACAAAACTCCAAATGGAGTGATTCAAAAAAGGAAATTCAACTAGACAGAATAAGGAACAACTTTCATGTTTACCATTTCCTCAAATTCCCACTGTAAAAATAACAAATGGAACAGTAAAGATGAAGCACCAAATCTGAAAATTTTGTTCAATTAGCATTAAGCTTAGAAATGGTATTGGCAACCAATACCAACAAGTTTTAAATACAAAATGTGGTATGTTTGGGGTGTTAAAACCAATACACCTATTTTTTTTATCCAAAAGTCAATATTTTTGTTGACCAATGAGGTGAATAGTGACACCAAAACCAAAAATTGGCAATTTTGCCAAAATGACCTAAGCTTTGAGAAAGTGACCAAAACCAACAAGTTTTGAATACAAAATGTGGTATGTTGGGAGTACTAAAACCAATGTACCTATTGTTTATGCAAAAGTCAACATTTTAGTTGACTAATGAAATGAATAGTGACATGAAAACTTGAAATTCAAAAATTGTGAAACTTAAAAGTGCAAAATGCCCTAGTAGGCCTAATGTGATTGGTTTGGATAGGTTGGCATGCCAATAGGGTATTGTTTTAGCAGTACTGCGAAAGGCTTTATGCCTGTATTCATGGCTTTATGCTCGTATTCATGGCTTTTATGCCCGTATTCATGGCTTTTATGTCGATTATGTGATATCATGGCTTTTTAGCCATACTGACTGCATACGTAGTTGACGTTCTGCGTCCCATGGTATGACGGCCCGAGGCACCGCGGTGTCCAGTGCCAACGACCCGTTATCCAGTCCAGTCGTTCAGTAAAGGTTACTTGGGCATGGAAAAGTATAACTGTGATTGAACTGATCATTAAAGAAAATACGAAAATTAAGTATCAGGAATGATTACCAAAAATACAAAGAAGCTCAAGATCATGAAGAAAATAATTAACGAAATGCATGAAGAAGTTAATATCATAAAACATGAATAGCCCTCGACTAAACAATAAGTTAGTAATTAGTCAATTCTTATGAACACAATAGCAAAGAAATTATTATTTTTATTTACATATTATATTTTCTTGTATTATTGGCACCACTAAGCTTTATGCTTAGCGCGTCGCTTTTGCAACGCGTAGGTACTGAAGATTTGGACAGAGGGCCCAGTAGACCACAGATTGGGTAAGGCCGTTCACAGTTCTGCATAGCGTCCGTGTCACCTCACAGACTACAGTGCATTGGTAGGACACTAGGTCCCATTTTGTATTTTGAGATTTTTGTAAATTTGGTAATTAAACTCTTATTTTATCGTATGTATTTGAACAAATGTAATATAATTTTGTATTAATGTAAGTACTTGTAATTTGTGATTATAAATCACATGTGAGAATTTATTTATGATTTGAGTCTAATTATGATGTGAAATGACAAATAGAGGAATCGTTAAGAAATTGCTGTAACTTGATGTGATACAAAATGTGAATTGTATATGAGTACCATGAGATGAATGATTGAGAAATAAATGAAATTGATGAAATTATTCTGAGACTTTGTTGATAATTGGAGTTGGGATTAATTGAATATGATCATAGGAAGTGTTTTTCACAGGTTCCGAAGAACTGTTTTCTCCATTTTTAGCCGGTACTCCGCCGGATTTTCTATAAAATTTTCGGAACCTCAAATAAATTACAATTTCAATAAATGAATTATATTTCACAAGTTATTTTCAAAACTATGATAAAAATGAATTAAGATAAAATAGAGTGCTCCGGCACACTGAGTGGCATAACTTGCTCGGCTACATTATAGTCGGGTAAGGGGTGTCACATTTAGTGGTATCAGAGCACAATTTAGGCGTTTCTGGACCTAGATAGATTGCATATCATGCATTGCATTCATATGAGTTGAGGTGACACTATTGCAGATCTGTATTTCCTGTTTATTTTAGGCTAAGGTATGGAATAAGAGAGTGAAGAGACAATGAGATAGCGAATGGAGATGAGAAGGAGACTATATTTAAGATGAAAAAGGATGAGTACATAACTGTTTGAGGATAGGATTGAGACTAAGGAGAAAGTGAAGTAGGATAACACGGAAAGGTGAAGAAATAAAGAGGTATTAGCTCCTTGGCTATTTACATTGGGTAAATTTCGAGGACGAAATTTAAATAAGAGGGGAAGAGTTGTAACATCCTCCCGGTAGCAATTCCACGATCTCATTCTGTGACGATGTCGGTCCGGACAGCTAGACCTTCTGGAAAAATATTTAAACTAAAGTCAGGAACCATAATTAACTCAAATATTAATAAGAAAAATTTAGTAAAAATTTTAGAAATAAAATACAACCAAGTCAAATGAGCCGGTGCCCAAGCAATGGGTAACCGGAGGGAAGTTGCGGTTCTCGCAACTAGGAACCCTAGACCCAGGTAAAAATTCATAAAATAATTTTTGGGACTCCAGAGAAGGGTCATTGAGGTTCCTATGGTATTAGAATGCCAATAAAATAATTAGAAAAATTTTTCAATCGGTACAGACAATTTTGACCTGTTAAGCCAAACGGAGGGCATTTTGGTCATTTCGCCTTCAGAGGTGATTTTTGGCTGACTTGTCCAGTTAATTAAATAATTATAATGATCTAAAATATGAATAAATATTGCTAAAAATTGAATTGAAAATGAGTAGAGAAAAGAAGAAAAGAAAATGAAGGAAAATGCCTAATTATGACATATGATGATGTCATTTAAAAGCCCCCTCCAATCACCATTTGACAAACCAATAAAAAGAGATAAAAATGACTTAAAATGAGATAAAAAAACAAAGGAAACCAGCAGTTTCCTTCTTAATACGGGCTGGAATAAGAGAGAAAGAGAGAAAAAAGGAAAAGAAAGAAAGAAAGGAAGAAGGAGAAGGAGATGAACAGTAGCAGAAAAAGGGGTTCAGCAGGGCAGCATGTTTCTCTTCCGTCCAGGTGAGTTTGGCTCAACATCTATGGCTGATTTTTGGATATGTTTGAGGTATGTATGTGTGGAAGTTATGGTTAAAATTTGGTGATTGTTCAACTTTTGGATTTGGAGAAATATATTGTTGAATACAGGCTGTCTGTAGGTTGAATTCTGAATTTTGGCTACTGAAATTTGAGAAAAATAAATAGTTAGGATGCTTATAAAATTATGAAATTTGGTACAAATGATATTTGGGATGTTGAGGCTGCTGGGTTAAAATTTGGTGAATTTTAGACTTGTGGTTTATGAGATATAAATTGTTTTGCATGAGCTGTCTGAGTAAGACTGATTTCTGCAACAATTCAGATTTTGAAGGGTTGAATGAATGTTTTGATATCTCATGATATAGAGACAATTTGATGCTAAAATTTTTACTGATATTGTATAGGGATGTCTAGAATATATGGTTAAAATTTGGGATTTATCTAACGGTTAGATCATTATATATAAATTTGAATGCACAAGCTGCCAGATTGGGTATTAATGGGTGGTTGTGGATTTAAGATTTATGATAGGAGTTTAGTCCAATTTAAGGGGAAATGCTGTTGAATTTTTATTGGATATTTAATTTAGGAAAGTGAAGTTACAATTGATTATGATTATTATGATTCTAGGGGAAATCTTGAAGAATAACAAGCTCAAGGTTGGTTTCAAAAAGGTTAGTGCCTAATTCCACTTATATCTCTATTATTCCATGTTAATGACTTAAAATAAGTATGAATTTGTGAACCAAATGAATAAAAGTTAAGTGTATGTAGCCCATGGATTTCGGCTGCCTTAAGGAAGGAGTAGGATTGAGTGTTTTTGATGGACTTGAAGTGAACTAAAGATTAGGTTTAAAGTATGTGAATATAAGGATAATGAACTAGTAGTTAATTAAGGTTTGTGGTGAAAACTCATAATGGGAACTAGGGTTTTGGAGAGTGAAATTTGGTTTTGGCTTATGAAGTGGTGTTTAACATTATAAGGGTCAATTAGTGACCATTGGAGGTCAGTTCATCATAATTTGAAGAGATTTAGAGTGATGCAAACTGAATTAGTAGGTCGCCTAGGGTAACTTGAGAGGGAGGCTGTGATTCCAGCCCACTTAGACAGCCATAACTTTGGCTGCGTAGGTTCAATTGGTGTTTGGCCAATTGGACATGAAACTAGACATATAATGACATAATTTTTCTGAAGAAACCAAGCCCAAAAGACCAAAGCAAGTGGACCAAAAGTTGGTCCCAATCCGGATACCCTGCAAACAGCCCTGCAGAAATGACCAAATGAACAGTAACTGTTCATTTGGCCATAACTCACTGTAGATATGGTCAATTGACCTGAAATTTTTACAGCAACAAGATAAGATATATAAAAACAACTTTCATGAGGGACACCAATCTAAATTATGCCATTAACCTAATCAAATCATTGAGCAAAGTGAACTTTACTGTACTGAGATTTCCAGAATTTTCATTTGAGCAGTAATGTTTGGATGACTATAACTCTCTCTAGAAAACTCGGATTTAGGCGATTCTTGAACCGATGAAAACCTAAGGCATAGTAGAACATTTCATATGAAGAAAGTTAGGCCAAATTATGAACTTAACTTGATCAAATTACTGACCAAAATTGGACCAAAATCTGCCAAAACCCAAAAGTGCAGCATGAACAGTGCACGTGAACAGTAAAATTATTTTGGCCATAACTTGAGCTACAAAACTCCAAATGGAGTGATTCAAAAAAGGAAATTCAACTAGACAGAATAAGGAACAACTTTCATGTTTACCATTTCCTCAAATTCCCACTGTAAAAATAACAAATGGAACAGTAAAGATGAAGCACCAAATCTGAAAATTTTGTTCAATTAGCATTAAGCTTAGAAATGGTATTGGCAACCAATACCAACAAGTTTTAAATACAAAATGTGGTATGTTTGGGGTGTTAAAACCAATACACCTATTTTTTTATCCAAAAGTCAACATTTTTGTTGACCAATGAGGTGAATAGTGACACCAAAACCAAAAAATTGGCAATTTTGCCAAAATGACCTAAGCTTTGAGAAAGTGACCAAAACCAACAAGTTTTGAATACAAAATGTGGTATGTTGGGAGTACTAAAACCAATGTACCTATTGTTTATGCAAAAGTCAACATTTTAGTTGACTAATGAAATGAATAGTGACATGAAAACTTGAAATTCAAAAATTGTGAAACTTAAAAGTGCAAAATGCCCTAGTAGGCCTAATGTGATTGGTTTGGATAGGTTGGCATGCCAATAGGGTATTGTTTTAGCAGTACTGCGAAAGGCTTTATGCCTGTATTCATGGCTTTATGCCCGTATTCATGGCTTTTATGCCCGTATTCATGGCTTTTATGCCGATTATGTGATATCATGGCTTTTTAGCCATACTGACTGCATACGTAGTTGACGTTTTGCGTCCCATGGTATGACGGCCCGAGGCACCGCGGTGTCCAGTGCCAACGACCAGTTATCCAGTCCAGTCATTCAGTATAGGTTACTTGGGCATGGAAAAGTATAACTGTGATTGAACTGATCATTAAAGAAAATACGAAAATTAAGTATCAGGAATGATTACCAAAAATACAAAGAAGCTCAAGATCATGAAGAAAATAATTAACGAAATGCATGAAGAAGTTAATATCATAAAACATGAATAGCCCTCGACTAAACAATAAGTTAGTAATTAGTCAATTCTTATGAACACAATAGCAAGGAAATTATTATTTTTATTTACATATTATATTTTCTTGTATTATTGGCACCACTAAGCTTTATGCTTAGCGCGTCGCTTTTGCAACGCGTAGGTACTGAAGATTTGGACAGAGGGCCTAGTAGACCACAGATTGGGTAAGGCCGTTCACAGTTCTGCATAGCGTCCGTGTCACCTCACAGACTACAGTGCATTGGTAGGACACTAGGTCCCATTTTGTATTTTGAGATTTTTGTAAATTTGGTAATTAAACTCTTATTTTATTGTATGTATTTGAACAAATGTAATATAATTTTGTATTAATGTAAGTACTTGTAATTTGTGATTATAAATCACATGTGAGAATTTATTTATGATTTGAGTCTAATGATGATGTGAAATGACAAATAGAGGAATCGTTAAGAAATTGTTGTAACTTGATGTGATACAAAATGTGAATTGTATATGAGTACCATGAGATGAATGATTGAGAAATAAATGAAATTGATGAAATTATTTTGAGACTTTGTTGATAATTGGAGTTGGGATTAATTGAATATGATCATAGGAAGTGTTTTTCACAGGTTCTGAAGAACTGTTCTCTCCATTTTTAGCCGGTACTCCGCCGGATTTTCTATAAAATTTTCGGAACCTCAAATAAATTACAATTTCAATAAATGAATTATATTTCACAAGTTATTTTCAAAACTATGATAAAAATGAATTAAGATAAAATAGAGTGCTCCGGCACACTGAGTGGCATAACTTGCTCGGCTACATTATAGTCGGGTAAGGGGTGTCACAAATAAATTATTTGTTAAAATGACTCTACTCAAGAATTTCAATTTTATCAAATCATAACTGAACATTTAAAGTAATTTCAATAATTTATGAAAATAAATCTTAATTTCAATAAAATCAATTATGAATAAATTCCATTTGAAATCACAATTCTTACTATTCAAAACCCATTCGTTATCTCACTAACTATGCAAGATTAATCCATAAGGGCAATCTTCGAGGTGATTCTAACTCCTTATAGTCGGGGAGGTCGAATCATTGTGCACAGTACACACCACAATAATGAAACTTCCGAAAGGGCTAATGAAAAACTTAGATATAACCTCTAATAAGAGGAAAATCGAAGCCTGTGTACGTACCATGGTAGTCCAAACAAAGCTAACTCCATTGTCTCCTCAACAAATGAGGGAGATGAGTAATAACCTAGTCAGGTCTCTTTTTCAACTAAAACACACAATTTACAGTGTTTTAATACCATATCTCATAATTAATACAATAATTTATTTCATGCCTACTTAGTTATAGCCTTAAATTTGCTTAAAATGGTATCCTTTGAATTTTGCATTTTGGGTCACTATTTATTACACTATTCAAGTCAAAATGTTGACTTTTTCATACTTAATAGGTTTATTAATTCTAATTGCACTCATATACTACATTTTGGGTGTCAATTTTATTGGCATTGATTGCCAATTCAATTTCTAAGTCTCCTAAGAGAAATTGCAATCTTTTTCAGGTTTGGTCCCCTATTTTCTACTGTTCCATTAATTTGGTTACTATGAGAATTTGGCTAAGTGTCCTTCATCAAAGTTGTTCCTTATTGTCTTAGTTTTAATCCCCTTTTTGTATCACTCCATTTGGAGTTTTTTAGCTCAAGTTATAGCCATTTTTCTAAGGCTAGCCGGATTGGTTACAACCCAGAATTCTGGGCACAATTCTGGTTCTGGCAGTTTTAGTGTGCTGAGTGTAGTTCACTTTTTGGATGGGTTATGGTTAGAATTTTGGTTTATATTCTTCATAAAATTTGTAGTGCTATGTCTCAAATTTCCATCGATATAAAATTCAGGTCATTTGGACCTTCCTACACTAAGTTATAGCCAAATGAACAAATATTATTCATTTGGTCATTTCTGTACAGTGGCAGTGTGCCAAATTTAGGTTTGACCTAATTGTTCACTAACTTAGAGTCACTTTCAGTGTAACACCCCTATGTTTGGTAGTGCGTTCTACTGTTCCGGTGACAGTGTCTGTCCGGACAGCTAGGATGCCTAGAACTACACTTAGATATGGGTAAGGAGACATAAAATAATGAAATACAAGAAAAGAAAATACAAGAAAAACAAAGGAAAAACAATAGCAATGAAATGTAACCATGTTAAATGAGTCGAGAACCATAAGGATGGGTGACCGCACCAGGAAGTTACGGCGTGGACCGTTGACTAGCCCTGGACTGCGGGGAACCCTGGAAAATATTTTTAGTACTTAAATAAACGTCTATTGAAGTATAAATATCATTATAAATATCAAAGAAAAATTAATTAATTAGTACAAAGAAAAACGAAAAATCGAGAAAACGATAAAACTCGGTATTACCGAAAAATCGGGAATACAATCCAAATAGGGGCATTTTGGTAAATTGACACCCCGAGTTGCCTTTTCACCTAAATGTCAATTAAAAATAAATGATATTACACTTGGAACATGTCATGAAAAATTAAAATGGAGGTACATAATCTAAATAGTAAAAGATATGAGGAAAATGTGGGAAATTGAAAACTTTGGATTAATTAATACTTTAACCATACTTAGTGCTCCACTAAGTGAAGTTAATGGACATATAATATAGTATATTGGGACAGAAAATCTATCATCTTCAACCTCCCAAACAAACCAGCCGAAAATCCTCCCAAGCTTTCATCCATGGCCACCCACTTCCCATGCTCAAATCTCCATGATCAAGCCATGCTTTCCACAACTTGTCTTCATTAAAGTTTATCCCCACCTTGCAAGTAAGAATTTGATAGTAATTTCAAGAGGAATAGGTGAAGTTTGGTCAAGCTCACAAGGGGTAAGTATCCATTTCTTTAACTTTTCTTTGTTAAAGTTTGTGTGGGTGTTGAGATAAGTTGATATATAGAAGAAAAGTTGAAGTTTGGTAACTTAGGGTGCTGCTCCATTTTGGCAGCCATGGAAGTTTAATATGTAACTTATTTTCTTCATGTAATTGGTGATTTGGGGTGTTGATTTAAATGTTTAATTGTATTGAAGTTGAATTCCATGTATAAAGTTTAATTTGTAAACTTGAAAAGTGAAAATGGAAGTTGATGTGTATGTGTAATTTTTGGGCAGCCTCAAAATGGAAATTGGTAAGGTTCAAATTCATGAATTTTTATTGAAGTATGGTACAAAAAAATGGCAGCCTATGTATATGAGATAGTAGTGATAAGGTAGGCAAATTGTTAATGGAAGTATATGTAGCTTGTTTTTACTTGTTTATGATTGTTTAAGATGTTGTTATTGATGGCAGCATGGATATGTGTATAATGGTTTGGAATTGGGTATGTAAATAGGGTATGTTCATGTGGTTAAATAATGTAAATGAACTTTCGAAAATTCTGTGTCATAGTGTGCATATTGAGAATGGTTACAAGCTATCCAAAATGACCAAAATGTGTTGTTAAATGTGTTAATGGTAGGGTACAAACCAGAATTGGCATGAAGGAAGTAGTTTGGTAAGTGTTGAATATGTACTTGGTAAGTGATGAGAAGTGTGTAGTAGGGCAGTGTATGTTTTGGCTTAGAACCTTAAGTGTGTGACTCCAATTAGTATGAGACCAATTGGAGGTGAAACTAGGCACAAAATGTGCCAACTTTCATTGAGGAAGCTTACCAAAATTCAACCTAGAATGTAACTTGAAAAATGACAAAATCCGGATTAGTGACTTGAAAGCCTAAAAACTGACCATTTGGGCAGTAGATAGTTTTTTTACCATAACTTAATCAAAACAGGTCCAATTGACCTGAAATTTTTATCATTAATAGTTTAGACATAGATCTACTGTAACACCCTCCCGGTAACTACTCCGTACATCCTACTGTTCCGGTGACCGGTGTCGGTCCGGACAGCTAGAACGTCCGGAAAAATATTTAAATTAAAGTAAGGAACCATAAATAACTCAAATATTGATAAGAAAAATTTAGTAAAAATTTTAGAAATAAAATACAACAAAGCTAAATGAGCCGGTGCCCTAGCGATGGGTAACCCAGAGGGAAGTTGCGGTTCTCGCAACTAGGAGCCCTAGACCCGAGAGAAAATTCATAAAATAAATTTTGGGACTCCAGAGAAGGGTCATTGAGGTTCCTATGGCATTAGAATGCCAAGAAAATACCTAGAAAAAATTTTCAATCGGTACAGACAATTTTGACCCGTTAAGCCAAACGGAGGGCATTTTGGTCATTTCGCCTTCAGATGTGATTTTTGGCCGACTTGTCCAGTTAAGTAAATAATTATTATGACACAAAATATGAATTAATGTTGATGTAAAACTAATTTGAAGTTAGTAGAAAAGAAAAGAAAAGAAAAATCAATAAAAAAGCCAAATATGACATCATTAGGATGTCATTTAAAAACTTCCACCAATCAAAATTAAACAACCCTTTAAACTAACCAATAAAAGAGACAAACCAAGACAAAAGAATTAAAAATGCAGCTGCCTTCTTCTTCTCCAATTCCAGCCGAAACTTTGCTTGCCCTAAACCTCCATTAATCCTTCAACCAAAGCTCAAGTTCTCTCCTTATTTCACCATAAATTTTCCTACTCCATTCACTAAAACTTATCCCCACATCACAAGGTAACTCTAGGCAGCCACAAAGAGGAGGAATTCTAGAGTTTTCACAAGCTCAATAAGTTGAGCAAAGAGGTTAGTGCTATACTTCTACTCTCACTCATTTAATCTTTGTTAGAGCATCACTTTAAGTTAAGAAATTGTAAAAATTTGAAGTAAATTATATATGTTAGGATATCTTCAATTTTCGGCAGCCCTAAGAAAGGATGAGTTTGATTGTTTTAATGGACTTAGAGTGAACTAGAGCTTATGTTTAAAGTGTATACATATACACATACAAAGAATGAAAGAGTTAACTAAGGAAATTTGTGAAAACTCATATGGAACTAGGGTTTTGAGAAGTGAAAATTTGACTTGGCTTAGGAAATTGTTAGAGAACATTTTAATGGTCAATTAGTGACCATTTTAGGTAAGTAGATCACAATTTGGACTGAAATATAGCATGGCAAAGTGAATGTGTAGGCTGCCTCAGTACAGCAGCAGAGTGGCTGAGATTCCAGCCCACTTGGACAGCCATATCTTTGGCTGTGTAGGTCCAATTGGTGTTTGGCCAATTGGACATGAAACTAGGCTTATAATGGCACATTTTTGCTGAAGAAACCATGCCCAAAAGACCAAAGCAAGTGGACCAAAAGTTGGCCCCAATCCGGATACCCTGCAACAACACCTGCAGAAATGACCAAATGAACAGTAACTGTTCATTTGGCCATAATTCACTGTAGATTTGGTCAATAGACCTGAAATTTCTACAGCAACAAGTTAAGACATATAAAAACAACTTTCATGAAGAAACCTACCCCAAATTATGGCCAGAACCTATTCAAAAATGCAATCACAGTTACTGTTCATGGTATTGTAGATTTGGTAACTCTGCAGTTTTGGCAATCCGCCCAGCTGTGGTTTTTGGACCATATCTGGAGCTACAAAACTCCAAATGGAGTGATTCAAAAAAAGAAATTCAACTAGACAAAATAAGGAACAACTTTCATGTTTTCCATTTCTTCAAATTCCCACTGCAACAGTGCTTAATGGAACAGAAAACTTAAGCTTCAAAAACTGAAATTTTCTGCCCTCTTGGTTTTAAGTTAGAAATGGTAATGGTGACCAATTCTAACAAGTTTTAAATGTAAAATGTGGTATGTTGGGAGTGCCAAAACCAATGTACCTATTTTCTATCCAAAAGTCAACATTTTTGTTGACCAATGAGGTGAATAGTGACACCAAAACTTGAAATCCATAAAGTGAAGAATTTAAAAGTTTCAAATGCCCTAGTATACCTAACAAGATTGGTTTGGATAGTTTGGCATGCCGATAGGGTTCAGTTAGCAGTACTGCACATGGCAATATGCCATTCTGTGATTTTATGGCTTTTAGCCATTCTGACCTTGCATTGAGACTTGGCCTTGTGCCTGATATTACTTACAGCTTGTTAGTTGTTCTGCTGCACACCGGGAGATGCATATGTGACCGATGGTGTGACGACCCGAGGTACTTGATACCCAGTGCCAGCTTACCCGTTATCCAGTCCAGTCGTCTAGTATAGGTTACTTGGGGCAACCAAATGAATAAAAGTGGACAAAGTAAATGATATACAAATACTTAACAAATAAAACATATACATTCGTTACATATTTATTTCTTGCTATTTCTTTTATTTTATTATTGCACCACTAAGCATTATTGCTTAGCGCGTTGCTTTTGCCACGCGTAGGTTCTGGAGATACAGATCGTGAGCCCAGTAAACCGCAGACTGGGTGAGTCCATCCTGCAGTTCTGCTCAGTGTCCGTGTCACCTCGTCACCTACAGTGCATTGGTACGACACTAGGTATCATTTTGGCTTTTTGTAACAGATTTTTATTTCCTCATATATATTTGAACTTATGTAATGTATTTTTATGTTCATGTAAATAATGAAAGTTATGGTTATGAATGCAAAATTTTGAATATTTATTTATTGTTTGTATATGAGTATTATGAGAAATGGATGTTTGAGAAATGAAAAGGTTGTTGAGAACTGAAATTGAAATTTGTTGAGATTTTGATATTGAGACTTTGTTGATGAATTGATGTTGGGAATGATTGAATGTGAATATTGGAAGTGTTTTTCACAGGTTCCGAAGAACTGTTTTCTCCATTTTTAGCCGGTACTCTGCCGGATTTTCTTTAAAACTTTTGGAACCTCAAATAAATAATAATTTTGATAAATGGCTTAAATAAATTATATTTCATAAACTATATTCAAAATTATGACAAAAATTGATTAAGGAAAAATAGAGTGTGCCGATACACCATGTGGCATTGCTTACTCGGGTATACTGTACACGGGTAAGGGGTGTCACATTTAGTGGTATCAGAGCACGGTTTAGGCGTTTCTGGGCCTAGATTGAGTCCATACCATGCATTGCATTTGTAAGAGTCGAGGTGACACTAATGCAGATCTGTTTGTCTTTCTTATTTTGAATAGGATATGGACCCTACATCTCAAAGGGCAGTTGAGGAGGAAGTGGAGAGTCATGCTCCACCTGCAGCAGCTGAGACTGGGGGCATGGGAGAACCTGCTCGGCCAGCTCAAGCAGAGCCTGCTCAGCCTCCACAGGCCATGTTCCAGCAAATGGCTGATTTCTTTAGACAAATGGCCGGGGTAATGCCAGCACCACCACCAGCTCCACAGCAGAAATCACACCTGGAAAGGCTAAGAAAGTTTGGAGCAGTGGATTTCTTTGGCAAGAGAGAAGATGATTCTGTTGCAGCCGAGAACTGGTTGAACAGAACAAACAGGGTTTTAAAACAACTCCACTGCACCCCAGAGCAAAACTTGGAAGCTGCTGTATCTCTGCTGCAAGATGATGCATATGAATGGTGGGATACGGTGTCTAGTGAAGTGCAGCCAGAAGCTGTAACTTAGGACTTCTTTCTCTCCGAATTTAAGAAGAAATATGTGGGCACTGTATACCTAGAAGAGAGAAGAAGGAAGTTTATTAATCTGAGGCAGAGACAGTTGTCAGTGGCCGAGTATGAGAAGGAATTTGTCCGATTGAGCCGCGATGGAAGGGAGATAGTCCCTAATGAAGCTGAAAGATGTAAGAGATTTGAAGAGGGATTAAATGACAACATAAAGATCCAGCTCACTGCCTTGGGAATCACAGAATTTAGTAAGTTAGTGGAAGCTGCAATAAGGGTTGAAAAAGTGAGAATCAGTGAGCGGACTGGAAGGATAGACAGCAGAAGAGGGGCCCGGGTCAGTCTAGCTCATCTCCTGCACCTGGGAAGAAGTTCAGAGGTCCACCTGCACAGAGTTCAGGTCAACCACAAGGTCAGGGTCAGTCTCAGGGGCCCAGGCCACAGTTTATCCCTAGGAGAGGTCAGTCCACACCATCAGTGGGCAGCTCTCCAGGGATGGGGTTCAGGGGACTAGCCCCAGCATCTTCTGTATGTCCACACTGTCTAAAATGGCACAAGGGGGAATGTTGGAGAGTAACTGGTGCCTGCTTAAGGTGTGGGTCAATAGAGCATCAGTTGAAGAACTGTCCACGCAGAACTAATACAGCTGCTCCAACACAAACAAACAGACCTGCTCCTGCACCGCAAAGAGGTAGAAAATCTGGCAAATTTGATGCCGTGGGACCATCACAGAGGCCTGCATCGAGAGCGAGAGGGCTCGACAGCGACCACCACGCGGAGCTTATGCCCCGAGCTCGGGAGGAGCAAGATGCCGGGCGTCATCGAGTGCGTTCTCCCTCTACAATACACCTGTGCATGCATTGGTGGATCCAGGATCCACTCACTCATACATCTGCATCAACCTACCCGTAGAAAGGGGGATACTAGTAGGGGAGAGTGACTAAGACATTCTGGTCACTAATCCATTGGGCCACAGTGTAGTGGTGAACAAAGTATATAAGGGTTGCCCGTTAGGGATTCAGGGATATGAATTCTTGGCAGACATGATTAAGTTGCCCTTCCACGAATTTAACGTGATTTTGGGAATGGACTGGTTGTCACGTCATCAGGCAATAGTTGATTGTAAATTGAAGAGAATTTCTTTGAAAATTCCTGAGGGTAATGAGATCACTGTTGTGGGTGAAAGGACGGATTTCTTGTCCAATGTCATCTCAGCCACAGTTGCAAGAAGAATGATGAGAAAAGACTGTGAAGCCTACCTAGCACATGTGATGGATACTAGGCAGGCTAAGCCAAACCTGAGTGATATACCCACAGTGAAAGACTTCCCGGAGGTATTTTCCTGAAGAATTGCCTGGTTTGCCACCAGAAAGGGAAGTTGAATTTGCTATTGAGACACTGCCGGGTACAACACCCATTTCCATTGCTCCTTATAGGATGGCACCCACTGAATTGAGGGAGTTGAAAACTCAGTTGCAAGAGTTGCTTGATAAGGGGTTCATACACCCCAGTGTGTCACCATGGGGAGCTCCAGTGCTGTTTGTGAAAAAGAAGGATGGGACTTTGAGGCTTTGTATTGATTACCGGCAGTTGAATAAGGTGACTGTGAAGAACAAATATCTGTTGCCTAGAATTGATGATCTGTTTGATCAGTTGAAGGGAGCAGGAGTATTTTCTAAGATTGATCTCAGATCAGGGTATCATCAGTTGAGGGTGAAGGATATAGATGTGCCCAAGACTGCATTCAGGACCCGGTACGGGCATTATGAGTTTCTGGTGATGCCCTTTGGCCTAACAAATGCACCAGCGGCATTCATGGACCTTATGAACCGTATCTTCCATCCATACTTAGATCGGTTCGTGGTGGTCTTTATTGATGATATTCTGGTGTATTCCAAGACCAGGGAAGAACATGATGAGCATTTGAGGATTGTTCTGCAAACCCTGAGAGAAAAGAAGCTGTATGCTAAGTTGTCCAAGTGTGACTTTTGGTTGAATGAGATTGCATTCCTTGGACACATAGTGTCAGCTGATGGGATTAGAGTGGATCCCAAGAAAATAGAGGCAGTGATGGAATGGAAGCCTCCCAGGAATACAACTGAGGTCAGAAGCTTCTTGGGGCTAGCTGGGTATTACAGAAGATTTGTGAAGGGATTTTCTTTAATAGCTGCTCCAATGACCAAGTTGTTACACAAGAATGTCAGATTTGACTGGAATGACAAGTGTCAGACCAGTTTTGAGAAGTTGAAGGCTATGTTGACAGAGGCACCAGTGTTAACACAGCCAGTGTCAGGAAAGGACTTCGTGGTCTACAGTGATGCCTCTCATAATGGGTTAGGGTGTGTATTGATGCAAGAGGGGAAGGTGGTCGCCTATGCTTCCAGACAGCTAAGGCCACATGAACAAAATTACCCTACCCATGATCTAGAGCTTGCAGCAATTATCTTCGCACTGAAGATATGGAGGCATTACTTGTATGGTGAAAAGTGCTATATTTACACAGACCACAAAAGCCTGAAATATTTGCCAACCCAGAAGGAGTTCAACCTTAGACAGAGGCGATGGATTGAGTTCCTGAAGGACTATGATTGTGTAATTGACTACCATCCTGGGAAGGCAAATGTAGTTGCTGATGCTTTGAGCAGAAAGTCCATCACAGCTTTGAGATCATTGAATGCCCGTCTATCTTTGATTCGAGATGGAGCTATTTTGGCTGAGTTGCAAGTGAGGCCAAACCTGTTACAGCAGATTTTAGATGGGCAGAAGGTAGATGAGAAGCTAATGGCTATTATGAGCAAAATCTCAGAGGGAAAAGCAACTGATTATGAGGTGAAAGCAGATGGGTGTCTGTGTTACAAAGGAAGACTGTGTGTACCAAATGATGGGGAATTGAAGGCAAGTATTCTAAAAGAGGCACACACCAGTGTATATGCTATGCACCCAGGAAGTACAAAGATGTATCATGATCTGAAGCTTCAGTATTGGTGGCCTGGTCTGAAAAAGGACATAGCTGACTACATGACTAAATGCTTGACATGTCAGTAAGTCAAGGCAGAACATCAAGTTCCATCAGGGTTGCTGCAGCCTATACGCATACCTGAATGGAAATGGGATCGGGTCACCATGGAATTTGTAAGTGGTCTACCTCTCACCCAGAAGAAACATGATGCAGCATGGGTGATAGTTGATAGATTGACAAAGTCAGCACACTTTCTGCCAGTTAGGACTGACTACTCACTAGAGAAGTTAGCAGAATTGTATATCAGTGAGATAGTTAGACTGCATGGAATTCCACTTTCCATCATATCTGATCGAGACCCAAGGTTCGCATCGAGATTTTGGAAGAAGTTGCATGAGTCCTTGGGTACACAACTCCACTTCAGCACAGCTTTCCATCCTCAGACGGATGGGCAATCTGAAAGAGTAATCCAGGTAAACAATTGAAACCAATTAGATAAATACACATATTGAACTGAAATGATAATAATAACATGAAAAATATGTCAGGTCCTAGAGGATATGCTGAAGAGTTGTGTCATTGATTTTGAGGGAAGCTGGGATAGATACCTCCCACTGGCAGAATTTGCATACAACAATAGCTACCAAGCTAGCATCCAAATGGCCCCATATGAAGCACTGTATGGGAGAAAATGTAGAACTCCAGTGTGCTGGACTAAATTGGGCGAAGACAAACTAGTAGGGCCAGTCCTAGTGAAACAGACTGAGGAGAAGGTAAAACTAATCAAAGCCAATCTGAAGGTTGCCTCAGACAGACAGAAATCCTATGCCGACTTGAAGAGAAAAGAAATAGAATATGCAGTTGGCGACAAAGTGTTCCTCAAGGTGTCACCGTGGAAGAAGGTATTGAGGTTTGGAAGAAAAGGTAAGTTAAGCCCTAGGTTCATTGGCCCATATGAAGTCATTGAACGTGTGGGTCCAGTTGCCTATAGGCTAGCTTTACCACCAGAGCTGGACAAGATCCACAATGTGTTCCACGTATCTATGCTCAGAAGATACCGCTCAGATCCTTCACATGTCATCTCCAGGGAAGAAATTGAAATACAACCGGATTTGACATATGAAGAAGAACCTCTACGGATCCTAGCTCGGGAAGTAAAAGAATTGAGGAACAAGCAGATTCCACTGATGAAAGTGCTATGGAGGCACCACAACACCGAAGAGGCAACTTGGGAAAGTGAAGAGACGATGAGGCAACAATTCCCTCAACTGTTTGCATCAGGTAAATTTCGAGGACGAAATTTAAATTAGAGGGGAAGAGTTGTAATACCCTCCCGGTAACTACTCCGTACATCCTACTGTTCCGGTGACCGGTGTCGGTCTGGACAGCTAGAACGTCCGGAAAAATATTTAAATTAAAGTAAGGAACCATAAATAACTCAAATATTGATAAGAAAAATTTAGTAAAAATTTTAGAAATAAAATACAATCAAGTTAAATGAGCCGGTGCCCTAGCGATGGGTAACCCAGAGGGAAGTTGCGGTTCTCGCAACTAGGAGCCCTAGACCCGAGAGAAAATTCATAAAATAATTTTTGGGACTCCAGAGAAGGGTCATTGAGGTTCCTATGGCATTACAATGCCAAGAAAATACCTAGAAAAAATTTTCAATCGGTACAGATAATTTTGACCCATTAAGCCAAACGGAGGGCATTTTGGTCATTTCGCCTTCAGAGGTGATTTTTGGCCGACTTGTCCAATTAAGTAAATAATTATTATGACACAAAATATGAATTAATGTTGATGAAAAATTAATTTGAAGTTAGTAGAAAAGAAAAGAAAAGAAAAATCAATAAAAAAGCCAAATATGACATCATTAGGATGTCATTTAAAAACTTCCACCAATCAAAATTAAACAACCCTTTAAACTAACCAATAAAAGAGACAAACCAAGACAAAAGAATTAAAAATGCAGCTGCCTTCTTCTTCTCCAATTCCAGCCGAAACTTTGCTTGCCCTAAACCTCCATTAATCCTTCAACCAAAGCTCAAGTTCTCTCCTTATTTCACCATAAATTTTCCTACTCCAATCACTAAAACTTATCCCCACATCACAAGGTAACTCTAGGCAGCCACAAAGAGGAGGAATTCTAGAGTTTTCACAAGCTCAATAAGTTGAGCAAAGAGGTTAGTGCTATACTTCTACTCTCACTCATTTAATCTTTGTTAGAGCATCACTTTAAGTTAAGAAATTGTAAAAATTTGAAGTAAATTATATATGTTAGGGTATCTTCAATTTTCGGCAGCCCTAAGAAAGGATGAGTTTGATTGTTTTAAAGGACTTAGAGTGAACTAGAGCCTATGTTTAAAGTGTATACATATACACATACAAAGAATAAAAGAGTTAACTAAGGAAATTTGTGAAAACTCATATGGAACTAGGGTTTTGAGAAGTGAAAATTTGACTTGGCTTAGGAAATTATTAGAGAACATTTTAATGGTCAATTAGTGACCATTTTAGGTAAGTAGATCACAATTTGGACTGAAATATAGCATGGCAAAGTGAATGTGTAGACTGCCTAAGGACAGCAGCAGAGTGGCTGAGATTCCAGCCCACTTGGACAGCCATATCTTTGGCTGTGTAGGTCCAATTGGTGTTTGGCCAATTGGACATGAAACTAGGCTTATAATGGCATATTTTTGCTGAAGAAACCATGCCCAAAAGACCAAAGCAAGTGGACCAAAAGTTGGCCCCAATCCGGATACCCTGCAACAGCACCTGCAGAAATGACCAAATGAACAGTAACTGTTCATTTAGCCATAATTCACTGTAGATTTGGTCAATTGACCTGAAATTTTTACAGCAACAAGTTAAGACATAGAAAAACAACTTTAATGAAGAAACCGACCCCAAATTATGGCCAGAACCTATTCAAAAATGCAATCACAGTTACTGTTCATGGTACTGTAGATTTGGTAACTCTGCAGTTTTGGCAATCCGGCCAGCTGTGGTTTTTGGACCATATCTGGAGCTAAAAAACTCCAAATGGAGTGATTAAAAAAATAAATTCAACTAGATAAAATAAGGAACAACTTTCATGATTTCCATTTCTTCAAATTCCCACTGCAACAGTGCTTAATGGAACAATAAACTTAGGCTTCAAAAACTGAAATTTTCTGCCCTCTTGGTTTTAAGTTAGAAATGGTAATGGTAACCAATTCTAACAAGTTTTAAATGTAAAATGTGGTATGTTGGGAGTGCCAAAACCAATGTACCTATTTTCTATCCAAAAGTCAACATTTTTGTTGACCAATGAGGTGAATAGTGACACCAAAACTTGAAATCCATAAAGTGAAGAATTTAAAAGTTTCAAATACCCTAGTATACCTAACAAGATTGGTTTGGATAGTTTGGCATGCCAATAGGGTTCAGTTAGCAGTACTGCACATGGCAATATGCCATTCTGTGATTTTATGGCTTTTAGCCATTCTGACCTTGCATTGAGACTTGGCCTTGTGCCTGATATTACTTACAGCTTGTTAGCTGTTCTGTTGCACACCGGGAGATGCATATGTGACCGATGGTGTGACGGCCCGAGGTACTTGATACCCAGTGCCAGCTTACCCGTTATCCAGTCCAGTCGTCTAGTGTAGGTTACTTGGGGCAACCAAATGAATAAAAGTGGACAAAGTAAATGATATACAAATACTTAACAAATAAAACATATACATTCATTACATATTTATTTCTTGCTATTTCTTTTATTTTATTATTGCACCACTAAGCATTATTGCTTAGCGTGTTGCTTTTGCCACGCGTAGGTTCTGGAGATACAGATCATGAGCCCAGTAGACCGCAGACTGGGTGAGTCCATCCTGCAGTTCTGCTCAGTGTCCGTGTCACCTCGTCACCTACAGTGCATTGGTAGGACACTAGGTGTCATTTTGGCATTTTTTAACAGATTTTTATTTCCTCATATGTATTTGAACTTATGTAATGTATTTTGATGTTCATGTAAATAATGAAAGTTAGGGTTATGAATGCAAAATTTTGAATATTTATTTATTGTTTGTATATGAGTATTATGAGAAATGGATGTTTGAGAAATGAAATGGTTGTTGAGAACTGAAATTGAAATTTGTTGAGATTTTGATATTGAGACTTTGTTGATGAATTGAAGTTGGGAATGATTGAATGTGAATATTGGAAGTGTTTTTCACAGGTTCCGAAGAACTGTTTTATCCATTTTTAGCCGGTACTCTGCCGGATTTTCTTTAAAACTTTCGGAACCTCAAATAAATAATAATTTTGATAAATGGCTTAAATAAATTATATTTCATAAACTATATTCAAAATTATGACAAAAATTGATTAAGGAAAAATAGAGTGTGCCGATACACCGTGTGGCATTGCTTACTCGGGTATACTGTACACGGGTAAGGGGTGTCACATCTACAATTCTTATGAAGACACCAAAGCCCAGAAATGGCCAGAAGCAAGCCAAATAGCTTGCACAAGTTCAGGTACCAAAACTGGCCGAACCAAAAGTGACCTAAAAATGACCTAAAGTTACCATTTTGATGCATTCTGTCTAGCATTGGTAAATTGACCATATCATGGTCTACACAACTTAGAATGACCTAAAATTTTGCTCCGCGTGCAATAAGACATAAACCTACAAGTTTGTAGTTTGGACCAAAACCCGAAAACCAAGGAAACTAGGTCGTCCGGCTAGGTCAAAATAGTACACCAAAATCCGATAAACTGCAATAAAATGCAATACACTTGAAAATGAAATTGGTAACATATACCAATACTAAAGGGCTCTAAAATGTGACAGATTGGTAACATTGGAATTGACTCACTTAGAGTGCATCAAGGGTCAACATTATAAGTTGACTAATGAAATAAATTAAAGGGAATAGTACCAAGAAAATTTAGATATTGGATTTTATGGTTGGAAACAAATTCATTGAGTACTGAAACACTTTAAATTGTGTGTTTCAGTTGATAAGGATATTGTCAAAGCCTAGGAGCGACTCAAATCAAGTTTGTGCACAATTAGTTTTTAACTGATTTTGTTTTGAATATTTCATATGATTAAATAACATATTTTTCTTATGTATTATGTTTAACAAGCATTGTATTTAATTCAATAATTATTGAAATTGTTATAGTATGTATTAATTTAGCTTTGTGAAATGGTATTTCCACAAGTATTAAGCATTGTTGTGAATTGAATAAATTATGTTTTGAAAAATTGTGATAGAACATGTTTTGAATTGGGATGGGCAATTTGCATGGAAAAATGCAAATTTATGATTTGAATTGTGATGAGCATAAAAAAATTATTGGATATTGGAATTGACTTTGAATTGAATTGTATTGTGATTTATGATCACTAAAAGGATTGTGATATTGTTTTATATCTCACTATAGATGCTTGACTAGGTTATTACCCGTCTCTCTCATTTGTTGAGAAGACAATGGAGTTAGTTGTGTTTTGATTACCATGGTACGTGCACAGGCTTAGATTCTCCTCTTATTAGAGGTTAGATCTAAGTTTTTTATGTTATGGCCCTTTCAAAAGATTCATTATTGTGATGTGTACTGTGCACGATGATTCGACCTCCCCGACCATAGGGAGTTAGAATCTGATTCAACCTCCCCGACCATAGCGAGTTAGAATCACTTTGAAGATGGCCCTTTTGAATTAGTCTTGCATAGTTAGTGAGATAAAGAATGATTTTTGAGATAAAGAATGGCTTTTGAGATAAAGAATGGCTTTTGAGATAAAGAATGGATTTTGAGATAAAGAATGGTTTTGAATTGTAAAGAATTGCGATTTCAATTATGATTTATGTATAATTGATTGTGTTGGAATTACCTTAAATGTTTGGTTGTGATTTGATAAATTGAATTTCGTGATCAAAGTCATTTCATACAAATGATTTATGTTATTGGCAATGAATAATTTGATTTTTGGAATTTGATGAGTATCCAGATTTCCAAATTATTTGCTGTAATTTTTGTTAAGGTATATTGTACTATGTTTTAAATTATAGTTATGCACCACTGAGTTCACCACTCAGCGATAGCTTTATTTGCTGTCACAGGTAAAAAGAGCAAAGAGCAATTGAGTAAGCTTCTTTGAAGACACATTCAGATCAGCTCCAGGTTTACCATTGTACACAGGTTTTGATGTATGCATGTAATAATATGTATGTAAATTATTTGAGCAGTTGTATAAAAACTCTTGTAAAATATTTTGGCATGTAATTAAATGTAAATTATTGTGATATAAATGTTGAGTCTTGTAATCAATGAAATGTTCTTTATGATGAGATTGGTTTGAAAATAAATTGATTTGATTATTGAGATTTGAATTGTGAGTTGAAATGAAGTTATTGGAGTTGTATTTGAGAAAACATATTAGGAGTGTTTTCCTTTTCAGGTTTGAAGAACTGTTTTCTCAAAACACAGCCAGTACTTTGCCGAAATTTTGAAAAAATTTTATAACACTAAATTTTAATCGATGATTTAAATTTCATGAAAATTATTTTAAAATCCCTTGTAGTATATCTAATGGGTTATTGGTAGGCGAAGTACAGTAATTCATTAGGTGTACTATGGGATCATGTTAGATCTTACGGGGGAGTAGGGTGTGACATTCAGAGCATGGTTTCTATGCAAAAATTGTGGCATTTTGTGTCTACTTTCATCTCCAATTGACCTCACACCAATTGGAGTGGTAAAATTATAGTTTTAGTCCTTAAAATGGACCTAGGTCAAACAGTCCAGAAATGAACCCTCACTAATCCGAATTGCCTTTCAATTCTCACCATTCTAACATACTCCAATTGGTCTCAATTGACCATTTTGAGTCTCCATTAGGTCCTATTACATCAATTTCCAATTTTCTCCAAAATTTCCCCCTAAATTTATTGGCTCAAGAACCCTAATTTTGCAACTTATTCAATTAGCGCAATTAAACTACATAATCATCTTCTACACACTTAACTCCACTTAATTACACTTTTAAAACCATCAAAATCATGCAAACCCTAATCCTTCTAGTGTTGGCTGAAAATTTCTCCAAGTCCCTTTGTCACAAGGTGTTTTGCGGTCGCCTGAACGAACCCTCACCGAAGTGGAAAAGAATGAGGAGTCGCCACTTTAGTTTTGAGGGAAACTAAAGAAAACCATTTGTGAAGATAAATTGAAATAAAACCACTTCAAAACAGAGATTCTAAGTTCGGGATCCGTAAACGGGTGGGGAAGGTGTTAGGCACCCCACCTCGTCCCTTAATTAGGGTAAGTAGATTTAACTTCGCACTCTTTATAAATTAGTTAGGAGGACTTGAATGGAAATGTTAATCCTTTTGACAAAAGGAATATTTGATTTTTCACTAATTCGGATTACCCAGATACATAAGTAAATGAGACAACCTTAGTGAGTTACTGTTGTATGTTAGTTTTATTTGAAGGGCTATTTTATTAGAATCCAATTTTTGAAATTGGATGAGAACTCTCCTCCGATCTCTTTTAAATATTTATTTAAATTTTAGATTGAGAATCGGATAAGAACTCTCCTCCGATCTCTTTTAATATTTATTAAAATTTTTGGATGGAGAATCGGATAAGAACTCTCCTCCGATCTCTTTTAATATTTATTAAAATTTTTAAGCTTGAGAACCGGATAAGAACCCTCCTCCGATCTCCTTTAATATTTATTAAAATTTTTAAGCTTGAGAACCGGATAAGAACCCTCCTCCGATCTCTTTTAATATTTATTAAAATTTTTGGATAGAGAATCGGATAAGAACTCTCCTCCGATCTCTTTTAATATTTATTTGTTAAAATTTTAGATTGAGAATCGGATAAGAACTCTCCTCCGACCTCTTTTAATTAAATGGTAGTCGGATAAGGATTTTTCGATCTCTCTAAATTTTACCTATCGAGAGGGCCTAAGGCTAAGGGTTCTGACGTTCAAAGGTGTCAGGGGTCTGCGCAAGACTTCTTTAACTTATTGGTACCTTAGGACTGGGCAGGGGATTCCAAATCGAATCCTCCGACCTTCCTATATGGTCGCCTCACCGGCATTTTTGGTAGCCGATCTATTCCATTTAGTTATCCAGGGTTTGGTTTTACTCTGTCTTATGACGTCTTGCCCTATGACCTACTGAGTCATTCTAGTAACTCAGCTTTACCATTTTCCAGGCTTATTATTCAGACCTTTCATTATTTCAAAAGGACTCTTAAGTTGCCATTACCCACATCTCATCCAACCACTTATGTATCGCTTGGAACTAGATGACTTACGCTCAGAAATAATAAAGATTAACAAAGGTATCGACACGGAAATAAACTAGAGCACAACCTTTCTCTATATCTTTCTAGCGTGATATGAACTTAAAGAAAATAACATACGTAAAGAAAGAAAAATGGAAATGCGTAAAACAAGAACTAAACTTAATAAAATGGCAACATGAATACTGACCTGTAAGGAGTCGATTCTAGTGAACTAACCGAGAATCACAAAATGTAATAAGATTGCAAGTTGATAGCCGGGAGACTAAGGTTCGCCTTTGAACAAAGAGTGCTTCACTAAATGCAATCGAGTCAGAATTATACCCGAGTTTAAATGAGATTGAGCATGGGCGATGGAAGTGAAAATAAAGATAACAAGGAATCAAAAATGTGAACGCTACGGGATAATGAACGAAATGAAAATGGAGAGTTTCATGTTCAAAATATTTTAAGAAAACACTTGTAAAAACTGGTTCCAAAAGTTCTTCTTATGAAAGCAGAGTAACGACCGAATTAAATTTGAGTTCTTCCACTATAGTAACTTCCTCCTTTTTGTCCGTCCCCGAATGCTTTTTCATGCAGTATTTATAGGGACCGGGTGTTCCCCTTGAAGGGTCAGGATCTATCTTGAGGGAGATGGAGGGTCAAGATTTCAAAGGACATAATCCTAAGCTCAAGAATTAAAGAGAATCAGAATAGACGGCCGAGATCCACTTCAGAATATTTGTCTTCTTCCTCCTCTAATCTGACGGTTCCAAATTCTCTTGTCCGGGGCGATCCAAGGGCTAGGAGTGAAAGGCGCTGGTTTTGTCGTCTTCTTCTTTGATCCAAGGGCCCTGGGCTCGTCCTTAAAAGTTGGATCAACAGTGGAGATTGGAAGGTACAGTGCTGTCATGATATATTCTGGCATCTGTCAGTAATGCGGGCGATTCTGGGGCGTGCGGTTGAGATTTTACTTGCAAAGCTTTAACTACCTCGGCTCTGATTATGGTGACGGCGGTAGGCGCCTTATTCTTTTTGTTTTCTGCTCTCTCTTCCTTTCCGATCTTCTTAACATGAACCTACTCCGATCTTTCATACCGGTCTCCCCTCTTCCGATCTCTATTATTCAAATATTTCCCTTAATCAGGCCCGGTCCGGTCAAAGCATTAATTTCCCTCGATTCCCGAAGCGTCCGCTTCATTTTCTTCTTAGCAATAAATGCTGCATTTTCCCCTATATATACCCCTGACAGAAGAGACTTTCCTCATTCGATTTTCCTCTCTTCATTCTTACTTCCCAGTTTTAGCTGCTCCGGCAGAAGTTTTGGCCATGATTGTGGCTGTTGATCCCTTTTCGATGGACCTCTTTATTTTCGGACTGAAAATTTACGACCCTGGTGATCGAATAATCATGATAACCTTATCTGATGATGGTGAGAGAACTGGACCAATTAACCGATCTGGATCGCGGACCTCGATCGTGCCGATCTCGAGTCGTTCAACCTGTATAATCGGTGAACCGATTTTGGCCGAGAAGACTGCTAATGTTTCGTCGACCCTTGGCGGTTGCTCTTCTAAGTTTATTCGGCTTCTCACCACATTGGGTGTTCCGACAGCGGCTTTCCTCCACATTGGGTGTTCCGACAGCGGCCCGGTTTCGGTCGATGACATCCTTTGGATCAGTCACAATGTGGGCTTTGACATAGGCCCTTTAGATGAGATGTTCCACCGGTCTCTGAGATTGCCCAAATGATATATTTTATTTTCAATGTAATCCGATCTCTAGAGATCACCGAAATGATGTAATCCAATTTTAGTGTAATCCGATCCCTAGAGATCGCCCAAATGATGTAATCCGATCTTTTGGAAATAAAGATTTTATCTTATTATTATTGCATTAATTATTTTTCGATCTTTTATGTGATTATCTGATCTGATTCTTCATTTGAAAGACACTTATCCGATCCGTAATTCAAAACACCTTGATCTGCCGCTCTATAATTAACCGATCTCTTCATGGAATCTTGGGAATATTCGTGAGAAGTGTCAGAACAGCTGGCGAGTTTCGCTATCCGATGCACCACCTGGAACATCGTGAGCATTAAATGCTCGGACGAGTATAAATAGGGGTGGGGGTTAGCCATTTGCTCTCTTGTGTCATTTTCAGTTTCTCGCGAACAACTTCAAAATTCTCTCATTTTCTCAAGCTCTTTCGACTCTGATCAAGCTCCGGTAAGGGTTTTGATCCTTCTTTTAGTTTAAATTCTTTATTTCCTTTGAAAATGAGCGGCGTCGAGGGTCAGAGAGCGGCGAGCCCTCCTTCCATCCAGTTCTCGTGGTCATCTGATGAAGCAGAGGTGGTCGGGCCAAGCGCACGACCTGAACCTTCTATAGTCTCCGTTCCAGCTCGGGAATAAGTGACATCATTAAGGCATGCGCCTTCTTCAGGGAGAGAGAATCTTCCCATGGACGAGCTGCCATCGGTCCTTCAAGAAACTGATCTGCAGTCATTCAGCCAGGAGTACAACATTGAGCCCGATTCATATGAACTTATCCGGTGTCACGGCGATCTCTGGGCCGATCATTTCTTCGAAGAGAACGACATGATTATGGTATACGAAGAACAATTGAAAGCCGGGCTGCGGTTACCTCTTGACAACTTCTTTAAGGAAGTCTTAAAATTTTTCCAAGTGTGCATAGCTCAAGTTCACCCAAACTCATGGCGGATCTTAGTAGCCTTCCGAGGCCTCTGCCGAGCTAAGGGATTCCATCCTACGCCTAAAGTATTCACCGAATTGCATAAGTTAACTCATCGAAAGGACGACGAGTACTGGTTTTTCCAGGCGAAGCCACATTGCGGGCTCTTCATCGATCTACCCTCCTCCCTGAAAAACTGGAAGAACCGCTTCTTCATTCTAAGGAGCAAAATTCCAAACGGCTTTGAGGGTTTCCCTTGTAGCTGGCTACACCAAGGCCCCTTAATTCTGAAGCGTCTCGTGTTGAATAGGGAAGAGGGCGCAATGGTGATGGAGTTGAAGGAGCAGGCGTCCAGAGAGAAGTTCTCTTGCTTGGATGTAGTGACCGCCGAGCTGCACCATTGGACTATGGAATTGATCACGGGCAAAGATCGCGGGCTTCAGCTTTCTGACCTCGGCATCGGTATTTTCTACATCTCAGATCTCAGGACTTTAGCGATCTCACTGACCACTTCTTTGTGCAGGTATGGCAAGCGGCAAAGCCTCCAAGGAGAGCCGGAAGCGAAAGAGGGAGATCTCCTAGAAGGTACGGGAGATGAAGCGGGCCGAGGAGATGCAGACACCTCGTCATGAGCCCGGGGAAATACGAGAAGGCTCGTCTCAACCTTCAGGACTGCCGATCATAAAAATGGTCCGATCTCCCCCTTGCTAGGAGGAGCCGCCTCCTCCAGTTACTTCAGGCACGAAAGGGGTCCTTCCCAACAACAGGTGAGGCCCCTTTCCCGTGGCGCTCAAGTTCTGATCCACTCGCTGGAGAAGAATCGGACTGTTCGGGAGAACCCAGGTTTTGCTAAGGTATTGGGGTCCTCCATCTGCCTTTGGGAGGATCGGGACAGGCTGTCTCCGGATAGCCTTGATGATATCTTGACCAGATCTATGAGCCTGAACGTTGAGTGTCTGGTGAACCAGCACATGGTCCGGGAGAAGGCGCATCGCCTGGGTAAAGAGGTCGAGAGGATAGGGCATGAAGCAGCTTCCCTCCGATCCCAACTATCATCCGCTCGGGACTACATATCTCAACTTGAGGGGTGATCAAAGTATTATGAGGACAAGCTGGCCGAGCAAGCTCATGTTCTGGCTGAGCGGGATCATGCTCTTGAAGAAGTGCAAGCGCTCCGGGCCGATGAAGCTGCTCAACTTGCTCACCCTGCTGAGGAGCTCAAGGCGAAAGAGGAAGAGATGGTGACTGGAGTGGCCGGCGCTTATGTAAATGCTCACAGAGATCTCCTGGCTGAGCTCAAGAAGCGTTACCCTGAGGAGGACTTCTCCTGGATGGCCAACCTGGCTCCCGAGGATGAAGGCGAGGAGAGTGAGGAGGCTGAGGGTGAGGGGGGAGATGGACAAAATGTAGATCAGGCTGGGGGTGATCCTCCAGCTGAATAACTTGTACAAATTTTTGAAATGAAATGAAATGGATTACCTCTTTTGTTCAATGAATGGTTGTGATCGGAAAATTTCTAAATTATTTAAACACTTGATTGTCTGAGTATGTTGAAATAACTGAAAGTGATTATTAACCTAAGTGTGAGAGATCGGAAAACACAATGAGCATGAGATCGGTGGGGAACCAACGCTAAACAGGACTTGATTAAAATTAGAAATTTGGCTTGAACATTTAAGATCGGGATCATCATTAAACCGGAACGGAAATTTTGATTATTCTTAAACTTTTGAAAGGGAGATCGGCAACAAAAATGGTAACAAAGATCTAGTGTCAGTTCAATTTCGTTTGTCAATAGAGATCAGGAATATACTTGACTGGTCAGGAGATTCGACAATGGGTTTGAGAGATCGGTGAGTGATTTAATAGACCGGTAAGGCTTTGACTGATGTGAGGACTTAGCATTGATTCAATTCCTTGTGAGGAGAGATCGAAAATGTGGTTATCTAGCAAAGAGAGATCGAAAATGTGGTTAGCTGTCAAAGGGAGACTTAGTACTGGAGATCGGTTTCAAAGTTTATTAATTCTGGGGATTGGCCAAAATATGGTGTCGACAACTGCCCCTCTTTACATAATTTCTATTAAAGGGAAAAATTTTTCCGTGTAGGAATTATGTAAAGATTCAGACCCATATTTTGGACGATTAGGTGTTCGAAGTAAGGGAACTAAAGCATACCTAAGTTAGTGACCTAGAGATCGGCAACAGAAGTTAAAATACTAGAAAATTAAAATCAACTTGGATCAAGGAACCAGAGGTTGATAATAGAAAATTTAAATGCATGAAATTAAAATCAACTTAGATCAAGGAACCAGAGGTTGATAACAGGAAATTTAAATGCAGGAAATTAAAATCAACTTAGATCAAGGAACCAGAGGTTGATAACAGGAAATGTAAATTGCAGGAAATTAAAATCAACTTAGATCCAGGAACCAGAGGTTGATAACAGGAAATGTAAATTGTAGGAAATTAAAATCAACTTAGATCAAGGAACCAGAGGTTGATAACAGGAAATGTAAATTGCAGGAAATTAAAATCAACTTAGATCAAGGAACCAGAGGTTGATAATAAGAAATGTAAATTGCATGAAATTAAAATCAACTTAGATCAAGGAATCAGAGGTTGATAACAGGAAATGTAAATTGCAGGAAATTAAAATCAACTTAGATCAAGGAACCAGAGGTTGATAACAGGAAATTTAAATTGCACTTACAAAGCAAGCCTAATCCGGACACAAAAAGTTCTTCCCCAATGAAGTGTACTTAACATAATCCCGAAGGCCAATGATGAATGGAGGACGAGTTGCAAGACTTGACCTATGGCCTCATTTCTTCAAATGCCCCATTTCTGTTTTTTGACTTTCTCCTGAAAAGCGCCCTTGCGGGTTTTCACTTCCCCTTCGTCTATATGACTAGAAGCGCCCTTCCGGGTTTTCACCTCTAGTTTTCTCCTTTTTTTTTTTTTTTTTTTTTTTTGCTCGCTCTTTTCAGGACGCCCTTCCGGGTTTTCATCCTTCACTCATTTTACAGAAAGCGCCCCTTTGGGGTTTTCGCCTTCTTTCACACATTTTACTAGGAGCGCCCTTTCGGGTTTTCACTCCTACCCCCCTTTTCTTCCAGGTCATTTCCTGCAAATCTCATAGTAAAGTACGTGAGGTTATCAATTGTCAAATCTTAATCTTATGGCAAAAAAATTTTTAACAGATTAATAGCGCATTAAATAACGAGATTGTAGAAAGATAATGTTAAGGAGTGAGTATATAGAGAAGATAAAAGCATAGGGAACGAAGTTTGACTTTATTATAGCTTTAATAAAAACAAAGATAGAGTTTCAAAGGAAAAGGGTACAAAGATAGATCTCACATATTCCTTGTGGCTGGCTTTGAAATCCCTTAATTGCCATTATTTCAAGTTCTCTGAAGCCTCATGTCGTGACGGTTTCTTCTCCATCCTCGGTTTCATGCCCCATTCCTTATTTCTCCATTTTGGTTCTTGGGACTCCCTTTCGGGTTTTCACCCCTAGCCCCCCCCCCCCCTTTTTTTTTTTTTTTTTTTAGGCTCGCTCTTTCAGGATGCCCTTTCGGATTTTCATCCTTCACTCATTTTACAGAAAGCGCCCCTTCGGGGTTTTCGCCTTCTTTCACACATTTTGCTGGGAGAGCCCTTTCGGGTTTTCACTCCTACCCCTTTTTTTTTTTTTTAGGCATAGTATCTCTTGATGGTGTCAGCATTCACAGGTCTTGGCAATTCTTCACCATCCATGTGGGTCAAGATCAAGGCTCCTCCAGAAAATGCCTTTTTAACCACATAGGGTCCCTCGTAGGTTGGTGACCATTTGCCCCGGGATCATTTTGATTCGACAGCACTTTCTTCAGAATCAGGTCCCCGGGTTGGAATTCGCGTGGGCGAACGCTTTTGTCAAATGCCCTAGCCATTCTCCTCTGGTATAATTGCCCATGACATGCTGCTGTTAACCTTTTCTCATCCAGCAAGTTTAACTGATCCAACCTTGACTGGATCCATTCTGACTCATCAATCCCTGATTCCTTCAGAATCCTTAGGGAATGAATTTCAACTTCAATAGGTAATACTGCTTCCATCTCGTAAACCAGTGAGTATGGAGTTGCCCTGGTTGAGGTTCTTATAGAAGTCCGGTATGCGTGAAGAGCGTAGGGAAGCATATCATGCCAATCCCTATATGTGACCGTCATTTTCCGGATTATCCTCTTGAGATTTTTGTTTGCGGCTTCCACCGCTCCATTCATCTAGGGACGGTATGGGGAGGAATTGAGATGTCAGATTTTGTATTGATCACACAATCTCTGAATCTTTGGACCATTGAGATTCTTGGTGTTGTCAGTGACGATTTCATTGGGGAGACCATGCCGGCAGATGATATTGTTTCTAAGGAATTTGAGAAACGTGTTCTGTGTAATATGGGCGTATGACGTGGCTTCGACCCATTTAGAAAAATAGTCGATTGCTACCAGGATAAACCTGTGCCCATTGGATGCCTTAGGGTTGATGGGACCAATCACATCGATGCCCCACATTGCGAAGGGCCATGGTGAGACAAGGTTGAACAACTTGTGAGGTGGCACATTTATCGAATCTGCATAAATCTGACACTTATGGCACTTTCAGAAATACTCGATGCAATCCTTTTCCATTGTAGTCCAAAAATTCCCACGTCGCATGATTTGCTTAGCCATCATGTGCCCATTGGCATGGG
Organism: Hevea brasiliensis; assembly: GCF_030052815.1. NCBI lineage: Eukaryota > Viridiplantae > Streptophyta > Magnoliopsida > Malpighiales > Euphorbiaceae > Hevea > Hevea brasiliensis. Next base: position 54,128,574 of record NC_079500.1, on the reverse strand, counting down.
TGGCACAAATTCCCTCATGAGTCTCAAAAAGGATTCTCTTCGCCTCTTTTGCATCCACACATCTCAACAATTCGCCGTTGGAGCTCCTCTTGTATAGGGTCTCTCCACTGGGGAAGTATCCCAATGCTAATCTCCGAATCATCCTCTTTTCGTTTTTGCTTACCTCCGAAGGGAATTCTCTGGTTTTACAGTAGACCAGGATGTCATGATACCAAGGTTTACCATCAGGTTCTTCTTCAATCATGAAGCAATAAGCTGGCTCATTCCTTGTCTTAATCTTTAATATCTGAGTCATCTGCCCTTCTTCGATTTGAGCCATAACAGCTAGAGTAGCTAAAGCATCAGCAAATTGATTCTTGTCTCTGATAAGATGAGTGAAAGAGATTTCTTCGAATTTCTTAATCAGCTCCAGTAAGTACTTCTGATACGGGATTAGCTTAGGATCCTTAGTTTGCCATTCTCCCTTGACTTGATAAATGATCAGGGCTGAGTCTCCATATACCTTCAACTTCCTGATTTTCATTTCGATGGCAGCCTGTAGACCCATCACACAAGCTTCGTATTCCGCGACGTTGTTGGTGCAGTCAAATCTCAACTTGATAGCTATCGGAAAGTGTTTTCCATCCGGGGATATCAACACAGCTCCAATTCCATTACCGGACAAATTGACAGCTCCGTCAAAATACATTTCCCATACATCGGCTGGCCCTTCTTCTTCACAGTCTACTTCATTAATATGCTCATTAGGGAACTCAAAATCCAGGGCTTCATAATCCTGGATAGGATTTTCTGCTAGGAGGTCAGTGATCACGCTACCTTCACCACCTTCCGGGTCATATAGACTATGTCATATTGGGAGAGTATGACCTGCCACTTGGCTATCCTGCCTGGCACGAATGGGCTTTCGAATACATATTTGATAGGATCCATCCTGGAGATGAGCCATGTCTTGTGATTCAACATGTAGTGCTTGAGGCGGTTTGCCGTCCAGGCTAACGCGCAGCAAGTTTTCTCTAGGAAAGAGTACCTCGACTCGCAATCATTGAACTTTTTGCTCAGATAATAAATAGCCCTCTCTTTTCGGCCAGTATCATCATGTTGTCCCAAAACACATCCCATCGAGTTCTGTTGGACTGCCATATACAGGATCAGAGGCCTCCCCGCCACGGGTGGAACCAATACTGGTGGGCTTGACAGATACTGCTTGATTGTCTCGAAAGCCTCTTGACAAACTGAATCCCATTGAGTGGTGTTGTTCTTTCGGAGCAGTCTAAAAATAGGCTCGGCCTTAGCGGTGAGATTGGAAATAAACCTTGATATGTAGTTCAATTTTCCCAGGAAACTGCGCACCTCCCTTTCTGTTCTTGGGGATGGCATCTCTTGAATAGCTCGAACTTTATCGGGATCTACCTGTATTCCTTTCTCGCTCACTATGAATCCCAACAATTTCCCTGACCTAGCTCCGAATATGCATTTGGCGGGATTCAGTTTCAACTGATATTTCCTGAGTCTCTCAAATGCTTTCCTCATCACCTGCACGTGGCTCTCTTCTCCCCTAGATTTGATGATCATATCATCCACGCACACCTCTACTTCTTTATGCATCATATCGTGGAATAATGTGACCATAGCGCGTTGATAGGTAGCACCGGCATTCTTCAACCCGAAAGGCATGACCCGATAGCAAAATACTCCCCATTGAGTGATAAAAGCAGTTTTCTCTTTGTCTTCCTCATCCATTGGGATTTGATTGTACCCAGATGCCCATCAATGCATGAACACCTGCCCAATCCCGCAGCATTGTCTACTAACACATCAATGTGGGGGAGAGGGAAATCATCCTTCAAGCTTGCTCTATTAAGATCCCTGTAATCAATGCACACCCTAACTCTCCCGTCCTTCTTCATTACTGGGACAACGTTAGCTATCCATTGGGGATATTTGACTACTTCCAGAAACCCAGCATCATACTGTTTCTTGACTTCATCCCGAACTTTGAGCAGTGTGTCAGGATTCATTCTTCTTCGTTTCTGCTTCACAGGGATTGTCCCCGGAATAAGGGGAATTTTGTGCGTCACTATCTGGGGTTCTAAACCAACCATATCATCATAGCTCCAGGAAAATACGTCCAGGAATTCTCTAAGCAAACTGATCATGTCTCCCGATTCTTCACTCTCCACTATCTTAAGCTCCCTTTTTACTTCTTTAGTACCTAAGTTTATGGTGCGTGTTTTGTCTCCACAAGGAACTAGGGAAGGTTCATCCTTTTCACCTCTTTCTTCTGTAAGATCTTCCTCAGATTCACTTGAAGTAATGGCAGTCATGGGGATTTCAAAATTAACCAGAGGAATTTCTGAGTCTATTGAATTATTAGGTGTTAATTGATGAATGGTCCTGAATGAATGAAAATAGAACATATTATAAGGATGGAATTCAAAAGGAAAGAAAGAGAGAATTGGATTTAAAATGTGCTATTAATTCATTAATATTTATGCCATAAGAAAAAGGTCCATTTACAGAGTTACACTTGCCACCATGGACAAAATGATCAAGTGTAGATAACCAAAGGTACTTTACTCGAGATTGAGTACAGGGATGTCCTCTGTTGTCCAGTTGTCTAGCTCTTGCCCCTCAGCTATTGGCAAGACCAGAGCCTCATACAAGGAATCCAGGTGGATGACATCAATGGATGGTTCATCAGGTGATTCTTCCACATCTGTCGGATTTTCAATGACCGGTTTAGTGAAGATCTCTGCGATTCTCGGGACTACCTTCCTTTTTCCCATTTTCTGGTCAAATCTTTGATCCCGAAGCATTTTCCTCATCCAGAATCGCCCATCCATAAGGGCATCTTCCTCATATCCCAAACCACAATGGCCTACCTTCTGGATAGCTGGTATGGGTTCCACGATTCCCTGTAATGTGGCGCCTAGGCCTTTGCCTTCTTCGTACCCACTCCTCGACATTATCTTGGCTACCATAGCCATAGCCCCTTCATTTTTGGTTTCTTGTAACTCAAGGGCCTGGAAGGAGCTTTCCAACGACTCCTCAGCCGCTTCCACATAAGGGAGTGATTGTGGCTTGGTGACCAAAATGGCTTCTTCTCCTCTTACAGTGATGATTTTGCTGTCCATAATGTATTTTATCTTCTGGTGCAGAGTTGAGGGAACGGCGTTCGCAGAATGGATCCACGGTCTCCCCAGCAACATAGTGTAGGCCGGTTCAATATTCATCACCTGGAATGTGACGTTGAAGGTACATGCGCCAATTTGGAGTGGTAAATCAATATCTCCCAACACTTCTCTTCTGGTACCGTCAAAGGCTCTTACCACCATAGCACTTTGACGTATATCTGATTGGTCAACTGGCAATCTAGCCAAGGTGGCACTGGGCAGTACATTGAGAGCTGATCCATTATCAATAAGTACCTTGGCTACTATACAACCCTTACATTTCACTGTTACATGCAGAGCTTTAGTGTGCCTTAAACCCGCTGGGTCTATCTCGTCTTCCGAGAAAGTAACAAAACTGGATGCCTGGATTTGTCCCACTATCTTCTCAAACTGCCTCGGAGTGATATCGGGGTTTACAAAGGCCTGATCCAGGATTCTCTGCAAGGCTTGTCGGTGCACTTCTGAGCTCAGGATCAGCGATAACAGTGAAATTCGGGTAGGTGTCTTTCTCAACTGCTCCACCACATCGTATTCACTCTGTTTCATTATTTGGAGCAGTAGTTCTTCCTCTTCTTTATGTCTGGAAGGTTCTACTTCCTCCGTTTTCTCAACCTCCTCTTCTGTATTCTTCAGTGATTCTCCCATTTTTACTTTCCCTTTTCTCTTTTTTTCTCTTCGTTTCCATAACACCTCCCACTTCGAGTTATGAACTCGACCTCTTTCTCAAGTGAAGAGGATTTTGTGGCAGCGATGGGCTGAAGATTAACCTGGGGAGTAGTACTGGTGGTAGGTCCGGTATAAGTCATTTTAAAATGCTCATGAGGAGTAAAACATGGTTTTGGTGGTGCCGGAGGCAAGGCAAGATTAGGAGGTGATGTACTACTTGACGCTCCTTGAGTGAAAACTTGGAAATTATAGTTCCAAGGCACAGCGTGAGTATTGGTGACAGGGAGCTGAGGCGGAGTTCGGATAACCGTTACTGGCGGTGAGGCTACTGGGGGTGAGAAGGTAATTCTGGGTTTAGAGGTAGAAGCATTCCGGCTGTATCTAGTTGTGTTCACTCCCCCTTCCGTCTTCGACCTTATCTGGCATCTCAGAACTTTGAGGGATAGCAGGTTCTGAACCTCTTACTTGAATCCCTCACAGCCCCGCAGCTCATGATCAGCTGCCCTTCCATGGTAAGGACATCCCGTATCCTTTACTGACCCTGATACCCTAGGGCAAAGGTAGCCTTCCTTCATTGCTACAGTAAAAATGTCCTCAAAGTGAGGAATCAGCTCGTCTACCTCCGGTGTCGACCTTTCTCCGTCAGGCTCTATCATATTTACACCATTGCCCGCATTATCGTTGGGCAATGGGTTTGAGGTAACATTGGGGAGGGAACCATTTCCCTCAATTTTCAGCCACCCGTTCCGTATTAGAGCGTGTATTCTCCCCCTGAGTGCTCCGCAGTTGTCAGTTGAATGCCCTTGTGCCCCTCCATGATACTCACAACGGGCAGTGGCATCATACCACCTGGGATATGGAGGCTGAATTGGGTCTAGGGGAACTGGTACAATCTGGTTTATACCGAAAAGGTATCGGTATATTTCACTGAGTGGGAGGGGAAGAGGTGGATCAGGGTTTCTTGGGGGTCTTGGGTTATTTTGTGGTGGTCTCGGTTGAGCAGGAGGAGGAGGTGGTCTAGGTTGGTAATTTGTAGGTGGGGAATATTGTGGGCGCGGGTGTGGATAATTCGGGAAAGGAGGTGGAATGTTTGCGATGGTTTGGCCATGAGGGGAAGGATATGGCCGGTAGTTATTTTGGGGAATTGGGGAGTAATTATTCTGCCGGGAGATGGAATGCACATCACCCTCCTTTTTCTTGCCAAAATTGGCAGTCTTCTTTGCAGGGTTCTTAGCCAACTCCTGCAATCGTCCCATTCTTAAGTTGGCCTCTATTCTTTCACCGGCCTGGATGATGTCGGAGAAGCTGTTGGAAGTGTTTCCAATCATCAAGTTGAAGTAAGGAGCTTTCAAAGTCTCGATGAACAGAGAGCATAGCTCATTGTCGGTCACCGGGGGGTGTACTTTTGCCGCCTTTTCTCTCCATCTCTGGGCATACTCCTTGAAGCTTTCTGCCTTTTCTCGCACTGTGTTCGGAGGTCCTCCTTGTAGGGGCCACATCGCAATTAAATTTGTACTGCCTTAAGAAGGCATCGGCTAAATCCTTCCAGAGCGCAGCTTGCTCTCGCCCAATCAATGCACCACCTCGTGGCCGCCTGAGAGGCTCTCATGAAAGAAGTGGACTAGCAGTCTGTCATTATCTGTCAGAGCGGATATCTTGGCGATATAGGTGGCCAAGTGAATGCGAGGGTCTGAATTCCCAGTGTACTTATCGAAATCAGGGACTTTGAACTTGGGCGGCACTACCACATCAGGAACCAATCTAAGCGATGCCACATCGACTGAACCATACATATTCAGTCCTCCGATTGCTCTCAATCTCTCTTCTAGAGCAAATAGTTTCTCATTTTCTCTCGTCTTATTTTCTCCTCCCACTGCATGAAATGCTCCCCCCAGTTGGGAGATGAGGGGTGGAGTGAACTGGAGGGATTAGAATTAAAGGGTATGGGTCGGTGTTTGAAACGGTTGGGTAATGAGAGTAAGGTAGGTCATTATTCATGGTAGTCGGATTGATAGTGATTGTCGGGTCCGGAATAGGTGACTGAAAGGTAAAAGAAGTTGAAGCTTGGTGAGGATCCATTGTTGTAGGAGGTGGAGGAGGTAGTGGTAAGTTAGGTTCTTAAGCAGGTTTATTCTGGGACATTTCCCTCATTAGTCTCATAAGTTCTGAGACCTGATCCTTCAATTCGGAAACCTGCCCTTGTAGGTTCTGTACTTGTTCCTGATCTTCCATTATCTTCTTTGTTCGAGATCTTGTTAAGTACACTCGCTTGGGTTGAACTGTGTGCTTGGTCAGACTTGCCTTGTTTGAAGCAATGTTGATTTTCTGTAAGGAGTCAAAAAGGTTTTAACAAATTTAGAATTTCATAAAAAAAAAAGCTAAAAGTCCTGGTCCGGACGAAAGATACAGTGGCATTTGGGAGCCAGAATGAAATCTGCGAAAGGATGATTGCATCAACTTTATCATGGCATCGTTCGATAGTCTGACTGTGAATGACTGGATTGAATGCGCATTTATGATACCCGGCCCATATAGCGCATTCAATTTTTCACATAACCCTAGCGAGGGAGTTCCTACGGGAGTCATATTATTCATTCACAAATTTGCTAAACAATGGTCCAAAAATCATTTCATTAACTGAATAATTTGTACATCGTATTCTTTACATCGGCCTAGGCTCTGGGAGGTTCTTTATAATGAGATGACATTTTCTGAAATACTCATACAACCTTTCTTCTTGTTTGGCAGGGTCGAATGCTTTCAGAGCATACTCGGATTCAGGTAATAGTTCTTGTTTTCCCTGTGCTATCGTTCTCTCCAGCTGGTCAACATTCTCTTTCAGCTCTTGATAAAGAGCAGCTTGTCTTTCTTTCTCCTTCCTTTCCTTAGCACATTCTTTCAAGATATCGTTGATGAGTAGTGCCTATTCTTTCAATTTGAGCTTCTTCTTTTTGTTTTCTTGTTTATACTCCTCAACGAGTATTTCTTGGTATTTCATTTTTTCCTGAAGCTTACTATTTTGTATTTCTACTGCTTTTACCACAGCTTGGAGAGAGTCTTTTTCCTTTTCCCATCGTTCCTCTTGCTCTTCGAACCCTATCTTTTCAGCCCTTGCCTCTTCCCTGAGTCTTCTCACCTTTCTTTTAAGGTTCTGCTGTTGGTCCTCCAACTGTTTTATTTGTTCTTGCAATTGTGAGTTCTCGGTATTTGCCTTTTGTAGTGAGTCAGCCAGACGATTATCAGCTTCTCCTAATAGGACGTTTCGGCGAGGGTCGCTGTCTTCGAATTCTGCAGTTGAGTGTTCTCGGTCCCTGTCAGCCCTCCATTTAAGATAATCGTGTGTGGCACTTGGACCTTCAGGCGACCTTTCCATCAGAGAGATGTTTTCCCAAGATCTGCGAGCCATTTTCAACCCTTCCTCTTCTTTGAGCTCATGGTAGAAATGACCTTGGTGGTGTTTTCCAATGTTAATTCTGGACTGTGTTGAGCCAAACTGCCTCATTACCAATGCCGAAGTGTAACTTGTGTATCCGGTCACTCTGATTAGGGATACCGACTGACACTCCCGCGGCCGATCAAAATGGATTGGCTCGACGCCTACGCTTCTCCAACAAGAATCATGGCTATTGAAACTCAAAATCCGCTCCCGCCATCGCTGCTCATTCTTCTGACCGATTACCAATCGGTCATCTTCTCGATGGGAGGCTAGTCAAGGTACCAAGTCAATCCTTTTGTCTCCACAGACACATGTGACCGATAATCCGAGGTACAACAATTGAGAACAACACTTAATGGACCCTTTGCCCCGTTGTTCATGAGGTAAGGGTTAATAAGGTCTCCGCAAGAATTACCGCAGATCGGATTGACCTCCGCTTGCATCGCCTGCAATACTTCCACCGTGCTGCAGGTTATGATTCCCGATTGTCCCGGGAACAAAATCAGGCCATAGATTCCCAAGGCGAGTGTCACTGAAGCTCGATCCCATTGTTTCTCTTGGATGTATTGATCTAACCACTTCTTGAGATGTGTCCAATACCAACCATGCGTATTTCCTTTGACAGTTTCTTTTGACTTTACTTCTTCTGGGGAAGTACCCATCATATGTGCCAATCGTTTCCAAGCCTGCCTATGCTCGAGATGAAGGTAGATTCGATTTTGCGTCAGGTAAGGAATCTCTAGTAATATCTGATATTCTTCCATAGTGGGAACTGTATCAATATCATTAAAAGAGAATACTCCGTACTTAGGACTCCAAACCGACAGCATGGCCTTTAATGCCGGGATTTGGACCTTGACTCGCATTAGGGTTGCAATCCTCCCGTACTTCTTCTCAAATCGTGCCTTGACCTGATCGGGAAGCGACCTCCAACCATTAGACAGACCCTCGAGGCTATTCATTCTGACTTTAATTTTATTCAGATCCAATGAAGGTAGCAAGCTAGCATGTGCCTTGGAAACATCATTTTGCGGGGGTACTGGAGTATGAGCTGATTTGGACCAAAGTTTAGCATTCTGAACTTCTTCTGCCGACTGACTCGAGGATGCCATGATAAAAATGATGCCTATCCTTTTTACAGACTTTTGGTTTGGTGATGCTCATGAAAACTCGTTAGCAGGATAAATTCAGGTAATCTTGTATTATATTGTTGGCAGATTGGTACTTACACATTTATCAAAGTAGGAAAATGTGTAGGTTTTCTTAACAATATGATTCAAGATTACCCTTAAAAATAAGAACAAAATAAAATAAACAGAATAGGGTAAGAGTAAGTATGCCCCTTTTGTCCTAGGATAGGGAGACTCCTGATACCGGATGAGTGCTACCTAATTGGATAGTTCTATCTTATAAGGTAGCTTACTACGGCTTTCAGCTATCGTGATAGTTTAGCTCAGGATCTAGTTTTCTAAGAGCCACAGGTTCCCAAATTGCCCCTACTGTAAACAGTAGAGCCTCATTCTACCCCCATGATATTGTCGGGAAAATTCCACGGATATCACAGTGAATAGAACGAGTTTCAATTTGAGCAGAAGCCTTCATGGATACTAACGGGGTAGAACCCACGGGTACCGCTACATGACCCCCTCCTACTTTCCTACAAGGGTAAGAAAGCCCGGGTATAGGGCTGAAGTGTGAGGACATCGTGTGAGTGTTCAGTGTGTGAAGGGACATCTTTACCTCTTCCCAATTCAGGGGGATTTTATTTTTCCCAATTTTCTTTTTTTTCTCTTTTTTTTTCAAACGAAGAGCACTGTAAGGAGTAAAACAAGCAAAACAAGCGGAACAGTTAGTAGGAATAAGCAAAAATTAACACATAAAATATTACCGGGTGAGCCCACCTAACTATAATTTGATTGAAAAATTAAATCTACTTTTGGACCTCTAGACCGGGGTTGAGTTAAAACAATGTCCCCAGTGGAGTCGCCAAGCTGTCGCAAGGTGTTTTATGTCTTCGAACGTAACCTCACCGAAGTGGAAAAGAATGAGGAGTCGCCACTTTAGTTTTGAGGGAAACTAAAGAAAACCATTTGTGAAGATAAATTGAAATAAAACCACTTCAAAAAAGAGATTCTAAGTTCGGGATCCGTAAACGGGTGGGGAAGGTGTTAGGCACCCCACCTCGTCTCTTAATTAGGGTAAGTAGATTTAACTTCGCACTCTTTATAAATTAGTTAGGAGGACTTGAATGGAAATGTTAATCCTTTTGACAAAAGGAATATTTGATTTTTCACTAATTCGGATTACCCAGATACATAAGTAAATGAGACAACCTTAGTGAGTTACTGTTGTATGTTAGTTTTGCTTGAAGGGCTATTTTATTAGAATCCAATTTTTGAAATTGGATGAGAACTCTCCTCCGATCTTTTTTAAATATTTATTTAAATTTTAGATTGAGAACCGGATAAGAACTCTCCTTCGATCTCTTTTAATATTTATTAAAATTTTTGGATGGAGAATCGGATAAGAACTCTCTTCCGATCTCTTTTAATATTTATTAAAATTTTTAAGCTTGAGAACCGGATAAGAACCCTCCTCCGATCTCTTTTAATATTTATTAAAATTTTTAAGCTTGAGAACCGGATAAGAACCCTCCTCCGATCTCTTTTAATATTTATTAAAATTTTTGGATAGAGAATCGGATAAGAACTCTCCTCCGATCTCTTTTAATATTTATTTGTTAAAATTTTAGATTGAGAATCGGATAAGAACTCTCCTCCGACCTCTTTTAATTAAATGGTAGTCGGATAAGGATTTTTCGATCTCTCTAAATTTTACCTATCGAGAGGGCCTAAGGCTAAGGGTTCTGACGTTCAAAGGTGTCAGGGGGTCTGCGCAAGACTTCTTTAACTTATTGGTAACTTAGGACTGGGCAGGGGATTCCAAACCGAATCCTCCGACCTTCCTATATGGTCGCCTCACCAGCATTTTTTGTAGCCGATCTATTGCATTTAGTTATCCAGGGTTTGGTTTTACTCTGTCTTATGACGTCTTACCCTATGACCTACTGAGTAAATCTAGTGACTCAGCTTTACCATTTTCCAGGCTTATTATTCAGACCTTTCATTATTTCAAAAGGACTCTTAAGTTGCCGTTACCCACATCTCATCCAACCACTCATGTATCGCTTGGAACTAGATGACAGAAATAATAAAGATTAACAAAGGTATTGACACGGAAATAAACTAGAGCATAACCTTTCTCTGTATCCTTCTAGCGTGATATGAACTTAAAGAAAATAACATACGTAAAGAAAGAAAAATGGAAATGCGTAAAACAAGAACTAAACTTAATAAAATGGCAACATGAATACTGACCTGTAAGGAGTCGATTCTAGTGAACTAACCGAGAATCACAAAACGCAATAAGATTGCAAGTTGATAGTCGGGAGACTAAGGTTCGCCTTTGAAAAAAGAGTGCTTCACTAAATGCAATCAAGTCAGAATTATACCCGAGTTTAAATGAGATTGAGCATGGGCGATGGAAGTGAAAATAAAGATAACAAGGAACTGAAAAATGTGAACGCTACGGGATAATGAACGAGCTGAAAATGGAGAGTTTCAGTGTTCAAAATCTTTTAAGAAAACACTTCAGAAACTGGTTCCAAAAGTTCTTCTTATGAAAGTAGAGTAACGATCTGAATTAAATTTCAGAGTTCTTCCGCTATAGTAACTTCCTCCTTTTTTGTCCGTCCCCTAAATAGTTTTTCATGCAGGTATTTATAAGGACCGGGTGTTCCCCTTGAAGGGTCAGGATCTATCTTGAGGGAGATGGAGGGTTAAGATTTCAAAGGACATAATCCTAAGCTCAAGAATTAAAGAGAATCAGAATAGACGGCCGAGATCCACTTCAGAATATTTGTCTTCTTCCTCCTCTAATCTGACGGTTCCAAATTCTCTTGTCTGGGGTGATCCAAGGGCTAGGAGTGAAAGGCGCTGGTTTCGTCGTCTTCTTCTTTGATCCAAGGGCCCTGGGCTCGTCCTTAAAAGTTGGATCAACAGTGGAGATTGGAAGGTACAGCGCTGTCATGATATATTCTGGCACCTGTCAGTAATGCGGGCGATTCTGGAGTGTGCGGTTGAGATTTTACTTGCAATGCTTTAACTACCTCGGCTCTGATTATGGTGACGACGGTAGGTGCCTTATTCTTTTTGTTTTCTACTCTCTCTTCCTTTCCGATCTTCTTAACATGAACCTTCTCCGATCTTTCATACCGGTCTCCCCTCTTCCGATCTCTATTATTCCAATATTTCTCTTAATCAGGCCCGGTCTGGTCAAAGCATTAATTCCCCTCGATTCCCGAAGCGTCCGCTTCGTTTTCTGCTTAGCAATAAATGCCCGATTTTCCCCTATATATACCCCTGACAGAAGAGACTTTCCTCATTCGATTTTCCTCTCTTCCTTCTTACTTCCCAGTTTTAGCTGCTCCGGCAGAAGTTTCGGCCATGATTGTGGCTGTTGATCCCTTTCCGATGGACCTCTTTATTTCCCGACTGAAAATTTATGACCCCGGTGATCAAATAATCGTGATAACCTTATCTGATGATGGTGAGAGAACTGGACCAATTAACCGATCTGGATCGCTGACCTCGATCGTGCCGATCTCGAGTCGTTCGACCGATATAATCGGCGAACCAATTTTCGGCCGAGAAGACTGCTAATGTTCCACCGACCCTTGGCGGTTGCTCTTCCAAGTTTATTCGGCTTCTCACCACATTGGGTGTTCCGACAGCGGCTTTCCTCCACATTGGGTGTTCCGATAGTGGCCCGGTTCCGGTCGATGACATCCTTTGGATCAGTCACAATGTGGGCTTTGACATTGGCCCTTTAGATGAGATGTTCCACCGGTCTCTGAGATCGCCCAAATGATATATTTTATTTTCAATGTAATCCAATCTCTAGAGATCACCGAAATGATGTAATCCAATTTTAGTGTAATCCGATCCCTAGAGATCGCCCAAATGATGTAATCCGATCTTTTGGAAATAAAGATTTTATCTTATTATTATTGCATTAATTATTTTCCGATCTTTTATGTGATTATCCGAACTGATTCTTAATTTGAAAGACACTTGTCCGATCCGTAATTCAAAACACCTTGATCTGCCGCTCTATAATTAACCGATTTCTTCATGGAATCTTGGGAATATTCGTGAGACGTGTCAGAACAGCTGGCGAGTCCCGCTATCCGATGCACCACCTGGAACATCGTGAGCATTAAATGCTCGGACGAGTATAAATAGGGGTGCGGGTTAGCCATTTGCTCTCTTGTGTCATTTTCAGTTTCTCGCGAACAACTTCAAAATTCTCTCGTTTTCTCAAGCTCTTCCGACTCCGATCAAGCTCCGGTAAGGGTTTTGATCCTTCTTTTAGTTTAAATTCTTTATTTCCTTTGAAAATGAGCAGCGCCGAGGGTCAGAGAGCGGCGTGCCCTCCTTCCATCCAGTTCTCGTGGTCATCTGATGAAGCAGAGGTGGTCGGGCCAAGCGAGCGACCTGAACCTCCTAGAGTCTCCGTTCCAGCTCGGGAACAAGTGACATCATTAAGGCATGCACCTTCTTCAGGGAGAGAGAATCTTCCCATGGACGAGCTGCCATCGGTCCTTCAAGAAATCGATCTGCAGTCATTCAGCCAGGAGTACAACATTGAGCCCGATTCATATGAACTTATCCGGTGTCACGGCGATCTCCGGGCCGATCATTTCTTCGAAGAGAACGACATGATTATGGTATACGAAGAACAGTTGAAAGCCGGGCTGCGGTTCCCTCTTGATGACTTCTTTTAGGAAGTCTTAAAATTTTTCCAAGTGTGCATAGCTCAAGTTCACCCGAACTCGTGGCGGATCTTAGTAGCCTTCCGAGGCCTCTGCCGAGCTAAGGGATTCCGTCCTACGCCTAAAGTATTCGTCGAATTGCATAGGTTAACTCGTCGAAAGGACGACGAGTACTGGTTTTTCCAGGCGAAGCCACATTGCGGGCTCTTCATCAATCTGCCCTCCTCCCTGAAAAACTGGAAGAACCGCTTCTTCATTCTAAGGAGCAAAATTCCGAACGGCTTTGAGGGTTTCCCTCGTAGCTGGCTACACCAAGGCCCCTTAATTTCGAAGCGTCTCGTGTTGAATAGGGAAGAGAGTGCAATGGTGATGGAGTTAAAGGAGCAGGCGTCCAGAGAGAAGTTCTCTTGCTTGGATGCAGTGACCGCCGAGCTGCACCATTGGACTATGGAATTGATCACCGGCAAAGATCGCGTGCTTCAGCTTTCTGACCTCGGCATCGGTATTTTCTACATCTCAGATCTCATGACCTTAGCAATCTCACTGACCTCTTCTTTGTGCAGGTATGGCAAGCAGTAAAGCCTCCAAGGAGAGCCGGAAGCGAAAGAGAGAGATCTCCCGGAAGGTACGGGAGATGAAGCAGGCCGAGGAGATTCAGACACCTCGTCATGAGCCCGGGGAAATACGAGAAGGCTCGTCTCAACCTTCTGGACCGCCGATCATAGAAATGGTCCGATCTCCCCCTTGCCAGGAGGAGCCGCCTCCTCCAGTTACTTCGGGCGCGGAAGGGGGTCCTTCCCAACAACAGGTGAGGCCCCTTTCCCGCGGCGCTCAAGTTCTGATCCACTCGCTGGAGAAGAACCGGACTGTTCGGGAGAACCCAGGTTTTGCTAAGGTATTGGGGTCCTCCATCTGCCTTGATGAGGATCGGGACAGGCTGTCTCTGGATAGCCTTGATGATATCTTGACCAGATCTATGAGCCTGAACGTTGAGTGTCTAGTGAACCACCACATGGTCCGGGAGAAGGTGCATCGCCTGGGTAAAGAGGTTGAGAGCATAGGGCATGAAGCAGCTTCCCTCCGATCCCAACTATCATCCGCTCGGGACTACATATCTCAACTTAAGGGGCGATCGAAGTATTATGAGGACAAGCTGGCCGAGCAAGCTCATGTTCTGGCTGAGCGGGATCATGCTCTTGAAGAAGTGCAAGCGCTCCGGACCGATGAAGCTGCTCAACTTGCTCACCTTGCTGAGGAGCTCAAGGCGAAAGAGGAAGAGATGGAGACTGGAGTGGCCGACGCTTATGTAAATGCTTATAGAGATCTCCTGGCTGAGCTCAAGAAGCGTTACCCTGAGGAGGACTTCTCCTGGATGGCCAACCTGGCTCCCGAGGATGAAGGCGAGGAGAGTGAGGAGGCTGAGGGTGAGGGGGGAGACGGACAAAATGTAGATCAGGCTAGGGGTGATCCTCCAGTTGAATAACTTGTACAAATTTTTGAAATGAAATGAAATGGATTACCTCTTTTGTTCGATGAATGGTTGTGATCGGAAAATTTCTAAATTATTTAAACACTTGATTGTCTGAGTATGTTGAAATAACTTAAAGTGATTATTAACCTAAGTGTGAGAGATCGGAAAACACAATGAGCATGAGATCGGTAGGGAACCAACGCTAAACGGGACTTGATTAAAATTAGAAATTTGGCTTGAACATTTAACATCGGGATCATCATTAAACCGGAACGGAACCTTTAATTATTCTTAAACTTTTGAAAGGGAGATCGGCAACAAAAATGGTAACAAAGATCTAGTGTCAGTTCAATTTCGTTTGTCAACAGAGATCAGGAATATACTTGACTGGTCAGGAGATTCGACAATGGGTTTGAGAGATCGGTGAGTGATTTAATAGACCGGTAAGGCTTTGACTTATGTGAGGACTTAGCATTGATTCAATTCCTTGTGAGGAGAGATCGGAAATGTGGTTATCTAGCAAAAAGAGATCAGAAATGTGGTTAGCTGTCAAAGGGAGACTTAGTACTGGGGATCGGTTTCAAAGTTTATTAATTCTGGGGATCGGCCAAAATATGGTGTCGACACCCTTATGTATGATTTTGTTTAAGTTTTACACAATTTCTAGTTTAACTCATGAACATGAGCTTAAATCTAAAGAGAGATTTAAGAGAATAATCACTAACCTCTTGGTAGCTTTTCCCTCTTCCCAAATTCCACTTCTTTCCTCTTCTTTTTATTGTTAATAGATGAATCAAGGTTCAAGGATAAGATTTACTTAAGAAATCTATAATTTTTATGGCCAATTTTAGGGTTCACAAAAACTTGGAAATGAGTTTCAATGGAGGTTAGTGAGAGAAATGATAGAAAAGAGAGAGAGGCGATAGGTTGGCCAAATGAAGAAGAAGGGAAGAAATTTTATTTCTTTTTCTCTAATTGGTCCTTTTATGTAATATTATCTCAAATTTTCCAATTTTAAAAATTAGAATTTATTATGTCATGCCTGATGTCATGAGAATGATATCATTAATCCTTATTTTCTTTTCTTTTCTTTTTCCTTTCTTCTTCAATTTAATTATATATTTCACAATTTTAGTTTCTTACATTTTATTGGATAGTTAGGCCATGAGTCACCTCTAAGGGTGAATTGACCAATTTGCCTCTCGCTAGTCTAGCCTGGTTTGCTAATAATTCAGTGTTTCTTCCAGAACCTTGACCTAATTATTTGATCTGGTTCTGCACCTTTTTCTATGATTTTTACATTTCCCCTAGCTTCGCAATTTTTCTTAGGCTCATGTGTCACAATACGCTGCATTTAAATTAGGTTTTGATCGATTCGCAGTTGACTTCCCTGCAAATACCCATCTTGTGACCCCCGGCTCATTTAACTTTTTATGCTTTATTTTTTTATTTATACTTGACCTTCTGGTAATCACTATTTATTTTCATTCAGGGCTTTTCTCAATGACTTAAATATGATTCTAATCCTCTTAATTGTCTGGACCGACACCGGTCACCTGAACAGTGATTTACACAAAACTATGTATGTAGGGGTGTTACATACTACGGGATCATGTCATGCCTTATGGAGGGGTAAGGTGTGACACGGTATGATTCACAGACCGATCTCTGATAAGGGGACCGTTAATTTCAATCTTGATATTGATGACCGCCTCTTGAAGTTCATTTAGCTCCTAACCATATCAGGGGTCCTGATCGTAGATTGATTCTGGTCGATGACATTGACGAAGACACCGAGCTTCCTGTAGTCTTTGCCATAGTTGACGAGAGCTACCCTCTCGATCTCCATGTTTCTCTTGAACAGCATCTTGGAATCAGGAGTGGTTCGAACCGTAGGAGCAAGATAGGTACAATGTAGTGAAGGGAAATTTGTAATTGTTGATCTTGAGAGATCGCCTAAATGATGTAATCTGACCTTTTGGAAATGAAATGAAGTTTTATTTATTCAAAATTGATTGTTTATTTTGTTTTATTATTGCATTGTTTTTCTGATTTCTTTTAACTATGTTCGATCTGATCTCACAACTCACACTTATCAAACGATCTCTCATGATCGACCTTTAAATATCTGATCCCCCTGCCATATTTCTAGAATTCACTTTTGATGAGTCATCGAAATGGTCCAATTCCACTTACCGATGTGTCTCTTAGGGCTTCGTGAGCATTTAATGCGCGGGCAGGTATAAATAGGGAGGAGTATTGGCCATTTGCCTACTTATGCCATTTTCAGATTCCCTGAGCAACGATGACGTTCTCTCTCATTTTCTAAAGTTTTCCGACACCAATTTACACTCCGGTAAGAGCTTTAATCTTTTTTCGATCAATTTTATCTTTATCTTTGAAAATGAGCGGTACCGACGGTCAGAGAACTGCAAGCCTTCCTTCTGTTCACATTTCGTGGACATTGGATGAAGGTGATCTGCTCAGACCAAGTGTGCGACCTGAACCTTCTACAGCTATTATCCCGGTCCATGGTCAAGCAACTAGGTCAAAATAGGCATCGACCTCAAGGAAAGAGAACTTACCCATGGACGAGTTACCATCGGTCCTTAGGGAGGCCGATCTCCAGTCTATTAGCCAAGAGTACAATCTTCCGATTTACTCTTTTGAACTTATCAGATGCCATGGCGATCTTCGGGCTGATTATTTCTTTGAAGAAACTGACCTGATCATGGTGTATGAAGAGCAATTAAAAGCTGGGCTTTGATTTCCCCTAGACGAATTCTATAAAGCCATTCTGAAGTTCCAACATGTCTGTGTAGCCAAGGTGCATCTGAACTCCTAGCAGACCCTGGTGGCCTTCAGAGGTTTATGCCGAGCTAAAAAGCTTGAGCCCACGATGAAGGTTTTTGTTGAATTGCATAGGCTCACTTAGCAAAAAGATGATGAATATTGGTTTTTCCAAGCCAAGCCGAACTGCGGGCTCTTCACCGATCTCCCTTCTTCATTGAAGAACTGGAAAGATTAGTTTTTCATACTGAGGAGCAAGGATCTAAATGGCTTTGAGGGCATTCTACGTAGCTGGCAGTATTTAGTTCCTAAAGTACCAAAGAAGATCGCCCTAAATAAAGACAAGAATGCCGTGGTGAAGGAGTTGATGGTTCAGGCGATTGCTCATAAATATTCATGTTTGGATGTGGTTATGGCTGAACTGAAATGGTGGATGATGCAAGTGATCACCCGTGAGGACTATGAGCTGCAACTCTCTGACCTCGGCCCCGGGATCAGTATAATCTAGACCCTTAGTCTCTTAACCTTGGTGATCTCACTAACTTGTTCTTTGTGCAGGTATGGCGAGAGGTCAGACTGCAAAGGAAAGCCACAAGCAAAAGAGGGAGCTCACCCAGAAAGTACGAGAGATGAAAGTTATTGCTGCTACTACTGTTGCTGCCCAAACGCCGAGGCAGGACTTGGTAGAAGTACCGAGCTCTCCGTTCTGACCTCCAGAGCAACCAACCTCGTAGGTAGCGGTCATTCCTTCTCCACCTCGACAGGTCGAACCTCCACCTTTGCCAATTTCTTCAAGTACAGAAGGGGGGCCTTTCGAACCAGCAGTTAGGACGCTCTCCCGAGATGTTCAGGTCCTTCTTCATTCTCTGGAAAGGAATTGCTCAGTTCGGGGCAATCCTAATCTGGCTAAGGTCTTGGGTGTTACCATCTATTTTCAAGAAGATTAGAATAAGATTGCCCAGGATAGCATTAACGATCTCCTGACTTAGACAATGAGCTTGGGTTTGGAGACTATTTTGAATCAGCATATGATCAGAGAAAAGGCTTATCTCTTAAGACGGGAGATTATGAAAGCGGTTCAGGACGCAGCCACAGCCACCGCCAAAGCCCAACTCTCAATTGCTAATGATCACATCGCCAAGATAAAAGATCGGGCAAAGTCTTATGAAGAAAGGATAGCTGAACTGGAGCAGGAACTTGAAGATGCTTGAGCCTACCGATCTATCGATCTCGCTCGATTAACTGAAGAGATCAAGGAGAAAGAAGAAGAGGCCCTAGCGAGAGAGGCCGGTGCCTATGTGAATGTTTATGGTGATCTTCTGGCCTAGCTCGTGAAGCGCTATCCTGAAGAAGACTTCTCCTAGATGGAGGAGCTTATCTCGAGAGCTGAAGATGAGAGTGAGGAAGAGCCTGAGAGGGAGGGGAGAGAGAATGTTGAGATCGAAAATGTAACTGAAAAGCAGGTTAGGGAAGACCCTCCTGCCAAATAACTTTTGTATAATTTTCTTTGTAATGAATTTTAATTTCTTCAATGATTGGTTCCTGATGAGATCGGAAAAATACCAAACTAAGAGCGAATGAGTGTTAACTCAATTCCCAAATAATTGGAAAAGTCCAAAAAGAGCTCGGTAAATATTAAGCGCAATAGATAAGAAAATTTTTGAAAATAAATGATTTGAGATCAGGTCTGGGTCCAATTTTGCTAGGTTCAGGATCACTTCCGGATAGGATAAGATATTAATTTGTGAGCAAGACCTGATTCTAAAACTACCTGAAGTTTGGGATTAGGGGATCGAAGAACACAATGCAAATTCCGGTGGTTCGACAGCAGGTCGAATAAACATAGGGATCGAAAAATACTTGATTTGTTCATGAGATTAGATAAACTCTAGATTTATTATTCATCTAGAAACAAGTTATTATGGATTTGGAGAAAATGACTTAAGGTCAAGTAAATGGTAGAGATCGGGTAAAACGCCTACGAGGGAGATCGGCTGCAATATGAATCATGATGTGAGGTCGGCCCAAAATGTGGTGCCCACAGCTGCCCCTCTTAACATGTTTTCTATTAGGGAGAATGAAATTCTCTCGTATAGAAATCATGTAAAGATATAGAACCATATTTTGGGTGGCTAACATGTTAACAGTTGATATCAACTTGGATCTTGAACCCAGAGGTCGATAACAGGAAATTAAAGTCCTAAAAATTAAAATCAATTTGGACCTTGAATATAGAGGTTGATAACAAGAATTTAAAATGTTGAAAATTAAAATCAACTTAGATTTTGAATCCAGAGGTTGATAACAGGAAATTAAAATGCTGAAAATTAAAATCAACTTGGATCCTGAATCCAAAGGTTTATAACTGGAAATTTAAAATCAACTTAGATCATGAATCCAGAGGTTGATAACTGAAAATTAAAATGCCGAAAATTAAAATCAACTTAGATCTTGAATCCAGATGTTGATAACTGGAAATTAAAATTAACTTGGATCTTGAATCCAGAGGTTTATAATAGGAAATAAAAATGCTGGAAATTAAAATCAACATGGATCTTGAATCCAGAGGTTGATAACTGAAAATTTAAAATTAACTTGGATCTTGAACTCAGAGGTTGATAATAGAAAATTAAAATCAACTTCGATCTTGAATCCAGATGTTAATAACAAGAGATTAAAATGCTGAAAATTAAAATCAACTTAGATCTTGAATCCAGAGGTTAATAACTGGAAATTTAAAATCAATTTGGATCTTGAATCCAGAGGTTGATAACAGGAAATTAAAATAAACTTGGATCTTGAATCCAGAGGCTGATAATTGGAAATTTAAAATCAATTTGGATATTAAACCTAGAGGTTGATAACAAGAAATTAAAATGTTGAAAGTTAAAAACAACTTGGATCTTCAATCCAGATGTTAATAACTGGAAATTTAAAATCAACTTGGATATTGAATCCAGATGTTGATAACTGGAAATTTAAAATCAACTTGGATATTGAATCCAGATGTTGATAATTGGAAATTAAAATGTTGAAAATTAAAATCAACTTGGATATTGAATCTAGAGGTTGATAACTGAAAATTTAAAATCAACTTGGATGTTAAATCCAGAGATTGATAACAGGAAATTAAAATGTTGAAAATTAAAATCAACTTGAATCTTGAATCCAGAGGTTGATAACTAAAAATAAAAATGTTGAAAATTAAAATCAACTTAGATATTAAATCCAGAGGTTGATAACAGGAAACTTGTAACATCCTCACTTTAGCTAGTCCGTACAGTTTACTGTTCTGGTGACCAGCGTCGGTCCGGACAGCTAGAACGTCCGGAAAAATATTTAAACTAAAGTGAGGAACCATAATTAACTCAAATATTAATAAGAAAAATTTAGGAAAAATTTTAGAAATAAAATACAATCAAGTTAAATGAGCTGGTGCCCTAGCGATGGATAACCTAGTGAGAAGTTGCGGTTCTCGCAACTAGGAGCCCTAGACCCGGGGGAATAATTATAAAATAATTTTTGGGACTCCAGAGAAGGGTCATTGAGGTTCTTATGGCATTAGAATGCCAAGAAAATGCTTAGAAAAATTTTTCAATTGGTACAGACAATTTTAGTCTGTTAAGCCAAACGGAGGGCATTTTGGCCATTTCACCTTCAGAGGTGATTTTTGACCGACTTGTCCAATTAAGTAAATAATTATTATGATCTAAAATATGAATAAATATTGCTAAAAATAAAATTGAAAATGAGTAGAAAAGAAAAGAAAAGAAAATGAAGGAAATTTAAAATTATGACCTCATGCGTATGTCATTACAATGCCTCCACCAATCACCATTCACTAAATACACTTAAAAGAGACAAATGGGCTGGAAATGAACAAAAAATCAGATCTCTCTCTTCTTTTCTTTTTCTTGCCGTGGCCCTCCTCCATAACCACCATTTTCAAGCTTTTTCAAGCTTGATTTTCACTAGCTTCTACCCCACTAAACCCTATACTCCCAACACAAAAAAGTATTCTTGCATCTTAGTGATTCTTTTGGGAGCAAAAAGAAAGGAAAAAGAGGAACTCTAGTAAGTGGGAAATCTCACTCCATAAGAGGTTAGTGACCTAACCTTGGTTTTTACTTTGAATTCATGTTTAAGGACCTTAAATGAGTGTAAATTACAAAGAAATTTTGTTGAATGTCATTTGTATGTCAACCCTAAATTTTGGTAGCCTTGGTTAGGGTATGAATGTGATGAGTTTTATGGAGTTAAAGTGATAGTTTGGCTGCCCTCAATATGCATGAATTGAGTGG
This sequence comes from Hevea brasiliensis, assembly GCF_030052815.1. NCBI lineage: Eukaryota > Viridiplantae > Streptophyta > Magnoliopsida > Malpighiales > Euphorbiaceae > Hevea > Hevea brasiliensis. The sequence goes on along the minus strand of NC_079500.1, from coordinate 54,106,904 downwards.
ATTGATGAAATGCAATGATAATGCATGGTTTGTAATGTTTGAGTTAGGGTTTGGGGTGGAAAAAGAAGACTTTGACCATCTGATGATGGAAGTAGGTTCTAATGGTCAATTAGTGACCATTTGGTTCTGTTTAAATAAAAAATGAAGTGAATGGTGTAGTGGGATTGGAGTTTGGTGTGGCTGCCCTTGGTGACCTGCAGGACTGGTCATGAGTCCAGTAGGTTTGGGCAGCAATAACTTGAATTGTAGAGGTTCAATTGGTGCAAGGCTAGTTTTACATGAAATTAGACACATAATGGCACAACTTTGGTGAAGAAACCATGCCCAGAAAACCAAATTTAGTGGACCAAAAGATTACCCTAATCTGGGTGACCTGCATTCTGCCTGGGCAAAATGACCAAATGAACAGTGTTTGGTCATTTGGCCATAACTCAGTGTAGAAAGGTCCAATTGACTTGAAATTTTACCAGCAACAAGCTGAATATAGATCTGCAACTTTAATGAAGAAACCTAACCCAAATTATGAGCAGAACATATTCAAAAAGTGAGTTGCAGTCACTGTTCCTAACATTGTAGATTTGGTCAGTCCAGAAATTTTGGAGAAATTTCAATCGGGCCAGTTGTGGTTTTTGAGCCATAACTTGAGGTACAAAACTCCAAATGGAGTGATTCAAAAAAGATATGCAACTAGACAAAATAAGGAACAACTTTCATGTTGATCATTTTGTCAAATTCCCATTATAAAAATGACTAATGGAACAGTAAAGACAAAGCATGCAAACTGAAAATTCTGTCCAACTAACATTAAGTTTAAAAATGGTATTGGCAACCAATACCAACAAATTTAGAATGCAAAATATGGTATGTTGGGAGTATTAGAACCAATGTACCTATTGCCTATGCAAAAGGTAACATTTTAGTTGATTAATGAAATGAATAGTAACACTAAAACTTGAATTCCAAGAATTGTGAAATTTAAAAGTGTAATATGCCCTAGTATAGCTAAGAAGATTGGTTTGGATAGCTTGGCATGCCAATAGGGTTCTGTTAGCAGTACTGCATATGGCTTCATGCCATTCTGTGTTTCATGGCTTCCCATGCCATTCTGTGACATAATAGCCTTTGGCTATGTTATTTGAGTTGTTATACTCGGGTTTTAACCCTGATAATTATTACAGCTTATTAGCTGTTCTATTGCACATCGGGAGACACAATGTGACCGAAGGTGTGATGGTCTGAGGTACTTACTACCCAGTACCAGTTTACCTGTTTATCCAGTCTAGTCAACTAGTATAGGTTACTCGGGCAATGATAATAAACCTTACCAAATTTTAATCGAATAATACTGCAAATAATATCAGAAATTAAGTCTACTAAAAAATGTAAACATACATTCTGCATAATTATTTTTATTTCATTTTATTTTATTTTATATTGTCACCACTAAGCAAAATTGCTTAGCGCGTCGCTTTTGCCACGCACAAGTACTGGAGACCTTGCTGGTGAGCCCAGCAGACATCAGACCGGGTGAGTCTTCAGATTTGCATCCGGAGTCTAGAGTCACCTCACATCTGCAGTGCATATGGTAGGACATCAGGATTTCGAGGTAGCACTTTATATTTTGCATTTTGTATTAATTTTGGTTTGTAACTATAAACTCTTGAAATTATGTAACAACGTAAATATATGAAATTTCATGTTATTGAAATTTTCTGTATAATGTATGTTGATAAATGAAATGTTGAGAAATATAAATGTGCTATCAGTGATGATGTGAATAGAAAAGAAAAGTTTCTGAAAATAGTATTGAGATTTTGAGATTGAGTTGAGAAATGTGTGTATAATGGAGTTTGGATTTGGAAATTATATTAAAAGTGTTTTTAAGCAGGTTCAGAAGTACTATTTTTCCAATTTACAGCCGGCACTTTGCCGGATTTTCTATAAAATTTATGGAAAAATTCAGATTTATCAAAAATTGTAAATAAATGAATTAAAAGGGATAAATTGTAATTGAAACATGAATTGGTGCTCCAGCACACTGAGTGGCATAACTTGTTCGGCTACACTGTAGACGGGTAAGTGGTGTCACATTTAATGGTATTAGAGCATCAGTTTAGGCGTTTCTAGGCCTAGATAGAGTGCATACTATTGCATTGCATTTGTAAGTGTTGAGGTGACACTGATGCAGATCTGTTTGTTTTCTTATTTTGAATAGGATATGGATCCTGCTTTGCAAAGAGCAGTTGATGAAGATGTGGAGAGTCGTGCTCCACCAAGGGCTGAATCTGGAGGCAGGGGAGAATCTGCTTCACCAGCAGCTGAGGCACCTGCCCAACCTCAATTTGCGCTATTTCAGCAAATGACCAAATTCTATCGGCAAATGATGGGGGCAATTCCACCATCACAACCACAGCCACAACCTCCACCAGTACCACAGAAGTCCCATTTGGAGAAACTGCGAAAACATGGGGCTGTGGACTTCTTTGGGAAGAGGAAGGATGATCCCATGACTGTAGAAAATTGGTTGGATAGAACCATCAGTCTTGAATAGCTTAACCGCACCCCTGCGTAACACGGAGGGTGCTGTGTCCCTACTTCAGGATGATGCATATCAGTGGTGGGACACAGTAACCAGTGAGGTGCAACCTGAACGGATCACCTGGGAATTCTTCCTCACAAAGTTCAGAAAGAAATATGTTAGCAAAGTGTATTTAGAAGAGCGAAGAAAAGAATTTATCAGTCTGAGACAGAGGCAATTGTCAATGGTAGAATATGAGCATGAGTTTGTCAGACTGAGTAGATATGGGAGGGAGATAGTCCCTACAGAGGCAGAGAGGTGCAGAAGGTTTGAAGAAGGGCTCAATGATAATATCAAAGTTATGATAACAGCATTGGAGATCACAGATTTTGCTAAACTAGTTGATGCTACATCAAAAGTGGAAAGGGTCCGAATAAATGAACAAAATAGGAAAGATAGGCAGCGTAAGAGGGAATTTGGACCAAGACAGTCAAGTATACCAACTGATAGTAAGAAGTTTAAGGGTTTTGGTTCATAAGATTAGACACAGGGCCACAGAGGCCAGATTGGAATATCTATAGCTAGCTCCCTAGGCACAATAACAAGGGGATCAGCCCCAGTGCCTGAATGTATGCATTGTGGTAGTAGACACAGAGGGGAGTGTCGACTGTTAACTGGAGAGTGTTTCAAGTGTGGGGCTATGGATCATTTCATAAGAGATTGCCGTCAGAGGAGTGGTTCAATAGCTCCTGTACAAGTTGATAGACCTTCCCCTATAGTTAAAAGGGGTAAAAGATCGGGTAGAGCAGAAACGGCTGACATTTCACAGAAGATTGTTTCTGAGACAGTTGAAAAGCTCGAAGTCATGGTGGCATTACAAGTATATGCTATGGAAGCTCAAGAAGAGCCAAACCCAGACACTGATGAGGCGATACAAGGAAGTGAAGAAATAAAGAGGTAGCAACTCCCCGATTACTTAAGTCAGGTAAATTTCGAGGACGAAATTTTTATTAGATTGGAAGAGTTGTAGCATCCTCACTTTAGCTAGTCCGTACAGTCTACTGTTCTGGTGACCAGTGTCGGTCCGAACAGCTAGAACGTCCGGAAAAATATTTAAACTAAAGTGAGGAACCATAATTAACTCAAATATTAATAAGAAAAATTTAGGAAAAATTTTAGAAATAAAATACAACCAAGTTAAATGAGCTGGTGCCCTAACGATGGGTAACCTAGTGAGAAGTTGCGGTTCTCGCAACTAGGAGCCCTAGACCCGGGGAAAAATTATAAAATAATATTTGGGGACTCCAGAGAAGGGTCATTGAGGTTCTTATGGGATTAGAATGCCAAGGAAATGCTTAGAAAAATTTTTCAATCTGTACAGACAATTTTAGTTTGTTAAGCCAAACGGAGGGCATTTTGGTCATTTCACCTTCAGAGGTGATTTTTGACCGACTTGTCCAATTAAGTAAATAATTATTATGATCTAAAATATGAATAAATATTGCTAAAAATAAAATTGAAAATGAGTAGAAAAGAAAAGAAAAGAAAATGAAGGAAATTTGGAATTATGACCTCATGCTTATGTCATTACAATGCCTCCACCAATCACCATTCACTAAGTACACTTAAAAGAGACAAAAATGGGCTGGAAATGAACAAAAAATCAGATCTCTCTCTTCTTTTCTTTTTCTTGCCGTGACCCTCCTCCATAACCACCATTTTCAAGCTTTTTCAAGCTTGATTTTCACTAAATTCTACCCCACTAAACCCTATACTCCCAACACAAAAAAGTGTTCTTGCATCTTAGTGATTCTTTTAGGAGCAAAAAGAAAGGAAAAAGAGGAACTCTAGCAAGTGGGAAATCTCACTCCACAACAGGTTAGTGACCTAACCTTGGTTTTTACTTTGAATTCATGTTTAAGGACCTTAAATGAGTGTAAATTACAAAGAAAATTTGTTGAGTATCATTTGTATGTCAACCTTAAATTTCTGCAGCCTTGGTTAGGGTATGAATGTGATGAGTTTTATGGAGTTAAAGTGATAGTTTGGCAGCCCTGAATATGCATGAATTTAGTGGATTAATGAAATGCAATGATAATGCATGGTTTGTAATGTTTGAGTTAGGGTTTGGGGTGGAAAAATGAAGACTTTGACCATCTGATGATGGAAGTAGGTTCTAATGGTCAAGTAGTGACTATTTGGTTCTGTTTAAATAAAAAATGAAGTGAATGGTGTAGTGGGATTGGAGTTTGGTGTGGCTGCCCTTGGTGACCTGCAGGACTGGTCATGAGTCCAACAGGTTTGGGCAGCAATAACTTGAATTGTAGAGTTTCAATTGGTGCAAGGCCAATTGTACATGAAACTAGATACATAATGGCACAACATTGGTGAAGAAACCATGCCTAGAAAACCAAATTTAGTGGACTAAAAGATTGCCCTAATCTGGGTGACCTACATTCTGCCTGGGCAAAATGACCAAATGAACAGTGTTTGGTTATTTGGCCGTAACTCAGTGTAGAAAGCTCCAATTGATCTAAAATTTCACCAGCAATAAGCTGAGATATAAATCTAAAACTTTCATGAAGAAACCTAACCCCAACTATGAGCAGAACATATTCAAAAAGTGAGTTGCAGTCACTGTTTCTAACACTATAGATTTGGTCAGTCCATAAATTCTGGAGAAATTTCAATCCGGCCAATTGTGGTTTTTGAGCCATAACTTGAGGTACAAAACTCCAAATGGAGTGATTCAAAAACCGAAATGCAACTAGACAAAATAAGGAACAACTTTCATGTTGATCATTTTGTCAAATTCCCACTGCAAAAATGACTAATGGAACAGTAAAATCAAAGCATGAAAACTAAAAATTTTGTCTAACTAACATTAAGTTTAGAAATGGTATTGGCAACCAATACCAACAAATTTAGAACGCAAAATAGTATGTTGGGAGTATTAGAACCAATGTACCTATTGCCTATGTAAAAGGCAACATTTTAGTTGACTAATGAAATGAATAGTAACACTAAAACTTGAATTGCAAGAATTGTGAAATTTAAAAGTGTAATATGCCCTAGTATACCTAATAAGATTGGTTTGGATAGCTTGGTATGCCAATGGGATTCTGTTAGCAGTACTGCATATGGCTTCATGCCATTCTATGTTTCATGGCTTCCCATCCCATTCTGTGACATAATAGCCTTTGGCTATGTTATTTGAGTTGTTATACTCGGGTTTTAACCCTGATAATTATTACAGCTTATTAGCTGTTTTGTTCCACACCGGGAGACACAATGTGATCAATGGTGTGATGGTCCGAGGTACTTAGTACCCAGTGCCAGTTTACCCATTTATCCAGTCCAATCAACTAGTATGGGTTACTCAGGCAATGATAATAAACCTTACCAAATTTTAATCGAATAATACTGTAAATAATATCAGAAATTAAGTCTACTAAAAAATGTAAACATACATTCTGCATAATTATTTTCATTTTATTTTATTTTATTTTATATTGTCACCATTAAGCAGAATTGCTTAGCGCGTCGCTTTTGCCACGCGTAGGTACTGGAGACCTAGCTGATGAGCCCAGCAGACATCAGACCGGGTGAGTCTTTAGATTTGCATCCGGAGTCCAGAGTCACCTCACATCTGCAGTGCATATGGTAGGACATTAGGATTTCGGGATAGCACTTTATATTTTGCATTTTGTATTAATTTTGGTTTGTAACTATAAACTCTTAAAATTATGTAACAGTGTAAATATATGAAATTTTATGTTATTGAAATTTTCTGTATAATGTATGTTGATAAATGAAATGTTGAGAAATATAAATGTGCTTTCAGTGATGATGTGAACAGAAAAGAAAAGTTTCTGAAAATAGTATTGAGATTTTGAGATTGAGTTGAGAAATGTATGTATAATGGAGTTTGGATTTGGAAATTATATTGGAAGTGTTTTTAAGTAGGTTCAGAAGTACTGTTTTTCCAATTTAAAGCTGGCACTCTGCCGGATTTTCTATAAAATTTGCGAAAAAATTCAGATTTATCAAAAATTGTAAATAAATGAATTAAAAGGGATAAATTGTAATTGAAACATGAATTGGTGCTCCGGCACACTGAGTGGCATAACTTGCTCGGCTGCACTGTAGACAGGTAAGGGGTGTCACAAAACTAAAATGTTGAAAAGTAAAATCAACTTGGATCTTGAATCCAGAGGCTGATAACTAAAAATTTAAAATCAACTTGGATCTTGAATCCAGAGGTTGATAATAGGAAATTAAAATGCTGAAAATTAAAATCAACTTAGATCTTGAATCCAAAGGTTGAAAACTAGAAATTTAAAATCAACTTGGATGTTGAATCTAGAGGTTGATAACTGGAAATTAAAATGCTAAAAAGTAAAATCAACTTGGATCTTGAATCCAGAGGTTGATAACTGGAAATTTAAAATCAACCTGGATCTTGAATCCAGAGGTTGATAACAAGAAATTAAAATGCCAAAAATTAAAATCAACTTGGATTTTGAATCCTGAGGTTGATAACTCGAAATTTAAAATCAATTTGGATCTTGAATCTAAAGGTTGAAAACTAGAAATTAAAATGCTAAAAATTAAAATCAACTTGGATCTCGAATCTAGAGGTTGATAACTTGAAATTAAAATCAACTTGGATCTCAAATCCAAATGTTGATAACTGGAAATTAAAATGCTGAAAATTAAAATCAACTTAGATCTCAAATCCAGAGGTTGATAACTAGAAATTAAAATCAACTTGGATCTTGAATTCAGAGGTTGATAACTGGAAATTAAAATGCTAAATATTAAAATCAACTTGGATATTGAATCTAGAGGTTGATAAATGGAAATTTAAAATCAACTTGGATCTTGAATCCAGAGGTTGATAATAGGAAATTAAAATGCTGAAAATTAAATTTAACTTGGATCTTAAATCCAAAGGTTGATAACAGGAAATTAAAATCAACTTAGATCTTGAATCCAGAGATTGATAACTGGAAATTTAAAATCAACTTGGATCTTGAATCCAGATATTGATAACTGGAAATTAAAATCAACTTGGATCTTGAATCCAGAGGTTGATAACTGGAAATTAAAATCAACTTGGATCTTGAATCTAGAGATTAATAACAGGAAATTAAAATGCTAAAAATTAAAATCAACTTGGGTCTTGATCCAGAGGTTGATAACTAGAAATTTAAAATCAACTTGGATCTTGAATCTAAAGGTTGATAACAGGAAATTAAAATTAACTTGGATCTGACTTAACCAACTATTGTAAATAAGCTTTATGTTTGTACCTTTAATGCTCACAAAGCAAATCTGATGCAGGGTGTTCATTCAGGCAAAGTTTACTTAACAAGATCCCAAAGATAAATGATTAATGAAAAAGGTCAGAATGAGTTTCAAGGCTTGGCCCATGATTCTCTCCTAGTGCCCTTTTAGTTCCCTCCTTACTTCTTCACCGTTTTTGACTAGAAGTGCCCTTTCGGATTTTCACTCATTGTTTTTTTTTTTACTCTCTTTTTCAAGGCATCCTTCCAAATTTTCACCCTTCGCTCATTTTCCAGAAAGCGCCCTTGCTGGTTTTCGCTTCCTTTTCCTCATTTTGCTAGGAGCGCCCTTTCGGGTCTTCACCCCCACCTTTTTTTTAGGCATCCTTTTGGATTTTCACCCTTTGCTCACTTTGCAGAAAGCACCCTTGATGGTTTTCGTCTCCTTTCCCTCATTTTGCTTGGAGCGCCCTTTCAGATTTTCGCTCTTAGATGCACCAGTTGCCCGATAATTATTTACCCTCCTGCAAATCTCAAAATAAAGCATATGAGGTTACTTTTGTTTAGATTCTCATCTTATAAGAAAGCTTTCAACAAATTAATAGTGCATAAACCAAGGTAGATGAGATATGCTGTAACACCCCTCACCCGTCTACAGTGTAGCCGAGTGAGGCATGCTACACAGCGTGCTGGAGCACCTATTCTTATCTAATTTCATTATAGTTCTTGATTTACTTGTTTAAAAACTCTATCTGAGGTTTAGGCTATTTTTACTGTTTATCAAAATCTGACTAGTTTGGAAAATTCAAAAATTTTAATGATAATCCGGCAGAGTGCTGGCTGTAATTTGGACTAACAGTTCTTCTGAACCTGCCAAAAACAATTTCAATATATGCTCAAATTCATAACTCAGATTATCTCAAAGCATTCTCATCAATTTCTCAAACTCAGATTCAGTCTCAAAATTTCTCAAACTCAATCTCATTTAGAATCATTATGATTAGATAATCAATTCAAATATCAGAATCCTTATATTTCATTAGCGTATATAATTTGCCAATTAAGTACATAAATTTGTCAAGTACAAGATATACAAATGAAATTACAGTTACTAATTCACATTACAATATAAGTAGTAATTATAATGTACAGATTAGAAAACATGCTTAAAATGAGCCATAACTATGTGCATTGCTGAGGAGGTGAGAATCTTGAACTCTTCTAACACTTCTGCAGATCTAGACTCCAAAAATCTCAGTCGACAGTCTACTGGTTTTACCTTCAATACCTGTGCGAGGAAGCAATTCCATCGCACTACGCATTTCTGCTTAGTGGTGCAATAGTATAACAAGAAATAATATATACAATTAAAGAAAGAAATAAGTCATAATTCGGATACTCAAGAATCAATTTAATTTGGTATGGTATTTCTAGTATCAACGATCTTATATACTAGTTTGTTCCTCTTTGGAAGTGCTTAGTTTATAACTTTTCAGTAATACTAACCAGTATACAAATTATTCTAACTGTATTGTATTTTAAGTCTCTACTGTTCTGCAATTTATATTTTTGTTATGTTTCTTTTGCTAATCACTTTTACTCATTCATTCAATACTTAATTTAATTGTACTGAAATTTCATTATACTTAACTTAACTTAGCTTCCTGAATTGAATAATGTTTTAAATGATTGCCCATATAGCCTATACACTGGCCACACTGGATAAACGAATATACTAACACTGGGTACCTAGTACCTTGGACCGTCACACCATCAGTCACAAAGTATCTCCCGGTGTGCAAACAGTGTGGCTAAAAAGCCATATAATCAATCAGGCATTAAGCTGAGTACAATAACACAAACTGTATAGCCATAGGCTATTAAAATCATAGTATGGCATAATAAGCCATAAAACACAATATGACGTGAAGTCATTTACGGAACAGCTATCAGAATCCTATTGGCATGAAAACCTATCCAAACTAGTCAACTAGGCAAATTAGGGCATAGTACAAGACTAAATATTTATTTTTAGGGTTTACTGGTCATTATACAATTCACTGGTCAATGAAAATGTTAACCTTTTCATACATCATGCATAAGTTGATTCTAGTATCAACATGTCACAATTCGTAATTCAATATGCTGCCAGTATAGTGCAATTTACCATTTTTACAAGTTGGCATCCATTGCCAAATTACTTCAAGCATCATTGTATGTAAATGTCAAATTCTCAATTTTAATGTGCTAGATTGGTCTAGCTTAAAGTCTTATTTTTCTTGGTTTTTAGCTACTAGTCAAAGAAGCAAAAGTGTAGCTCTATGTCTTATTGCACTCGGGGCAAAATTTCAGGTCATTCTGAGTTCTACATACCAAGATATGGTCAATTTACTAAAACTAGCCAGATTGCACCTTTAGTGCAAAATTTGATCAATTTTAGGTCACTTTTAGTTCTGGCAGTTTTAGTACCCGAAATTGTGCAACCTATTTGACTTGGTTCTGGTCATATCTGGGCTTTAGTGTCTTCATAAGAATTGTAGCTCTATGTCTTATTGCACTCTGGGCAAAATTTCAAGTCATTCTGAGTTGTATAGGCCATGATATGGTCAATTTACTAAAATTGGACAGATTGCACCTTTAGTGCAAAATTTGGTCAATTTTAGGTCACTTTTAGTTCTAGCAGTTTTGGTATCCAAACTTGTGCAAGCTATTTGACTTGGTTCTGGCCATTTCTGGGCTTTGGTTTCTTCATAAGAATTGTAGCTCTATGTCTAAGCTATCCATGGTAAAAATTTCAGGTCAATTGGACCTGTTTTGAGTGAGTTATGGTCATCCCAATGACTACTGTTTATATGGTCAAAATTTTGGGTTTTCAAGGTTGCCATTCCGGATTTGGTCATTTTTAAGGTCAGTTTCTAGGCAGAATTGTGGCAACATTTCTACATGAAAGTTGGCCTATTTGGTGTCTAGTTTCACCCCCCATTGGCCTCATACCAATTGGGTTCATAGTTTTGCACTTATGACCTAATTTAGGTGCTGCCAACATACACGACCTGCATTTAAACATCACACTTCCAATTTTGTCAATCCTCCTCCTCCCAATACTTCAACATTTAATCATAGCACTTCTATATATATTGTACACAATTCTAGCAAGCATTTTGGGTAGAACACTCAAGTGCTCAATGCACGCAATACACCATTCAAGTTCAACATTCACTTCCACCAAAATTTAACATACCTCAATATCAATATTACACATACACTTCCATATACTCATACCTCAATATCAACTACACATGCTGCCTACAATTTAACATTATGACATCTCATCAATAAATTACATATACTCACATACAATTTCATGATATTATAGGCTGCCAAACATGGCAGTTTACCAAAGCATCAAAGTCCATTTTCAAACCCTTAATTCAAGCATTAACATGCACATACTTGAACATTAACCTACTTCAACTTCCATTTGTGTTAATCCACCTTAAATCCCATCAAATACATATAAGAATAAGTCACTAACTATGCATTTTCATGGCTGCCAAAACTAAAGTTCACCAATGCTCATCATTTCTTCAATTTTTCTTAACCATTTAACTTATCTCAACCTCAACACAACTTTTACTTAAGAAAGTTAAGGAAACTAGCACTAACCTCAACTTGAGCTTGACAAATCCTTGAACTTTCCTCTCCTTTTTGCTGCCTATAGGTTGCCCATGGTGTAAGGATCATTTTTCATGAAGGAAGCTTGAAGAAATAATGGCTTGATCATGGAGCACTTGAGCTCATGCATGAAATGGCCATGGTGGATTTGGTAGGATTTCATTTCGGCCATGGATGTCTAAAATGAAGAAAATGAGGTTGTTAAGTGGTGAAATCTGTCCATAAACAATCCTTATATACCTCCACTAACATTCCACTAACCCCACTAACTTAGGTTTAAATATTATTATAATTAAACTTTTAATTATCCCACATTTTATCCCATAATTTCTCTTAATTACATTATACATAGAATTTTATTTTTCATGGGATTTTCAAAATTTAATACTACTTATTTTTAATGGACATTTAGGTCAAAAGTCAACTCTAGGTGTCAATTGACCAAAATGCCTCTCTTCAGGTTGTATTTCAAATTTTTTGGTGCTACCGATTTACTCCTTGCACCACCGATTTCTTTAATTTTTCGTTTTTTATTTGTATTGACTTACTAAAGTTTCTTTGACATTTCCAATGTCAATTACACCTCTGTAGACCTTTAATTTGGTCTCGAAAATATTTTTCAGGGTCCCTCATGGTCCAGGGCTAGTCAACGGTCCCCACTGTAACTTCCCAGTGCGGTCACCCATCGCTGCGGGTTCGGCTCGTTTAACTTAATCACATTTTATCTCTTTTATTTTTCCTTAATTTTTCTCATCACATATTTCATTATTTTATGCTTCCTCACTGTCATTACAGTGTAGTTCCAGACATTTCGACTTTCTGGGGCAGACATTAGCTGTCGGAACAGTAGGATGTACGGACTACAAAAATGAGGATGTTACATATGCACAAATTTATTCATGAAGTAAGGAGATAATCATACTATGATCAAAAGAATAAAGGTACAATTTTATGAAAAAAAGGTACAAAGATAAATCTCACAAATGCCCTCAGTTAACTTTGAAGTCCCTCAATTGCTAGCGTTCCAAGTGACCTTCTGAAAAGCATTTTGTGTAATTTATCGTCTCTTGATCTCGAGAACCTCCTTATTTCTTCACAGTCTTCGACTAGAAGTGCCCTTTTGGGTTTTTACTCTTAGTTTTTTTTTTTTTACTCACTTTTTTGAGGCATCCTTTCAGATTTTCACCCTTCACTCATTTTGTGGAAAGCGCCCTTGCGGGTTTTTGCCTCTTTTCCTCATTTTGCTAGGAGTGCCCTTTCAGGTTTTCACTCTCACCTTTTTTTTATGCATAATATCCTTTTACAGCATCTGCATTCATCGGCCTTGGCAATTCTTCCCCATCCATGTGAGTTAAGATGAGTGCACCGCTAGAAAATGCCTTTTTAACCACATAAGGCCCTTCATAAGTTGGTGACCACTTGCCCCGGGAATCACTTTGATTTGAGAGGATCTTCTTTAAGACTAGATCTCCTAATTGGAATTCACGTGGGTGTACGTTCTTATCGAATGCTCTAGCCATTCTTCTTTGGTACAATTGCCCGTGGCATACTACTGTCAGTATTTTCTCATCCATCAAATTTAGCTGATCTAACCTTGATTGAACCCATTCCATCTCATCTAATTCTGCCTCTTTTAAAATCCTTAAGGAAGGAATTTTCACCTCTATTGGAAAAACAACTTCCATCCCGAAGACCAGCGAATATGGAGTTGCCTCGGTCGATGTCCTTACCGTGGTCCAATAGGCATGAAGGGCAAAGGGAAGCATATCATGCCAATCTTTATAAGTGACTGTCATTTTCCCAATTATTCATTTGAGATTTTTATTGGCAGCTTCTACAGCTCCATTCATTTAGGGTCGGTATGGTGATGAATGGAGATGTCGTATCTTGTACTGATCACACAACTTCTGAATCTTCGGACCATTTAGACTCTTGGCATTGTTAGTGACAATCTCACTAGGAAGACCATACCGACAGATAATATTATTCTTAAGGAATTTCAGAAAGGTGTTTTGAGTGATGTGAGTATATGAGGTAGCTTCAATCCATTTAGTAAAGTAATCGATGGCCACCAAAATGAACCTGTGTCCATTGGATGCTTTGGGATTAATCAGACTTCTTACGTCTGTCACACCTTATCCCTGGTAAGGCATGACATGATCCCATAGCATACCTAATGAATTACTGAACTCCACCTACCAATAACCCATTAGTTATGCTACAAAGGATTTTAAAACAAATCATAGCTTTTTATCTTATCAATTCTTTTACGGAAAACTGCATGAGAATAGTTAAAATTCCATGTAAACATTCATTAGAAATAATGATAGAATAAATATTGCAAAAGTTACATTTTTATAAGTCTCAAAGTGAAATACAAAATAGTTACAAACTCAAAATGTGATAGCAATGCCGTGCTTTTAAATACAAACTGTTCAATGTCCGTACATCCATACATATAGGTACAAAATACATCAAAAGGAAATTACAGGGGTATACCTATGATATATACCCACAATCAATAACAAATGCTACTTCCAAGTCTCTCACTCGGTAGCCTTCTCCTTTCCCTTACCTGTGACAGCATAAAGAAGCTATCGCTGAGTATACCACTCAGTGGTGCACAACTAATAACTTTAAAACTTAAGGTAAAATATAATTTATCAAAGCATAATAAATCACATTTTTCTTAAACATGAAAACTTCACAATAGTTCTAATTTTATAATGGTCATTTATTGGAATAACATTTCAAATGAGAAATCACACTTCATAAATCACAATTCAAAAAGCATTAGTGTTGCCAACATCAACACACAGTTTAGGCCATGACACAAAATTTCACGATCAGTGTCGTGTTGTACACCACGACAAAGCAATCTCAACCTCACTAACCGTTATTAATGAGGGAAAGGCTAGCTAGCTAATGAGTACTCATGTAGTCTTACCCCACTAACCGTTATTAATGGGAGACATAATCAATATCAATTATCAACCCCAAGTAGCTGTTACTACTGAGGAGTTCTGAAAGGGACTGTCATGCTAACTATGTTTTCAAAACAGTTTCCAAAAATTTCACACTCAACAATCACATTTATAAACCAATAAACACATTTAAATCCATCATAATATCCATATAAAGGTGGCAACATCCAAATTTCTTAAATGCAAGAGAAAAACCATATTTCAGTCAAAGTAAACTTATTCAAAGCAAACTCATTCAATTTAACACATTCCAAGCAATTTACAAGTTTAAAAAAGAAAATGTTAGTTGTGCACAAACCTTCAATGCTCTCTTTTCTCTTTACTCACTATTCCTTGTCCGTTCCAACTTCTTTTTCTACTGATAATACACAAATAAAATACATCAATACCAATCTCAGGTGCTGCCAAAAACTCATTACATGTATGTCTAATGTATCCCAAGTTAGCTTTCAGAATTTTAGAATATTTTTGTTTTGGGACAATTTGGTGCCCCAATTTTTGAACCCAATTTTTACCTAGTTTCGATCATAATTTGGTGAGGTGTTCTTCATGAAAATTGTTCATTTAGATCTTAACTTTATTTTCCTTTTTGAATCGCCTAATTCAGAGCTGTGTAGCTCAAGTTATGACAAAAATACAGTTACTATTCACGTCACTGTTTATGCTGCAGATTCAGTTCTGGCAAATTTATCAATCCAAATTCGTTCAGCAATTTGATCAAGTTAAGTCCATAATTTGATCTAATGTTCTTCATATGAAATGTTCTATTATGTCTTAGGTTTCCATCGGTTCAAGAATTGCCTAAATTGGAGTTTTCTAGAGAGAGTTATGGCCATGCAAAAATTTACTATTCATATGGTAAATCTGCAGTTCTATAGATTCAATTATTCAACTTTGCTCAGCAATTTGATTGGGTTAAGTCCATAATTTGGCCTCAAGTTCTTCATATAAAGTGTTCTACTATGTCTTAGGTTTCCATCGATTCAAGAATCGCATAAATCGGAGTTTTTTAGAGAGTTATGGCCATGCAAATTTTACTGTTCATATAGTCAAATTCTGCAGGTTCCAGAATTTTGTCTCTAAGTTCAAGCCAATGTTTAGGCAATTTCTGGGCAGTTTCTGGGGTGGGTCTCATCATGAAAATTCTAGCCCTATGTCTTAAGTTTTATTTCCAATTGGTTTCACACCAATTGGAGTTGTGTAGCTCAATTTATGGGCTGTCAAACACACTAAACTCAGTGTGCAAATTCTGCCCTAGGTTTAAAATTTTCATTTCTTTAATTATTCCCTCTAACCAACCTCAATTCACATTTAATTCACCCAAAATGACTATAATTTAGCATTGACACATCAATGGCACTTCCTAGCACAAACCCCACAATTTTCAAACACCAAAGTTTGCAATTTTCCCTAATCCTACCATTTCATTACTTCCATTCATCAACCCAATATCAATTCAAACTAAATAAACCTCAAATGACAATAATTTAGTACTACACACACCAATTTCACTCTCTAGCACTAAAACCCAATTTTTCCATGAACCCTAATCTTCCATAATTTAATTTATGTAATCCCATGAAATCTTACTACTCCCAATCATTCATACTACCTCAATCTAACTTAGATTTATCATCAATTTAACTAAAATACATCAAAACTCTAATTTTCCCTAAGTTGGCCAAAACCCTAGTTTAGGTTCCATGCATGTTTCCTTTCAATTTCTCATGAAATTTCATCATAAGTTAACTTCATTCAAGGCTTATACAACTAATCTAACATGAAAAGAAACTTACCTTAAGTGACTACTTCTAATCTTCAATTTCTTCTAACTCTTTTATTCTCTTGGCTTCTAATCTCTCAATGAAAGATAAAGTTGATGTTTTCTACCAATTAGATAGAAAACCCATGGAGAAAAAGTGGAGAAAATCAATGGTTGAGAGAGGTTGTAAGTGGAAGAATGAAGAGAGAAGAAAGAAAAGAGAGGGAGAGGAGGTGTGGGGGGGGGGGGGGGCAACTAAATGAGGGAGGGAGGAAAATGGCTTCCTTTTATACTTATCCCAATTATTTATTTATTTATTTATTTTTTTATTGAGTTGTCGAAAGCCCATTGGTCCTAAAATTTTAATTGGGTCAAAAATGGACCTAAAATTCTAGATTTTTGTTTTTTTTATTTTCCTTTCACTTTATACTTGAATTCTTTTCCTAAAAAAAATTATTCCATAATTCAATTCATTAATTTCACTTAAATTAATTAACATTTTGCTCAAAAGTCAACTCTTGAGGTGAATTGACCAAAATGCCCCTCATCGGTTCATAATCCCTCTTTTTCAATATACCCGGTGAATCCTTATATTTTTTGGTCATTTGAATTTTTATTGTGTCTATCTCCATTAATTTTCTATTTATTTTTGGTCCTCAGGTATCTTTGAATAGTACTAGTCACATGCCACAAATGGTACTATTCACAACTCGGAGGTTCGGGGTGTTACAATTCTCCCCTCCTTAAAAATAAAATTTCATCCTCGAAATTTTATTTTTAAGGAGGGGAGAATTGTAACACCCCGAATTACCTGGTCTCATTCTCTGAATAGCTGTGGGTGTTGTCTCCCATGTCCTCCTCACGCTCCCATGTAGCCTCCTAGCCTGAATGATGGTTCCACAACACTTTGACTAGAGGTATCTGTTTGTTCCTCAGCTGTTTTACCTCATATGCCAAGATCTTTATGGGCTCTTCATCATATGTCAGGTCTGGATTCACTTCAATCTCCTCTACTGGCAAAATGTGAGAGGGCTCTGATCTGTACCTCCTCAACATGGAGACATGGAAGACATTATGAATCTTTTCCAACTCCGGAGGCAATGCAAGTCTATATGCCAATGGACTCACTCTTTCTAGAACCTCATACGGCCCAATGAAGCGAGGACTTAGTTTCCCCTTTCTACCAAACCTCATGATCCTCTTCCATGGGGAAACTTTCAGGAACACCTTGTCACCCACACTATACCGAATATCTCTTCTCTTTAGGTCAATGTAGGACTTCTGTCTATTCGTTACAACTTTGAGTCTGTCTCTAATGAGCTTAACCTTTTCTTCTGTCTGCTACACTAATTCTGGACCAATCAACTTCCTCTCACCCACTTCATCCCAACACAAGGGAGTTCTACACTTCCTGCCATAAAGTGCTTCGTATGGAGGTATTCCGATGCTTGACTGATAACTGTTGTTGTAGGCAAATTCAATTAAAGGCAAGTGTGTGTCCCAACTCCTTTCAAACTCAATCACACAAGCCCGAAGCATATCCTCCAAAATCTGAATGATCCTTTCAGACTGGCCGTCTGTCTGTGGATGGAATGTTGTACTGAAGTTCAATCTAGTCCCTAGGGCTTTTTGGAGACTACCCCAGAATCTAGAAGTGAACCTTGGGTCTCTGTCCAACATAATAGATGGCACTCCATGTAACCTCACAACATCATCAATGTATAGTTTGTCTAATCTTTCTAGGCTGTAATCCATCCTCACTGGCAAAAAGTGTGCAGACTTGGTCAATCTATCAACAATAACCCAAACTGCGTCATGATTCTTTTGTGTACGTGGAAGTCCTGTCATGAAATCCATAGTGATTCTTTCCCATTTCCACTCGGGAATTAGTAATGGTTGTAGCAACCCTGCAGGCACTTGGTGTTCTGCATTTACTTGCTGACAAGTTAGGCAATTGGCAATATATTCTGCAATGTCTTTCTTCATTCCTCTCCACTAATAGTGCTCTTTCACACTTCTGTACATTTTGGTTCCACCGGGGTGCATTGCAAAAGGTGAATCATGTGCTTCCTTTAAAATGGTCTGCCTCAGTTCAACATTCTCAGGAATGCACATTCTGCCCTTATATAACAACAGGCTCTCATCATTTACTGATAATTCTGGTTTCTTGCCATCCCAAGCCTCTTCCATCAACTTCACATACTTATCATCCTTCTGTGCAACTGCTTTAATTTGTTCTGCCAGCATTGGCTTCACTTGGCAAGTAGCTACCATCTGCCCATCTTCATTAATCTCCAAATTAGGCATGCAATGCCCTTAGTTCATGCACCATGGACAAAGGAGAAACCCTTAAACCAGCCATAGTCTTGCAACTTAAAGCATCAGCCACAACATTTGCCTTTCCAGACTGATAGTCTATCAAGCAATCATAATCTTTTATCAGCTCTAACCATCTCCTCTGCCTCAAATTTAACTCCTTCTATGTGCCCAAGTATTTCAAACTTTTATGATCTGTGTGTATATAACATCTCTCTCCATACAAGTAATGTCTCCAGATCTTCAAGGCAAAGACAATGGCTGCTAGCTCTAAGTCATGTGTAGGATAATTCCTCTCATGCGGTTTAAGCTGGCGTGAAGCATAGGCTATGACATTTCTATCTTGCATCAACACACAGCCTAATCCGTTATGAGAAGCATCACTGTATATGGTATACTCCTTACCCAAAGTGGGCAAGGTTAAGACTGGAGCTTCAGTTAAACGTGTCACACCTTACCCCTCTGTAAGGCATAACATGATCCCGTAGAATACCTAATGAACTACCGAACTTCACCTACCGATAATTCATTAAGTACACTACAAGGGATTTTAAAACTATTTTCTTGCATTTTGGAAATGGTGACCATTTTGGTAGGAATTAAAATCATTTATTCAAAGCTTATAAACTAGTAAAAATTTTTATCCATTTTAATTTTACCGTAAATTTTATAAAAATTTTGACAGAGTTTTGTTTGTATTTGGAGAAAATAGTTCTTTAAATACCTGAGAAAAACACTTCCAAAAATTTTTCACAACTCCCAACCACCAAATAATTTCAAGTCAACTCAATTTAATCCACTTCAAAAATAATTCCACAATCCAATCAAAGTTTATCATCTCAAAATATTTAATAACTTCATTCACAATGCATAAAGTATGAAATTCCCAAACTACAAATATTAATTTACAAAAAGAAGTTCCAAAAATAATATTATTACAACTTATTATACAACTGCTCACTTTACATTGATACTTATGACATTACAGTATTTACATCAAAATAACTACAAGGGTATAAAACAATACCCGTACAGAAAAGGTCAATGAAGTCTTCAATATCGATAGCAGCTCACTCTGCTGCTTTCTCCTTGCTCTTATCTGCGACAGCAAAACAAGCTATCGATGAGTATAAAAATACTCAGTGGTGCACAATAAAAATTTGAAATACAATACATAAATCATTCATTGCCAAAACACAATTTAAATATTTCTCAATCACATTTCACAAATTATCAAAGCTCATAATAACACAATTTGATCAAATAATTTAATAAACACAGTGTTGCCAAATCATACACAACTTAAGCAATGACACAAAATTTCCGATCAATGCCGTGTTGTACACCACGACAAAGCAATCTACAACTCCACTAATCGAAATCAATAAGGGAGGTGGCTAATTAGCTAATGAGTACTCATCCGATCTACAATCTCAACTGGTAAACCAGAGAGGAAGGAAAAATAACCGATCTCACCCCATAAATGGAGGAGGAATAATAAGATACTGTCATGCTAAGTGTGAATCAAAAATCAATTTCAAACATTTTATTCAAATGATTCATGAGAAATCCAATAAATTTCCAAAATCATAATTTCATTCACAAGATGGCAACACAATTCATAATTAACTTAAAATTTTCATAAATCACACTAAATCAATTTTTCAATGACAAAAGGCTCAAATAAGGTTTATTGTGCACAAACCTGACGTGAGTTGCCTCTAGGCCTTGACTCAGTCTCTTAGAGCTTCCAAGTCTTTTTCAGCTGAAACACACAGTTTCACAGTGTTTCAGTACCATAGCTTAGCATAAACCTAAAAATAAATTTAACTTCACTTTTATCTAGCTCTAATGTGCTAAACTCGACGCTCTTGAAATTTTTATGTTTAGGGTTACTATTCACTACCTATTCAAGTTAATTTGTTGACTTTCTAAGGCTTAATAGGTATGAGAATTCTAACTTCACCCACATACCACATTTTGGTCACCAAACTTGTTGGTTTTGGTCATTTTCTCAAAACTTAGGTCTTTACAAATTTTCGGTTTTAGTGCCTTAGGTTGTACTATTCCATTGGTCATTTTACTGTTGGAATTTGGCAAAACTTCCTTCATAGAAAATGTTCCCTATTGTCTTAAGTTTATTCTCATTTTTGAATCACTCCAATTGGAGTTTTGTAGCTTATGTTATAGCCAAAATACAGTTACTATTCATGCTGCAGAATTTAGTTCTGCAGATTTATTAATCCAATTTCGTTCACCAATTTGATCAAGTTAAGTCCATAATTTGGTCTAACTTTCTTCATATGAAATATTCTACTATGTCTTAGGTTTCCATCGGTTCAAGAATCACCTAAATCGGAGTTTTCTAGAGAGAGTTATAGCATTGAAACTTTACTATTCATATGGTAAATCTGCAGTTTTGCAGGTTCAGTGATTCAACTTTGCTCAGTAATTTGATTGGGTTAATGGCATAATTTGGGTTTGTGTTCTTCATGAAAGTTTTAGATATATATCTCATCTAACCACTGGTAAAATTTCAGATCATTTTGACCTGCTAGCTCGAGTTATGAATGAACAAATACTATTCATTTGGTCAGTTTGTGCAGGGCAGCCTACGATTTTTCAACTTTGGTCAATTTGTTCACTAGGTTTTAGTCACTTTTTGGGCATGCTTCCTAAATGAAAATTGTGTCATCTAGTGCCTATTTTCATCCCTAATTGGTCCCATATACATTGGTCTTGTAAAATTTCATTTTTGGTCCTTTAAAGTTGACTTGGTCATGCTGTAGTAGCATGACCACACTCTCTCTGAATTTGACTTTAATTCCAACACTTCTATCACACTTAATTAGGTCACAAATGACCATTTCTCACTTCACATTAGGTCGAAGACACCATTTACAAGTTTTTCACATCTTTGGTCTCTAAACCCTAATGTCCAAACCCTAAGTTTTTCCAATCTTCACAATTCATGTAATCTAAACATACAATTCACATATATAACATTTATTCACCAAGATTTCATGTTTAACCTAACTAAATACTATCAAAATCTTAAGGTTCCATGGCTGCCACATTCTCTCTTCCCTTATTTAAGCATGATTGCCTTTATTTTTAATGCAATGTCACCACACATAAACTTAAATTCATGAATTCAATAAGAATCTACACTTGAAATTGCACTTACCTCAATTTCAATTTGAATCATTTAATTTCCCTCTTCCTTTCTTCTTTCTTTGATGACCAAGTTCCTTCTTAAGTGACTAAATCAAGTTTTTGTTAAGCAAGTATGGAAGGATTTGAGGTTTAATGGTGGTTTCAAAGCTTGAAGACAAGCTTTAATGGAGTTTGCAATGGTGAGGGAGAGAGAAGGATGGGAGGCGGCAACAAGGAAAAAAAAGATGACCAAATTAATTTTTTTTTTGTTTCTTTTCTTTTGTTTTGTTTTTATCCTTATGGAAGACCCAAAAATTCAATTAATTAAATTACAAATTCTTATTTTTATGGTATCATGCATGAGGTCATGCATGATATCATGCATGATGTCATCACCTTTTGACTTTTCCATTTTCTTCTTTTTTTTTCTTTTTTTTTTGTCTATTAGTTCTTTAATTTAATTCTCGATTCTGAAATTTTCTTTTCTCCGATTTTATTTGACAGTTAGGTTAGGAGTTAGCTCTCGGGATCAATTGACCAAATTGCCCCTCGCCGATTTATCCTGGTTTGCAAATAATTCAATATTTCTTTCGGCTCCCTGACCTAATTATTTGACTGGCTTAACAGTTCTTTTTCATGATTTTCTTTTTCCCATTGTGTTCATAATGGTCCTAAGGACCGCAGCGTCACATTTTACGGTTCGAAATTTGAGTTTAAAACGGCCAGAGTCGTTCAGAGACGGTCATCCATCATTTGTGACTCTACTGCTTAACCTCTTATGTTATGTTTTTCTTATTTATACTTAACTAATTGGCAATTACTAATTATTTGTATTTATGGCTTCTTTAGTTGTCTTAAGTGTGGTTCTAATCCCCTTAATTGTTCGGACTGACACCGGTCACCGAAACAGTGAAATATACCAAGCTATACAAATAAGGGTATTACAATTCTCCCCCCCTTAAATAAATTTCATCTCGAAATTTTACCTGGTATTAATCTCTGAACAGCTGTGGTTGTTGTCTCCTCATGTCCTCCTCTCGTTCCCAAGTAGCCTCCTGGCCTGAATGATGGTTTCACAGCACTTTTACCAATGGTATCTGCTTGTTCCGTAACTGCTTCACCTCATAAGCCTGAATCTCTATGGGTTCTTCTTCATATGTGAGGTCTGGATTCACTTCAATTTCTTTTACTGGTAGTACATGAGATGGGTCTGATCGATACCTCCTCAACATAGATACATGGAAAACGTTATGTATCTTCTCCAACTCTGGAGGTAATGCCAACCGATATGTCAAAGGACCCACTCTTTCCAGAACCTCATATGGCCCAATGAAACGAAGACTCAGTTTCCCCTTTCTGTTGAATCTCATAATCCTCTTCCAAGGAGAAACCTTGAGGAATACTTTGTCACCCACTGCATATTCAATATCCCTTCTCTTCAAATCAATGTAGGACTTCTGACAGTCTGATGCAGTCTTAAGTCGATCTCTGATCACCCTGATCTTCTCCTCAGTTTGCTAAACAATTTCGGGTCCAATCATCTTTCTTTTACCCATGTCATCCCAACACAATGGGGTTCTGTATTTTCTGCCATACAAAGCTTCATATGGAGGCATCCCAATGCTAGATTGGTAGCTGTTGCTATAAGAAAACTCAATCAAAGGCAAGTGTATATCCCAACTACCCTCAAACTCAATCACACAAGCCCGTAGCATATCCTCCAAGATCTGAATTACCCTCTCAGATTGGCCATCTGTCTGTGGGTAGAATGTAGTACTGAAGTTCAATCTAGTTCCTAGGGCTCTCTGAAGACTACCCCAGAATCTAGAAGTGAACCTAGGATCTCTGTCTGATACGATGGATACTGGCACTCCATGCAGTCTCACAATCTCATTGATGTACAACCTGGCCAATCTGTCTAAATTGTAGTCCATTCGGACTGACAAAAAATGACCAGACTTGGTTAGTCTGTCAATAATGACCCATACTGCATCATGACTCTTCTGTGTCCTCGAAAGTCCCATCACAAAGTCCATAGTTATTCTCTCCCATTTCCATTCTGGCACTGGTAGTGGATGTAACAACCCAGTTGGTACTTGATGCTCTGCCTTTACTTGCTGACAAGTTAGGCATTTGGAAACAAACTCTGCCACATCTCTTTTCATACCCATCCACCAGTAATGCTCCTTTAGCCCTCTATACATTTTTGTACCACCAGGGTGCATGGCAAAAGGAGACTCATGTGCTTCTTTCAAAATGATCTGCCTCAAATCAACATCATTAGGAATACACATTTTGCCCTAGTGTAGCAATAGACCATCATCTCTTATTGAGAATTCTGGTTTCTTGCCCTGCCAGACTTCTTCCAACAGCTTTTGATACCTTTCATCACTCTGAACAGCCATTCTGATCTGATCAATCAACACTGGCTGTATATGCCATGCAACTGCTGTCTGTCCATCATCATTAATCTCTAAGCTGGCATGCAATGATCTTAACTCATGCACCAAAGACAAAGGAGTAACCTGTAGACTTACCATAGTTTTGTGACTTAAGGCGTCAGCCACAACATTAGCTTTCCCTGGCTGATAGTCTATCAGACAATCATAATCTTTTATCAACTCTAACCATCTCTTCTGTCTCAAATTCAACTCTTTCTGGGTGTCCAAATATTTCAAACTCTTATGATCTATGTAGATGTAGCACTTCTCCCCATACAAATAATGTCTCCAGATCTTAAGAGCAAACATAATGGCTGTAAGCTCCAAGTCATATGTCGGATAATTCCTCTCATGCAGTTTTAGCTGGCGTGATGCATAGGCAATGACATTCCTATCTTGCATCAACACACAACCTAACCCATTGTGAGAAGCATCACTATATACTGTGTATTCTTTACCCGGAGTAGGTAAAGTCAGGACTGGAGCCTCAGTCAAACATCTCTTCAATTCATCAAAACTCTGCTGGCATTTGTCTGTCCACTGAAATTTCACATCCATTGTAAGCAGCTTGGTCAATGGAGATGCTAACATGGAGAATCCCTTCACAAATCGATGGTAGTATCTAGCTAACCCCAGAAAACTGCGAATCTCTGTGATATTTATGGGTGGCTTCCAATTAAGGACAGCTTCTATCTTACTAGGATCTACCTTAATACCCTCTGCTGTACTATGTGCCCCAAAAAGGATATCTCCTTCAGCCAAAATTCACATTTCGACAATTTGGCATATAGCTGTTTCTCCCTCAAAGTCTATAGTACAATCCGCAGATGTCTATCATGCTCTTCTGCATTCCTCGAGTAAACTAATATATCATCGATAAATACCATAACAAATTGGTCGAGGTATGGTCTGAAGATAGCGTTCATCAGATCCATAAAAGCAGCCGGAGCATTAGTTAACCCGAATGGCATGACCAAGAACTCATAATGGCCATAGCAGGTTCTGAAGGCAGTTTTAGAAATACTCTGCTCTTATACTTTCAACTGATAATAACATGATCTCAGGTCAATTTTGGAGAACACAGCTGCACCCCTCAACTGATCAAACAAGTCATTAATGCGAGGCAATGGGTATCTGTTCTTTATTGTCACCTTATTCAACTGCCAATAGTCAATGCATAATCGGAGAGTGCCATCTTTCTTCTTTACAAACAACAATGGCACTCCCCAAGGTGACACACTAGGGCGAATAAAGCCCTTGTCAAGCAACTCTTGCAACTGCACTTTCAACTCCTTCAATTCTGCAGGTGCCATTCTGTATGGCATTATGGAGATTGGGTCCACACCAAGCATAACATTAATCTCAAACTGCACCTCTCTTTCTGGAGGTAATCCTGACAATTCATCAGGAAATACATCCAGAAAATCACATACCGTAGGGATGTCCCTCAATGCTGGACTATCCACTTGGGTGTCTACCACATGTGCCAAGTATGCCTCACACCCCTTCCTAATCATTTTTCTGGCCAGTGTAGCTGAAATGATGTTTGAAGGCAATAAATGCCTCTCCCCATGTATTACTACATCACCGTACAGAGGGAGACCAAAAGTGACTGTCTTCAGTCTACAGTCAATCATCGCATGATGCCTGGCTAACCAATACATGCCCAAGATAATATCATAATCTCTGAAGGGCATTTCAATAAAATCATACAGAAAAGTGTGTCCTTGGATCACCAAAGGACAGTCCCTATATAGTCTATTTACCCTGACCTCCTGGCCTAATGGAGTAGTTACTAGCACATCATAATCCATTGGTACACACTGAATAGCAGTAGAACACATCACACTAGCACTAACATACGAATGTGTGGAGCCAGGATCAAATAACACATGTACATCTTGGTCAAGGATGGAGAAAATACCAGCTACTACGTCTAATGTTTCAGCTTCCTCTCTCTGATGCATGGTATACACTCTGACTGGTGTGCCACTGGATACCGGCTGGTTAACAGTGCTTTGACTTCCAAGAGTGTTACCAGGACCCCTACCTCTGCCTCTACCTCTACCAGCTGATTGTGACCCTCTAGGTGCAGAGACTTGGGTTGATCCTTCAGATGTAGCAGAAGGTCTAGACTGGCGCGGACTAGTATAATCCTTAGCAAAATGTTAGCTCCCTCCATAGTTAAAACATGCACCAGTGGCCTTGAAACACACCCCACCGTGTGTTCTACCACAAGTTTCACACTGTCGTACTGATGGAGCTCCTCGGGGTGCTTGCTGGGTCTACTGACCAGACCGAGGTGGTCTTTGGCCAGAGAATCTGCCTCTGCCAGATCTACGGGAGCTGGATCCCCCAAATTGTTTCCTCTTCCCAAAACCACTCTCAGGTGCTTGTCCAGTAGTCTTTTCAGTCTTCTCTTTCTCTTGTGTACCCTTCTTCACTGCCCCTTCTGATTCTATTCTTTCCAATTCCAGGACCTGTGAGATCAATTCAGTGAAATTTTGATGTCGGAAACTCACAACTTACATTCTCAGATTCGGCATTAACCCGGACTCAAACCTCTTACATCTGTCTCTGGGGGTGGAGACTAAACTTCCAGCGTAGTGGCTTAATCGAGAGAAGTCTCTCTCATATTCTGCTATGGTTCTGTCCCCTTGTTTCAAACTCAGGAATTCTTGCAACTTCATATCCACATAAGCATTAGGAACCCACTTCTGTCGAAACTCCCTTAAAAAGTCTGACCAAGTAAGGACTGGAGGTTATACCAGGGTGTGGGGGATGGTCTTCCACCATTCATATGCATCCCCTTGGAGAAGAGATACTGAATATTCAAATTTTAATTCTTCAGCACACTGCAGCTTCCTGAAAACCCGTTCCATTCTTTCCAACCACTGTTCTGCCTCCAGTGGATCCACAGTGCCTTTAAACTCGGTGGACCCAAATTTCATCAATTTTTCATATTGCCGAGCTGAGGGCTGTGGTTGTGCTACAGGTATTTGCATCTGAGCTTAGGGTGGCACATTTCCTGCCATTTACTGGAAAAACGTAGCCATCTACTGTACAAACTGAGCAGGGAACTGCGGTGCTGGAGTAGGAGCTGGAGTAGCTGACCCACTCACGTTCTGGAGAGCTGGGGATTTTAAAACTATTTTCTTGCATTTTGGAAGTGGTGAGCATTTTGCTAGGAATTAACATCATTTATTCAAAGCTTATAAACTAGAAAAAATTTTTGTCCATTTTAATTTTACCACAAATTTTATAAAAATTTTGACAGAGTTTCATTTGTATTTGGAGAAAATAGTTCTTCAAATACCTGAGAAAAACACTTTCAAAATTTTTTTACAACTCCCAACCACTAAATAATTTCAAGTCAACTCAATTTAATCCACTTCAAAAACAATTCCACAATCCAATCAAAGTTTATCATCTCAAAATATTTAATAACTTCATTCACAATGCATAAACTATGAAATTCACAAACTACAAATATTAATTTACAAAAAGAAGTTCCAAAAATAATATTATTACAACTTATTATACAACTGCTTACTTTACATTGATACTTATGACATTACAGTATTAACATCAAAACAACTACAAGGGTATAAAATAATACCCGTACAGAAAAGGTCAATGAAGTCTTCAATATCGATAGCAGCTCACTCTGCTGCTTTCTCCTGGCTCTTATCTGCGACAGTAAAACAAGCTATCGCTGAGTATAAAAATACTCAGTGGTACACAATAAAAATTTGAAATATAATACATAAATCATTCATTGCCAAAACACAATTTAAATATTTCTCAATCACATTTCACAAATTATCAAAGCTCATAATAACACAATTTGATCAAATAATTTAATAAACACAGTGTTGTCAAATCATACACAACTTAAGCAATAACACAAAATTTCCGATCAATGCCGTGTTGTACACCACGACAAAGCAATCTACAACCCCACTAATCGAAATCAATGAGGGAGGTGGCTAGCTAGCTAATGAGTACTCATCCGATCTACAACCTCAACTGGTAAACCAGAGAGGGAGGAAAAATAACAGATCTCATCCCATAAATGGAGGAGGAATAATAAGGTACTGTCATGCTAAGTGTGAATCAAAAATCAATTTCAAACATTTTATTCAAATGATTCTTGAGAAATCCAATAAATTTCTAAAGTCATAATTTCATTCACAAGATGGCAACACAATTCATATTTAACTTAAAATTTTCGTAAATCACACTAAATCAATTTTTCAATGACAAAAGGCTCAAATAAGGTTTATTGTGCGTAAACCTGATGCGAGTCGCCTCTAGGCCTTGACTCAGTCTCTCAGAGCTTCCAAGTCTTTTTCAGCTGAAACACACAGTTTCACAGTGTTTCAGTACCATAACTTAGCATAAACCTAAAAATAAATTTAACTTCACTTTTATCTAGCTCTAATGTGCTAAACTCGATATTCTTGAAATTTTTATGTTTTGGGTTACTATTCACTACCTATTCAAGTCAATTTGTTGACTTTCTAAGGCTTAATAGGTATGGGAATTCCAACTTCACCCACATACCACATTTTGGTCACCAAACTTGTTGGTTTTGGTCATTTTCTCAAAACTTAGGTCTTTTAGGCCAAATTGCAAATTTTCAGTTTTGGTGCCTTAGGTTGTACTGTTCCATTGGTCATTTTACTGTTAGAATTTGGCAAAACTTCCTTCATAGAAAATGTTCCCTATTGTCTTAAGTTTATTCTCCATTTTGAATCACTCCAATTGGAGTTTTGTAGCTCAAGTTATAGCCAAAATACAATTACTGTTCATGCTGTAGAATTTAGTTCTGCAGATTTGTTGATCCAACTTCATTCAGCAATTTGATCAAGTTAAGTCCATAATTTGGTCTAACTTTCTTCAGATGAAATATTCTACTATGTCTTAGGTTTCAATCGGTTCAAGAATTACCTAAATCAGAGTTTTCTAGAGAGAGTTATAGCCATTGAAACTTTACTATTCATATGGTAAATCTGCAGTTTTATAGGTTCAGTAATTCAACTTTGCTCAGTAATTTGATTGGGTTATGGAATAATTTGGGTTTGTGTTCTTCATAAAAGTTTTAGATGTATATCTCATCTAACCACTGGTAAAATTTCAGATCATTTTGATCTGCCTAGCTCAAGTTATGATCAAATGACAAATACTATTCATTTGGTCAGTTTGTGCAGGGTAACCTGCGATTTTTCAATTTTGGTCAATTTATTCACTAGGTTTTAGTCACTTTTTGGGCATGCTTCCTAAATGAAAATTGTGTTATTTAGTGCTTATTTTCATCCCAAATTGGTCCCATATCTATTGATCTTGTAAAATTTCATTTTTGGTCCTTTAAAGTTGACTTGGTCATGCTGCAGCAGCATGACCACACTCCCTCCGAATTTGACTTTAATTCCAACACTTCCAACACACTTAATTAGGTCACAAATGATCATTTCTCACTTCACATTAGGTCAAAGACACCATTTATAAGTTTTTCACATTTTTGGTCTCTAAACTCTAATGTCCAAACCCTAAGTTTGTCCAATCTTCACAATTCATGTAATCTAAACATACAATTCACATATATAACATCTATTCACCAAGATTTCATGTTTAACCTAACTAAATACCATCAAAACCTTAAGGTTCCATGGCTGCCACATTCTCTCTTCCCTTATTTAAGCATTATTTCCTTTAATTCTAATGTAATTTCACCACACATAAACTTAAATTCATGAATTTAATAAGAATCTACACTTGAAATTACACTTACCTCAATTTGAATTTGAATCCTTTAATTTCCCTCTTCCTTTCTTCTTTCTTTGATGACAAAGTTCCTTCTCAAGTGACTAAATCAAGTTTTTGTGAAGCAAGTATGGAAGGATTTGAGGTTTAATGGTGGTTTCAAAGCTTGAAGACAAGCTTTAATGGAGTTTGCAATGGTGAGGGAGAGAGAAGGATGGGAGGCGGCAACAAGGAAAAAAAAGACGACCAAATGAAATTTTTTTTTTTGTTTCTTTTCTTTTGTTTTGTTTTTATCCTTCTGGAAGACCCAAAAATTCAATTAATTAAATTCACAAATTCTTATTTTTATGGCATCATGCATGAGGTCATGCATGATGTCATCACCTTTTGACTTTTCCATTAATTTAATTCTCGATTCCGAAATTTTCTTTTCTACGATTTTATTTGATAGTTAGGTCAAGAGTCAGCTCTCGGGGTCAATTGACCAAATTGCCCCTCGCCGGTTCATCCCAGTTTGCAAATAATTCAATATTTCTTTCGGCTCCCTGACCTAATTATTTGACTGGCTTAACAGTTCTTTTTTGTGATTTTTTTTTCCACTGTGTTCGTAATGGTCCTAAGGACTACAGCGTCACATTTTATGATTCGAAATTTGAGTTTAAAACGGCTTCGCAGTCATTCCCGAGACGGTCACCCATCGCTGTGACTCTCGGCTCGTTTAACCTCTTATGTTGTGTTTTTCTTATTTATACTTAACTAATTGGCAATTACTAATTATTTGTATTTATGGCTTCTTTAGTTGTCTTAAGTGTGGTTCTAATCCCCTTAATTATCCGGACCGACACCGGTCATCGGAACAGTGAAATATACCAGGCTATACAAATAGGGGTGTTATAAAACGCCTCTTTAACTCATCAAAACTTTCCTGGCACTGATCAGTCCACTGAAATTTTACATCATTCCTAAGTAGCTTGGTTAGTGGAGATGCTAGCATGGAGAATCCCTTCACAAACCTTCGATAATACCCAGCTAAACCAAGGAAACTCCGAACTTCTGTGACATTTCTAAGTGGCTTCCAATTAAGAATGGCTTCTACTTTGCGAGGATCCACCTGAATACCCTCTGCAGATACAATATGCCCCAAAAATGTAATCTCCTTTAGCCAAAACTCACATTTCGACAATTTGGCATACAACTGCTTCTCCCTCAAAGTCTGCAATACTATCCTCAAGTGCTTGTCGTGTTCCTCTGCATTCTTTTAGTACACCAAACTATCATCAATGAACACCACAACAAACTGGTCCAAATATGGCCTGAAGATAGTGTTCATCAGGCCCATAAAAGCAGCTGGAGCATTAGTCAACCCGAATGGCATTACCAAGAACTCATAGTGGCCATATCGAGTCCTAAAGGCAGTTTTAGGAATACTTTGCTCCTGCACCCTCAATTGGTAATAGCCCGATCTCAAGTCAATTTTGGAGAATACAATCGCATCCTTCAACTGATCAAATAAATCATCGATCCGTGGCAAAGGATATCTATTCTTTATGGTCACCTTATTCAATTGTCTGTAATCTATGCATAGGCGGAGAGTACCATCCTTTTTCTTCACAAATAATACTGGTGCTCCCCAAGGTGACACGCTAGGGCAGATGAAACCCTTATCTAACAATTCCTGCAATTGCACCTTCAACTCTTTTAACTCAGCAAGTGCCATCCTATAAGGAGTGATGGAGATTGGCTCCACACTAGGCATAGTCTCAATTTCAAACTGCACCTCTCTTTCCGGAGGCAATCCTGGTAATTCTTCCGGAAAGACATCCAAAAAATCCCTTACCGTAGGAATATCTTTAAGATCTAGACTCCCCACCTGGGTGTCTATCACATGAGCTAGATAAGCTTCACATCCCTTTCTAATCATCTTTCTAGCAAGTGCAACTGAAATGATGTTGGATGGCAATAATTGCCTCTCCCCGTGTATCACTACGTCTGCATACTCGGGAAGACCAAAGGTGACTGTCTTCAGTCTACAGTCGATCATGGCATAATGCCTGGCTAACCAATCCATGCCCAAGATGATAACATAATCTCGGAAGGGCATGTCAATTAAGTATGATAGGAATGTATGTCTTTGGATCACCAAAGGACAATCCTTATACAATTTGATCATAATCTCGGAAGGGCATGTCAATTAAGTATGATAGGAATGTATGTCTTTGGATCACCAAAGGACAATCCTTATACAATTTGTTCACCCTAACCTCTTGTCCTAACGGACTAGTCACTAGCACATCATAATCCAATTTCACACAAGGAATAGCAATAGAGCATGCAATACTGGCATCAGCATAAGAATGTGTAGAACCAGGTTCAAACAGCACATATACATCTCTATCAAAAATGGAGAAAGTACCAGCCATAACATCTGATGTCTTAGCTTCATCCCTCCAGCGCATGGTGTACACCCTGACTAGTGCACCACTCTGCTCTGGTTGGCTCACTATGCCCTGGCTGCCAGAAGTGTTACCTCTATCCCTGTCTCTGCCTCTATTAGCTGTCTGTTGTCCACTGGAAGCAGAACCTTAAACAGATCCCTCAGTGGTAGTAGGCAGCCCAGATTTGTAGGCACTAGTGCAATCTCTAGCAAAATGCCCACTTCCACCACAGTTGTAACAGGCTCCTATGGCCTTATAACATACTCCTCCATGAGTCTTGCCACAAGTCTAACAAGCACGGGTAGGAAAGGAACCCCTAGATGTCTGCTATCCAGATCTAGGAATCTTTCCCTACTAGATCCTCTGTTACTTGGTCCTCCAAAGCTCTTCCTCTTACTCAAATTGTTACTTGGACTCTGACCTGTAGGCTTATTGCTCTTCTCTTTTTCAGTGGTTACCTTCTCAGATGCCTCTTCCAGTTCTATCCTTTCCAATTCAAGGGCCTGTGATATCAACCTAGAGAAGTTGTCATGTCGAAATCCAACCACTTGCAATCTCAAACTAGGCCTCAAACCGTTTGCATCTGTCTCTACTGGTAGTGAGTAGGCTTCCAACATAGTGGCTGAAGCAAGAAAAGTCTCTCTCATACTCGGCTACAGTCTTGTTCCCTTGCTTGAAACTGAGAAACTCCTATAGCTTCATATCCACATAGGTATCAGGAACATACTTCTGTCTAAACTCCCTTAGAAAGTCATCCCATGTTAGCACTGGCGGCTCAGCCAAACTGTGGGGAATGGTCTTCCACCACTCATATGCATCTCCATGCAGCAGGGAAATTGAATATTCAAACTTTAACTCATCTATGCAGTGCAATTTCTTGAAGACCCTCTCCATCCGTTCTAACCATTGCTCAGCTTCCAATGGGTCCACTGTACCCTTGAACTCTGTTGCCCCATACTTCATTAACTTGTCATATTGTCTGGCTAGGGATGGTGGTTGCACTGGAGGTGCTTGCACAGGAGCTTGGACTGGTATATTTCCAGCCATTTGCTGAAATAATGCAGCCATCTGCTGAGCGAACTGAGCAGAAAATTGCATGGGTGGGATGGGTGTAGTTGACCCACTGGCATTCTGAGGAGCTAGGGCCTCCCCCTGTACCTCAGCTACTACTGATTGCTCTACTGTGTGATCTCCCTCTTCCATACTGAATCACAAAGAATTCTACTCCCTGGACAACCAACACAAGGAGATTTCTCTCCATTAGTTCATATTTATGATGTAATGCACTATATGTATCAATTAATGACAGTTGAGCAGTTGTACTTATCAAAAATTTTCAAACATGCAATTTCAAAACTTGTGTAAAAACCAAAGCTCTGATACCACTAAAACATGTCACACCTTATCCCTGGTAAGGCATGACATGATCCCGTAACATACCTAATAAATTATCGAACTCCACTTACCGATAACCCATTAGTTATGCTACAAAGGATTTTAAAACAAATCATAGCTTTTTATCTTATCAATTCTTTTGCAGAAAACTACATGAGAATTGTTAAAATTCCATGTAAACATTCATTAGAAACAATGATAGAATAAATATTGCAAAAGTTAGATTTTCATAAGTCTCAAAGTGAAATACAAAATAGTTACAAACTCAAAATGTGATAGCAATGCCGTGCTTTTAAATACAAACTGCTCAATGTTTGTACATCCATACATATAGGTACAAAATACATCAAAAGGAAATTATAGGGGTATACCTACGATATATCCCACAATCAATACCAAATGCTGCCTCTAAGTCTCTCACTCGGTAGCCTTCTCCTTTCCCTTACCTGCGACAGCATAAAGAAGCTATCGCTGAGTATATCACTCAGTGGTGCATAAAACACAATTTATCAAAGCATAATAAATCACATTTTTCTTAAACATGAAAACTTCACAATAGTTCTAAGTCCATAAAGGCCATTTATTGGAATAACATTTCAAATGAGAAATCACACTTCATAAATCACAATTCACAAAGCATTAGTGTTGCCAACATCAACACACAGTTTAGGCCATGACACAAAATTTCACGATCAGTTTTGTGTTGTATACCACGACAAAGCAATCTCAACCTCACTAACCGTTATTAATGAGGGAAGGGCTAGCTAGCTAATGAGTACTCATGTAGTCTTACTCCACTAACCGTTATTAATGGAAGACATAATCAATATCAATTATCAACCCCAAGTAGCCGTTACTACTGGGGAGTTTCGAATGCTAACTGTGGTTTCAAAACAGTTTCCGAAAATTTCCCACTCAATAATCACATTTATAAACCAATAAACACATTTAAATTCATCATAATATCGATATAAAGGTGGCAACACCCAAATTTCTGAAATACAAGAGAAAAACCATATTTCGGTCAAAGTAAACTTATTCAAAGCAAACTCATTCAATTTAACATATTCCAAGCAATTTACAAGTTTAAAAATGAAGAAAATGTTAGTTGTGCACAAACCTTCAATGCTCTCCTTTCTCTTTGCTCACTATTCCTTGTCCGTTCCAACTTCTTCTTCTATTAAAAATACACAAATAAAATACCTCAATACCAATCTCAATTGCTGCCAAAACTCATTACATGCATGTCTAATACATCCCAAGTTAGTTTTGAAAATTTTAGAATATTTTTGTTTTGGGACAGCTTGGTGCCCCAATCTTTGAACCCAATTTTTACCTAGTTTCGATCATAATTTGGTGAGGTGTTCTTCATGAAAATTGTTCATTTAGGTCTTAAATTTATTTTCCTTTTTGAATCGCCTAATTCGGAGCTGTGTAGCTCAAGTTATGACCAAAATACAGTTATAGTTCATGTTACTATTTATGCTACAGATTCAGTTCTGGCAGATTTATTAATCCAAATTCATTCAGCAATTTGATCAAGTTGAATCCATAACTTGGTCTAATGTTCTTCATACGAAATATTCTACTATGTCTTAGGTTTCCATCGGTTTAAGAATCACCTAAATTGGAGTTTTCTAGAGAGAGTTATGGCCATACAAAATTTAGTATTCATATGGTAAATCTGCAGTTCTGCAGATTCAATTATTCAAATTTGCTCAGCAATTTGATTGGGTTAAGTCCATAATTTGGCCTCAAGTTCTGCATATAAAATGTTCTACAATGTCTTAGGTTTCCATCGGTTCAATAATTGCCTAAATCAGAGTTTTCTAGAGAGAGTTATGGCCATGCAAATTTTACTGTTCATATGGTCAAATTCTGCAGGTTCCAGAATTTTGTCTCTAAGTTCAAGCCAAGGTTTAGGCAATTTCTGGGCAGTTTCTAGGGTGGGTCTCTTCATGAAAATTCTAGCCCTATGTCTTAAGTTTCATTTCCAATTGGTTTCACACCAATTGGAGTTGTGTAGCTCAATTTATGGGCTGTCAAACACACTGAACTCAGTGTGCAAATTCTGCCCTAGGTTTAAAATTTTCATTTCTTCAATTATTCCCTCTAACCAACCTCAATTCACATTTAATTCACCCAAAATTACTATAATTTAGCATTGACACATCAATGGCACTTCCTAGCACAAACCCCACAATTTTCAAACACCAAAGTTTGCAATTTTCCCTAATCCTACCATTTCATTACTTCCATTCATCAACCCAATGTCAATTCAAACTAAATAAACCTCAAATGACCATAATTTAATACTACACACACCAATTTCACTCTCTAGTACCAAAACCCAATTTTTCCATGAACCCTAATCTTTCATAATTTAATTTATGCAATCCCATGAAATCTTACTACTCACAATCATGCATACTACCTCAATCTAACTTAGATTTATCATCAATTTAATTAAAATACATCAAAACCCTAATTTTCCCTAAGTTGGCCAAAACCTTAGTTTAGGTTCCATGCATGTTTCCTTTCAATTTCTCATGAAATTTCATCATAAGTTAACTTCATTCAAGACTTATACAACTAATCTAACATGAAAAGAAACTTACCTCAAGTGACTACTTCTAATCTTCAATTTCTTCTAACTCTTTTGTTCCCTTAGCTTCTAATCTCTTAATGAAAGATAAATTTGATGTTTTCTACCAATTAGATAGAAAACCCATGGAGAAAAAGTGGGGAAAATCAATGGTTGAAAGAGGTTATAAGTGGAAGAATGAAGAGAGAAGAAAGAAAAGAGAGGGAGAGGAGGTGTGTGGGGGGGCAACTAAATGAGGGAGGGAGGAAGATCGCTTCCTTTTATACTTATCCCAATTATTTATTTATTTAATTAATTTTTTATTGAGTTGTCCAAAGCCCATTAGTCTTAAAATTTTAATTGGGTCAAAATGGACCTAAAATTCTAGATTTTTGTTTCTTTTATTTTCCTTTCACTTTATACTTGAATTCTTTTCCTAAAAAAAATTATTCCATAATTCAATTCATTAATTTCACCTAAATTAATTAACATTTTGGTCAAAAGTCAACTCTTGAGGTGAATTGACCAAAATGCCCCTCATCGATTCATAATCCCTCTTTTTCAATATACCAAGTGAATCTTTATATTTTTGGGTCATTTGAATTTTTATTGTGTCTATCTCCATTAATTTTCTATTTATTTTTGGTCCTCAAGGTGTCTTTGAATAGTACTAGTCACATGCTAAAAATGGTATTATTCGCAACTCGGAGGTTCGGGGTGTTACAACGTCGATATCCCACATTGCAAAAGGCCTTGGTGAGATGAGATTGTAGAGCTGATGAGGCAGGACATTTATCTGATCAGCATAAATTTAGCATTTGTGACAATTCTGGAAGTATTTAATGCAGTCTTTTTCCAAAGTAGTCTAGAAGTAACCCCGCCTTAAGATCTTCTTTGCCATCATATACCCATTGCTATGAGTAGCACAGTTCCCTTCGTGGGTTTTAAAAATAATTCTCCTTGCTTCTTTTGCATTCACGCATCTTAATAACTCACCATTAGAGCTTCTCTTGTACAAGATTTCTCCACTGGGGAAGTATCTCATCGTTAACCTTCTGATCATTCTTCTTTCATTTCTACTTGCTCCTGGAGGATATTCCCTATTTTTGATGTACACCTAGAGATCATGATACCAGGGTTTGCCGTTTGTTTCTTCTTTAATCATAAAGCAGTACGTTGGCTCACTCCTTACTTTAATTTGTAATAACTGCGTTATCTGCCCTTCCTCCCTGTGGGTCATCAAGGCTAAAGTAGCTAAAGCATCAGCAAATTGGTTCTTGTCCCAGCTCAGGTGAGTGAAAGAAATCTCCTCAAATTCCTTAATAAGTTCAACGAGATATTTCTGATACCGGATCAGTTTCTAGTCTTTAGTTTGCATTCCCCTTTGACTTGGTAAATGATCAGAGCTGAATCCCCATACACCACTAATTTCCTTATCTTCATTTTAATGGTAGCCTGTAAGCCACTCACGCAGGCTTCATACTCTGCTACGTTATTAGTACAGCCAAATCTCAGCTTAACAGTGTTAGTAGTATGCCCTAGAGCATATCATTTTTATGTATCTTGTATATATTTTATTAATAAAAGGCAATTATACTTTTCTTTTGTAACACCTGTATTTGCATAGCCTGGTATATTTTACTGTTACGGTGACCGGTGTTGGTCTGGACAACTGAGGGGATTAGAACC
Organism: Hevea brasiliensis; assembly: GCF_030052815.1. Taxonomy (NCBI): domain Eukaryota; kingdom Viridiplantae; phylum Streptophyta; class Magnoliopsida; order Malpighiales; family Euphorbiaceae; genus Hevea; species Hevea brasiliensis. The sequence goes on along the minus strand of NC_079500.1, from coordinate 54,068,895 downwards.
ACACTTAAGACAACTAGATTAGCCCTGAACACAAATAATTAGTAATTGTTAACTAGTTAAGTATAAATAAGAAAAACAGAAAACAAGAAGTTAAATGAGCCGAGAGTCACAGCGATGGGTGACCTTCTCGGGAAGGACTGCAAGGTTGATTTAAACTCAAATTTTGAACTGTAAAATATGACGCCGCGGTCCTTAGAACTATTGTGAACATAGTGGAAAAGAGAAAGTCACGAAAAAGAATTGTTAAGCCAGTCAAATAATTAGGTCAGGGATCCAGAAGAAATGTTGAATTATTTGCAAACCGGGTCAAACCGGCGAGGGGCAATTTGGTCAATTGACCCCGAGAGCTGACTCCTGACCTAACTGTCAAATAAAATTGGAGAAAATAAAATTTTAGAATCGGGAATTAAACTAAAGAACTATCAAAAAATTTAGGAAAATGGAAAAAGAAAAGAAAAAGTTTTATTACATCATGCTTACATCACTTAGATGACATCATGGGTGATGTCAAAAATCCAATTTAATTTTCCTACAAATATTGACCAAGTCAAATAAGTTAATTATCTTTAAAATAACAAAATAAAAGAAAAATTTTATTTAGTCTTCTTCCTCAAGGTTGCCGTCCATCTCTCTCTCTTTCCCTCCCTCTCCCTCACCAAAACTCCATGGAAGCTCATTTTGAGCTTGATCAAACCCTATATCCCACCATAGAAAGTTAAACTTCCATCATTAAATCTTGATTTCAAGCTTTGATAGAGAACTTGAAAACAAAAAGAAAAAGAAAGGAAGAGGTTTTAAAAAGGTGAAAATTCAAAGTAAGGTTAGTAAGCAAACTTAACACTTTCAGTTTGATTTTCGCATTTCTAACTTATTGAACTTGGAAATAAACTTTAAATGAAATGAAAACAAGTGTTGGGGGACAAAGTTAAATTTTTTCCAGCTTGTTAGGGTATTGGATTTGATAGTGTTTAGTTAAACTAAACATGAATTAGAGCTTAAATAATGTGGTAATTGTGGTTAGAATGAAAAGTGAACTCAAATTTCATGGAATTATGATGAATTGTATAATTAGAGTTCATAGCACCTAGGGTTTGGAGACAAAAAATTTTGAGAAATGGTCAAATGGTGTGTTTAACATTGTTTGAGATGAAAAATGGTCATTTGTGACCAGTTGAGGTATGTTAGAAGTGTTAGAATTAGGCTTGAATTCGGATTGGTTAGGCGACTGCAGCAAAGAGACCAAGGTCCCTTTCAGGGACCAAAACTAAAAATTTACAAGTCCAATTGGTGTGAGGCCAATTGGGAATGAAAATAGACACAAAATGGAACATTTTTCATTTAGGAATCATGCCCAAAAAGTGACCAAAACCTAGTGAACAAATTGACCAAATCCAGAATAGGCAATCTGACCTGTACAAAAATGACCAAATGAACAGTGTTTGTTCATTTGGCCATAACTTGGTGCCCAGAAATCTGGGTTAAGTCCAAGCCGGCAACCATGATTCAAATGGCTATAACTTGAGCTACAAAACTCTAATTGGAGTGATTCAAAAAGGAGAATAAATTTAAGACAATAAGGAATAATTTCTATTCAGAAAACTTAGCCAAATTCTGACAGCAAAATGACCAATGGAACAGTGCAACATAAGACACCAAAACTGAAAATTTGCAATTTTGCCCAAAAGACCTAAGTTTTGAGAAAACAACCAAAACCAACAAAATTGGTGACCAAAATGTGGTATGTGAGGATAGTTGGAGTTCCCATACCTTTTAAGTATAAGAAAGTCTATATTTTGACTTGAATAGTACCATGAATAGTAACCACAACATGAAAATTTGCAAGAATATAAGTTTAAACATATTGGAATTAGTTATAGGAGTTATTATGAAACAAAGATACTGAGACACTATAAATTTTGTGTTTCAGCTGAAAAAGACTCGGAAGGTCTGAGAGATTGAGTAAAGGCCTAGAGGCGACTCACATCAGGTTTGTGCACAATAAACCTTATTTGAGCATTTTGTCATTGAAAAATTGATTTGGTATGATTTATAAAAATTTGGTGTTAATCCTGAATTGTGTTGCCACTTTGTGAATGAAACTATGACTTTGGAAATTTATCGGATTTTTCATGAATTATTTGAATAAAATGTTCGAAATAGATTTTTGATTCACACTTAGCATGATAGTGCCTTATTATTCCTCCTCCATTTATGGGGTGAGATTGATTATTTTTCCTCCCTCTCTAGTTTACCAGTTGAGGTTGTAGATCGAATGAGTACTCATTAGCTAGCTAGGAACCCCCTCATTGATTTCGATTAGTGGGGTTGTAGATTGCTTTGTCTTGGTGTATAACACGGCATTGATTGGAAATTTTGTGTCATGGCTTAAGTTGTGTATGAATTGGTAACACTATATTTATTAAATCATTTGACCAAAATTGTATTATAATGAGTTTTGATAAATTGTGAAATGTACTTGTGAAATATTTAAATTGTGATTTGTCAATGAATATTTTATGTACTGCATTTCAAATTTTTATTGTGCACCACTGAGTATTTTTATACTCAGCGATAGCTTATTTTGTTGTCGTAGATAAGAGCAAGGAAAAAGCAGCAGAGTGAGCTGCTGAACTGGAAAAGTTTCCGTTGATCTTTTGTACGGGTATTTATTTATACCCTTGTAGTTAATTGATGTAAATATTGTAATATTTTATGTATCAATGTAAAGTTGAGCAGTTGTATAATAAATTGTAATAATATTATTTTTGGATTTTATATCTGTAAATTAAACTTGTGAATGTAAATTAGCTTTATTTAATGCAATGTTGATGGAATTATTCTAAAATGGTTTGATCTGAGAATTTTGAGTTGAATTGAGATTATTTGGAGGTTGAGAGTTGTGGAAAATTTTTTGAAAGTGTTTTTCTCAGGTATTTGAAGAACTATTTTCTCAAAATACAGATGGCACTCTACCAAAATTTTTATAAAATTTGCAAAAAAATAAAATGGGACAAAAATTTTAAGTAGTTTTAAAACTTCGAATAAATGATTTTTATTCCTACCAAAATGCTTACCACTTCCAAAATGTAAGAAAATGGTTTTAAAATCCCTTGTAAGATACTTAATGAGTTATCGGTAGGTGGAGTTCGGTAGTTCATTAGGTATTTTACAGGATCATGTCATGCCTTACAGAGGGGTAAGGTGTGACATGTTTTAGTGGTATCAGAGCATGGTTTTTCAATAAATTTTGACTATGTGTGTGAATATTTCTTTGATAAGTACAACTGTTCAAGTGTCTTTAATTGATATATATGACATATTTACATCATGAATATGCACTAATGGAGGTCAACCTCCTTGTGTTTGATCTCAGGAAGTAGAAATTTTTGAGAAACGGAATTGAAGAGGGAGATCATTCTGTGGAACAATTCCAGCTCCTACTCTAGCATCATAGTTTCCTGCTTAGTTTGCACAGCAGATGGCTGCGTTTTTCCAATAAATGGCGGGAAATGTGCCACTTCAAGTTCAGATGCAAGCACCTGTAGCACAATCACAGCCCTCAGCTCGGCAATATGAAAAATTGATGAAATTTGGGGCCACCGAGTTTAAGGGCACTGTGGATCCACTAGAGGCAGAACAGTGGTTAGAGCGAATGGAACGGGTTTTCAAAAAGCTGCAGTGTGCAGAAGAGCTGAAGTTCGAGTACTCTATTTCTCTATTGCAAGGGGATGCATATGAATGGTGGAAGACCATCCCCCACAGCCTGGTTGAGCCACCTGTGTTGACCTGGTCAGACTTTTTAAGGGAGTTTCGATAAAAGTGGGTTCCCGATGCTTATGTGGATATGAAGTTACAGGAATTCCTGAGTTTGAAATAAGGGGATAGAACAATAGCAGAGTATGAACGGGACTTTTCAAGGCTAAGCCACTATGCTGGAAGCTTAGTCTCCACCCTCAGAGAGAGATGTAAGAGGTTTGAGTTTGGGTTAAGGCCGAATCTGAGGATGCAAGTTGTGGGATTCAGACACCAGAATTTTTCTGAGCTGATTTCACTAGCCCTGGAACTAGAAAGGATAGAATCAAAAGGGGCAGTGAAGAAGGGTACACAAGAGAAAGAGAAGACTGAAAAGACTACTGGTCAAGCACCTGAAAGTGGTTCAGGGAAGAGGAAATAGTCTAGGGGATCTAGCTCTCACAGATCTGGCAGAGGCAGATTCTCTGGCCAAAGACCACCCCGGTCTGGTCAGTAGACCCAATAAGCTTCTCGAGGATCTTTATCAATCTGGCAGTGTGAAATCTGTGGTAGAACACAAGGTGGGGTGTGTTTCAAGGCCATAGGTGCATGCTATAACTATGGAGGGAGTGGACATTTTACTAAGGATTGTACTAGTCCATGCTGATCTGGACCTTCTGCTATGTAACACCCCTATATTCGGTAGTGCGTTCTACTGCTCCGGTGACCAATGTCTGTCCGAACAGCTAGAATGTCTAGAACTATATTTAAATATTAGTGAGGAGACATAGAATAATGAAATAAAAGAAAAGAAAAGATAAGAAAAACAAAGGAAAAATAATAGCAATGAAATGTAACCAAGTTAAACGAGTCGAGAACCACAGCGATGGGTGACTGCACCGGGAAGTTGCGGTGTGGACCGTTAACTAGCCCTGGACAGTGGGGAACCCTGGAAAATATTTTTAGGACTTAAATAAATGTCTATTGAAGTATAAATATCATTAGAAATATCATAGAAAAATTAATTAATTAGTACAAAGAAAAAGTGAGAAATTGAAAAACGGACAAAACTCGGTGTTACCGAAAAATCGGGAATGCAACCCGAACAGGGGCATTGTGGTCATTTGACACCCCCAGTTATCTTTTGACCTAAATTTCCATTAAAAATACATGATATTACACATGGAAAATATCATGAAAAATTAAATTGGTGGTACCTAATTCAAATAGCAAAAGATGGGAGCTTAATGTGAGAATTTGGAACTTTAGAATAAATAAATATTTAACCCTCACTTAGTGCTCCACTCACCTCACTTAAGTGGACCACTAAACCTTCATTTGGACAGATTTCTCATCTTCTTCAACCCTCTCAAAATTCAGTCGAAATGCTCCCAAAGAAAAACATCCATGCCCGTCCCACCTTTGAGCTCCCATTTCCCATGATCAAGCCATGATTCTTCAATGCTTCCTTTACTAAAATTGTTCTACACAACTTGAGCAGTAGATAGGCAGCAAGAAGATCAAGTTTTGGTGAGGTTTTGAAGAATTTCAAAAGTGGTAAGTATGTATTTTTTATTATTGTTTCATTAAACTTTGTATGGATGTTATGGGTAGTTGAATTGTGGAAGGATTTTTTAAGTTTGATGAGTTAAGGGAGAGGTATATTTTTGGCAGCCATGGAACTTCAATGAGAGCAGTTTATCCTTGCATGTAAATGGTAGATTAAAGTGTTGATGAAGTGTTTATGTGTGTAGGAATAAATTGGGTGATGTATACTAAATGTATGTGAAAGTACACTTGATTTTGGAAGCTTGGAAGCTAATTGAAGAGATGTACAATTCGGCAAAGTTGAAGTGTAGATCAAATATGTTGTTTCATGAGTTGGTTTACAGAATTATATTGTTGAATTATGGTGCTTGTTATGGCAGCATGCATATGTGTATAAGGGTTTGAATGTGGACATGTAAATGAGCTAGGTTATATGGCTAAATTATTTATAATTTGGACTTGGTAAATTCTGTACTATAAGGTGCATATTGAGTATTATTACAAGCTACCAAAATGACCAACAATGTGAAGTAAAATGTGTTTAGGTTATGTTACAAACCAGAATTGGCATGAATGTGTAACTTGGTAAGTGTTAAATGTGTAATTAATGAGTGATGAACAATGTGCAATAGGGTAGTATAGGTTTTGGCTTAGAACCTTAAGTGTGTGACTCTAATTGGTATGAAACCAATTGGAGGTGAAACTAGGCACAAAATGTGCAGCTTTCATGAAGGAAGCTTACCAAAATTCTGCTTGGAAGGTAACTTGAAAAAATACCAAATCCGAATTAGTGCATTTAAGGCTTGAAAATTGACTATTTGGGCAGTAGTTAGTGTTTTGGCCATAACTCACTCAAAATAGGTCCACTTGACCTGAAATTTTTATCATGAATAGCTAAGACATATATCTACAAGTCTTATGAAGACACCAAAACCCAGAAATGGCCAGAACCAAGCCAAATAGCTTGCACAAGTTCGGGTCCAAAAACTGGCCGAACCAAAAGTGACCTAAAAATGACCTAAAATGACCATTTTGGTACATTCTAACCAATAATAGTAAAATGACCATAACTTGGACTAGTACACTCAGAATGACCTGAAATTTTGTCTCGCGTGCAATAAGACATAGACCTACAAGTTTGTAGTTTTGACCGAAACCTGAAAACCAAGAGAACTAGGTCATCTGATTAGGTCAAATTAGTATACCGGAATCCAACAAATTGCAATAAAATGCACTATAAATGGAAATGAATTGGGTAACATGTACCGACACTAAAAGGCTATTAAATGTGACGTACTGGTAACATTGGAATTGGCTTACTTAGAGTGCATTAAGGGTCAATATTATAAGTTGACTAATGAAAGGAATTGAAGGGAATAGTACAAAGAAAATTTAAATATTAGATTTTATTGTTAGAAACAAATTCATTGAGTACTGAAACACTTTAAATTGTGTGTTTCAGTTGAAAAGGATATTGAGAAGCATAAGGAACACTGAGTCAGGGCCAAGGGGCATATATCAGAGGTTTGTGCACAATAGTTATTTCTTTTGAATTTTTCAATTGAAATAAATTATGATTATTTGTATGTTATTGTTTTAAATTATGTTTGTGCACAATAGTTATTTCTTTTGAATTTTTCAATTGAAATAAATTATGATTATTTGTATGTTATTATTTTAAATTGTGTTTGTGTACAATAATTTTGATTTCGCATTTTCTACTTAAAAATTTAATTGAATATTATAGTTTTAAATTGTGTCTGTGCACAATACTTTATATATTCATTGATTTTACTAGAAAACTTATTTGGAGAAATGAGTTATGAATAATTTTTTATTGTTTTGGCTTTCGAAATATTATTTGGAAATTATTGTGTTGCCTACTTTGCAAATGTAAATTTTGAGTTAAAATATGATTTGTGATTTGTATGAAATATTTAAATATTGTGATTTGAAATTATTTTGATTCACACTTGGCATGACAATATGACTATTTTCCTCCTTCATTTATGGGGTGAGTGATTATATTCCTCCCTCTTTGACTTGTCAGTCTGAGGTGAGTGTGGATGAGTTCTCATTATTTAGCTAGCTTCCTCTCTCATTGATTTCGATTATTAGGGTGAGTGTGTCTTGTCATGGTGTACAACACGGCATGTGCGGAAAAATTGTGTCATGGCCTAAATTGTGTTATTGATTGGCAAAACTGTATTATTCAGTTATTTGATCAAATTGTGTTATTGATTGACAAAACTGTATTATTCAGTTATTTGATCAAATGGTGTTATTGATTGACAAAACTGTATTATTCAGTTATTTAATCAAATGGTGTTATATGAACTTTGTAAATTGTGAAATGAAATTGTGAATTATTTAATTTGTGAATTGTCAATAAAAGAATTATATATCGCATTTTAAATTGTTATTGTGCACCACTAAGTAAATTTTACTTAGCGATACCTTTTCATTGCTGTCGCAGGTAGACAAACTAACAGGGCAGCAGACTAGGCTGCTAATGCTATATTGAGAGTTCATCTGGTATATTGAGTATACCATATTTTGCATTTTGTATTGTAATGTATGTTCACTATACGTATATAGTGTTCTTGGTTTTGAGCAGTTGTAAATTAAAATTGTACATTGAAGTTATAAAATAAATTGTAAATTATTTTGGTTTGTAAATATTGTGTTATATTTCTTTTATCTCAGCCTTTGAAAATACTGAAAAATTATTATGGATTTAAGTTGACAAATGTTGAGAAACATATTGTGTTGATTAAATGTTGGAGTTTGAGATTGAGAAATATATTTGAAGTGTTTTTTACAGGTTTTTGAAGAACTATTTTATTCAAAATACAGATGGCACTCCGCCAAAATTTTTACAGAAATTACTAATAATTCAAATGTGTTAGTTGTTTCACTTCAGTTAAAAAAAAAAAATTTAATACCTGTAAATAGTGCTCACTACTGTAAAAAGAAGTAAGAAAAGTTTTAAAATCCCTTATAGTGTATTTAATGGGTTATCAATAGATGAAGTTGGTAATTCATTAGGTATACTACGGGATCATGTTATGCCTTATAGAGGGGTAGGGTGTGACATGCTACATGTAAGGGATCAGCCTAAGTCTCTACACCTAGAGGGACATAGTCAGTTGGTAGAGGTAAAGGCAGAGGTAGGGGTCCTGGCAATACTCCTGGAAGTGAAAGTACTGTTAACCAGCTAGTACCCAGTGGCGCAGCAGTCAGAGTGTATACAATGCGTCAGAGGGAGGAGGCTGAAACATCAGACGTAGTATCTGGTATTTTCTCTATCCTTAACTAAGATGTATATGTGTTGTTTGATCCTGGCTCCACACATTCATATGTCAGTGCAAGTGTGATGTGTTCTACTGCTATTCAGTGTGTACCAATGGACTATGATGTGTTAGTAACTAGTCCATTAGGCCAAGAGGTCAGGGTAAATAGACTATATAGGGATTGTCGTCTAGTGATCCAAGGACACACTTTTCTGTCTAATTTGATTGAAATGCCCTTCAGAGATTATGACATTATCTTCGGCATGGAATGGTTAGCCAGGCATCATGCCATGATTGACTGTAGACTGAAGACAATCACTTTTGGTCTCCCTCAATAAGATGATGTAGTAATACATGGGGAGAGGCAGTTATTGCCTTCAAACATCATTTCAGCTGCACTGGCCAGAAAAATGATTAGGAAGGGGTGTGAGGCATACTTAGCACATGTGATAGACACCTAAGTGGGTAGTCCAGCATTAAGGGACATCCCTATGGTATGTGACTTTTCATATGTATTTCCTGATGAATTGCCAGGATTACCTCCAGAAAGAGAAGTGCAGTTTGAGATTGATGTTATGCCTGGTGTGGACCCAATCTCCATAATGCTATACAGAATGGCACCAGCAGAATTGAAAGAGTTGAAAGTGCAGTTGCAAGAGCTGCTTGACAAGGGCTTTATCCGCCCTAGTGTGTCACCTTGGGGAGTGCCAGTGTTGTTTGTAAAGAAGAAGGATGGCACTCTCCAGTTATGTATTGACTATCGATAGTTGAATAAGGTGACAATAAAGAATAGATACTCATTACTCTGCATAAATGACTTGTTTGATTAGTTGAGGGGTGCAGCTGTGTTCTCCAAAATTGACCTGAGATCAGGTTATTATCAGCTGAAAATACAAGGGCATAGTATTTCTAAAACTGCCTTTAGAACCCACTATGGCCATTATGAGTTCTTGGTCATACCATTCGAGTTAACTAATGCTCTGGCTGCTTTTATGGATCTGATGAACACTGTCTTCAGACCATACCTTGACCAGTTTGTTGTGGTATTCATAGATGATATATTGGTCTATTCGAGGATTGCAGAAGAGCATGATAGACATCTGCGCATTGTACTGCAAACTTTGAGGGAGAAAAAGCTATACGCCAAATTATCGAAGTGTGAATTTTGGCTGAAAGAAATATCTTTCTTGGGGCATGTAGTATCGGTAGAGGGTATTAAGGTGGATCCTAGCAAGATAGAAGCTGTCCTTAATTGGAAGCCACCCAGAAATATCACAGAGATTCGCAGTTTTCTGGGGTTAGCTGGATACTACCGTAGATTTGTGAAGGGATTCTCCATGTTGGCATCTCCATTGACAAAGCTGCTTAGAAAAGATGTGAAATTTTAATGGACAGATAAATGCCAATAGATTTTTGATGAATTGAAGAGGTGTTTGACTGAGGCTCCAGTCCTGACATTACCTACCCCAGGTAAAGAATACACAGTTTATAGTGATGCTTCTCACAATGGGTTAGGCTGTGTACTGATGTAAGATCGGAATGTGATTGCTTATGCATCACGTCAGCTAAAACCGCATGAGAGAAACTGTCCGACCCATGACTTGGAGCTTGCAGCTATAGTATTTGCTCTTAAGATCTGGGGACATTATTTGTATGGGGAGAAATGCTACATCTACACAGACCATAAGAGTTTGAAGTATTTGGGCACCCAGAAGGAGTTGAATTTGAGACAGAGGAGATGGTTAGAGTTGATAAAAGACTATGATTTTCTGATAGACTATCAGCTAGGGAAAGCTAATGTTGTGGCTGACACCTTAAGTCACAAGACTATGGCAAGTCTACGGGCTACACCTTTGTCTTTGGTACATGAGTTGAGATCATTACATGCCAGCTTTGAGATTGATGATGAGGGGTAGACAACAGTTACATGGCATGTACGGCCAATATTGAGTGATCAGATCAAAATGGCTGCTCAGAATGATCAAAAGTATCAGAAGCTGTTGGAAAAAGTCTAGCAGGACAAGAAACCAGAATTCTCCATAAGAGATGACAGTCTATTGCTACACCAAGGCGGAATGTGTGTTCCTAATGATGTTGATTTGAGGCAGATCATTTTGAAAGAAGCACATGAGTCTCCTTTTGCCATGCACCCTGGTGGTATAAAAATGTATAGAGGGGTAAAGGAGCATTACTGGTGGATCGGTATGAAGAGAGATGTGGCAGAGTTTTCTTTCAAATGTCTAACTTGTCAGTAAGTGAAGGCAGAGCATCAAGTACCAACTGCGTTGTTACATCCACTACCAGTGCCAGAATGGAAATGGGAGAGAATAACAATGGATTTTGTGATGGGACTTCCGAGGACACATAAGAGTCATGATGCAGTTTGTGTAACACCCCTCACCCGACTACAGTGTAGCCGAGCAAGGCGTGCTACACGGCGTGCTGGAGCACCTGATCTTATCTGATTTCATTACAATTCTTAATTTACTTGTTCAAAAACTTTATTTAAGGTTTAGGCTATTTTTACTTTTATCAAAATCTAATTAATTTGGAAATTTCAAAAATTTTAACGATAATCCGACAACGTGCTGGCTGTAATTTGGACTAGCAGTTCTTCTGAACCTGCCAAAAACAATTTCAATATATACTCAATTTCTCAAACTTAATAGTCTCAAAAATTTTCAAACATAATGTATCTCAATACAGTATCCAGATTTCTCAGAAATCTCATCAGATTTTCAACATCTCAATATTCACAAGTACAATCTCATTATAACTCAATTTCAATTCACATATTAAAATACTTACTTTGAATAGCTTCCACAATTCATAGGTTAATTACATGAGTTTATTTTGTACAAGATATACAAATAATTTACAATGTGCTAGGAATGAACAATATACATAACATGTATAAAATGAGCCCTATCTACATGCATTGCTGAGGAGGTGACAATCTTGAACTCTTCTAACACTTCTGCAGGTCTGGACTCCAAAAATCTCAGTCGACAGTCGGCTATAATTTGGACTAGCAGTTCTTCTGAACCTGCCAAAAACAATTTCAATATATACTCAATTTCTCAAACTTAATAGTCTCAAAAATTTTCAAACATAATGTATCTCAATACAGTATCCAGATTTCTCAGAAATCTCATCAGATTTTCAACATCTCAATATTCACAAGTACAATCTCATTATAACTCAATTTCAATTCACATATTAAAATACTTACTTTGAATAGCTTCCACAATTCATAGGTTAATTACATGAGTTTATTTTGTACAAGATATACAAATAATTTACAATGTGCTAGGAATGAACAATATACATAACATGTATAAAATGAGCCCTATCTACATGCATTGCTGAGGAGGTGACAATCTTGAACTCTTCTGACACTTCTGCAGGTCTGGACTCCAAAAATCTCAGTCGACAGTCTACTGGTTTTACCTTCAGTACCTGCGCGAGGAAGCAATTCCATCGCGCTAAGCATTTCTGCTTAGTGGTGCAATAGTATAACAAGAAATAATATATACAAATAAAGAAAGAAATAAATCATAATTCGGATACTCAGGAATCAATTTAATTTGGTATGGTATTTTTAGTATCAACGATCTTATATACTAGTTTGTTCCTCTTTGGAAGTGCTTAGTTTATAACTTTTCAGTAATACTACCCAGTATACAAATTATTCTAACTGTATTGTATTTCAAGTCTCTACGGTTCTGCAATTTATATTTTTGTTATGTTTCTTTTGCTAATCTCTTTTACTCATTCATTCAATACTTAATTATACTGAAATTTCATTATACTTAATTTAACTTAATTGCTTGAATTGAATAATATTTTAATTATTCGCCGTGTAGCCTATACAATCGACTGCATCGGATAAACGGATATACTAGCACTGGGTACCTAGTACCTCGGGCCATCACACCATCGGTCACAAAGTGTCTCTCGGTGTGCAAATAGTGTGGCTAAAAAGCCATATAATCAATCAAGCATTAAGCCGAGTATAATAACACAATCTATATAGCCATAGGCTATTAAAATCATAGTATGGCATAATAAGCCATAAAACACAGTATGACGTAAAGTCATTTACAGAACAGCTGTCAGAATCCTATTGGCATGCCAACCTATCCAAACTAGTCAACTAGGCAAATTAGGGCATATTACAATATTACATATTTAATTCTTTATTCATAGGGTTTACACATCTTTATGCCTTTCACTGGTCAATAAAATTATTGACCTTTTTATGCATCATGGATAGGTTGATTCTAGCATCAACATGTCACAATTTACAATTCAATATGTTGTCAATATAATGCAATTTACCCTTTTCACAAGTTGGCATTCATTGCCAAATCACTTCAAGCATCATTTTATGTAATTATCAATTTTCAATTTTAGTATGCTAGATTGGTCTAGCTTAAAGTCCTATTTCCTTTGCTTTTTAGCTTCTGGTCGAAGAAGAAAAATTGTAGCTCTATGTCTTATTGCACACGGGGCAAAATTTCAGGTCATTCCAAGTTGTATAGACTAAGATATGGTCAATTTACTAAAGCTGGACAGATTGCAACTTTGGTGCAAAATTGGGTTAATTTCTCAATTTTTGTGTGCTAGATCTGTCTAGCTTAAAGTCCTATTTCTCTTGGTACTATTCCCTTAAGTTCATTTCATTAGTCAACCTATAATGTTGACCCTTGATGCACTCTAGGTGAGTCAATTCTAATGTTACCAATATGTCACATTTTATAACCCTTTAGTGTTGGTATATGCTACCAATTTCATTTCCAAGTGTATTGCATTTTATTGCAATTTACCGGATTTTGGTGTACTATTTTGACCTAGCCGGACGACCTAGTTCTCTCTGTTTTCGGGTTTCAGTCCAAACTACAAATTTGTAGGTCTATGTCTTATGGAACGCGGAGCAAAATTTCAGGTCATTCTGAGTTATGTAGACCAAGTTATGGTCATTTTACTATTGCTGGTCAAAATGTATCAAAATTGGTCACTTTAGGTCATTTTAGGTCATTTTAGGTTCGGCCAGTTTTTGGACCCGAACTTGTGCAAGCTTTTTGACTTACTTATGGTCATTTCTGGGCTTGGGTGTCTTCATAAGACTTGTAGATATAGGTCTTAACTATTCCTAGTCAAAATTTCAGATCAATTGGACCTGTTTTGAGTGAGTTATGGCCTAAACACTAACTGCTGCCCAAATGGTCAGTTTTCAAACCTTAAATGCACTAATCCGGATTTGGTCACTTTTTAAGGTCAGTTTCTAGGCAGAATTTTGGCAACCTTTCTACATGAAAGTTGGCCTATTTGGTGTCTAGTTTCACTCCATATTTGCCTTATACCAATTGGGTTCATAGTTTGGCACTTATGGCCTCATTTAGGTGCTGCCTTCAATACACAACCTGCACAAGCTCATACACTCCCAATTTAATGTTCCTTCTCCTCCTCATTACTACAATATTCAATCAACAACACTTCCATACATATATTTTACACAATCCCAGCAAAAATTCTGGGCAGAATACTCAAGTGCACAAGGCACACAATACACCATTAAACTTCAATATTTACATCCACCCAAATTCAACATACTTCAATGTTAATATTACACATATACTTCAACATATTCATACTTCAACATCACTTACACTTGCTGCCCACAAATTGACATTCACATATATCATTAATAACCATATATTCACACACAATTTCATGCTATTAGGGGCTGCCAAACATGGCAGTTTGCTCAAGGCTTCAAGGTTCCATTTCACACCTTTAATCTAAACACTACATGTACAGACTTGTGCACAAACTTACTACAACTTTCATTTGGACAATTCAACCTTCATTTTCATTCATTAGAAGTAAAAATAACTCAAGCTCAACAAGGGTTCATGGCTGCCCAAAATGAAGCAACATCACAAATCTCCAATAATTGTTTCAAACCATAATTTAAATTTCTCAATTTCAATCAATTCAAGTCCTATCACTTCCCATATATATACCCATATCAAACATCATCTTTAAACTCATCTACATCATTTAAACACATCAAAATCCCATGAATGTCTTGGCTACCGAAATGAAGGGCTCACCAAATATACATTAATTTACTCAATTTCTTCACAAATCAACTCACCCAAAGCTCAAAACAAGATCTAATGAAAGAAAATGGGGAGATTAAGCAATAACCTCATCTTGGGCTTGATTAAACTTCACCAAAACTCCTCTTTCTTGCTTCCTACTTGCTGCCCATGATGTGTAGAACAAGTTTAATGAAGGACTCTTGAAGAAATGATGGCTTGATTAATGGTGCATGAAGGCTTGTATATGGGCATCCATGGATGAAGCTTGGAGAAATTTCAATTCGGCAAAGAAGAATAATGAGGACGAAGATGAATAGTGGAAAAATCTGTCCTAGTGGTCCTTATATACTCCACTAATGCCCCACTAATCACAATTAAAAATTACATTAATTCATGATTTCCTTTAATTGCAATTATGCCCTCCAATTCCCTTAAATTACATGTTATCTTGAATTTCATTTTTCATGGGATTTTTAAATATATTACCACTTATTTTTCATGGACATTTAAGTCAAAAGTCAACTCTAGGTGTCAATTGACCAAAATGGCCCTCTTCGGGTCAAGTTCGGACTTTTTTGGTAACACCGATTTACTCCTTGTACCGCCGATTTCTTTAATTTTTATTTTTCGTTTATACTAACTTTCTAATTTTTCTTTGACATTTTCTAAGTGTAATATCATTTATTTTTAATGGAGATTGAGGTCAAAAGGCAACACTATGTGTCAAATGACCAAAATACCCCACTTCGGGTTTTGTTCCCGATTTTTCGGTAACACCGATTTTTGTCTGTTTCTCGATTTTTCATTTTTCTTTGTACTAATCTATTAATTTTTCTTTGATATTTCTAGTATCAATTACATTTCAATAAATCTTTATTTATGTCTCAAAATTAAATTCAGAGGGTTCCTCACTATCCTGGGGTCGGCAACGGCTTTCCCAGTGCGGTCACCCATCGCTGTGGTGCCGGATCGTTTAACTTAGCATCATTTTCTCTCTTTCATTTTTGATTGATTTTTCTTGTATTTTCTTTTTATTTATTTCATCATTATATGTCTGTTTACTATCACCGAAGTATAGTTCCAGACATACTGACTTGCCTGGACTATTATTTGAATACTGGAGCAATAGAACGTACAAAATATGTACAGTGGGGATGTTACAACTCTTCCCCTCTAAATAAAAATTTTGTCCTCGAAATTTACCTGATGTGAAGAGCTGAGGGAACTGTTGTCTCATTGTCTCCTCGCTCTCCCATGTTACCTCTTCCGTGTTGTGGTCTCTCCATAGGATTTTCACTAGTGGAATTGTCTTATTTCTGAGCTCTTTTACCTCTCGTGCCAAGATTTTAATATGTTCTTCTTCATATGTCAAGTCAGGTTGTACCACAATTTCTTCTACTGAGATGACATGTGAAGGATCTGATCTGTATCTTCTGAGCATTGAGACATGGAACACATTATGTATCTTGTCTAGCTCAGGTGGTAAGGCTAATCTGTAGGCTACTAATCCCACACGTTCAATAACTTCATATGGGCCAATAAACCTAGGGCTTAATTTTCCCTTTTTCCTGAATCTTAACACTTTCTTTCACGGTGATACTTTGAGGAATACCTTCTCGCCAACTTCATACTCAATGTCTTTTCTCCTCAAGTTAGCATAAGATTTCTGTCGGTCTGAGGCAATTTTCAAATTGGCCTTTATCAGTTTCACCTTTTCCTCTATCTGTTTTATCAGGTCTGGCCCCACTAGCTTATCTTCACCCAATTCAGTCCAACATACAGGTGTTCTGCATTTTCTCCCATACAATGCTTCATAGGGTGCCATTTGTATGCTAGCTTGATAGCTATTATTGTATGCAAATTCTGCCAGTGGAAGGTATCTATCCCAACTTCCCTCAAACTCAATAACACAACTTCTCAGCATATCCTCGAGGACCTATCACATATATTCAGTTATTATTATCATTATCAGTTCAATTATTGTTTACAATAACTCAATGAGTTTCAAAATTTACCTGGATTATTCTTTCTGATTGTCCATCCGTCTGAGGATGAAAAGTCATACTAAAATGGAGTTGTGTGCTCAAGGATTCTTGTAATTTCTTCCAAAATCTAGATGTAAACTTCGGGTCTATATAATGGAAAATGGGATTCCATGTAGTCTAACTATCTCAATGATGTACAATTCTGCTAGCTTTTCCAGTGAGTAGTCAGTTCTAACTGCAGAAAATGTGCTGATTTGGTCAACCTACCCACAATCACCCATACTGCATCATGCTTCTTCTGAGTGAGAGGTAGACCACTGACAAAGTCCATAGTGACTTGGTCCCATTTCCATTCAGGTATGTTTATGGGCTGTAACAAACCTAATGGAACTTGATGTTCTGCTTTGACTTACTGACATGTCAAGCATCTAGTTACATAGTCAGCTATGTCCTTCTTCATACCTGGCCACCAGTATCGGAGTTTCAGGTCATGGTACATTTTTGTGCTTCCTGGGTGCATAGCATACACACTGTTATGTGCTTCTTTCAGAATGCTGGTTTTCAACTCTTTATCATCTGGTACACATACTCTATCTTTATAGTACAGGCACCCATTTTCTTTCACTTCATATTCAGTTTCCTTCCCCTCAGTGATTTTGCCCATAACAGCCATTAATTTCTCATCTGTCTTTAGTATTCCTACTCATGAAATTCTATTATTCATTAGTTCTCTGATTTTGCATACTGGAATCCTTACTGGTCTTTCAGTCTCTTTTACCAATTCCAACTCTATTAAATTACCCTTTGTCTAGGTATTCTGCATTTATCTCATACAAAACTTATATCTTGATATCTTCATGCTTATTTAATAAATATCACTATACACAAACTCCATCAATGGAAGGTATCTATTCTTGCTTCCAGAGAGAGCATCAATACCATTTCTAAATGTATTCTCAAATACCTACATCATTCCTTCCTATCAAAAATATTAAAATACTAATAAGAATCCATACCAATATCCAAATATCTTCATCCTCAAGGTGTTCTTTCTAATTTATAGCCATACTGGATTCTCTAAGCTCATAGCAATTTTTGTGGCAATGGTATTCCACATTAGTGTAATCGAGTCACTTACTCTAGCTACCTTAGAAGTGTAGTCTTTCGATAGGCTAGTTCTGAAGTTTTAAATTTCTGACTAGAATTTTCACATTTATTTTTCATAATAGTACTCTATTCGGGCGTAACTGTATCAAATTATAGATTACTTACAAATATTCTTAGTTTATTGTACCATGAGAAAGCACGTAGCTATACACAATAATCCCATGTTGGTACTGTAATCTGCAGCTTACAATACAAACATCGAGAATATTACATAGCCACTACGTTATGACCTCATGAACTAGGTTTTCTACTTCTTTTTCTAATGCCCTCTGCGACTTTGAGTCCATATCTTAACTTTGAACAATCAAAAGTAAATAGATCTGCATTGTGTCACCTCGACTCTTATGAATGCAATGCATGTATGCACACTATCTTTCCACTTATCTTTGCCTAGGAACGCCTAAAACGTGCTCTGATACCACTAAATGTAACACCCCTCACCCGACTAAAGTGTAGCCGAGCAAGGCGTGCTACACGGCGTGCTGGATCACCTGATCTTATCTGATTTCATTGCAGTTCTTAATTTACTTGTTCAAAAACTTTATTTAAGGTTTAGGCTATTTTTACTTTTATCAAAATCTAATTAATTTGGAAATTTCAAAAATTTTAACGATAATCCGATAACGTGCCGGCTGTAATTTGGACTAGCAGTTCTTCTGAACCTGCTAAAAACAATTTCAATATATACTCAATTTCTCAAACTTAATAGTCTTAAAAATTTTCAAACATAATTTATCTCAATACAGTATCCAGATTTCTCAGAAATCTCATCAGATTTTCAACATCTCAATATTCACAAGTACAATCTCATTATAACTCAATTTCAATTCACATATTAAAATACTTACTTTGAATAGCTTCCACAATTCATAGGTTAATTACATGAGTTTATTTTTTACAAGATATACAAATCATTTTCAATGTGCTAGGAATGAACAATATACATAACATGTATAAAATGAGCCCTATCTACATGCATTGCTGAGGAGGTGACAATCTTGAACTCTTCTGACACTTCGCAGTCCGACTCCAAAATCTCGATCGATACCATCTGGTTTTACCTTGAAGACTGCATGAGGAAGCAATTCCATCGCGCTAAGCATTTCTGCTTAGTGGTGCAATAGTATAACAAGAAATAATATATACAAATAAAGAAAGAAATAAATCATAATTCGGATACTCAGGAATCAATTTAATTTGGTATGGTATTTTTAGTATCAACGATCTTATATACTAGTTTGTTCCTCTTTGGAAGTGCTTAGTTTATAACTTTTCAGTAATACTACCCAGTATACAAATTATTCTAACTGTATTGTATTTCAAGTCTCTACGGTTCTGCAATTTATATTTTTGTTATGTTTCTTTTGCTAATCTCTTTTACTCATTCATTCAATACTTAATTATACTGAAATTTCATTATACTTAATTTAACTTAATTGCTTGAATTGAATAATATTTTAATTGACTGCCCGTGTAGCCTATACACTGACCAGACTGGATAAACGGATATACTAGCACTGGGTACCTAGTACCTCGGGCCATCACACCATCGGTCACAAAGTGTCTCCCGGTGTGCAAATAGTGTGGCTAAAAAGCCATATAATCAATCAAGCATTAAGCCGAGTATAATAACACAATCTATATAGCCATAGGCTATTAAAATCATAGTATGGCATAATAAGCCATAAAACACAGTATGACGTAAAGTCATTTACAGAACAGCTGTCAGAATCCTATTGGCATGCCAACCTATACAAACTAGTCAACTAGGCAAATTAGGGCATATTACAATATTACATATTTAATTCTTTATTCATAAGGTTTATACATCTTTATGCCTTTCACTGGTCAATAAAATTATTGACCTTTTTATGCATCATGGATAGGTTGATTCTAGCATCAACATGTCACAATTTACAATTCAATATGTTGTCAATATAATGCAATTTACCCTTTTCACAAGTTGGCATTCATTGCCAAATCACTTCAAGCATCATTTTATGTAATTACCAATTTTCAATTTTAGTATGCTAGATTGGTCTAGGTTAAAGTCCTATTTCCCTTGGTTTTTAGCTTCTGGTCAAAGAAGAAAAATTGTAACTCTATGTCTTATTGCACGCGGGGCAAAATTTCAGGTCATTCCAAGTTGTATAGACCAAGATATGATTAATTTACTAAAGCTGGACATATTGCAACTTTGGTGCAAAATTGGGTTAATTTCTCAATTTTTGTGTGCTAGATCTGTCTAGCTTAAAGTCCTATTTCTCTTGGTACTATTCCCTTCAGTTCATTTCGTTAGTCAACCTATAATGTTGACCCTTGATGCACTCTAGGTGAGTCAATTCTAATGTTACCAATATGTCACATTTTATAACCCTTTAGTGTTGGTATATGCTACCAATTTCATTTCCAAGTGTATTGCATTTTATTGCAATTTACCGGATTTTGGTGCACTATTTTGACCTAGCCGGACGACCTAGTTCCCTCGGTTTTCGGGTTTCAGTCCAAACTACAAATTTGTAGGTCTATGTCTTATGGAACGCGGAGCAAAATTTCAGGTCATTCTGAGTTATGTAGACCAAGTTATGGTCATTTTACTATTGCTGGTCAAAATGTATCAAAATTGGTCACTTTAGGTCATTTTAGGTTCAGCCAATTTTTGGACCCGAACTTGTGCAAGCTTTTTGACTTGCTTATGGTCATTTCTGGGCTTGGGTGTCTTCATAATACTTGTAGATATAGGTCTTAACTTTTCCTGGTCAAAATTTCAAGTCAATTGGACCTGTTTTGAGTGAGTTATGGCCTAAACACTAACTGCTGCCCAAATGGTCAGTTTTCAGGCCTTAAATGCACTAATCCGGATTTAGTCACTTTTTAAGGTCAGTTTCTAGGCAGAATTTTGGCAACCTTTCTACATGAAGGTTGGCCTATTTGGTGTCTAGTTTCACCCCATATTGGCCTCATACCAATTGGGTTCATAGTTTGGCACTTATGGCCTCATTTAGGTGCTGCCTTCAATACACAACCTGCACAAGCTCATACACTCCCAATTTAATGTTCCTTCTCCTCCTCATTACTACAATATTCAATCAACAACACTTCCATATATAAATTGTACACAATCCCAGCAAAAATTCTGGGCAGAATACTCAAGTGCACAAGGCACACAATACACCATTAAACTTCAATATTTACATCCACCCAAATTCAACATACTTCAATGTTAATATTACACATATACTTCAACATATTCATACTTCAACATCACTTACACTTGCTGCCCACAAATTGACATTCACATATATCATTAATAACCATATATTCACACACAATTTCATGCTATTAGGGGCTGCCAAACATGGCAGTTTGCTCAAGGCTTCAAGGTTCCATTTCACACCTTTAATCTAAACACTACATGTACAGACTTGTGCACAAACTTACTACAACTTTCATTTGGACAATTCAACCTTCATTTTCATTCATTAGAAGTAAAAATAACTCAAGCTCAACAAGGGTTCATGGCTGCCCAAAATGAAGCAACATCACAAATCTCCAATAATTGTTTCAAACCATAATTTAAATTTCTCAATTTCAATCAATTCAAGTCCTATCACTTCCCATATATATACCCATATCAAACATCATCTTTAAACTCATCTACATCATTTAAACACATCAAAATCCCATGAATGTCTTGGCTGCCGAAATGAAGGGCTCACCAAATATACATTAATGTACTCAATTTCTTCACAAATCAACTCACCCAAAGCTCAAAACAAGATCTAATGAAAGAAAATGGGGAGATTAAGCACTAACCTCATCTTGGGCTTGATTAAACTTCACCAAAACTCCTCTTTCTTGCTTCCTACTTGCTGCCCATGATGTGTAGAACAAGTTTAATGAAGGACTCTTGAAGAAATGATGGCTTGATTAATGGTGCATGAAGGCTGTATATGGGCATCCATGGATGAAGCTTGGAGAAATTTCAATTCGGCAAAGAAGAATAATGAGGAAGAAGATGAATAGTGGAAAAATCTGTCCTAGTGGTCCTTATATACTCCACTAATGCCCCACTAATCACAATTAAAAATTACATTAATTCATGATTTCCTTTAATTGCAATTATGCCCTCCAATTCCCTTAAATTACATGTTATCTTGAATTTCATTTTTCATGGGATTTTTAAAATATATTACCACTTATTTTTCATGGAAATTTAAGTCAAAAGTCAACTCTAGGTGTCAATTGACCAAAATGCCCCTCTTCGGGTCAAGTTCGGACTTTTTTGGTAACACCGATTTACTCCTTGTACCGCCGATTTCTTTAATTTTTATTTTTCGTTTATACTAACTTTCTAATTTTTCTTTGACATTTTCTAAGTGTAATATCATTTATTTTTAATGGAGATTGAGGTCAAAAGGCAACACTATGTGTCAAATGACCAAAATACCCCACTTCGGGTTATGTTCCCGATTTTTTGGTAACACCGATTTTTGTCTGTTTCTCGATTTTTCATTTTTCTTTGTACTAATCTATTAATTTTTCTTTGATATTTCTAGTGTCAATTACATTTCAATAAACCTTTATTTATGTCTCAAAATTAAATTTAGAGGGTTCTCCGCTGTCCTGGGGTCAGCAACGGCCTTCCCAGTGCGGTCACCCATCGCTGTGGTGCCGGATCGTTTAACTTAGCATCATTTTCTCTCTTTTATTTTTGATTGATTTTTCTTGTATTTTCTTTTTATTTATTTCATCATTATATGTCTGTTTACTATCACCGAAGTATAGTTCCAGACATACTGACTTGCCTGGACTATTATTTGACTACTGGAGCAATAGAACGTACAAAATATGTGCAGTGGGGATGTTACAGTTTGGGTCATTGTTGACAGATTGACCAAGTCTGCTTATTTTCTGCCTATTTGGATGGACTATAGTCTAGAAAGATTGGCCAAATTGTACATTGATGAGATAGTAAGACTGCATGGAGTGCTAGTATCCATCATATCTGACAGAGATCTTAGGTTCACTTCTAGATTCTAGGGTAGTCTTCAGAGAGCCCTAGGAACTAGATTGAACTTTAGTACGGCATTCCACCCACAGATCGATGGCCAGTCTGAAAGGGTAATTCAGATCTTGGAGGACATGCTACGGGCTTGTGTGATTGAATTTGAGGGCAGTTGGGATACACACTTGTCTTTGATTGAGTTTGCTTACAACAACAGCTACCAATCAAGCATTGGGATGCCTCCATATGAAGCTTTATATGGCAGAAAATGTAGAACCCCGTTGTGTTGGGATGACGTGGGTGAAAGGAAGATGATTGGACCCAAAATTGTTCAGCAGACTGAGGAGAAAATCAAACTAAGCAGACTTAAGACTGCATCCGACCGTCAGAAGTCCTATGTTGATCTGAAGAGAAGGGATATTGAATATGTAGTGGGTGACAAAGTATTCCTCAAGGTTTCCCCTTGGAAGAGGATTATGAGATTTGGCAGGAAGGGGAAATTGAGTCCTCGTTTCATTGGGCCTTATGAGGTTCTGGAAAGAGTGGGTCCTTTGACATATCGGTCGGCACTACCTACAGAGTTTGAGAAAATACATAATGTCTTTCATGTGTCTATGTTAAGGAGGTATCGATCAAACCCATCTCATGTACTACCGGTAGAAGAAATTGAAGTGAATCCAAACCTCACATATGAAGAAGAACCCATAGAGATTCTGGATTATGAGGTGAAGCAGCTACGGAATAAGTAGATCCTGTTAGTGAAAGTACTGTGGAACCATCATTCGGGCCAGGAGGCTACTTGGGAACAAGAGGAGGACATGAGGAGACAACACCCATAGCTGTTCAAAGATTGATACCATGTAAAATTTCGAGACGAAATTTATTTTAAGGGGAGGAGAATTGTAACACCCGTATTTCATAGCCTGGTATATTTTACTGTTCCGGTGACCAGTGTCGGTCCGGACAACTGAGAGGATTAGAACTACACTTAAGATAACTAGATAAGCCCTAAACACAAATAATTAGTAATTGTCAACTAGTTAAGTATAAATAAGAAAAACAGAACACAAGAAGTTAAATGAGCCGAGAGTCACAGTGATTGGTGACCTTCTCGGGAAGGACTGCGAGGTCGATT
This sequence comes from Hevea brasiliensis, assembly GCF_030052815.1. NCBI lineage: Eukaryota > Viridiplantae > Streptophyta > Magnoliopsida > Malpighiales > Euphorbiaceae > Hevea > Hevea brasiliensis. The sequence goes on along the minus strand of NC_079500.1, from coordinate 54,044,917 downwards.
TAAACTCAAATTTTGAACTGTAAAATGTGACGCCTTGGTCCTTAGGACTATTGCGAACATAGTGGAAAAGAGAAAATCATGAAAAAGAATTGTTAAGCTAGTCAAATAATTAGGTCAGGGATCCGGAAGAAATATTGAATTATTTGCAAATCGGGTCGAACCGGCGAGGGGCAATTTGGTCAATTGGCCCCGAGAGTTGACTCTTGACCTAACTATCAAATAAAATCGGAGAAAAGAAAATTTTAGAAACGGAAATTAAATTAAAGAACTATTGAAAAATTTATGAAAATGAAAAAAGAAAAGAAAAAGTTTTATTACATCATGCTTACATCACTTGGATGACATCATGGGTGATGTCAAAAATCCAATTTAATTTTCCTACAAATATTGACCAAATCAAATAAGTTAATTATCTTTAAAATAACAAAATAAAAGAAAAAATTTATTTAGTCTTCTTCCTCAAGGTTGCCGTCCATCTCTCTCACTCCCTCTCCCTCACCAAAACTCCATGGAAGCTCATTTTGAGCTTGATCAAACCCTAAATCCCACCATAGAAAGTTAAACTTCCATCATTAAATCTTGATTTCAAGCTTTGATAGAGAACTTGACAACAAAAAGAAGAAGAAAGGAAGACGTTTTGAAGAGGTGAAAATTCAAAGTAGGGTTAGTAAGCAAACTTGACACTTTTAGTTTTATTTTCGCATTTCTAACTTATTGAACTTGGAAATAAACTTTAAATGAAGTGAAAACAAGTGTTGGGGGACAAAGTTAAATTTCAGCCAGCTTAAATAATATTTAGTTAAACTAAACATGAATTAGAGCTTAAATAATGTGGTAATTGTGGTTAGAATGATAAGTGAACTCAAATTTCATGGAATTATGATGAATTGTATAATTAGGGTTCATAGCACCTAGGATTTGGAGACAAAAATTTTGAGAAATGGTAAAATGGTGTGTTTAACATTGTTTGAGATGAAAAATGGTCATTTGTGACCAGTTGAGGTATGTTAGAAGTGTTAGAATTAGGCTTGAATTCGGATTGGTTGTGGGCAGCCTGCAGGCAGCAGGACCAAGGTCCCTTTCAGGGACCAAAACTAAAAATTTACAAGTCCAATTGGTGTGGGGCCAATTGGGAATGAAAATAGACACAAAATGGAACATTTTTCATTTAGGAATCATGCCCAAAAAGTGACCAAAACCTAGTGAACAAATTGACCAAATCCAAAATAGGCAATCTGACCTGTACAAAAATGACCAAATGAAGGCCATAACTTGGGCTAGGCAGGTCCAAATGACCTGAAATTTTACCAGTGGAAAGCTGAGATATAGACCTAAAACTTTCATGGAGAATACAAACCTAAATTATGCCTTTAACTAAGTCATTTGGCCACCCAAAGTTGGTGACCTAAAACTGTCAGAACCAGTTTGGTGCCCAGAAATCTGGGTTAAGTCCAATCCGGCAGCCATGATTCAAATGGCTATAACTTGAGCTACAAAACTCTAATTGGAGTGATTCAAAAAGGAGAATAAAGATAATACAATAAGGAACAATTTCTATGCAGAAAACTTAGCCAAATTCTAACAGCAAAATGACCAATGGAACAGTGCAACATAAGACACCAAAACTAAAAATTTGCAATTTTGCCCAAAAGACCTAAGTTTTGAGAAAACAACCAAAACCAACAAAATTGGTGACCAAAATGTGGTATGTGAGGATAGTTGGAGTTTCCATACCTTTTAAGTATAAGAAAGTCTATATTTTGACTTGAATAGTACCATGAATAGTAACCACAACATGAAAAATTACAAGAATGTAAGTTTAAACATAATGGAATTAGTTATGGGAATTATTATGAAGCAAAGATACCGAGACACTATAAATTTTGTGTTTCAGCTGAAAAAGACTCGGAAGGTCTGAGAGACTTAGTCAAGGCCTAGAGGCGACTCACATCAGGTTTGTGCACAATAAACCTTACTTGAGCATTTTATCATTGAAAAATTGATTTGGTATGATTTATAAAAATTTGGTGTTAATAATGAATTGTGTTACCACTTTGTGAATGAAACTATGACTTTAGAAATTTATCGGATTTCTCATGAATTATTTGAATAAAATGTTTGAAATAGATTTTTGATTCACACTTAGCATGATAGTGCCTTATTATTCCTCCTCCATTTATGGGGTGAGATCGATTATTTTTCCTCCCTCTCTGGTTTACCAGTTGAGGTTGTAGATCGGATGAGTACTCATTAGCTAGCTAGGCACCTCCCTCATTGATTTCGATTAGTGGGGTTGTAGATTGCTTTGTCGTAATGTACAACAAGGCATTGATTGAAAATTTTGTGACATAGCTTAAGTTGTGTATGAATTGACAACACTATGTTTATTAAATCGTTTGACAAAAATTGTGTTATAATGAGTTTTGATAAATTGTGAAATGTACTTGTGAAATATTTAAATTGTGATTTTTCAATGAATATTTTATGTACTATATTTCAAACTTTTATTGTACACCACTGAGTATTTTTATACTTAGCGATAGCTTATTTTGCTATCGCAGATAAGAGCAAGGAAAAAGCAGCAAAGTGAGCTGCTGAACTGGAAAAGTTTCCTTTGATCTTTTGTACAGGCATTTATTTATACCCTTTGTAGTTAATTGATGTAAATATTGTAATATTTTATATATCAATATAAAGTTGAGCAATTTTATGATAAATTGTAATAATATTATTTTTAGATTTTATATCTGTAAATTTAACTTGTGAATGTAAATTAGCTTTATTTAATGCAATGTTGATGGAATTATTTTAAAATGGTTTGATCTGAGAATTTTGAGTTGAATTGAGATTATTTGGAGGTTAGGAGTTGTGGAAAATTTTTTGAAAGTGTTTTTCTCAGGTATTTGAAGAACTGTTTTCTCAAAATATAGATGGCACTCTGCCAAAATTTTTATAAAATTTGCAGACAAATAAAATGGGATGAAAATTTTAAGTAGTTTTGAAACTTCGAATAAATGATTTTAATTCCTATCAAAATGCTTACCACTTCCAAAATGTAAGAAAATGGTTTTAAAATCCCTTGTAGGATACTTAATAAGTTATCGGTAGGTGGTGTTCGGTAGTTCATTAGGTATTTTACGAGATCATGTCATGCCTTACAGAGGGGTAAGGTGTGACATTTTTTACATAATCTATTTATGTGTAATTGAAAAGGTCCATTGATATTTTGTTAGAAATTCTATTCTTAAGTTGTTAAGAATATGAGTAACAGTATTTCTAGCACAAAGTATCATAAATGGGTTCACAATCGAGGATACTTCACAAAGGACATTGTAACACCCTCCCCGTAGCAACTCCGTACAGTCTACTGTTCCGGTGACCGGTGTTGGTCCGGACAGCTAGAACGTCCGGAAAAATATTTAAACTAAAGTCAGGAACCATAATTAACTCAAATATTAATAAGAAAAATTTAATAAAAATTTTAGAAATAAAATACAACCAAGTTAAATGAGCCGGTGCCCAAGCGATGGGTAACTAGAGGGAAGTTGCGGTTCTCACAACGAGGAGCCCTAGACCCGGGGGAAAAATTATAAAATAATTTTTGAGACTCCAGAGAAGGTTCATTGAGGTTCCTATGGAATTAGAATTCCAAGAAAATAATTAGAAAAATTTTTCAATCGGTACAGACAATTTCGACCCGTTAAGCCAAACGGAGGGCATTTTGGTCATTTCGCCTTCAGAGGTGATTTTTGGCCGACTTGTCCAGTTAAGTAAATAATTATTATGACTCAAAATATGAATAAATATTGCTAAAAATTAAATTGAAATGTGGTGGGAAAGAAAAGCAAAGAAAAATCAAAATAATGCAAATAATGACATCACATGATGTCACTCACTTACTCCCAACCAATCACAAGTTAATAAGCTTTATTAAAACACTTAAAAGAGTCAAAGAAGACCAAAAATTCTGGTCATCCTCTTCTTCTTCTTCTTCCTCAAGACGTGAAACCCATCTTCCCCTCTCCCTCCATTGAAGCTCTTGTTTCAAGCTTGATTCCCTTCACTTCCCACCATAAAATCTCTTTTTCTTTTCATTAAAATTTGTCCACTCATCTTGGGAGAGTGTTTGGCAGCCAAGAAGATGAAAGAAAGTGAAGTTTTGAGTTGGGAAATTCTGCCCTAATCAAGGTTAGTGCCTATTTACACTTAAATCTCTTTCAATTCATGTTAAAGACTTAAAGTGAGTAAGGTTTTGTGAATTAAATGAATGGAATCTATGTATATGGACCCTATGAATTTCGGCTGCCCTAAATGAGGAACAAAGGTGGAGTGTTTTTGATGGTTTTAATGGACTTAGAATGAATTAGAGATTATGTTTAAGGTGTATGTACACATATATAATGAATGGAAGTGCTTAATTAGGTGTATGTGTGAATTATAAGGGAAAACTAGGGTTTTGAGAAGTGAAAGATTGACTTAGCTTATGGAATTGTGAAAGAACATTATAAGGGTCAATTAGTGACCATTTTAGGTATGTTGACCATGAATTGGACTGAAGAATAGTATAGCCAAGTGAATGTGTAGGCTGCCTTGTTAGTGCAGCAGAGGGACTGAAAATTCAGTCCACTTGCACAGCCATAACTTTGGCTGTGTAGGTCCAATTGATGTTTGGCCAATTGAACATGAAACTAGGCTTATAATGGCACATTTTTGCTGAAGAAACCATGCCCAAACGACCAAAGCAAGTGGACCAAAACTTGGCCCCAATTCGGACACCCTGCAACAGCCCCTGCAGAAATGACCAAATGAATAGTAAACTGTTCATTTGGCCATAACTCACTGTAGATTTTGTCAATTTACCTGAAATTTTTACAGAAACAAGTTAATACATAGACAAACAACTTTCATGAAGAAACCTACCCCAAATTATGACCAGAACCTAACCCAAATGGCAGTCACAGTTACTGTTCAAACCTGCAACTCTGCAGATTTTTATTTGAGCAGTAATGTTTGGATGGCTATAACTCTCTCTAGAAAACTCGGATTTAGGCGATTCTTGAACCGATGAAAACCTAAGGCATAGTAAAACATTTCATATGAAGAAAGTTAGACCAAATTATGAACTTAACTTGATCAAATTACTGACCAAAATTGGACCAAAAATCTGCCAGACCCAAAATCTCAGCATGAACAGTGCACGTGAACAGTAAACTCATTTTGGCCATAACTTGAGCTACAAAACTCCAAATGGAGTGATTCAAAAAATGAAATTCAACTAGACAAAATAAGGAACAACTTTCATGTTTACCATTTCTTCAAATTCCCACTGTAACAGTACTTAATGGAATAGTAAAGTTAAGCTTCAAAAACCGAAATTTTTGTTTCCCTTGGTTTAAGCCTAGAAATGGTAATGGTAATCACTTCCAACAAGTTTTAAATACAAAATGTGGTATGTTTGGGGTGTTAAAACCAATACACCTATTTTCTATCCAAAAGTCAACATTTTTGTTGACCAATGAAGTGAATAGTGACACCAAAACCAAAAATTGGCAATTTTGCCAAAATGACCTAAGCTTTGAGAAAGTGACCAAAACTAACAAGTTTTGAATACCAAATGTGGTATATTGGGAGTATTAAAACCAATGTACCTATTGTTTATGCAAAAGTCAATATTTTAGTTGACTAATGAAGTGAATAGTGACATGAAAACTTGAAATAAGCTTGGAAATGGATTTAGTAATTGATTCCAACAAGTTTTAATTGCAAAATGTGGTACATCGGGAGTGTTAAAACCAATGTACCTATTGTCTATGCAAAAGTCAACATTTTTGTTGACCAATGGGGTGAATAGTAATCAAAATGATTAGTGAATTAAGATGAAGACCTAGAACCAATTCTAAGCTTAAATGCTTAGAATTGTATGACAAATATGGACTATGTATCCTAGTCAAAATTGTTAAAAAGAAATTTAGGCCATAAATTTGAAATCCATGAAATATTCATGGATTACTTGAAACATGAAAAATAAGTCACCTAATTGATGTGAATAGATAGTTAGAGCACATATGCCCATCACAAATGGAATTCATAAAATATTAGTAACTCAACTTGAAATATAAAATTTGTAATTACATAAATAGATTCTTGAATGTATAAATGAGAAAAGAAAAATGTTTTGAATACAATGGTACATGTGAACCATTGCTTAGAATTGTGATCAATATGAATAACATAATGAATGAATAAATGAACCATATTAATGTATGAATGAGACATTAGTTCTCATTATTGTAGAGAGGAGAAATATTTTGAGTACAATGGTATATGAATACCATTATTGTGAATTGTGATCAATAGGAATGATGTAAGGAATGTATGAATATTATGATCAATGTACAAATTATGAAATTTATCGTGAAATAATAAAGACATAAAACACAACATATTAATATTTGATGATATTATATGCCCTTGTATTGCCTAGACATGTGTGTCAGATTGGATAGTTTGGCATGCCAATAGGGTATTGTTTTAGCAGTACTGCGAAAGGCTTTATGCCTGTATTCATGGCTTTATGCCCGTATTCATGGCTTTTATGCCCGTATTCATGGCTTTTATGCCCGATTATGTGATATCATGGCTTTTTAGCCATACCGATCGCATACATGGTTGACATTCGTCCCATGGTATGACGGCCCGAGGCAATCGGTGTCCAAAGGCCAACGACCCGTTATCCAGTTTAGTCAGCCTGTCGTAGGTCACTTGGGCAGTGTAACTTATTGAAATAAATTAAGACTATTAGTAATTAAAAACATTAGAGATCAAATGAATGAGTTAATAAGACTTCAAAAGAATTAGTTACAATTATGAAATGATCCAAACCACATAAAAATTGTTAAGTAAAATGATAAGAGAGTTGCAAAAATAGGTATAACTTAACTATTTTAAATGTACCTTCTATTGCCATATGAATATAAATTGAGTATTTTTATTAATTATGTATATCGTACATTATCACTATGAATTTCGGAATTAAACGCTTCCAAAGCAAAACAAATGAGAACAAAAGATAATTAACATTAGACACATTGTATTAAATTAAATTGATTCTTAAGCATTCAAATTATGCTCTGTTCTTTCTTTATTTGTATATATTATTTATGGTTATATTATTGCACCACTAAGCAGAAATGCTTAGCGCGATGGAATTGCTTCCTCGCAGTATCAAGGTAAAACCAGAGATCGATCGAGATTTTTGGAGTCCAGATCTGCAGAAGTGTCAGAAGAGTTCAAGATTGTCACCTCCTCAGCAATGCATGTAGATAGGGCTCATTTTATACATGTTATGTATATTGTTCATTCCTAGAACATTGTAAATTATTTGTATATCTTGTACAAAATAAACTCATGTAATTAACCTATGAATTATGGAAGCTATTCAAAGTAAGTATTTTAGTATGTGAATTGAATTTGAGTTATAATGAGATTATACTTGTGAATATTGAGATATTGAAAATCTAATGAGATTTCTGAGAAATCTGGATACTGTATTGAGATACATTATGTTTGAAAATTTTTGAGACTATTAAGTTTGAGAAATTGAGTATATATTGAAATTGTCTTTGGCAGGTTTAAAAGAACTGTTAGTCCAAATTACAGCCGACACTTTGTCGGATTATCGTTAAAATTTTTGAAATTTCCAATTTAGTTAGATTTTGATAAAAGTAAAAATAGCCTAAATCTTTATTAAAGTTTTTGAATAAATAAATCAATGATCAGAATGAAATCGATAAAATAGAGTGCTCGCATAATCGAGTGGCATAACTTGCTCGGCTACACTGTAGTCGGGTAAGGGATGTCACATTTAGTGGTATCAGAGCGCGGTTTAGGCGTTTCTGGACCTATATAGATTGCATATCATGCATTGCATTCATTAGAGTCGAGGTGACACTATTGCAGATCTATATTTCCTGTTTATTTTAGGTTAAGGTATGGAATAAGAGAGTGAAGAGACAATGAGGTAGTGAATGGAGATGAGAAAGAGATTGTATTTAAGATGAAAAAGGATGAGTACTTAACTGTTTGAGGATAGGATTGAGACTAAGGAGAAAGTGAAGTAGGATAACACAAAAAGGTGAAGAAATAAAGAGGTATTAGCTCCTCGGCTATTTACACTGGGTAAATTTCGAGGACGAAATTTAAATTAGAGGGGAAGAGTTGTAACACCCTCCCCATAGCAACTCCGTACAGTCTACTATTCCGGTGACCAGTGACCGGTGTCGGTCCGGACAGCTAGAACGTCCGGAAAAATATTTAAACTAAAGTCAGGAACCATAATTAACTCAAATATTAATAAGAAAAATTTAATAAAAATTTTAGAAATAAAATACAACCAAGTTAAATGAGCCGGTGCCCAAGCGATGGGTAACCAGAGGGAAGTTGCGGTTCTCGCAACGAGGAGCCCTAGACCCGGGGGAAAAATTATAAAATAATTTTTGAGACTCCAGAGAAGGTTCATTGAGGTTCCTATGGAATTAGAATGCCAAGAAAATAATTAGAAAAAATTTTCAATCGGTACAGACAATTTCGACCCGTTAAGCCAAACGGAGGGCATTTTGATCATTTCGCCTTCAGAGGTGATTTTTGGTCGACTTGTCCAGTTAAGTAAATAATTATTATGACTCAAAATATGAATAAATATTGCTAAAAATTAAATTGAAATGTGGTGGGAAAGAAAAGCAAAGAAAAATCAAAATAATGCAAATAATGACATCACATGATGTCACTCACTTACTCCCAACCAATCACAAGTTAATAAGCTTTATTAAAACACTTAAAAGAGTCAAAGAAGACCAAAAATTCTGGTCATCCTCTTCTTCTTCTTCTTCCTCAAGACGTGAAACCCATCTTCCCCTCTCCCTCCATTGAAGCTCTTGTTTCAAGCTTGATTCACTTCACTTCCCACCATAAAATCTCTTTTTCTTTTCATTAAAATTTGTCCACTCATCTTGGGAGAGTGTTTGGCAGCCAAGAAAAGGAAAGAAAGTGAAGTTTTGAGTTGGGAAATTCTGCCCTAATCAAGGTTAGTGCCTATTTACACTTAAATCTCTTTCAATTCATGTTAAAGACTTAAAGTGAGTAAGGTTTTGTGAATTAAATGAATGGAATCTATGTATATGGACCCTATGAATTTCGGCTGCCCTAAATGAGGAACAAAGGTGGAGTGTTTTTGATGGTTTTAATGGACTTAGAATGAATTAGAGATTATGTTTAAGGTGTATGTACACATATATAATGAATGGAAGTGCTTAATTAGGTGTATGTGTGAATTATAAGGGAAAACTAGGGTTTTGAGAAGTGAAAGATTGACTTAGCTTATGGAATTGTGAAAGAACATTATAAGGGTCAATTAGTGACCATTTTAGGTATGTTGACCATGAATTGGACTGAAAAATAGTATAGCCAAGTGAATGTGTAGGCTGCCTTGTTAGTGCAGCAGAGGGACTAAAAATTCAGTCCACTTGCACAGCCATAACTTTGGCTGTGTAGGTCCAATTGATGTTTGGCCAATTGGACATGAAACTAGGCTTATAATGGCACATTTTTGCTGAAGAAACCATGCCCAAAAGACCAAAGCAAGTGGACCAAAACTTGGCCCCAATCCGGACACCCTGCAACAGCCCCTACAGAAATGACAAAATGAACAGTAACTGTTCATTTGCCATAACTCACTGTAGATTTGGTCAATTGACCTGAAATTTTTACAGAAACAAGTTAATACATATACAAACAACTTTCATGAAGAAACCTACCCCAAATTATGACCAGAACCTAACCCAAATGGCAGTCACGAGCATCGTTCAAACCTGCAACTCTGCAGATTTTCATTTGAGCAGTAATGTTTGGATGGCTATAACTCTCTCTAGAAAACTCGGATTTAGGCGATTCTTGAACCGATGAAAACCTAAGGCATAGTAAAACATTTCATATGAGGAAAGTTAGACCAAATTATGAACTTAACTTGATCAAATTACTGACCAAAATTGGACCAAAAATCTGCCAGACCCAAAATCTCAGCATGAACAGTGCACATGAACAGTAAACTCATTTTGGCCATAACTTGAGCTACAAAACTCCAAATGGAGTGATTCAAAAAAGGAAATTCAACTAGACAAAATAAGGAACAACTTTCATGTTTACCATTTCTTCAAATTCCCACTGTAACAGTACTTAATGGAATAGTAAAGTTAAGCTTCAAAAACTGAAAATTTTGTTTCCCTTGGTTTAAGCCTAGAAATGGTAATGGTAATCACTTCCAACAAGTTTTAAATACAAAATGTGGTATGTTTGGGGTGTTAAAACCAATACACCTATTTTCTATCCAAAAGTCAACATTTTTGTTGACCAATGAAGTGAATAGTGACACCAAAACCAAAAATTGGCAATTTTGCCAAAATGACCTAAGCTTTGAGAAAGTGACCAAAACTAACAAGTTTTGAATACCAAATGTGGTATATTGGGAGTATTAAAACCAATGTACCTATTGTTTATGCAAAAGTCAACATTTTAGTTGACTAATGAAGTGAATAGTGACATGAAAACTTGAAATAAGCTTGGAAATGGATTTGGTAATTGATTCCAATAAGTTTTAAATGCAAAATGTGGTACATCGGGAGTGTTAAAAGCAATGTACCTATTGTCTATGCAAAAGTCAACTTTTTTGTTGACCAATGGGGTGAATAGTAATCAAAATGATTAGTGAATTAAGATGAAGACCTAGAACCAATTCTAAGCTTAAATGTTTAGAATTGTATGACAAATATGGACTATGTATCCTAGTCAAAATTGTTAAAAAGAAATTTAGGCCATAAATTTAAAATCCATGAAATATTCATGGATTACTTGAAACATGAAAAATAAGTCACCTAATTGATGTGAATAGATAGTTAGAGCACATAAGCCCATCACAAATGGAATTCATAAAATATTAGTAACTCAACTTGAAATATAAAATTTGTAATTACATAAATAGATTCTTGAATGTATAAATGAGAAAAGAAAAATGTTTTGAATACAATGGTACATGTGAACCATTGCTTAGAATTGTGATCAATATGAATAACATAATGAATGAATAAATGAACCATATTAATGTATGAATGAGACATTAGTTCTCATTATTGTAGAGAGGAGAAATATTTTGAGTACAATGGTATATGAATACCATTATTGTGAATTGTGATCAATAGGAATGATGTAAGGAATGTATGAATATTATGATCAATGTACAAATTATGAAATTTATCGTGAAATAATAAAGACATAAAACACAACATATTAATATTTGATGATATTATATGCCCTTGTATTGCCTAGACATGTGTGTCAGATTGGATAGTTTGGCATGCCAATAGGGTCTTGTTTTAGCGATCGCGAAAGGCTTTATGCTGTATTCATGGCTTTATGCCCGTATTCATGGCTTTTATGCCCGTATTCATGGCTTTTATGCCCGATTATGTGATATCATGGCTTTTTAGCCATACCGATCGCATACATGGTTGACGTTCTCGTCCCATGGTATGACGCCCGAGGCACCGGTGTCGGTGCCAACGACCGTTATCGATTTAGTCACCGTCAGAGGTCACTTGGGCAGTGTAACTTATTGAAATAAATTAAGACTATTAGTAATTAAAAACATTAGAGATCAAATGAATGAGTTAATAAGACTTCAAAAGAATTAGTTACAATTATGAAATGATCCAAACCACATAAAAATTGTTAAGTAAAATTATAAGAGAGTTGCAAAAATAGGTATAACTTAACTATTTTAAATGTACCTTCTATTGCCATATGAATATAAATTGAGTATTTTTATTAATTATGTATATCGTACATTATCACTATGAATTTCGGAATTAAACGCTTCCAAAGTGAAATAAATGAGAACAAAAGATAATTAACATTAGACACATTGTATTAAATTAAATTGATTCTTAAGCATTCAAATTATGCTCTGTTCTTTCTTTATTTGTATATATTATTTATGGTTATATTATTGCACCACTAAGCAGAAATGCTTAGCGTGATGGAATTGCTTCCTCGCGCAGGTACTGAAGGTAAAACCAGTAGACTGTCGACTGAGATTTTTGGAGTCCAGATCTGCAGAAGTGTCAGAAGAGTTCAAGATTGTCACCTCAAAGAATGCATGTAGATAGGGCTCATTTTATACATGTTATGTATATTGTTCATTCCTAGAACATTGTAAATTATTTGTATATCTTGTACAAAATAAACTCATGTAATTAACCTATGAATTATGGAAGCTATTCAAAGTAAGTATTTTAGTATGTGAATTGAATTTGAGTTATAATGAGATTATACTTGTGAATATTGAGATATTGAAAATCTAATGAGATTTCTGAGAAATCGGATCTTGTATTGAGATACATTATGTTTGAAAATTTTTGAGACTATTAAGTTTGAGAAATTGAGTATATATTGAAATTGTCTTTGGCAGGTTTAAAAGAACTGTTAGTCCAAATTACAGCCGACACTTTGTCGGATTATCGTTAAAATTTTTGAAATTTCCAATTTAGTTAGATTTTGATAAAAGTAAAAATAGCCTAAATCTTTATTAAAGTTTTTGAATAAATAAATCAAGGACTGTAATGAAATCAGATAAAATAGAGTGCTCCGGTACACTGAGTGGCATAACTTGCTCGGCTACACTGTAGTCGGGTAAGGGATGTCACATTTAGTGGTATCAGAGCGCGGTTTAGGCGTTTCTGGACCTATATAGATTGCATATCATGCATTGCATTCATTAGAGTCGAGGTGACACTATTGCAGATCTATATTTCCTGTTTATTTTAGGTTAAGGTATGGAATAAGAGAGTGAAGAGACAATGAGGTAGTGAATGGAGATGAGAAAGAGATTGTATTTAAGATGAAAAAGGATGAGTACTTAACTGTTTGAGGATAGGATTGAGACTAAGGAGAAAGTGAAGTAGGATAACATGGAAAGGTGAAGAAATAAAGAGGTATTAGCTCCTCGGCTATTTACACTGGGTAAATTTCGAGGACGAAATTTAAATTAGAGGGGAAGAGTTGTAACACCCTCCCCATAGCAACTCCGTGCCTACTATTAGGTGACTGATCGGTCGGTCCTGACTAGAACGTCCGGAAAAATATTTAAACTAAAGTCAGGAACCATAATTAACTCAAATATTAATAAGAAAAATTTAATAAAAATTTTAGAAATAAAATACAACCAAGTTAAATGAGCCGGTGCCCAAGCGATGGGTAACCAGAGGGAAGTTGCGGTTCTCGCAACAAGGAGCCCTAGACCCGGGGGAAAAATTATAAAATAATTTTTGAGACTCCAGAGAAGGTTCATTGAGGTTCCTATGGAATTGGAATGCCAAGAAAATAATTAGAAAAATTTTTCAATCGGTACAGACAATTTCGACCCGTTAAGCCAAACGGAGGGCATTTTGATCATTTCGCCTTCAGAGGTGATTTTTGGCCGACTTGTCCAGTTAAGTAAATAATTATTATGACTCAAAATATGAATAAATATTGCTAAAAATTAAATTGAAATGTGGTGGGAAAGAAAAGCAAAGAAAAATCAAAATAATGCAAATAATGACATCACATGATGTCACTCACTTACTCCCAACCAATCACAAGTTAATAAGCTTTATTAAAACACTTAAAAGAGTCAAAGAAGACCAAAAATTCTGGTCATCCTCTTCTTCTTCTTCTTCCTCAAGACGTGAAACCCATCTTCCCCTCTCCCTCCATTGAAGCTCTTGTTTCAAGCTTGATTCCCTTCACTTCCCACCATAAAATCTCTTTTTCTTTTCATTAAAATTTGTCCACTCATCTTGGGAGAGTGTTTGGCAGCCAAGAATAGGAAAGAAAGTGAAGTTTTGAGTTGGGAAATTCTGCCCTAATCAAGGTTAGTGCCTATTTACACTTAAATCTCTTTCAATTCATGTTAAAGACTTAAAGTGAGTAAGGTTTTGTGAATTAAATGAATGGAATCTATGTATATGGACCCTATGAATTTCGGCTGCCCTAAATGAGGAACAAAGGTGGAGTGTTTTTGATGGTTTTAATGGACTTAGAATGAATTAGAGATTATGTTTAAGGTGTATGTACACATATATAATGAATGGAAGTGCTTAATTAGGTGTATGTGTGAATTATAAGGGAAAACTAGGGTTTTGAGAAGTGAAAGATTGACTTAGCTTATGGAATTGTGAAAGAACATTATAAGGGTCAATTAGTGACCATTTTAGGTATGTTGACCATGAATTGGACTGAAAAATAGTATAGCCAAGTGAATGTGTAGGCTGCCTTGTTAGTGCAGCAGAGGGACTGAAAATTCAGTCCACTTGCACAGCCATAACTTTGGCTGTGTAGGTCCAATTGATGTTTGGCCAATTGGAAATGAAACTAGGCTTATAATGGCACATTTTTGCTGAAGAAACCATGCCCAAAAGACCAAAGCATGTGGACCAAAACTTGGCCCCAATCCGGACACCCTGCAACAGCCCCTACAGAAATGACCAAATGAATAGTAACTGTTCATTTGCCATAACTCACTGTAGATTTGGTCAATTGACCTGAAATTTTTACAGCAACAAGTTAATACATATACAAACAACTTTCATGAAGAAACCTACCCCAAATTATGACCAGAACCTAACCCAAATGGCAGTCACGATTCATCGTTCAAACCTGCAACTCTGCAGATTTTCATTTGAGCAGTAATGTTTGGATGGCTATAACTCTCTCTAGAAAACTCAGATTTAGGCGATTCTTGAACCGATGAAAACCTAAGGCATAGTAAAACATTTCATATGAGGAAAGTTAGACCAAATTATGAACTTAACTTGATCAAATTACTGACCAAAATTGGACCAAAAATCTGCCAGACCCAAAATCTCAGCATGAACAGTGCACATGAACAGTAAATTCATTTTGGCCATAACTTGAGCTACAAAACTCCAAATGGAGTGATTCAAAAAAGGAAATTCAACTAGACAAAATAAGGAACAACTTTCATGTTTACCATTTCTTCAAATTCCCACTGTAACAGTACTTAATGGAATAGTAAAGTTAAGCTTCAAAAACCGAAAATTTTGTTTCCCTTGGTTTAAGCCTAGAAATGGTAATGGTAATCACTTCCAACAAGTTTTAAATACAAAATGTGGTATGTTTGGGGTGTTAAAACCAATACACCTATTTTCTATCCAAAAGTCAACATTTTTGTTGACCAATGAAGTGAATAGTGACACCAAAACCAAAAATTGGCAATTTTGCCAAAATGACCTAAGCTTTGAGAAAGTGACCAAAACTAACAAGTTTTGAAAACCAAATGTGGTATATTGGGAGTATTAAAACCAATGTACCTATTGTTTATGCAAAAGTCAACATTTTAGTTGACTAATGAAGTGAATAGTGACATGAAAACTTGAAATAAGCTTGGAAATGGATTTGGTAATTGATTCCAATAAGTTTTAAATGCAAAATGTGGTACATCGGGAGTGTTAAAAGCAATGTACCTATTGTCTATGCAAAAGTCAACTTTTTTGTTGACCAATGGGGTGAATAGTAATCAAAATGATTAGTGAATTAAGATGAAGACCTAGAACCAATTCTAAGCTTAAATGCTTAGAATTGTATGACAAATATGGACTATGTATCCTAGTCAAAATTGTTAAAAAGAAATTTAGGCCATAAATTTGAAATCCATGAAATATTCATGGATTACTTGAAACATGAAAAATAAGTCACCTAATTGATGTGAATAGATAGTTAGAGCACATAAGCCCATCACAAATGGAATTCATAAAATATTAGTAACTCAACTTGAAATATAAAATTTGTAATTACATAAATAGATTCTTGAATGTATAAATGAGAAAAGAAAAATGTTTTGAATACAATGGTACATGTGAACCATTGCTTAGAATTGTGATCAATATGAATAACATAATGAATGAATAAATGAACCATATTAATGTATGAATGAGACATTAGTTCTCATTATTGTAGAGAGGAGAAATATTTTGAGTACAATGGTATATGAATACCATTATTTTGAATTGTGATCAATAGGAATGATGTAAGGAATGTATGAATATTATGATCAATGTACAAATTATGAAATTTATCGTGAAATAATAAAGACATAAAACACAACATATTAATATTTGATGATATTATATGCCCTTGTATTGCCTAGACATGTGTGTCAGATTGGATAGTTTGGCATGCCAATAGGGTATTGTTTTAGCAGTACTGCGAAAGGCTTTATGCCTGTATTCATGGCTTTATGCCCGTATTCATGGCTTTTATGCCCGATTATGTGATATCATGGCTTTTTAGCCATACTGACTGCATACATGGTTGACGTTCTGCGTCCCATGGTATGACGGCCCGAGGCACCGCGGTGTCCAGTGCCAACGACCCGTTATCCAGTTTAGTCAGCCTGTCGTAGGTCACTTGGGCAGTGTAACTTATTGAAATAAATTAAGACTATTAGTAATTAAAAACATTAGAGATCAAATGAATGAGTTAATAAGACTTCAAAAGAATTAGTTACAATTATGAAATGATCCAAACCACATAAAAATTGTTAAGTAAAATGATAAGAGAGTTGCAAAAATAGGTATAACTTAACTAAATATTTTAAATGTACCTTCTATTGCCATATGAATATAAATTGAGTATTTTTATTAATTATGTATATCGTACATTATCACTATGAATTTCGGAATTAAACGCTTCCAAAGTGAAATAAATGAGAACAAAAGATAATTAACATTAGACACATTGTATTAAATTAAATTGATTCTTAAGCATTCAAATTATGCTCTGTTCTTTCTTTATTTGTATATATTATTTATGGTTATATTATTGCACCACTAAGCAGAAATGCTTAGCGCGATGGAATTGCTTCCTCACGCAGGTACTGAAGGTAAAACCAGTAGACTGTCGACTGAGATTTTTGGAGTCCAGATCTGTAAGTGTCGAAGAGTTCAAGATTGTCACCTCCTCAGCAATGCATGTAGATAGGGCTCATTTTATACATGTTATGTATATTGTTCATTCCTAGCACATTGTAAATTATTTGTATATCTTGTACAAAATAAACTCATGTAATTAACCTATGAATTATGGAAGCTATTCAAAGTAAGTATTTTAGTATGTGAATTGAATTTGAGTTATAATGAGATTATACTTGTGAATATTGAGATATTGAAAATCTAATGAGATTTCTGAGAAATCTGGATACTGTATTGAGATACATTATGTTTGAAAATTTTTGAGACTATTAAGTTTGAGAAATTGAGTATATATTGAAATTGTCTTTGGCAGGTTCAGAAGAACTGTTAGTCCAAATTACAGCCGACACTTTGTCGGATTATCGTTAAAATTTTTGAAATTTCCAATTTAGTTAGATTTTGATAAAAGTAAAAATAGCCTAAATCTTCAATAAAGTTTTTGAATAAATAAATCAAGGACTTTAATGAAATCAGATAAAATAGAGTGGTCCGGCACACTGAGTGGCATAACTTGCTCGGCTACACTGTAGTCGGGTAAGGGGTGTCACATTTAGTAGTATCAGAGTGCGGTTTAGGCTTTTCTGGACCTATATAGATTGCATATCATGCATTGCATTCATAAGAGTCGAGGTGACACTATTGCAGATCTATATTTCCTGTTTATTTTAGGTTAAGGTATGGATAAAGAGAGTGAAGAGACAATGAGGTAGTGAATGGAGATGAGAAGGAGACTGTATTTAAGATGAAAAAGGATGAGTACTTAACTGTTTGAGGATAGGATTGAGACTAAGGTGAAAGTGAAGTAGGATAACACGGAAAGGTGAAGAAATAAAGAGGTATTAGCTCCTCGGCTATTTACACTGGGTAAATTTCGAGGACGAAATTTAAATTAGAGGGGAAGAGTTGTAACACCCTCCCCGTAGCAACTCCGCATGATCTCTTGTTCGGTGACCAGGTCGTCAGACAGCTAGAACGTCCGGAAAAATATTTAAACTAAAGTCAGGAACCATAATTAACTCAAATATTAATAAGAAAAATTTAATAAAAATTTTAGAAATAAAATACAACCAAGTTAAATGAGCCGGTGCCCAAGCGATGGGTAACCAGAGGGAAGTTGCGGTTCTCGCAACGAGGAGCCCTAGACCCGGGGGAAAAATTATAAAATAATTTTTGAGACTCCAAAGAAGGTTCATTGAGGTTCCTATGGAATTAGAATGCCAAGAAAATAATTAGAAAAATTTTTCAATCGGTACAGACAATTTCGACCCGTTAAGCCAAACGGAGGGCATTTTGATCATTTCGCCTTCAGAGGTGATTTTTGGCCGACTTGTCCAGTTAAGTAAATAATTATTATGACTCAAAATATGAATAAATATTGCTAAAAATTAAATTGAAATGTGGTGGGAAAGAAAAGCAAAGAAAAATCAAAATAATGCAAATAATGACATCACATGATGTCACTCACTTACTCCCAACCAATCACAAGTTAATAAGCTTTATTAAAACACTTAAAAGAGTCAAAGAAGACCAAAAATTCTAGTCATCCTCTTCTTCTTCTTCTTCCTCAAGACGTGAAACCCATCTTCCCCTCTCCCTCCATTGAAGCTCTTGTTTCAAGCTTGATTCCCTTCACTTCCCACCATAAAATCTCTTTTTCTTTTCATTAAAATTTGTCCACTCATCTTGGGAGAGTGTTTGGCAGCCAAGAATAGGAAAGAAAGTGAAGTTTTGAGTTGGGAAATTCTGCCCTAATCAAGGTTAGTGCCTATTTACACTTAAATCTCTTTCAATTCATGTTAAAGACTTAAAGTGAGTAAGGTTTTGTGAATTAAATGAATGGAATCTATGTATATGGTGAAGGAACGGAAGCGTGAAAAACACAAGATTATACCATTGAATTCAAAACTTTTCACCTAGGGTCACATGCACCATGCAAGATTTATTTTTATCTATTTGATTTCAATGATAAACAACATATTAAAACTCTTTTAATATGTTTTTGGATCTGTATTTGCCATTTAAGATTTTAAAATTAATCAGATTAATTTTAGAACCCTAGATTAAATCAAGAACGATTACACTAACCTCTTGATGTCTTTGCGGCGTGTGCGCCTTTGAGATTCGTCTTGAGGACACGGATGTTGTCCCTCTAGCTTGTCCACACCAAGAACACCTATGGCAGCCCTTGAACAGCTTCTAAAGCCTTTTCTATTAATTAGAAATTCAAGTTCTGCCTTTTAAGAGATTAGAGATGTAAACAGGACACTAGAAACAATTTCTAGTGTTTTTAATTCAAGAGATTGATGGCTAATCTCTTTGAATTGATGAGAGATGAAGAGAAATAGCTGGAGAGGCTCAAAGTGGCGTGACATATGAGAGGAGAGGCTGCTGGTTATGTTTTCTTTTCATAACCCCACTTAAATAGCTAGGTTAACACATTAAACCCTAGCCACATGTCACCTTTTGATTAGCTCTAGGTTTAAGTGACCCAATCACATTGTGCCAAGTGTCAAACCTATATTTAATCTTGATTTTAATCATCTTACATGATTAAAATTATTTGGCAAGCTTATGTGTTATGCCATGTGTCACCATCTCATGGTGCCACGTGTCACACTGCAAAATGACCAAAATGCCCCTGTGTCTTAATTTTGAGTTCTTAACCCAAAATAATTATTTTCTTCTTCTAATTAATTTATATCAAATATAAATTAATTAATTAATCTCTATTAATTAATTTCTCATCAATTAAATTCATATTTAAACACTTTAAATATAAATTTAATTTATACTACACATCCAATAATCTAGATTTGGTTTCAAGTCATGCTAGGGACTTTGCAATTTTATTGCAAACCAAATCTATTTAATTAATCAATTAAACTCTTTAATTAATTAATTAAATCATATTTAAATAGGTGATAACTTGTGTATGTGTGTGACTTACTAGGCTCATCACTAATTGGCAATGAGACATGATATCAACTCTTAATATCATCAGAACTCTTTCTTACCATAAATGATTTCTCTAAATCATTTTTATGAACCTCATAGACCATGGTTAACACCTAGCATAGCATGCCATGGCCACCCAATTAGTAATAAGATTTACCTTAAATGAACCTATAATCATATGTCACCATGCACTAGAATCTCTCTGTTACAAAATCCCAACTCAATTGGAGTCATGGTTTATGTCAAACTCCATTTGCTATGAATATTATGTTCTCTTTTAATTCCAGTTCTTGATTAAAAGATTTTCTTATCGTAAACTCTTTTAGAATAAATCTATCTGTCTGGCCAGGAACTTGAAACATCAAGAACAATTAAATGAACATAGGATTTTATCTCTATTTACTTAGAGCAGATTCCTTCTTGATCAACACCTACCTCCATATATAACTAGCAGGAGCCAACACATGCCCATATACCCATACATAGTACAAGTATGAAAGCGATATCAAACTCAAACTACCTATATACAAGATAACTGTGCTATCTCAGTCTAAAGATTATATGCAGATATGATTTATGACAAAACATTGACAAGAGTAAACTCCATGTGCTTGTCATAAGTGTCAAGTTCGACCTACTTATCATTTATAAGTGCCTATCAAGTTTGTTATATGGCATGAGACTCACCATTCCATCTTATTTATATCTCATATAAATAACTTGGGAACAAACATGAATACAATCTTTCTGGATAAGTCATGTCCTTATTATGAAGTATCCTCGATTGTGAACCTATTTCTGATACTTTGTGCCAGAAATATTGTCACTCATATTCTTAACAACTTAAGAATAATATTTCTAACAAAATATCAATGGACCTTTTCTATTACACATAAATATATTATGTAAACGGAAAAGTGGAAATGCCTTTTATTATTAAAAATATGTACAAGATACATACTAAATGATATGCTCTAGGGCATACTACTAACAATCTCCCACTAGCACTAGAGCCATTCATTACAATATCTTAGACCCATCTTCTCAAGATGTCAGTCTAAGCGAGTCTGTGACAAAGGCTTAGTGAATGGATCACTGAATTTTTGGTGATGTTATTTTTCTCGCATGGCTATATCGCCTTTGCCCAACTATATGTCCGATAATGTGGTAGTGCCTTTCTATGTGTTTGGATTTTGGGTGAGACCTTAGTTCCTTAGCTCGCATGATCGCTCCATTGTTGTCACAATGTAGTGGAACCGGCGACTTAATGGAAGGAACTACTATAAGTTCTCATTCTGAACTTCTTTATCCAAACGACTTCCTTTGCGACATCGATGCAACAATATACTCAACCTCGGTAGTGGAATCTGCAATCGTGCTCGCTTGGAACTCTTCCAATCGATCGCACATCCATTACAAATGAACACATATCCAGAGGTAGACTTTCTATCATCGATATCGATTGGAAATCGTAATCGGTATAACCATCCAATTGCAAGTCTCCACCTCCATAAATCAAGAATAAATCCTTAGTTCTTCTTAAGTACTTAAGAATATTCTTGTGACTATCCATGTTCCAAACTGGATTGGATTGATACCGCTAGTCAAACTAACGACATATGCGATATCCGGCCTAGTACACAACATTGCATACATTAAACTTCCAATAGCCAAGCATATGGAATCTGGCCATCTTATCTCTTTCTTGGATGTCTTTGGAGACATCTCCTTAGAAAAGATGGATACCATGTCTCACTGGTAACAATCCTCTCTTGGAATCAAGCATGTTAAACCTCTTTAACACCTTTTCCAAGTATAGACTTTGGGATAAACCAATTATTCTTTTGCTCTATCTCTATAGATGCGAATCCCAAGAATATAGGTTGCCTCCCTAAGTCTTTCATGGAGAATGTATTTGACAACCATACCTTTATAGTCGTCAACATACCCGTATCATTACCCATCAACGATATGTCATCCACATATAAGACAAGGAAAGTGATAGCACTGTCACTAACCTTCTTATATACACATGGCTCATCCTCATTTTTGATAAAACCAAAAGATTTAATGGCTTCATCAAAACGGATGTTCCAACTCCTCGAAGCTTGTTTCAACCCATAAATGGATCGCTTTAGGTTGCATACTTTGGAACCATCTTGGGATTCAAATCCCTTAGGTTGTTCCATGAAAATGTTTTCTTCAATGTATCCATTAAGAAAAGTCGTTTTGACATCCATCCGCCAAATCTCATAATCATAGTATGCACTATTGCTAATAAAATCCTAATTGATTTAAGCATGGCAACAAAGCAGAAAGTCTCCTCATAGTCTATTCCTTGCCTTTGGCGAAACCCTTTCGCTACTAGCCTTGCCTTATAGGTCTCTACCTTTCCATCGAACCAATTTTCTTCTTGAAAACCCATTTGTTCCCTATAGGTACAATACCTTCAGTGGGTCAACAAGATCCCACACTAGATTCTTATAAATGGAATCAATCTCGGATTTCATAGCATCAATCCATTTTGAAGATTCTATATACGATATAGCTTCTTCATATGTAAGTGGATCATCTCCATGATCTACTTCTTCATGAGTAGACAACTCTTGTTCTTCTTCATGAAGAAAACCATATCTCACCGTGGGTGAGATACCTCGTTGTTCTACGAGGAACAGCTGTAGATGTTTCATCAATGGGTATAGGTTGACTAGATGGATCTATATCCATCTGATCTGTTGGTTGGTCAGAATTCTCCAATTCTAACTCTATTTGCCTTCCTTTGCCTCCTTCTTGAACAAACTGTTGTTCAAGAAATGTGGCATCTCTACTTATCACAACCTTTTGTGAAGTAGGCAAATAAAAATAATATCCAAAACTATCTTTTGTATATCCAACAAATCGACCTTTTTCTGATCTGGTCTCCAATTTATCAGTGTTCAGCTTTTTGATATAAGCTGGACAACCCCAAATCTTAACATGCTTAAGACTTGGTTTTCTTCCATGCCATATCTCATAAGGTGTGGAAGAAACTGATTTTGATGGAATCCTATTCAGAATATACAAAGCTGATTCTAATGCAAATCCCCAAAAGGAGATTGGCATATCAGTATAGCTCATCATACTACGTACCATATCCAATAGGTACACCATTCAGTTGTGGCGTTCCTGGAGGAGTCAGCTGAGAAACAATGCCATGCTCTCTCAAGTATTCATCAAATTCAGTACTCAAATATTCACCTCCACGATCTGATCGAAGAACTTTAATATTTTTTACTGTTTGATTTTCTACTTGATTTAAATTCTTTGAACTTTTCAAAGGATTCATGTTTGTATTTCATCAAATACAAATACCCAAACCTTGATTTATCATCAAGAAAGGTAATAAAATAATGAAAGCCCTCTAGCCATTTCTTTAAATGGACCACATACATGACTATGTATTAGTTCCAAAATATTTTCACTCTTAGCCCTTGTCCAATAAAGGGTGATCTAGTCATTTTGCCTCAAGGCAAGATTCACAAGTTGGAGTAGGCTCGAGCCCAATGAGGATAGAATCCCCATTTTATCAAATTTTGCAATCCTATCTTATGCAACATGACATAACCTAAATTGCCAAGTAAATTTTGAACTTGAGTTGTTTTTCACAATGGCATTTCTGTCATTTAGATTGCTACACTGCCGGTGGAAACACTTTCATCGGCAATGGAAACACTTTCTGTTGGCGGTGGAAACACTTTCCTTTGCCTCCATCACTTTAGTCTTACTTTTACATTTAGCTATTTTCTTGGAAGGACCAGGAATCTGAGGTTTCTTTTTCTTATTGCCTTTCTTCTTGTTGGACTTTCCAGCAGAAGAAGATGTAACCAAAGCTACCTCTTTTTCTTTATTGCCTGGCATATTCTTTTGGGCAATAACCAGCATGTTGAGTAATTCAGCTAAGGTGCATTCCTGTTTAGTCATATGGAAATTTGTCACAAAATTCCCAAAAGACTCAGGAAGGGACTGAAGGATCAAATCCGTTTGTAGTTGGAAATCCATGTTGAAGTCAAGATGTTCCAACTGCTCAATCAGCCGAATCATCTTGTGGACATGATCCCCAACAATCTGTCCCTCAGACATCCTCATACGGAATAACTGTTTAGATATCTCATACCTAGCATTCCTGCTGTGCTCACCATACAACTCTTGTAGGTGAAGGAGGATCTCACTAGCACTCTGCATGTTCTCATGTTGCTTCTGTAACTCATTACTCATGGAAGCAAGCATGTAACACTTAGCTCTCATATCATGCTCCTTCCACTTGTCCAAAGTATCATGTTCCTCTTGTGTGGCCTCTGGAGGTAAGGGACCAGGAACATTTGAATATAGAACATATCATATATGTTCAAGGTTCTTGACAATTTTCAATTTTCTTAGCCAATCGCATGATTAGGTCTGTCAACTGTTGTGATCAAGTATGCTTGCAAGGATATTGGATGGTGGTGGTTGTTTTGTGCTCATTTTTATCGAGAAAATTAATCTGAGAAAATAACCAGATTAATTAGTAAATGTATCATGTAATTAACCAAAATGATTATGGTCTTTTAATCAAATTGGTCCTCCCACTAACTTAGCGAATCCTACACTTCCAAAGTAGAAAACGGAAATCCTAGTTGGATGGATTTCTAGTGGGTGATTGAATTCTTATAATTCTATTGATCATCCTCAGGTACATCCATTATTGGAATTACAATAAACTATAAGTGAGCAACTCCTTGCCCATCACATCTCATGTGAGGTTCAATCCTTTTACTAGCCCCTAATGCTCAAAATCTCGTGTACATCCAATATTGACTTATCTTGCATTAGTTAAGTTGATCCCATTGAGCCAGTAATTATGCAAATAATTTTAATGTCCTCAGGTACATCCAATATTGGCCACCAAACCATTTACATATTTACAACATCTCATGCTTAACAATTATTCTTAAGAAAATCTCTTAAATTAATTGCATCTCATGCAACTATTTAAAATTTCTTAAAATAATTGCCCCAATGGAGGGCTTATGTTATAATTACTTTAATTATAGCATTTCCAACTTAATCATTTGTTTGGAAGATTTTATAGCCATCCTAATTACTATTAAGGTCTCACTTTGCACATTATCCATTTAGCATGCATATATCATATAATTGCATACATTCCCATACATCTCATGCATTCATGGATAAGCAGTAAATATGGTATGATCATGGACTTTCTAAGGGATTCAATTCTGAGCCACCAAGAATTGAATCAGGGCATTCCTAGGTGCATTTCATTCATTCATTTTACAAGAGTTGCTGAAGGAGTACATAATCAACACTTGATCTTGAATTCCTCCCACTGGTCCCACCAATGCTCTTGACCTCCTTGAACTTCTTGCAATCCAATATTACAAAGTAATCCTTGGCATACCAAGGCGAATTTACAAAAACTTAAATAAATGAAATTACAACCCAAAAATTATTACAAACTTAATAATACATGCCCAAAATAAATTAAAATAAATTAATTAAATTACAATCCCAAAGAAACATAAAAGAAATAAATCCAATCACATTGGTCTTTTATAGTCCATGATCATCCATCATGCATATCATTATTTAACAATTAAATAAAACATACATACTTAAATTAAATTGAATATCTCATATTCAACTTAAAAATCCAGATTTGAATATGATTCAAATAAATTTAAAAATTCAGATTTGAATCTCATTCAAACAAATTTAAAAATTCAGATTTGAATCACATTCAAACAACTTTAAAAATTCAGATTTGAATCACATTCAAACATTTTTTAAAAAATCAGATTTGAATCACATTCAAATATTTTTTAAAAAATCAGATCTGAATTTTATTGAATCAATTTTAAAAAATCAGATTTAAATATGATTCAAACAACTTTAAAAATTCAGATTTGAATCTCATTCAAACAACTTTTAAAATTCAGATTTGAATCACATTCAAACATTTTTTAAAATTCTGATTTGAATCATAATTTAATTGTGTGATTAAAACAACTAATTAAACACTTTAATTAGTCAAAGAATAGGCCTTAGATCATACAACAATTGCAGAATTAAAAGCCAAACCTTGAACCACCCATGGAACCATTGTTGCCGCCACCAATGGTGGCTTCTCCATGTGTGACGCCACATCTCATGATCCAACCAGCAATGAATCTCTTGATCTCATGATCAAACACACAATTAAATTATATAATCAACAATCTAAATGGCAAATATAGTGGCTCGATACCAATTGAAGGAGCAGGCGTGAAAAACACAAGATTATACCATTGAATTCAAAACTTTTCACCTAGGGTCACATGCACCATGCAAGATTTATTTTTATCTATTTGATTTCAATGATAAACAACATATTAAAACTCTTTTAATATGTTTTGGATCTGTATTTGCCATTTAAGATTTTAAAATTAATCAGATTAATTTTAGAACCCTAGATTAAATCAAGAACGATTACACTAACCTCTTGATGTCTTTGCAGCGTGTCTGCGCCTTTGAGATTCGTCTTGAGGACACGGATGTTGTCCCTCTAGCTTGTCCACACCAAGAACACCTATGGCAGCCCTTGAACAGCTTCTAAAGCCTTTTCTATTAATTAGAAATTCAAGTTCTGCCTTTTAAGAGATTAGAGATGTAAACAGGACACTAGAAACAATTTCTAGTGTTTTTAATTCAAGAGATTGATGGCTAATCTCTTTGAATTGATGAGAGATGAAGAGAAATAGCTGGAGAGGCTCAAAGTGGCGTGACATATGAGAGGAGAGGCTGCTGGTTATGTTTTCTTTTCATAACCCCACTTAAATAGCTAGGTTAACACATTAAACCCTAGCCACATGTCACCTTTTGATTAGCTCTAGGTTTAAGTGACCCAATCACATTGTGCCAAGTGTCAAACCTATATTTAATCTTGATTTTAATCATCTTACATGATTAAAATTATTTCGTAAGCTTATGTGTTATGCCATGTGTCACCATCTCATGGTGCCACGTGTCACACTGCAAAATGACCAAAATGCCCCTGTGTCTTAATTTTGAGTTCTTAACCCAAAATAATTATTTTCTTCTTCTAATTAATTTATATCAAATATAAATTAATTAATTAATCTCTATTAATTAATTTCTCATCAATTAAATTCATATTTAAACACTTTAAATATAAATTTAATTTATACTACACATCCAATAATCTAGATTTGGTTTCAAGTCATGCTAGGGACTTTGCAATTTTATTGCAAACCAAATCTATTTAATTAATCAATTAAACTCTTTAATTAATTAATTAAATCATATTTAAATAGGTGATAACTTGTGTATGTGTGTGACTTACTAGGCTCATCACTAATTGGCAATGAGACATGATATCAACTCTTAATATCATCGAACTCTTTCTTACCATAAATGATTTCTCTAAATCATTTTATGAACCTCATAGACCATGGTTAACACCTAGCATAGCATGCCATGGCCACCCAATTAGTAATAAGATTTACCTTAAATGAACCTATAATCATATGTTACCATGCACTAGAATCTCTCTGTTACAAAATCCCAACTCAAGCTGAAGTCATGGTTTATGTCAAACTCCATTTGCTATGAATATTATGTTCTCTTTTAATTCCAGTTCTTGATTAAAAGATTTTCTCATCGAAACTCTTTTACGAATAAATCTATCTGTCTGGCAAGGAACTTGAAACATCAAGAACAATTAAATGAACATAGGATTTTATCTCTATTTACTTAGAGGAACAGATTCCTTCTTGATCAACACCTACCTCCATATATAACTAGCAGGAGCCAACACATGCCCATATACCCATACATAGTACAAGTATGAAAGCAGTATCAAACTCAAACTACCTATATACAAGATAACTGTGCTATCTCAGTCTAAAGATTATATGCCTTGATATGATTTATGACAAAACATTGACAAGAGTAAACTCCATGTGCTTGTCATAAGTGTCACTGGTTCGGCCTACTTATCATTTATAAGTGCCTATCAAGTTTGTTATATGGCATGAGACTCACCATTCCATCTTATTTATATCTCATATAAATAACTTGGGAACAAAAATGAATACAATCTTTCTGGATAAGTCATGTCCTTATTATGAAGTATCCTCGATTGTGAACCTATTTATGATACTTTGTGCTAGAAATATTGTCACTCATATTCTTAACAACTTAAGAATAATATTTCTAACAAAATATCAATGGACCTTTTCTATTACACATAAATATATTATGTAAACGGAAAAGTGGAAATGCCTTTTATTATTAAAAATATGTACAAGATACATACTAAATGATATGCTCTAGGGCATACTACTAACATATGGACCCTATGAATTTCGGCTGCCCTAAATGAGGAACAAAGGTGGAGTGTTTTTGATGGTTTTAATGGACTTAGAATGAATTAGAGATTATGTTTAAGGTGTATGTACACATATATAATGAATGGAAGTGCTTAATTAGGTGTATGTGTGAATTATAAGGGAAAACTAGGGTTTTGAGAAGTGAAAGATTGACTTAGCTTATGGAATTGTGAAATAACATTATAAGGGTCAATTAGTGACCATTTTAGGTATGTTGACCATGAATTGGACTGAAAAATAGTATAGCCAAGTGAATGTGTAGGCTGCCTTGTTAGTGTGAGAGAGGAAAATTCAGTCCACTTGCACATCCATAACTTTGGCTGTGTAGGTCCAATTGATGTTTGGCCAATTGGACATGAAACTAGGCTTATAATGGCACATTTTTGCTGAAGAAACCATGCCCAAAAGACCAAAGCAAGTGGACCAAAACTTGGCCCCAATCCGGACACCCTGCAACAGCCCCTGCTGAAATGACCAAATGAACAGTAACTGTTCATTTGGCCATAACTCACTGTAGATTTGGTCAATTGACCTGAAATTTTTACAGCAACAAGTTAATACATAGACAAACAACTTTCATGAAGAAACCTACCCCAAATTATGAACAGAACCTAACCCAAATGGCAGTCACGATTCTTGTTCAAACCTGCAACTCTGCAGATTTTCAATTGAGCAGTAATGTTTGGATGTCTATAACACTCTCTAGAAAACTCAGATTTAGGAGATTCTTGAACCGATGAAAACCTAAGTCTTAGTAAAACATTTCATATGAGGAAAGTTAGA
This sequence comes from Hevea brasiliensis, assembly GCF_030052815.1. Lineage (NCBI taxonomy): Eukaryota > Viridiplantae > Streptophyta > Magnoliopsida > Malpighiales > Euphorbiaceae > Hevea > Hevea brasiliensis. The sequence continues at coordinate 54,015,675 of NC_079500.1, read as the reverse complement.
CCAAATTATGAACTTAACTTGATCAAATTACTGACCAAAATTGGACCAAAAATCTGCGGACCAAAATCTCGGCATGAGCGATTGCACATGAACAGTAAATTCATTTTGGCCATAACTTGAGCTACAAAACTCCAAATGGAGTGATTCAAAAAAGGAAATTCAACTAGACAAAATAAGGAACAACTTTCATGTTTACCATTTCTTCAAATTCCCACTGTAACAGTACTTAATGGAATAGTAAAGTTAAGCTTCAAAAGCGAAAATTTTGTTTCCCTTGGTTTAAGCCTAGAAATGGTAATGGTAATCACTTCCAACAAGTTTTAAATACAAAATGTGGTATGTTTGGGGTGTTAAAACCAATACACCTATTTTCTATCCAAAAGTCAACATTTTTGTTGATCAATGAAGTGAATAGTGACACCAAAACCAAAAATTGGCAATTTTGCCAAAATGACCTAAGCTTTGAGAAAGTGACCAAAACTAACAAGTTTTGAAAACCAAATGTGGTATATTGGGAGTATTAAAACCAATGTACCTATTGTTTATGCAAAAGTCAACATTTTAGTTGACTAATGAAGTGAATAGTGACATGAAAACTTGAAATAAGCTTGGAAATGGATTTGGTAATTGATTCCAATAAGTTTTAAATGCAAAATGTGGTACATCGGGAGTGTTAAAACCAATGTACCTATTGTCTATGCAAAAGTCAACTTTTTGTTGACCAATGGGGTGAATAGTAATCAAAATGATTAGTGAATTAAGATGAAGACCTAGAACCAATTCTAAGCTTAAATGCTTAGAATTGTATGACAAATATGGACTATGTATCCTAGTCAAAATTGTTAAAAAGAAATTTAGGCCATAAATTTGAAATCCATGAAATATTCATGGATTACTTGAAACATGAAAAATAAGTCACCTAATTGATGTGAATAGATAGTTAGAGCACATAAGCCCATCACAAATGGAATTCATAAAATATTAGTAACTCAACTTGAAATATAAAATTTGTAATTACATAAATAGATTCTTGAATGTATAAATGAGAAAAGAAAAATGTTTTGAATACAATGGTACATGTGAACCATTGCTTAGAATTGTGATCAATATGAATAACATAATGAATGAATAAATGAACCATATTAATGTATGAATGAGACATTAGTTCTCATTATTGTAGAGAGGAGAAATATTTTGAGTACAATGGTATATGAATACCATTATTTTGAATTGTGATCAATAGGAATGATGTAAGGAATGTATGAATATTATGATCAATGTACAAATTATGAAATTTATCGTGAAATAATAAAGACATAAAACACAACATATTAATATTTGATGATATTATATGCCCTTGTATTGCCTAGACATGTGTGTCAGATTGGATAGTTTGGCATGCCAATAGGGTATTGTTTTAGCAGTACTGCGAAAGGCTTTATGCCTGTATTCATGGCTTTATGCCCGTATTCATGGCTTTTATGCCCGTATTCATGGCTTTTATGCCCGATTATGTGATATCATGGCTTTTTAGCCATACTGACTGCATACATGGTTGACGTTCTGCGTCCCATGGTATGACGGCCCGAGGCACCGCGGTGTCCAGTGCCAACGACCCGTTATCCAGTTTATTCAGCCTGTCGTAGGTCACTTGGGCAGTGTAACTTATCGAAATAAATTAAGACTATTAGTAATTAAAAACATTAGAGATCAAATGAATGAGTTAATAAGACTTCAAAAGAATTAGTTACAATTATGAAATGATCCAAACCACATAAAAATTGTTAAGTAAAATGATAAGAGAGTTGCAAAAATAGGTATAACTTAACTAAATATTTTAAATGTACCTTCTATTGCCATATGAATATAAATTGAGTATTTTTATTAATTCTGTATATCGTACATTATCACTGTGAATTTCGGAATTAAACGCTTCCAAAGCGAAACAAATGAGAACAAAAGATAATTAACATTAGACACATTGTATTAAATTAAATTGATTCTTAAGCATTCAAATTATGCTCTGTTCTTTCTTTATTTGTATATATTATTTATGGTTATATTATTGCACCACTAAGCAGAAATGCTTAGCGCGATGGAATTGCTTCCTCAGTCTTGAAGGTAAAACCAGATGGTATCATTGAGATTTTTGGAGTCGGATCTGCGAAGTGTCAGAAGAGTTCAAGATTGTCACCTCCTCAGCAATGCATGTAGATAGGGCTCATTTTATACATGTTATGTATATTGTTCATTCCTAGCACATTGTAAATTATTTGTATATCTTGTACAAAATAAACTCATGTAATTAACCTATGAATTATGGAAGCTATTCAAAGTAAGTATTTTAGTATGTGAATTGAATTTGAGTTATAATGAGATTATACTTGTGAATATTGAGATATTGACAATCTAATGAGATTTACGAGAAATCTGAATCTTGTATTGAGATACATTATGTTTGAAAATTTTGAGACTATTAAGTTTGAGAAATTGAGTATATATTGAAATTGTCTTTGGCGGAGTTGGAAGAAGCTGTTAGTCCAAATTACAGCCGACACTTTGTCGGATTATCGTTAAAATTTTTGAAATTTCCAATTTAGTTAGATTTTGATAAAAGTAAAAATAGCCTAAATCTTCAATAAAGTTTTTGAATAAATAAATCAAGGACTGTAATGAAATCAGATAAAATAGAGTGGTCAGCACCTGAGTGGCATAACTTGCTCGGCTACACTGTAGTCGGGTAAGGGGTGTCACATTTAGTGGTATCAGAGCGCGGTTTAGGCTTTTCTGGACCTATATAGATTGCATATCATGCATTGCATTCATAAGAGTCGAGGTGACACTATTGCAGATCTATATTTCCTGTTTATTTTAGGTTAAGGTATGGATAAAGAGAGTGAAGAGACAATGAGGTAGTGAATGGAGATGAGAAGGAGACTGTATTTAAGATGAAAAAGGATGAGTACTTAACTGTTTGAGGATAGGATTGAGACTAAGGTGAAAGTGAAGTAGGATAACACGGAAAGGTGAAGAAATAAAGAGGTATTAGCTCCTCGGCTATTTACAGGTAAATTTCGAGACGAAATTTAAATTAGAGGAAGAGTTGTAACACCCTCCCGTAGCAACTCCGTCTGATCTCTTATTGACGGTGTCGGTCGGGACACAGCTAGAACGTCAGGAAAAATATTTAAACTAAAGTCAGAACCATAATTAACTCAAATATTAATAAGAAAAATTTAATAAAAATTTTAGAAATAAAATACAACCAAGTTAAATGAGGTGCCCAAGCGATGGGTAACGAGGAGGAAGTTGCGGTTCTATAGCGAGGAGCCCTAGACCCGGGGGAAAAATTATAAAATAATTTTTGAGACTCCAAAGAAGGTTCATTGAGGTTCCTATGGAATTAGAATGCCAAGAAAATAATTAGAAAAATTTTTCAATCGGTACAGACAATTTCGACCCGTTAAGCCCAACGGTGGGCCTTGTGATCATTTCGCCTTGAGGTGATTTTTGGCGACTTGTCGATTAAGTAAATAATTATTATGACTCAAAATATGAATAAATATTGCTAAAAATTAAATTGAAATGTGGTGGGAAAGAAAAGCAAAGAAAAATCAAAATAATGCAAATAATGACATCACATGATGTCACTCACTTACTCCCAACCAATCACAAGTTAATAAGCTTTATTAAAACACTTAAAAGAGTCAAAGAAGACCAAAAATTCTAGTCATCCTCTTCTTCTTCTTCTTCCTCAAGACGTGAAACCCATCTTCCCCTCTCCCTCCATTGAAGCTCTTGTTTCAAGCTTGATTCCCTTCACTTCCCACCATAAAATCTCTTTTTCTTTTCATTTTAATTTGTCCACTCATCTTGGGAGAGTGTTTGGCCAAGAATAGGAAAGAAAGTGAAGTTTTGAGTTGGGAAATTCTGCCCTAATCAAGGTTAGTGCCTATTTACACTTAAATCTCTTTCAATTCATGTTAAAGACTTAAAGTGAGTAAGGTTTTGTGAATTAAATGAATGGAATCTATGTATATGGTGAAGGAACGGAAGCGTGAAAAACACAAGATTATACCATTGAATTCAAAACTTTTCACCTAGGGTCACATGCACCATGCAAGATTTATTTTTATCTATTTGATTTCAATGATAAACAACATATTAAAACTCTTTTAATATGTTTTTGGATCTGTATTTGCCATTTAAGATTTTAAAATTAATCAGTTAATTTTAGAACCCTAGATTAAATCAAGAACGATTACACTAACCTCTTGATGTCTTTGCGTGTCTGCGCCTTTGAGATTCGTCTTGAGGACACGGATGTTGTCCCTCTAGCTTGTCCACACCAAGAACACCTATGGCAGCCCTTGAACAGCTTCTAAAGCCTTTTCTATTAATTAGAAATTCAAGTTACGCCTTTTAAGAGATTAGAGATGTAAGCAGGACACTAGAAACAATTTCTAGTGTTTTTAATTCAAGAGATTGATGGCTAATCTCTTTGAATTGATGAGAGATGAAGAGAAATAGCTGGAGAGGCTCAAAGTGGCGTGACATATGAGAGGAGAGGCTGCTGGTTATGTTTTCTTTTCATAACCCCACTTAAATAGCTAGGTTAACACATTAAACCCTAGCCACATGTCACCTTTTGATTAGCTCTAGGTTTAAGTGACCCAATCACATTGTGCCAAGTGTCAAACCTATATTTAATCTTGATTTTAATCATCTTACATGATTAAAATTATTTGTCAAGCTTATGTGTTATGCCATGTGTCACCATCTCATGGTGCCACGTGTCACACTGCAAAATGACCAAAATGCCCTGTGTCTTAATTTTGAGTTCTTAACCCAAAATAATTATTTTCTTCTTCTAATTAATTTATATCAAATATAAATTAATTAATTAATCTCTATTAATTAATTTCTCATCAATTAAATTCATATTTAAACACTTTAAATATAAATTTAATTTATACTACACATCCAATAATCTAGATTTGGTTTCAAGTCATGCTAGGGACTTTGCAATTTTATTGCAAACCAAATCTATTTAATTAATCAATTAAACTCTTTAATTAATTAATTAAATCATATTTAAATAGGTGATAACTTGTGTATGTGTGTGACTTACTAGGCTCATCACTAATTGGCAATGAGACATGATATCAACTCTTAATATCATCAGAACTCTTTCTTACCATAAATGATTTCTCTAAATCATTTTTATGAACCTCATAGACCATGGTTAACACCTAGCATAGCATGCCATGGCCACCCAATTAGTAATAAGATTTACCTTAAATGAACCTATAATCATATGTCACCATGCACTAGAATCTCTCTGTTACAAAATCCCAACTCAAGCTGGAGTCATGGTTTATGTCAAACTCCATTTGCTATGAATATTATGTTCTCTTTTAATTCCAGTTCTTGATTAAAAGATTTTCTTATCGAAACTCTTTTACGAATAAATCTATCTGTCTGGCCAGAACTTGAAACATCAAGAACAATTAAATGAACATAGGATTTTATCTCTATTTACTTAGAGGAGATTCCTTCTTGATCAACACCTACCTCCATATATAACTAGCAGAGCCAACACATGCCCATATACCCATACATAGTACAAGTATGAAAGCGTTATCAAACTCAAACTACCTATATACAAGATAACTGTGCTATCTCGGTCTAAAGATTATATGCCTTGATATGATTTATGACAAAACATTGACAAGAGTAAACTCCATGTGCTTGTCATAAGTGTCACTGGTTCGGCCTACTTATCATTTATAAGTGCCTATCAAGTTTGTTATATGGCATGAGACTCACCATTCCATCTTATTTATATCTCATATAAATAACTTGGGAACAAAAATGAATACAATCTTTCTGGATAAGTCATGTCCTTATTATGAAGTATCCTCGATTGTGAACCTATTTATGATACTTTGTGCTAGAAATATTGTCACTCATATTCTTAACAACTTAAGAATAATATTTCTAACAAAATATCAATGGACCTTTTCTATTACACATAAATATATTATGTAAACGGAAAAGTGGAAATGCCTTTTATTATTAAAAATATGTACAAGATACATACTAAATGATATGCTCTAGGGCATACTACTAACAATCTCCCACTAGCACTAGAGCCATTCATTACAATATCTTAGACCCATCTTCTCAAGATGTCGGTCTAACTGAGTCTGTGACAAAGGCTTAGTGAATGGATCAGCTGAATTTTTCAGCTGATGTTATTTTTCTGCATGGCTATATCGCCTTTGCCCAACTATATGTCTGATAATGTGGTAGTGCCTTTCTATGTGTTTGGATTTTGGGTGAGACCTTAGTTCCTTAGCTCGCATGATTTGCTCCATTGTTGTCACGGTGTAGTGGAGCTGGCGACTTAATGGAAGGAACTACTATAAGTTATTCACGAACTTCTTTATCCAAACGACTTCCTGCGACATCGATGCAACAATATACTCGACCTCGATAGTGGAATCGCAATCGTGCTCTGTTTGGAACTCTTCCAACCGATCGCACATCCATTACAAATGAACACATATCCAGAGGTAGACTTTCTATCATCGATATCGATTGGAAATCGAATCGTATAACCATCCAATTGCAAGTCTCCACCTCCATAAATCAAGAATAAATCCTTAGTTCTTCTTAAGTACTTAAGAATATTCTTGTGACTATCCATGTTCCAAACTGGATTGGATTGATACCGCTAGTCAAACTAACGACATATGCGATATCCGGCCTAGTACACAACATTGCATACATTAAACTTCCAATAGCCGAAGCATATGGAATCCTGGCCATCTTATCTCTTTCTTCAGATGTCTTTGGAGACATCTCCTTAGAAAGATGGATACCATGTCTCACTGGTAACAATCCTCTCTTGGAATCAAGCATGTTAAACCTCTTTAACACCTTTTCCAAGTATAGACTTTGGGATAAACCAATTATTCTTTTTGCTCTATCTCTATAGATGCGAATCCCAAGAATATAGGTTGCCTCCCTAAGTTTTTCATGGAGAATGTATTTGACAACCATACCTTTATAGTCGTCAACATACCTGTATCATTACCCATCAACAGTATGTCATCCACATATAAGACAAGGAAAGTGATAGCACTGTCACTAACCTTCTTATAAACACATGGCTCATCCTCATTTTTGATAAAACCAAAAGATTTAATGGCTTCATCAAAACGGATGTTCCAACTCCTCGAAGCTTGTTTCAACCCATAAATGGATCGCTTTAGCTTGCATACCTTGGAACCATCTTGGGATTCAAATCCCTTAGGTTGTTCCATGAACATGTTTTCTACAATGTATCCATTAAGAAAAGCTGTTTTGACATCCATCGCCAAATCTCATAATCATAGTATGCACTATTGCTAATAAAATCCTAATTGATTTAAGCATGGCAACAAAGAGAAAGTCTCCTCATAGTCTATTCCTTGCCTTTGGCGAAACCCTTTCGCTACTAGCCTTGCCTTATAGGTCTCTACCTTTCCATCGAACCAATTTTCTTCTTGAAAACCCATTTGTTCCCTATAGGTACAATACCTTCGGTGGGTCAACAAGATCCCAAACTTGATTCTTATTCATTTTATCAATCTCGGATTTCATAGCATCAATCCATTTTGAAGAATCTATATCTGATATATCTTCTTCATAGGTAAGTGGATCATCTCCATGATCTACTTCTTCTTGAGTAGACAACTCTTGTTCTTCTTCATGAAGAAAACCATATCTCACCGGTGGGTGAGATACCAGTTGTTCTACGAGGAACAGTGTAGATGTTTCATCAATGGGTATAGGTTGACTAGATGGATCTATATCCATCGATGCATTGGTTGGTCGAATTCTCCAATTCTAACTCTATTTGCCTTCCTTTGCCTCCTTCTTGAACAAACATTTGTTCAAGAAATGTGGCATCTCTACTTATCACAACCTTTTGTGAAGTAGGCAAATAAAAATAATATCCAAAACTATCTTTTGTATATCCAACAAATCGACCTTTTTCTGATCTGGTCTCCAATTTATCAGTGTTCAGCTTTTTGATATAAGCTGGACAACCCCAAATCTTAACATGCTTAATAATTGGTTTTCTTCCATGCCATATCTCATAAGGTGTGGAAGAAACTGATTTTGATGGAATCCTATTCAGAATATACAAAGCTGATTCTAATGCAAATCCCCAAAAGGAGATTGGCATATCAGTATAGCTCATCATACTACGTACCATATCCAATAGGTACACCATTCAGTTGTGGCGTTCCTGGAGGAGTCAGCTGAGAAACAATGCCATGCTCTCTCAAGTATTCATCAAATTCAGTACTCAAATATTCACCTCCACGATCTGATCGAAGAACTTTAATATTCTTTCCTGTTTGATTTTCTACTTCAGATTTAAATTCTTTGAACTTTTCAAAGGATTCATGTTTGTATTTCATCAAATACAAATACCCAAACCTTGATTTATCATCAGTAAAGGTAATAAAATAATGAAAGCCCCCTCTAGCCATTTCTTTAAATGGACCACATACATGACTATGTATTAGTTCCAAAATATTTTCAGCTCTTAGCCCTTGTCCAATAAAGGGTGATCTAGTCATTTTGCCCTGAAGGCAAGATTCACAAGTTGGAGTAGGCTCAGAGCCCAATGAGGATAGAATCCCCATTTTCTCCAATTTTGCAATCCTATCTTCTGCAACATGACCTAACCTTAAGTGCCAAGTATATTTTGAACTTGAGTTGGTTTTCACCATGGCATTGCTTTCATTTAGATTGCTACACTCTGGCCAGTGGAAACACTTTCTTACTGGCAATGGAAACACTTTCCTGTTGGCAGTGGAAACACTTTCCTTTGCCTCCATCAGCTTTAGTCTTACTTTTCTGTTTAGCTATTTTCTTGGAAGGACCAGGAATCTGAGGTTTCTTTTTCTTATTGCCTTTCTTCTTGTTGGACTTTCCAGTGAGAAGATGTAACAAAGCTACCTCTTTTTCTTTATTGCTGGCATATTCTTTTGGGCAATAACCGCATGTTGAGTAATTCAGCTAAGGTGCATTCTGTTTAGTCATATGGAAATTTGTCACAAAATTCCCAAAAGACTCGGGGAAGGATGAAGGATCAAATCCGTTTGTAGTTGGAAATCCATGTTGAACTCAAGATGTTCCAACTACTCAATCAGCCTAATCATCTTGTGGACATGATCCCCAACAATCTGTCCCTCAGACATCCTCATACGCAATAACTGATTAGATATCTCATACCTAGCATTCTCTTTGTGCTCACCATACAACTCTTGTAGGTGAAGGAGGATCTCACTAGCACTCTGCATGTTCTCATGTTGCTTCAGAACTCATTACTCATGGAAGCAAGCATGTAACACTTAGCTCTCATATCATGCTCCTTCCACTTGTCCAAAGTATCATGTTCCTCTTGTGTGGCCTCTGGAGGTAAGGGACCAGAACATTTGAATATAGAACATATCCTATATGTTCAATGTTCAGGACAAGTTTCATATTTCTTAGCCAATATGACTTTTTAGGTCCTGTGTATGTTTTGTGATCAAGTATTCTTGCATGGATATTGTATGGTGGTGGTTTTTTTGTGCTCATTTTTATCGAGAAAATTAGCTGCAGAAAATAACGATTAATTAGTAAATGTATCATGTAATTAACCAAAATGATTATGGTCTTTTAATCAAATTGGTCCTCCCACTAACTTAGCGAATCCTACACTTCCAAAGTAGAAAGCGGAAATCCTAGTTGGATGGATTTCTAGTGGGTGATTGAATTCTTATAATTCTATTGATCATCCTCGGTACATCCATTATTGGAATTACAATAAACTATAAGTGAGCAACTCCTTGCCCATCACATCTCATGTGAGGTTCAATCCTTTACTAGCCCCTAATGCTCAAAATCTCGGTACATCCAATATTGACTTATCTTGCATTAGTTAAGTTGATCCCATTGAGCCGATAATTATGCAAATAATTTTAATGTCCTCAGTACATCCAATATTGGCCACCAAACCATTTACATATTTACAACATCTCATGCTTAACAATTATTCTTAAGAAAATCTCTTAAATTAATTGCATCTCATGCAACTATTTAAAATTTCTTAAAATAATTGCCCCAATGGAGGGCTTATGTTATAATTACTTTAATTATAGCATTTCCAACTTAATCATTTGTTTGGAAGATTTTATAGCCATCCTAATTACTATTAAGGTCTCACTTTGCACATTATCCATTTAGCATGCATATATCATATAATTGCATACATTCCCATACATCTCATGCATTCATGGATAAGCGATAAATATGGTATGATCATGGACTTTCTAAGGGATTCAATTCGAGCCACCAAGAATTGAATCGGGGCATTCCTAGGTGCATTTCATTCATTCATTTTACAAGAGTTGCTGAAGGAGTACATAATCAACACTTGATCTTGAATTCCTCACTGGTCCCACCAATGCTCTTGACCTCCTTGAACTTCTTGCAATCAAATATTACAAAGTAATCCTTGGCATACCAAGGCGAATTTACAATAACTAAAATAAATGAAATTACAACCCAAAAATTATTACAAACTTAATAATACATGCCCAAAATAAATTAAAATAAATTAATTAAATTACAATCCCAAAGAAACATAAAAGAAATAAATCCAATCACATTGGTCTTTTATAGTCCATGATCATCCATCATGCATATCACTATTTAAAAATTAAATAAAACATACATACTTAAATTAAATTGAATATCTAATATTATAATAAAAAATACAGATTTTAATATGATTCAAATAAATTTAAAAATTCAGATTTGAATCTCATTCAAATAAATTTAAAAATTCAGATTTGAATCACATTCAAACAACTTCAAAAATTCAGATTTGAATCACATTCAAACATTTTTAAAATCCTGATTTGAATCACATTCAAATAATTTTAAAAATATCAGATCTTATTTTTATTGAATCAATTTTAAATATAAGATTTAAATATGATTCAAACAACTTTAAAAATTCAGATTTGAATCTCATTCAAACAACTTTTAAAATTCAGATTTGAATCACATTCAAACATTTTTTAAAATTCTGATTTGAATCATAATTTAATTGTGTGATTAAAACAACTAATTAAACACTTTAATTAGTCAAAGAATAGGCCTTAGATCATACAACAATTGCAGAATTAAAAGCCAAACCTTGAACCACCCATGGAACCATTGTTGCCGCCACCAATGGTGGCTTCTCCATGTGTGACGCCACATCTCATGATCCAACCAGCAATGAATCTCTTGATCTCATGATCAAACACACAATTAAATTATATAATCAACAATCTAAATGGCAAATATAGTGGCTCTGATACCAATTGAAGGCAGGCGTGAAAAACACAAGATTATACCATTGAATTCAAAACTTTTCACCTAGGGTCACATGCACCATGCAAGATTTATTTTTATCTATTTGATTTCAATGATAAACAACATATTAAAACTCTTTTAATATGTTTTTGGATCTGTATTTGCCATTTAAGATTTTAAAATTAATCAGATTAATTTTAGAACCTAGATTAAATCAAGAACGATTACACTAACCTCTTGATGTCTTTGCAGTGTCTGCGCCTTTGAGATTCGTCTTCAGGACACCAGATGTTGTCCCTCTAGCTTGTCCACACCAAGAACACCTATGGCAGCCCTTGAACAGCTTCTAAAGCCTTTTCTATTAATTAGAAATTCAAGTTCTGCCTTTTAAGAGATTAGAGATGTAAGCAGGACACTAGAAACAATTTCTAGTGTTTTTAATTCAAGAGATTGATGGCTAATGTCTTTGAATTGATGAGAGATGAAGAGAAATAGCTGGAGAGGCTCAAAGTGGCGTGACATATGAGAGGAGAGGCTGCTGGTTATGTTTTCTTTTCATAACCCCACTTAAATAGCTAGGTTAACACATTAAACCCTAGCCACATGTCACCTTTGATTAGCTCTAGGTTTAAGTGACCCAATCACATTGTGCCAAGTGTCAAACCTATATTTAATCTTGATTTTAATCATCTTACATGATTAAAATTATTTGGCAAGCTTATGTGTTATGCCATGTGTCACCATCTCATGGTGCCATGTGTCCTGTACAAAATGACCAAAATGCCCTGTGTCTTAATTTTGAGTTCTTAACCCAAAATAATTATTTTCTTCTTCTAATTAATTTATATCAAATATAAATTAATTAATTAATCTCTATTAATTAATTTCTCATCAATTAAATTCATATTTAAACACTTTAAATATAAATTTAATTTATACTACACATCCAATAATCTAGATTTGGTTTCAAGTCATGCTAGGGACTTTGCAATTTTATTGCAAACCAAATCTATTTAATTAATCAATTAAACTCTTTAATTAATTAATTAAATCATATTTAAATAGGTGATAACTTGTGTATGTGTGTGACTTACTAGGCTCATCACTAATTGGCAATGAGACATGATATCAACTCTTAATATCATCGAACTCTTTCTTACCATAAATGATTTCTCTAAATCATTTTATGAACCTCATAGACCATGGTTAACACCTAGCATAGCATGCCATGGCCACCCAATTAGTAATAAGATTTACCTTAAATGAACCTATAATCATATGTTACCATGCACTAGAATCTCTCTGTTACAAAATCCCAACTCAAATTTGAGTCATGGTTTATGTCAAACTCCATTTGCTATGAATATTATGTTCTCTTTTAATTCCAGTTCTTGATTAAAAAGATTTTCTCATCGAAACTCTTTTACGAATAAATCTATCATCTGGCCGGGAACTTGAAACATCAAGAACAATTAAATGAACATAGGATTTTATCTCTATTTACTTAGAGGCAATGATTCCTTCTTGATCAACACCTACCTCCATATATAACTAGCAGAGCCAACACATGCCCATATACCCATACATAGTACAAGTATGAAAGCGATATCAAACTCAAACTACCTATATACAAGATAAGCTGTGCTATCTCAGTCTAAAGATTATATGCCTTGATATGATTTATGACAAAACATTGACAAGAGTAAACTCCATGTGCTTGTCATAAGTGTCACTGTTGACCTACTTATCATTTATAAGTGCCTATCAAGTTTGTTATATGGCATGAGACTCACCATTCCATCTTATTTATATCTCATATAAATAACTTGGGAACAAAAATGAATACAATCTTTCTGGATAAGTCATGTCCTTATTATGAAGTATCCTCGATTGTGAACCTATTTATGATACTTTGTGCTAGAAATATTGTCACTCATATTCTTAACAACTTAAGAATAATATTTCTAACAAAATATCAATGGACCTTTTCTATTACACATAAATATATTATGTAAACGGAAAAGTGGAAATGCCTTTTATTATTAAAAATATGTACAAGATACATACTAAATGATATGCTCTAGGGCATACTACTAACATATGGACCCTATGAATTTCGGCTGCCCGAAATGAGGAACAAAGGTGGAGTGTTTTTGATGGTTTTAATGGACTTAGAATGAATTAGAGATTATGTTTAAGGTGTATGTACACATATATAATGAATGGAAGTGCTTAATTAGGTGTATGTGTGAATTATAAGGGAAAACTAGGGTTTTGAGAAGTGAAAGATTGACTTAGCTTATGGAATTGTGAAATAACATTATAAGGGTCAATTAGTGACCATTTTAGGTATGTTGACCATGAATTGGACTGAAAAATAGTATAGCCAAGTGAATGTGTAGGCTGCCTTGTTAGTCTGTGAGAGGGTGAAAATTCAGTCCACTTGCACATCCATAACTTTGGCTGTGTAGGTCCAATTGATGTTTGGCCAATTGGACATGAAACTAGGCTTATAATGGCACATTTTTGCTGAAGAAACCATGCCCAAAAGACCAAAGCAAGTGGACCAAAACTTGGCCCCAATCCGGACACCCTGCAACAGCCCCTGCTGAAATGACCAAATGAACAGTAACTGTTCATTTGGCCATAACTCACTGTAGATTTGGTCAATTGACCTGAAATTTTTACAGCAAAAATTTAATACATAGAAAAACAACTTTCATGAAGAAACCTACCCCAAATTATGACCAGAACCTAACCCAAATGGCAGTCACAGTTACTGTTCAAACCTGCAACTCTGCAGATTTTCATTTGAGCAGTAATGCTTGGATGGCTATAACTCTCTCTAGAAAACTCGGATTTAGGCGATTCTTGAACCGATGAAAACCTAAGGCATAGTAAAACATTTCATATGAAGAAAGTTAGACCAAATTATGAACTTAACTTGATCAAATTACTGACCAAAGTTGGACCAAAAATCTGCCAGACCCAAAATCTCAGCATGAACAGTGCACGTGAACAGTAAACTCATTTTGGCCATAACTTGAGCTACAAAACTCCAAATGGAGTGATTCAAAAAAGGAAATTCAACTAGACAAAATAAGGAACAACTTTCATGTTTACCATTTCTTTAAATTCCCACTGTAACAGTACTTAATGGAATAGTAAAGTTAAGCTTCAAAAACTGAAAATTTTGTTTCCCTTGGTTTAAGCCTAGAAATGGTAATGGTAATCACTTCCAACAAGTTTTAAATACAAAATGTGGTATGTTTGGGGTGTTAAAACCAATACACCTATTTTCTATCCAAAAGTCAACATTTTTGTTGATCAATGAAGTGAATAGTGACACCAAAACCAAAAATTGGCAATTTTGCCAAAATGACCTAAGCTTTGAGAAAGTGACCAAAACTAACAAGTTTTGAATACCAAATGTGGTATATTGGGAGTATTAAAACCAATGTACCTATTGTTTATGCAAAAGTCAACATTTTAGTTGACTAATGAAGTGAATAGTGACATGAAAACTTGAAATAAGCTTGGAAATGGATTTGGTAATTGATTCCAACAAGTTTTAAATGCAAAATGTGGTACATCGGGAGTGTTAAAACCAATGTACCTATTGTCTATGCAAAAGTCAACATTTTGTTGACCAATGGGGTGAATAGTAATCAAAATGATTAGTGAATTAAGATGAAGACCTAGAACCAATTCTAAGCTTAAATGCTTAGAATTGTATGACAAATATGGACTATGTATCCTAGTCAAAATTGTTAAAAAGAAATTTAGGCCATAAATTTGAAATCCATGAAATATTCATGGATTACTTGAAACATGAAAAATAAGTCACCTAATTGATGTGAATAGATAGTTAGAGCACATATGCCCATCACAAATGGAATTCATAAAATATTAGTAACTCAACTTGAAATATAAAATTTGTAATTACATAAATAGATTCTTAAATGTATAAATGAGAAAAGAAAAATGTTTTGAATACAATGGTACATGTGAACCATTGCTTAGAATTGTGATCAATATGAATAACATAATGAATGAATAAATGAACCATATTAATGTATGAATGAGACATTAGTTCTCATTATTGTAGAGAGGAGAAATATTTTGAGTACAATGGTATATGAATACCATTATTGTGAATTGTGATCAATAGGAATGATGTAAGGAATGTATGAATATTATGATCAATGTACAAATTATGAAATTTATCGTGAAATAATAAAGACATAAAACACAACATATTAATATTTGATGATATTATATGCCCTTGTATTGCCTAGACATGTGTGTCAGATTGGATAGTTTGGCATGCCAATAGGGTATTGTTTTAGCAGTACTGCGAAAGGCTTTATGCCTGTATTCATGGCTTTATGCCAGTATTCATGGCTTTTATACACGTATTCAAGGCTTTTATGCCCGATTATGAGATATCATGGCTTTTAGCCATCTTGTATACATGGTTGACGTTCTGCGTCCCATGGTATGACGGCCCGAGGCACCGCGGTGTCCAGTGCCAACGACCCGTTATCCAGTTTAGTCAGCCTATCGTAGGTCACTTGGGCAGTGTAACTTATTGAAATAAATTAAGACTATTAGTAATTAAAAACATTAGAGATCAAATGAATGAGTTAATAAGACTTCAAAAGAATTAGTTACAATTATGAAATGATCCAAACCACATAAAAATTGTTAAGTAAAATGATAAGAGAGTTGCAAAAATAGGTATAACTTAACTAAATATTTTAAATGTACCTTCTATTGCCATATGAATATAAATTGAGTATTTTTATTAATTCTGTATATCGTACATTATCACTGTGAATTTCGGAATTAAACGCTTCCAAAGCGAAACAAATGAGAACAAAAGATAATTAACATTAGACACATTGTATTAAATTAAATTGATTCTTAAGCATTCAAATTATGCTCTGTTCTTTCTTTATTTGTATATATTATTTATGGTTATATTATTGCACCACTAAGCAGAAATGCTTAGCGCGATGGAATTGCTTCCTCGCGCAGGTACTGAAGGTAAAACCAGTAGACTATCGACTGAGATTTTTGGAGTCCAGATCTGCAGAAGTGTCAGAAGAGTTCAAGATTGTCACCTCCTCAGCAATGCATGTAGATAGGTCTCATTTTATACATGTTATGTATATTGTTCATTCCTAGCACATTGTAAATTATTTGTATATCTTGTACAAAATAAACTCATGTAATTAACCTATGAATTATGGAAGCTATTCAAAGTAAGTATTTTAGTATGTGAATTGAATTTGAGTTATAATGAGATTATACTTGTGAATATTGAGATATTGAAAATCTAATGAGATTTCTGAGAAATCTGGATACTGTATTGAGATACATTATGTTTGAAAATTTTTGAGACTATTAAGTTTGAGAAATTGAGTATATATTGAAATTGTCTTTGGCGAGTTCGGAAGAAGCTGTTAGTCCAAATTACAGCCGACACTTTGTCGGATTATCGTTAAAATTTTTGAAATTTCCAATTTAGTTAGATTTTGATAAAAGTAAAAATAGCCTAAATCTTCAATAAAGTTTTTGAATAAATAAATCAAGGACTGTAATGAAATCAGATAAAATAGAGTGCTCCGGCACACTGAGTGGCATAACTTGCTCGGCTACACTGTAGTCGAGTAAGGGGTGTCACATTTAGTCGCGCCACCGGCCTCTAGGGGGGTACGCCGGCAAGATGGCCACCCAGAGAGGGGCTTGAGCTGGGGCCCACTAAGTCGGGATGTGACAGACATGACTTATCCAGATAGATTGTAATCATGTTTATTCCTAAAGTATTAGTATGAGATATTAATAAGTTAGAGTGGTGAGTCACATGCCATAAAACAAATATGATAGGCACTTATAGATGATAAGTAGGCCGAACCAGTGACGCTTATGAAAGCACGTGGAGTTTACTCTTGTCAATGCATTATCATACATCATATCAGTGCATATAATCTTTAAACCTGAGATAACATAGTTATCTTGTATATAGGTGGTTTGAGTTTGATACTACTTTTATATTCGTACTGTGCATGGGTGTATGGGCATGTGTTGGCTTCTACTAGTTATATATGGAGATAGGAGTTGATCAAGATGGGATCCATTACCCTAAGTAAATAGGGAGAAAATCCTATGTTCATTTAATTGTTCTTGATGATTCAAGTTCTTGGCCAGGACAGATAGACTTAGCCAGAAAGGTGTTTCTGATAGGAAAGTCTAATTAATCAAGAACTAGAATTAAAAGAGAACATAAGATTCATAGCAAATGGAGTTTGACATTAACCATGACTCCAGCTTGAAATGGGATTTTATAACGGAAAGATTTTAGTACATGGTAACATATGATTAAAGGTTCTTTAAGGTATTGCTTATTATTAATTGGGTGACCATGGTATGCTATGCTAGGTGTTAACCGTGGTCTATGAGATGCCTAAAATGATTTAGAGAAATCATTTATGATAAGAAAGAGTTCTAATGATATTAAGAGTTTATATCATCTCTCATTGCCAATTAGTAATTAGCCTAGTAAGTCACACAACTACACAAACAATTCACCAAGTATATTATGATTTAATTGATTAATTAAAGAGTTTAATTAATTAATTAATTAGGTTTGGTTTGCAATGAGATTACAAAGTCTCTAGCATGACTTGAAACCAAATCAAGGTTATGGGATGTATAACATGAATTAGACTTATATTTAAAGAGTTTAAATATAAATCAAATGATGAAATTAATTAATCAATTAATTTATATGTGATAAAAATTAATTTAAGGGAGAAAATATAATTTTGAGTTGAGAATTCAAAATTACATATAAGGGGTAAAATGGTAATTTTACATGGTAACACGTGACACCATGAGATGGTGACATGTGGCACCTATATGATTATGTCACTTGTCTTCCTATGATGGAAGACAACTTTATAGAGATTTAATCTAAGCTTGACACTTGGCCTAATGGAATTAAGACAAGAAAAAATAAGATTAAATCATATGTTGACATGTGGCACCAATTAGTTGGATTTTGTCACTTATATATAAAAGCAAGGCAAAAGGAAGAAGTAATCTTCATCTTCCTCTTTTTGTTGGCCGGCACGATTGCTTCTCCTTTTTCTTCCATAGATAAGTAAGAGAAATCTTGGTTTTCTCTTGAATCAAAATACTAGAAGGAGTTTCTAGTGCATTTACATCCATAAAACCTTCACCAAAAGCAAAACCCTAAGTTTTTAGTGGTTAGAAAGCTTCAAGAGAGGATTGGTGCTGCAATTTGGTGATCCTTGGTGAGCTTGTAGCAAACAAGCTAGAGGGGTAACACTTGGAGCCCTAGGAGCATCCAAAGGGAGTAAGAAGGATTGATTCTGTGCCTTTGAGGTTAGTTGAATTTCAATCCCTCTTTTAATTAGCATTTAATGTGATTAACTACTAAACATCAATCCTTAATGGCAAATGAACAAATAAAGTATGCTAAAAGGTATTTTGGCATGCCAATGGGCATAGGAGGTTGGCTAGGTTAATAAGCTACTAAGTATGCTAACATGTATGTAACACCCCTATTTGCATAGCCTGGTATATTTTACTGTTCCGGTGATTGGTATCGGTCCGGACAATTAAGGGGATTAGAATCACATCTAAGACAACTAGATAAGCCCTGAACACAAATAATTAGTAATTACCAAGTAGTTAAGTATAAAGAAGAAAAACAAAGCAAAAACGTTAAATGAGCCGGGAGTCACAGCGATGGGTGACCTTCCCGAGAAATGACTACGAGGTCAATCGTAACCCGAATTCTAAACTGGAAAATGTGACGTCGCGGTCCTTAGGACTATTGCGAACACAGTGAAAAAGAGAAAATCATGAAAAAGAATTTTTAAGCAGGTCAAATAATTAAGTCAAGAATCCATAAGAAATATCAAATAACTTGCAAATCGAATTGAACCAGCGATGGGCAATTTGGTTAATTCACCCCTAGAGCTGACTTCTGACCTAACTATCCAATAAAATTAGAGAAAGAAAATTTCAGAAAATAGAATTAAATTAAAGGAGAATGGAAAAAATGAAGGAAAAAGAAAAGAAAAGAGAATAAAGGATTAATGACATCATCATGATGATGCCAAAATGAGGTCATAATTAATTATACTTTAATTAATTAAATTGACTAAGTCAATGTTGGGATAAATATACATAAAAATAACAAATTAAAATAAAGTTTTATGACATCACCATGACACAATAAATGTTAATTTCTAAAATTTGAAAATTGGGAGATAATTTAACATAAAAAGGAGCCAATAAAAAATTTAAAGAAAAGAAATTCATTTTTTCTTCCTTCCTTCTTCTTCTTGTCGACTTCATATCTCTCTCATATCTCTCTCATTTTCTTCTTCCACCATGAAAGCTTATATTAAGCTTTCACAACCCTAAAATCCCCATTAATTCCATAACTCCCTTAAGAAAAAATTACCCTTGAGCTTTGATTTGAAGATTGAAGTGAAAAAAAGAAAAGGAAATTTGAGAGATTGAAGCTTTGGAAATTCAAAAATTGAGGTAAGTCCTCCTTTCCATTCAAATTGAGAATTATGCATGGAGATGTAGTTGAATGAGTTGATTGATCATGTTTATATGCTTTGATTTAGTGAGATGTAACAATTAGAAAAATTAGGGTTCTTGACTTAGGGTTTGGAAAAGGAAAATTGTAGAAAATGGTCAATGGATGCACATGATCTTAATAAGGGTTAGAAATGGTCAAATGGGACCATTTGTGGTGTGTGTGAATTGATAGAACCAAATTGCAATTCGGATTGGTTAGTGTTCATATTTTGGCAGCTTGACCTAGGTCTTTTTCAAGGACCAAAACTGAAAATTTACCAACCCAATTGGTGTGAGGCCAATTGGGAATGAAACTAGACACAAAATGGACCATTTTTTATTTAGGAATCATGTCCAGAAAGTGACTATAACTTAGTGAACAATTAGGCCAAATTCGGAATTGGGCACACTACCCTGTGCAAAATGACCAAATGAACAGTAGTTACGTAAATGACCATAACTTGGTCTAGGAAGATCCAAATGACCTGAATTTTATACCGATAGAAAACTAAGACATAGCCCTACAACTTTGTTGAAGAAAACAAATCCAAATTTTGAACATAACCTATCCAAAAAGCCACCTGCAATTAGTGTACAAAAACTGCCAATATTCAGAAAATGCCCAGAATTCTTGGTAACACCAAATCTGGCCAGCCCCACTCAAATAGTCATATCTTGGGCTACAAAACTCCAAATGTAGTGATTCAAAAAGGGAATTAAAGCTAAAATAATAAGGAACAACTTCTATGAAGAAAACTTTACCAAATTCTAACAGCAACATGACCAATGGAACAGTAAAATACAGGGGACCAAAATTGAAAAATTGTAATTTCTCTTAGGAGACTTAGAAATTGAATTGGCAATCAATACCAAAAAAATTGACACCCAAAATGTGGTATATGGGTACAATTAGAACTAATAAACCTATTAAGTATAGAAAAGTCAACATTTTGATTTGAATGGTGTCTTGAATAGTAACTCCGAAATGAAAATTTCCAAGAACGCTAGTTTAAGCATATTGGGGCTAGAATTAAGTATATATGAATTAATTATAGGATTTAATGTGAGGTAAGATTTTGAAACACTATAAATTACATGTTTCAGCTGAAAAAGACCTGGATAAGGATAGGGCAAACTGAGTCAAGGCCTAGAGGCGACTCACATTAGGTTTTTGCATAATAACTTTAAATTATTGTTTTCCCATTGAAAACTTGATTAGTATGCATTGTGTTAATTATGGGTTTCGATAACTACTGTGTTACCACTTTGTGAATGGAAAATTGACTTTGGAAATTGATTATGTTTTGCATGAAATATTTGAATAACTTGATTTAAATTGTTTTTAATTCACACTTGGCATGGCAATATTACTATGTTCCTTCTCCACTTGTGGGGTTGAGTTTGATATTTGATCACTTTCCTCCCTCTCTGGCTTGCCAGTCTGAGGTGAGTTTGGATGAGTACTCATTAGCTAGCTAGCCACCTCCCTCGTTGATTTCGATTAGTGGGGTGAGTATGCCTTGTCGTGATGTACACACGGCATGTTCGGAAAATTTTGTGTCATGGCCTAAGTTGTGTTAGTGATTGGCAACACTGTGTTTATTAAATTGTTGATCAAATTTGTGTTATATTAAGCTTTGAAAATTGTAAAATTTTTAAATTGTGATTTGTGATAAATGCGATTTGAAAATTGAAATGTGATTGTGAAATATTTGGACTGTGAATTAATAATAAATGTTTTATATTTTACATTTTATATTTTATTGTGCACCACTGAGTACTTTTATACTCAGCGATAGCTTTCTTTGCTGTCGCAGATAGAAACAAGGAAAAAGGCAGCAGAGTGAGCTGCTGATTATTGGGACTACACTGAGGTTTTTGTATGGGTATTTAGTTATACCCTTGTATATTAGATTTTGATTATGCATGTAAATATATGTGTGTAAATTATTTGAGCAGATGTATAAAGCTTTTGAAATGTTATTTTGGGTGTGTAATGGAAGTGCAAATTATTATAATGTTCAAACTTATTTTTAAGTTTTGTAATGAATGAAGTTATTTAATATTATTTCTGAAGACAATTGAATTGAGAACTGTTTTGAATTATGGAGTTGGGAGAAATGATGTTGATTTATGTTGTGGTTGTAGTTGATTTTAATGAAATGAATTATTTGGAAGTGTTTTTCATAGGTTTTGAAGAACTGTTTTTCCTAAATATAGACGACACTCTGCCGAAAATTTTCCAAAATGTGCGTAAAAATAAAAATATACAAAAATTTTAACTAGTCTTTAAACTTCTAATAAAAGTTTTTAATTCCTACCCAAAGTGCTCACCACCTTCGAAAAGTAAGAAAATTGTTTTAAAATCCCTTGTAGTATATTTAATGGGTTACCGGTAGGCGAAGTACAGTAATTCATTAGATGTACTATGGGATCATGTTACATCTTACTGAGGGATAGTGTGTGACATGTTTAGTGGTATCAGAGCAAAGGTTTTAAAGAAAATTTTGAACTGTGAATTTGAAATATTTTGTCGGTACATACAACAGCTCAAATATTTGATACATATAGTATAATTGCATCATAAATATGAATTAATAGAGAGAAATCTCCTTATGTCGGTTGTCCCGAGAAAAGAAAATTTTCTGAATAGAATTGGAAGAGGGGAATAAACCAATAGAACAATCAGATACGATTGAGGCATAAGAGGAGGCCTTAGCTCCTCGGAGTGTCGAAGGCTCGACTATACCAATTCCAATGATACAAATCACTGCACAAGTGGCACAGCAAATGGCCACCTTCTTCCAACAAATGGCTGATAGTTTGTCAGCCCAAGCTCAGACTCAAGCTCAAGCCCAAGTACAGACTCAACCCCCACAAGAGCAGTATAAAATAGAAAAGAGTGAGAAATCTATGGGTCAGAACTAGAATAGGCAATTGGGGAAAAGAAAAGAATTTGAAAAACCCCGAATTTATAGATATGACAGAGGCGGATCTTCAAGGTGGAAGCAATCGAGAACCCATTGGCAAAGATGTTACTGCTAGTAATTGTCAATGGATACGGTAATTAGAATAAGTTTTGGATATTAGTGAATTCGAAAAGAATAAAATATAGGAAAGTTTGATCTATTGGGATGTATCATAGTAACTATATAATATTCTTGATATTTATGCTGTAAGCTGCAGATTATAGTATTGACTTGGGATTTATTGTGTAGAGCTACGTACTACCCAATAGTACACAAGGATAAGAATAGTTACAAATGGCTTTCGCTCTGGTACAAATATACCAGAATAGAGTTTTATTACTAGAATTGAGTTTGAAAATCCTAATTCGGGATTTAAAACTCTATAATTAGAATATCAAAAGATCATGGTTGCAAGGTAGTGAGAGTTAACAACTCCGTTACCCTAGCACGAATTACAGTACATCAAGAATTGTTATGGAACTAGAGATTTTAGTACGGTCAAAATCTAAAAATAACACCTATAGGGCTAAGTCATCCAGTCTCTGATATGGGGTTTATAGTTGTTCTGGTATTGCAATGGATCTTTTGCTCAAAGTTTAGTAAGGAACAGTATTCTATTTGTGTAGCAGTAAGACACAAAATATGATTTTGTTCCCCTTGGAAGAGACAAGATGCTATGGATGATAATTATAACTTATAAAACAGTTAAGAAATGATGTTCTACTGATAACAGTAATTCGATAGGAACTAGTTGGTCAGGTATTCTTTAGGAAGAGCACAATTTTATTGTGCGGATCATAAGGATTAGATTAGGATTAATGCGAAACTTTTGAATAGCACGGGAAAAAGGAGAGTCTTGTAGACTCCCTTCTTAAGGTTAAAGAATTGTTTATGGTTCAAAAAAAAAAAGGTAATGATCGCAAACCAGCGGAAAATAGCTATAAAATATTGGTAGATAAAAGAAAATATAGAAGTAAAAATTAGAATAATTTGTGCAAATGTAATAAAGAAACGTTATGAATATTAGTTAAAGTGTTGACTAGAATGGTTAGAGGACCAAATCAAAGTGATATTGAAGTATAGCGAATTTGTTAAGGATGATAAGAGGTGCTAAATCATGACTCGACAGTCAAGTTAAGGAAGAAGATAAGATTGAGGAATAAAAAAAATTAAAGTTAAGTTGTAGAATGAAAAAAAAAAAAAAAGGAAACAAATAGAACAGTAAGAAATGAGAAAAACACTAGATGAGAAATTGCCACTAGGGCAAACAACCTACTTAAGATGTGTAACGATATCCCGAACTAATTTATCAAGAAAGAAATAAGTTAAACCAAAGCAAACAAGATAATACAAAATGGCACATAGGCCTTGGTCATAAATGGAGATGGTAAGATAATAGTTATGGACCTATGGCCAATAAAGAGATAAGCAGTTCATATATGACCAATAAGGTCATTTAAAGAAAAAAAGAAAAAGACTACAAAGGAAAATAATTGCTAAAACAACAGCAAGAAAATACTAAAATATTCCAAACTAAACTGAAGGTTGCATCAAATGATCAAGAGATTTGATAAGAAAAGTGTAAAACTAAGTTCTCACCCATAGGATCATACAAGGTCCTAGAAAAAGTGGATCCACTAGCACACAGATTTGCTTACCTCTAAAATTGAAATGAATTTGAATCTAACTTATGACAGAAGCTCATAAGAAACTTGGCACACGAGGTGAGCAATCGATGAGTAAATAGTATTGGTTAAAGTACTGTGGAACCATCATTCGGGCCAGGAGGCTACTTGGGAACGAGAGGAAGACATGAGGAGATAGCACCCACAGCTGTTTAGAGACTGATACCAGGTAAAATTTTGAGACGAAATTTATTTTAAGGGGGGGAGAATTATCATACCCCTATTTGCATAGCCTGATATATTTTACTATTTCGGTGACTGGTATCAGTCCAGACAATTAAGGGGATTAGAATCACATCTAAGAAAACTAGATAAGCCCTAAATGCAAATAATTAGTAATTGCCAAAGAGTTAAGTATAAAGAAGAAAAACAAAGCAAAAATTTTAAATGAGCCGGGAGTCACAGCGATGAGTGACCTTCCTGGGAAATGGCTGCGAAATCAATCGTAACCCAAATTCTGAATCGAAAAATGTGACGCTGCTGTCCTTAAAACTATTGTGAACATAGTAGAAAAGAGAAAATCATGAAAAAGATTTTTTAAGCAGGTCAAATAATTAGATCAAGGATCTGGAAGAAATATCGAATAACTTACAAACCGAATTGAACCAGCGAGGGGCAATTTGGTCAATTCACCCGTAGAGCTGACTCCTGACCTAACTATCCAATAAAATCAGAGAAAAGAAAATTTCAGAAAATAGAATTAAATTAAAGGAGAATGGGAAAATAAAGAAAAAAGAAAAGAAAAGAGAATAAAGGATTAATGACATCATCATGATAATGCCAAAATGAGGTCATAATTAATTATACTTTAATTAATTAAATTGACTAAGTCAATGTTGGGATAAATATACATAAAAATAATAAATTAAAATAAAGTTTTATGACATCACTATGACACAATAAATGTTAATTTCTAAAATTTGAAAATTGAGAGATAATTTAACATAAAAAGGAGCCAATAAAAAATTTAAAGAAAAGAAATTCATTTTTTTCTTCCTTCCTTCTTCGTCTTGCCGACTTCATATCTCTCTCTCATCTCTCTCATTTTCTTCTTCCACCATGAAAGCTTATATTAAGCTTTCACAACTCTAAAATCCTCATTAATTTCACAACTCCCTTAAGAAAAAATTACCCTTCAGCTTTGATTTGAAGATTGAAGTGAAAAAAAGAAAAGGAAATTTGAGAGATTAAAGCTTTGGAAATTCACAAATTAAGGTAAGTCCTCCTTTCCATTCAAATTGAGAATTATGTGTGGAGATGTAGTTGAATGAGTTGATTGATCATATTTATATGCTTTGATTTAGTGAGATATAACAATTAGAAAAATTAGGGTTCTTAACTTAGGGTTTGGAAAAGAAAAATTATAGAAAATGGTCAATGGATGCACATGATCTTAATGAGGGTTAGAAATGGTCAAATGGGACCATTTGTGGTGTGTGTGAATTGATAGAACCAAATTGCAATTCGGATTGGTTAGTGTTGGTTAGTGTTCATATTCTGGCAGCTTGACCTAGGTCCCTTTCAGGGACCAAAAATGAAAATTTACCAACCCAATTGGTGTGAAGCCAATTGGGAATGAAACTAGACACAAAATGGACCATTTTTCATTTAGGAATCATGTCCAGAAAGTGACCATAACTTAGTGAACAATTAGGCCAAATCCGGAATTGGGCACACTGCCCTGTACAAAATAACCAAATGAACAATAGTTACATAAATAACCATAACTTGGTCTAGGAAGATCTAAATGACCAGAATTTTATATCGATAGAAAGCTGAGACATAGCCCTACATCTTTCTCGAAGAAAACAAATCCAAATTTTGAACATAACCTGCCCAAAAAGCCACCTGCAATCAGTGTACAAAAACTACCAATATTCAGAAAAAGCCCAGAATTCTGGGTAATACCAAATCCGGCTAGGCCCACTCAAATAGTCATATCTTGGGCTAAAAAACTCCAAATGGAGTGATTCAAAAAGGGAATTAAAGTTAAAACAATAAGGAACAACTTCTATGAAGAAAACTTTATCAAATTCTAATAGCAAAATGACCAATGGAACAATAAAAAATAGGGGACCAAAATTAAAAAATTGTAATTTCTCTTAGGAGACTTAGAAATTGAATTGGCAATCAATGCCAACAAAATTGACACCCAAAATGTGGTATATGGGTACAATTAGAACTAATAAACCTATTAAGTATAGAAAAGTCAATATTTTGATTTGAATGGTGTCGTGAATAGTAACTCCGAAATGAAAATTTCCAAGAGCGTTAGTTTAAGCATATTGGGGCTAGAATTAAGTATATATGAATTAATTATTGGATTTATTGTGAGATAAGATATTGAAACACTATAAATTGCATGTTTCAGCTGAAAAAGACTTGGATAAGGATAGGGCTACTGAGTCAAGGCCTAGAGGCGACTCACATCAGGTTTGTACATAATAACTTTAAATTATCATTTTCCCATTGAAAACTTGATTAGTATGCATTGTGTTAATTATGGGTTTCGATAACTACTGTGTTGCCACTTTGTAAATGGAAAATTGACTTTGGAAATTGATTATGTTTTGCATGAAATATTTGAAAAACTTGATTTAGATTGTTTTTTATTTACACTTGGCATGGCAATATTACTATGTTCCTCCTCCACTTGTGCGGTTGAGTTTGATATTTGATCACTTTCCTCCCTCTATGGCTTGCCAGTCTGAGGTGAGTTTGGATGAGTACTCATTAGCTAGCTAGCCACCTCCCTCATTGATTTCGATTAGCGGGGTGAGTATGCCTTATCGTGATGTACACACGACATGTTCGAAAAATTTTGTGTCATGGCCTAAGTTGTGTTAGTGATTGGCAACACTGTGTTTATTAAATTGTTTGATCAAATTTGTGTTATATTAAGCTTTGAAAATTGTGAAATATTTAAATTGTGATTTGTGATAAATGCAATTTGAAAATTGAAATGTGATTGTGAAATATTTGAACTGTGAATTAATAACAAATGTTTTATATTTTGCATTTTATATTTATTGTGCACCACTGAGTATTTTTACACTCAGCGATAGTTTTCTTTGCTATCGTAGATAGAAAGAAGGAAAAAGGCAGTAGAGCGAGCTGCTGATTATTGGGACTACACTGAGGTTTTTGTATGGGTATTTAGTTATACCCTTGTATATTAGATTTTGATTATGCATGTAAATATATGTGTGTAAATTATTTGAACAAATGTATAAAAATTTTGAAATGTTATTTTGGGTGTGTAATGGAAGTGCAAATTATTGTAATGTTCAAACTTATTTTTTAGTTTTGTAATGAATGAAGTTATTTAATATTATTTCTGAAGACAATTGAATTGAGAACTATCTTGAATTATGGAGTTGGGAGAAATGATGTTTATTTGTGTTGTGGTTGTAGTTGATTTTGATGAAATGAATTATGTGGAAGTGTTTTTCACAGGTTTTGAAGAACTGTTTTTCTCAAATATAAACGGCACTCTGCTGAACATTTTTCAAAATTTGCGTAAAAATAAAAATATACAAAAATTTTAACTAGTCTTTAAATTTCTAGTAAAAGTTTTTAATTCCTACCAAAAGTGCTGGCCACCTTCGAAAAGTAAGAAAATTGTTTTAAAATCCCTTGTAGTATATTTAATGGGTTACCGATAGGCGAAGTACAGTAATTCATTAGATGTACTACGGGATCATGTTACATCTTACTGAGGGGTAGGGTGCGACAATGTAACCCTAGATCAAATTTTGAAATTCAACCTACTAATGGCCCAAACCCATGCTTCCCAAGCCTTCAAATAGCTATTGGGAAATGTTTCCCGTTTGGGGCTACCAGCACTGCTCTGATCCCATTACCGGCTAAATTGACTGCTCCATCGAAATACATTTCCCACACATCATCTGGACCCTCAGCATCATCGCCTACTGCGTTAATATATTCGTCTGGGAATTAGAAATCCAGGGCCTCATAATTATTGATTGGATTTTCAGCCAGGAGATCAGCTATCACACTTCCCTTTACTGCCTTTCTTGTCATATAAACTATGTCATATTGATAAAGTATAACCTGCCATTTTGCTATTCTTCCAGGTATGAACGGGCTTTCAAATACATACTTGATTGGATCCATTCTGGAGATGAGCTACGTTTTATGACTCAACATGTAATGTTTGAGTCGATTCGCTGTCCATGCCAATGCACAATAGGTTTTTTCCAGGAATGAGTATCTCAACTCACATTCGTTGAATTTCTTGCTTAAATAGTAAATGGCTCTTTCTTTCCTCCCAGTGTTATCATGTTGTCCCAGAATGCAACCCATCAAGTTTTACTGAACTGCCATGTACAAGATTAACGACCTACCCGTCACCGGAGGAACCAATATTGGCAGATTTGATAAGTACTGCTTAATCTTTTCAAAAGCTTCTTGACAAGCTTGATCCCACTTAGCAGTATTGTTCTTCTTGAGTAACTTGAAAATGGGTTTAGCCTTAGGGGTGAGATTAGAGATGAATCTTGAAATGTAGTTCAATTTTCCTAAGAATCTACGCACATCCCTTTTCGTCTTTGGGGATGGCATCTCTTGAATGGCTTGAACTTTGTCTAGATCCATCTCTATTCCTTTCTCACTTACTATAAATCCCAACAGCTTTCCTAATCTTGCCCCAAACACACATTTAGCCAGCTTCAGCTTCAGCTGATACTTTCTGAGCCTTTCGAATACTTTTCTTAATACCCGTACATGGCTTTCGGTCCCTCTGGATTTAATGATCATGTCATCCACATAAACTTTCGCTTCTTTGTGCATCATGTCATGGAATAATGTAACCATGGCACGTTGGTAGGTAGCCCCTGCGTACTTCAGCCCAAAGGGCATCACCCGGTAGCAAAAAACTCCCCACTGGGTGATAAAGACAGTCTTTTCTTTGTCGTCATTGTCCATCAAAATCTAATTATACCCTGAGGTTCTGTCAATACATGAACATCACCCCAGTCCTGTAGCATTGTCTACTAGTACATCTATATGTAGGAGACAGAAATCATCTCTCAAACTCGCCTTATTAAGGTCCCTGTAGTCAACACATACCCTTATCCTACCATCCTTCTTCATTACGGGGATGACATTAGCTACCCATTCTGGGTATTTTACCACTTCTAGGAATCTAGCATCGTATTGCTTTTTAACTTCATCCCTGACCTTGAGCAGTGTGTCAAGGTTCATTCTCCTCAATTTTTGTTTAACCGAGACTATCCCAAGAATCAAAGGAATCTTATGTGTGACTATTTGAGGATCTAGTCCTAGCATATCATCGTAACCCCAAGCAAAAACGTCGATGAATTCCTTTAGCAATTGAATCATGTCTTCTAATTCTTCATTATTCACTATTCTGAGTTCCTTTTTATTTTTCTCTGTCCCCAAATTTAAGGTACTCATTTCATCTCCATAGGGTACCGGAGTGGGTTCATCTGCTTCTCCCTGCTCTTTCATAGGCTCTTCTTCAGAATCACTTGTGTCAATGGCGATTATGAGACTCTCAAAGTTAACATAAGGGATTTCAGAGTTGATTGGATTATTATGGCTGGGTTGGTCAATGGTCCTGAAGAATTGAAAATGGAGTATATTAAAGATTAGATTTTAACAATGAACTTTTAAAAGAAAATATTGGACACAGAGCTTGGGAGAATGCGCTATTAATTTGTTAATCATTTAATCATAAGAAGAGGTCCATTTATAGAATCACACTTGACACCATGGACGAAGTAATCAAGTGTTGGTAACAAAATATACTTTACTCGAAATAAAGCATAGGGATATCCTCAGCTTCCCAATTGTCAAGCTCTTGCCCCTTAGCGGTAGGTGAGATTAACACTTCGGATATGGGATCTAGGTGCAGGACATTGATAGATAGCCTTGAGGGAGATTCTCCATCCTCTTCTTCTAAGTTTTCAATGATTGGCTTGGTAAAAACATCTACAATTTTCGAAAAGTTTTTCCTCATTCCGAGTGATTTGTCAAATCTCCGATCCCTGAGCATGTTCCTCATACATAACCTTCCATCAGTCAAGGCATCTTCATCATATCCCAACCCGGAGTGACCATTTCTCCGAGTAGCTGACACGGGTTTAATAATTCCT
Source organism: Hevea brasiliensis (assembly GCF_030052815.1). Lineage (NCBI taxonomy): Eukaryota > Viridiplantae > Streptophyta > Magnoliopsida > Malpighiales > Euphorbiaceae > Hevea > Hevea brasiliensis. The sequence continues at coordinate 53,984,841 of NC_079500.1, read as the reverse complement.
TGCAGGGTAGCACCTAATCCCTTGCCCTCTTCATAGCTAATTTTCAACATCACTTTTGTAACCATAACCGCAGCTCCCCCATCTCCCAAGGCTGTTCCTTGCAATTCTTGTGACACCCCTTACCCGACTACAGTGTAGCCGAGCAAGTTATGCCACTCAGTGTGTCGGAGCACTCTATTTTATCTTAATTCATTTTTATCGTAGTTTTGAATATAACTTGTGAAATATAATTCATTTATTGAAATTGTAATTTATTTGAGGTTCCGAAAATTTTATAGAAAATCCGGCGGAGTACCGGCTAAAAATGGAGAAAACCGTTCTTCGGAACCTGTGAAAAACACTTCCTATATTCATATTCAATCATCTCAATTCCATTTATCAAAATCTCAACATTTTTCAACCATTCATTTCTCAATCATTCATCACATGTGATAATCATATATAAATTACAGATAAACATTCACTTTTCCATTTATAAACACAATTCTCATTATTTACATGAACATCAAATTACATTTCGTAAGTTCATTTACACATGAGAAAATAAAATCAATTACAAAATACCAAAATGACACCTAGTGTCCTACCAATGCACTGCAGACGGTGAGGTGACACAGACACTATGCAGAACTGTGAACTGCCTTACCGAATCTGTGGTCTACTGGGCCCTCTGTCCAAATCTTCAGTACCTACGCGTTGCAAAAGCGACGCGCTAAGCATAAAGCTTAGTGGTGCCAATAATACAAGAAAATATAATATGCAAATAAAGATAATAATTTCCTTGCTATTGTGTTCATAATAAATGAATAATTACTAACTTATTGTTTAGTCGAGGGCTATTCATGTTTTATGATATTAACTTCTTCATGCATTTCGTTAATTATTTTCTTCATGATCTTGAGCTTCTTTGTATTTTTGTAATCATTCCTGATACTTAATTTTCGTATTTTCTTTAATAATCAGTGCAACTACAGTTATACTTTTCCATGCCCAAGTAACCTATACCGACGATCGGATCGATAACGGGTCGTTGGCACCGACACCGCGCGCCTCGCCGTCATACCATGGGACGCAGAACGCCAACCACGATAATGATCGGTATGGCTAAAAAGCCATGATAACACATAATCGGGCATAAAAGCCATGAATGTTGGCATAAAGCCATGAATACAGGCATAAAGCCATGAATATAGGCATAAAGCCTTTCCTTTCGCAGTACTGCTAAAACAATACCATATTGGCATGCCAAACTATCCAAACCAATCACATTAGGCCTACTAGGGCATTTTGCATTTTTAAGTTTCACAATTTTTGAATTTCAAGTTTTCATGTCACTATTCATTTCATTAGTCAACTAAAATGTTGACTTTTGCATAAACAATAGGTACATTGGTTTTAATACTCCCAACATACCACATTTTGTATTCAAAACTTGTTAGTTTTGGTCACTTTCTCAAAGCTTAGGTCATTTTGGCAAAATTGCCAATTTTTGGTTTTGGTGTCACTATTCACCTCATTGGTCAACAAAAATGTTGACTTTTGGATAGAAAATAGGTGTATTGGTTTTAACACCCCAAACATACCACATTTTGTATTTAAAACTTGTTGGTATTGGTTGCCAATACCATTTCTAAGCTTAATGCTAATTGAACAAAATTTTCAGATTTGGTGCTTCATTTTTATTGTTCCATTTGATATTTCTACAGTGGGAATTTGAGGAAATGGTAAACATGAAAGTTGTTCCTTATTTTGTCTAGTTGAATTTCTTTTTTTGAATCACTCCATTTGGAGTTTTGTAGCTCAAGTTATGGCCAAAATAAGTTTACTGTTCACGTGTACTGTTCCTGCTGAAATTTTGGGTTTTGGCAGATTTTGGTCCAACTTTGGTCAGTAATTTGACCAAGTTAAGTTCATAATTTGGTCTAACTTTCTTCATATTAAATGTTCTACCATGTCTTAGGTTTTCATCGGTTCAAGAATCGCCTAAATCCGAGTTTTCTAGAGAGAGTTATAGCCATCCAAACATTACTGCTCAAATGAAAATTCTGGAAATCTCAGTACAGTAAACTTCACTTTGCTCAATGATTTGATTAGGTTCTGGTCATAATTTGGGGTAGGTTTCTTCATGAAAGTTGTTTGTCTATGTCTTAACTTGTTGCTGTAAAAATTTCAGATCAATTGACCATTTCCACAGTGAGTTATGGCCAAATAAACAGTTACTGTTCATTTGGTCATTTCTGCAGGGGCTGTTTACAGGGTATCCGGATTGGGGCCAAGTTTTGGTCCTCTTGCTTTGGTCTTTTGGGCATGGTTTCTTCAGCAAAAATGTGCCATTACAAGCCTAGTTTCATGTCCAATTGGCCAAACACCAATTGGACTAACACAGCCCAAGTTATGGCAGTCCAAGTGGACTGAATTTTCAGTCACTCTGCTGCACTAACAAGGCAGCCTACACATTCACTTGGCTATACTATTTTTCAGTCCAATTCATGGTCAACATACCTAAAATGGTCACTAATTGACCATTAAGATGTTCTCTAACAATTTCCTAAGCCAAGTCAATTTTTCACTTCTCAAAACCCTAGTTTTCCCTTATAATTCACACATACACCTAATTAAGCACTTCCATTCATTATTTATGTGTATATACACCTTAAACATAATCTCTAATTCATTCTAAGTCCATTAAAACCATCAAAAACACTCCACCTTTGTTCCTTCCTCAGGGCAGCTGAAATTTATGGCATACACACACATAGTTTTTATTCATTTTACTTACAATTCCTTACTTATTTCAAGTCTTTAACATAGAAATAAAGAGCTTTAGGTGTATATGTGCACTAACCTTGAATGGGGCAGAATTTCCAGCCACCCAAACTCCTTTCTTTCTTCCTCTTTTGGCTGCCTAGAGGTTGCTCAAGTTGCTAGGTTAATTTTTTGTGAAGCTAGGTTATGATTTTGTTGGGTAGAAATGGGTGAATCAAGCTTTGAAAAGCTTGAATATGCTTAGCTATGGAAGAGGTCACGTATTGGAAGAAGATGAAGAAGAAGAAGAGCAGAATTTTTAGGTCCATTTGTCTCTTTTATTGGTTAAGTAAATGGTTGGTTAAATGTGATTGGTGGGAAACTCTTAGATGACATCATATGATGTCAAAATTGACATTTATTGTCATTTTTCTTTCCTCTTCTTCTCTACCCATTTTCACTTTAATTTTTAGTAATATTTATTCATATTTTAGACCATAATAATTATTTACTTAACTGGACAAGTCGGCCAAAAATCACCTCTGAAGGCGAAATGACCAAAATGCCCTCCGTTTGGCTTAACGGGTCAAAATTGTCTGTACCGATTGAAAAATTTTTCTAAAAATTTTCTTGGCATTCTAATGCCATAGGAACCTCAATAACCCTTCTCTAGAGTCCAAAAAATTATTTTATGAATTTTTCCCCTAGTCTAGGGCTCCTCGTTGCGAGAACCGTAACTTACCTCTGGTTACCCATCGCTTAGGCACCGGCTCGTTTAACTTGGTTGTATTTTATTTCTAAAATTTTTCCTAAATTTTTCTTATTAATATTTGAGTTAATTATGGTCCCTCACTTTGATTTAAATATTTTTTCGGACGTTCTAGCTGTCCGGACCGACACCGGTCACCGAAACAGTAGAATGTACGGAGTTGCTACCGGGAGGGTGTTACAATTCTAATGCTTAGAATGAACTCTCTAGGGATCGTTCAGTTGTTTTCACATAAGGAACGTACTAGGGCTTAGTGACTAGCATAGCTTCTTCTCCTCTCACCATGATGATTTTGCCATTCATGACATATTTGATCCTTTAGTGCAGAGTTGAGGGTATCGCATTTACTAAATGAATCCAGGGTCTTCCTAACAGCATAGTATATGCTTGTTCAATAACCATTACCTGGAATGTAACGTCAAAAGTAGATGCCCCAATTTAAAGTGGTAAGTCAATATCTCCTAGTACTTCTCTCTTTGTGCCATCAAATGCCCTCACAATCATGGCACTTTAGCGTACCCCAGATGGGTCTACTGGGAGTCTTGCCAGGGTTGCATTAGGCAAGACATTGAGAGCACCGTTATCTTGTATATAGGTGGTCTGAGTTTGATACTGCTTTCATACTTGTACTGTGTATGGGTATATGGGCATGTGTTGGCTCCTACCAGTTATATATAGAGATAAGTATTGATCAAGATGGAATCTGTTACCCTAAGTAAATAGGGATAAAATCCTACGTTCATTTTATTGTTCTTGATGTTTCAAGTTCCTGGCCAGGATAGACAGATTTAATCACAAAAGAGTTTCTGATGAGAAAATCATTTTAATCAAGAACTGGAATTAAAAGAGAACATAATATTCATAGCAAATGAGGTTTGACATAAACCATGACTCCAACTCGAATTCATATTTTGTAACGGAGAGATTTTAGTGCATGGTAACATATGATTATAGGTTCTTTTAAGGTATTCCTTATTACTGATTGGGTGGCCATGGCATGCTATGCTAGGTGTTAACCATGGTCTATGAGGTGCCTAAAATGATTTAGAGAAATCATTTATGGTAAGAAAAGGTTCTGATAAAATTAAGAGTTGATATCATATCTCATTGCCAATTAGTGATGAGCCTAGTGAGTCACACACATACACAAGTAATCGCCAAGTTAAATGTGATTTAATTGATTAATTAAAGAGTTTAAATGATTAATTAAAAAGGTTTAGTTTGCAATAAGATTGCAAAGTCCCTAGCATGGCTTGAAACCAAATCTAGGTTATTGGATCTATAGTATAAGTTAAATTTATATTTAAAGTGTTTAAATATGAACTTAATTGTGAAAAATTAATTAATGGAGATTAATTAATTAATTTATGTTTGATATAAATTGATTAGAAGAGGAGAAATAATTATTTTGGGTTGAGAACTCAAAATTACAACACAAGGGTAATTTGGTCATTTCACAGGGTAACATATGGCACCATGAGATGGTGACACATGGCATCATGGTTTGTCATTTGTCTTCCTATCATGCAAGATAATCAAAGTCAAGATTAAGTCTATCTTTGATAATTGGCTTCATATAATTAGGTCAAATAAAATTAAGATACAATCAGGTGATGACATGTGGCAAGGGTTTTAAGTGATAACCTAATTATATAAAGTGATGTTATGAGAAAATAAAAATCAGCCACTCTTCTTATTTTCCCTCAAGTGTACCACCACCCATAGCTCTCTCTCCTCTCTTCATCTTCTCTCATCAATTTAAAGAGAATGATCCAAGTTTCTTTGAATTAAAATTGCTAGAAATTGTTTCTAGTGTCCTATACACATCTACAACCTCTCTAAAGGCAAATCTCTAATTTCTATTTGGTTGGCAAGGCTTGACAAGCTGGTTTAGGGGCTGCCCATTGGTGATCTTGGTGTGGACAAGCTAGAGGGACAACATTTGGGGTCCTAGGTCCTTCCTAAAGGTACCAATCACATCTACCGTACATCAAAAGGTTAGTGCACATATTCTTGTATCAATCTAGGGTTCTAATGAATTAATTTATTAATTCAAAAATCTTAAATGGCAAATGTAGATCCTAATACATATTAAAAGTATTTTAATATGTAATTGAACATTGAAATCAATTTGGCACATAATGAATGTGGCATGATGCATGAGACCTTATAAGAAATTTTTGAATTCAATGTTCAAATCTAATAATTTTCATGCTTCCACTCCTTTAATTGGTATCAGAGCCACTATATTTGCCATTTAGATTGTTTAATATCTGATTTAATTGTGTGATTTGATCAAAAGTTGATTGATTCATTGCTAGTTGGACCAACAAAGGTGGCAGCATCATGTTTGTACTCCATAGTGCACATGGTTTTAGCACCACAATGGTGCGCCAGGTATATGGGCGTCAATGAGCAATTGTTGTATGCTTTTATGCCTATGACTAATTAAATTTTTTTAATTAGGAATTATGATCACACAATTAAATTTGTTTAAATGTGATTCAAATCTGAATTTTTAAATTTATTTGAATGAGATTCAAATCTAAATTTTTAGTTGAATATGAGATATTCAAATCTCATATAAAATATATTTTATTTAATTATTAAATAGTAATATCCATGATGGATGATCATGGACAATAAAAGACCAATGTGATTGAATTTATTTCTTTTATTTTTCTTTGAATTGTAAAATAATTAATTTTATTTTGATGGCATTGTATTATAATTGTTGTAATATTTTTGGGTTATAATTTTATTTATTTGAAGACTTTAAAGTCCATGTTCTTGTAAATTCGCCTTGGTATGCCAAGGATTACTATGCAATTGGATTGCAAGAAGATCAAGGAGGTCAAGAGCATTAGTGGGACCAGTGGAAAGAATTCAAGATCAAGTGTTGAATATATACTCCTTCAGCAACTCTTATAATATGAATGAATAAAATGCACCTAGGAATGCCCTGATTCAATTCTTAGTAGCTCAGAATTGAATCCCTTAAAAAGTCTATGATCATACCATATTTATTATTTATCCATGTATGCATGAGATGTATGGGAATGTTTGCAAGTATATAATATATGCATGCTAATTGGATAATGTGCAAAGTGAGACCATAATAGTAATTAAGCCGACCACAAAATCTTCCAAATAAATGATTAAGTTGAAAATGCTATAATTAAAGTAATTATATCATGGGCCCTCCATTGAGGCAATTATTTTAAGAAATTTTAAATACTTGCATATGATGCAATTAATTTAAGAGATTTTCTTAAGAATAATTGTTAAGCATGAGATGTTGTAAATATGTAAATTATTTGGTGGCCAATAATGGATGTGCCTAAGGACATTAAAATTATTTGCATGTTTACTAGCTCAATGGGATTAACTTAACTAATGCAAAATAAGTCAATAATAGATGTGCCTGAGATTTTGAGCATTAAGGGCTAGGTAAATGATTGAACCTCACATGAGATGTGATGGGCAAGGAGTTGCTCACTTACAGTTTATTATAATTCCAATAATGGATGTGCCTGAGGATGATCAATAAAACTATAAGAATTCAATCACCCACTATAAATCCATCCAATTAGGATATCCGTTTTCCTACTTTGGAAGTGTAGGATTTGCTAAGTTAATGGGAGGACCAATTTGATTAAAAGACCATAATCATTTTGATTAATTACATGATACATTTACTAATTAATCTAGTTATTTTATGCAGTTATTCTTCTGATAATAATGAGCACACAACAACCACCACCATCCAACATCCTTGGCAGCATATTTGATCACAATAGGTTGACAGGACCTAATCTTTTTTATTGGCTTAGGAATTTGAAACTTGTCCTGAACCTTGAATAAATAGGATATGTTCTAGACTTAAATGTTCCCGGTCCCTTACCTCCAGAGGCCACTCAAGAGGAACATGATACTTTGGACAAGTGGAAGGAGCATGATATGAGAGTCAAGTGTTACATGCTTGCTTCTATGAGTAATGAGTTACAGAAGCAGCTTGAGAACATGCAGAGTGCAAGTGAGATCCTCCTTCACCTACAAGAGTTATATGGTGAGCATAGCAGGAATGCCAGGTATGAGATATCTAGACAGCTATTTCAAATGAGGATGTCTGAGGTACAGAATGTTGGGGATCATGTCCACAAGATGATTCGGCTTATTAAGCAGCTGGAACATCTTGACTTTAACATGGATTTTCAACTGTAGACGGATTTGATCCTTCAGTCTCTACCTGAGTCATTTGGGAATCTTGTGACAAATTTTCATATGACTAAGCAAGAATACACCTTGGCTGGTTTACTTAACATGCTAGTTATTGCCCAAAAGAATATGCCAGACAATAAAGGAAAAGAGGTAGCTTTGATTGTATCTTCTTCTGCTGAAAAGTCCAACAAGAAGAAGGGTAATAAGAAAAAGAAACCTCAAATTCCTGGTCCTTCCAAGAAGATAGCCAAACAGAAAGGGAAGACCAAAGTTGATGGAGGCAAAGGAAAGTGTTTCCACTGCCTGAAAGATGGGCACTGGAAAAGGAACTGCCCAGAGTATCTTGCTTCTCTGAAGGACAAGAAGGATAGACCTTTAGAAAGTATGTTTGTGTCTTGTTATTTAGATTCTGATGATACTCATAGTTCATCTAAAGCTTAGGTTTTAGATATTAGTGCCAGTTCTCACATTTCTTATGATATGCAGGAACTAGCAAACAGTAATAGCTTGCATTCTCGAGATGTTAAACTCCGGATTGGCGATGGCTCAACTATTGAAGCTTTAGCCATAGGATCTAAATCTTTTTACATGTGTGAACATGTTTTGTGTTTGAATGATATTTTATATGTATCTGATGCTTTTAAGAACATCATTTCTATATCTAGTTTGACTAGAAATGGCTATGAATTTTAGTTCACAAATGATGTTTGCAATATTTATTTTGGAAATAAATATGTTAGCTCGGGTTATATGCATGATGGTTTTTATTATTTAGATAATAATGATAAACACAAATTGAATGCAAGTGATCTAAATGAATGCAATGCCATGATGAAAATCAACTCAAGTTCAAAATATATTTGGCACTTAAGGTTAGGTCATGTTGCAGAAGATAGGATTGCAAAGCTGGAGAAAATGGGGATTTTATCCTCATTGGGTTCTGAACCAACTCCAACTTATGAATCCTGCATTCAGGGCAAAATGACTAGATCACCCTTTGTTGGACAAGGGTTAAGAGCTGAAAATATTTTGGAGCTAATACATAGTGATGTATGTGGCCCATTTCGAGAAATGGCTAGAGGCAGTTTTCATTATTTTATTACCTTTACTGATGACAAATGAAGGTTTGGGTATTTATATTTGATGAAATACAAGTATGAATCCTTTGAAAAGTTCAAAGAATTTAAATATGAAGTAGAAAATCAAACAGGAAAAAGTATTAAAGCTCTTCGATCAGATTGTGGAGGTGAATACTTGAGCACTGAATTTGATGAATACTTAAAAGAGCATGGCATTGTTTTCCAGCTGACTCCTCCAGGAACGCCACAGCTGAATGGTGTATCTGAAAGGAGAAATCATACCATATTGATATGGTACGTAGTATGATGAGCTATACTGATATGCCAATCTCCTTTTGGGGATTTGAATTAGAATTAGCTTTGCATATTCTGAATAGGATTCCATCAAAATCAATATCTTCCACACCTTATGAGATATGGCATAGAAGAAAACCAAGTCTTAAGCATGTTGAGATTTGGGATTGTCCAGCTTATATCAAAAGGCTGAACACTGATAAATTAGAAATCAAATCAGAAAAGGGTCAATTTGTTGGATATCCAAAAGAGAGTTTTAGATATTATTTTTATTTGCCTACATAACAAAAGGTTATGGTAAGTAGAGATGCCATAATTCTTGAACAACAGTTTGTTCAAAAAGGAGGCAAAGGAAAGCAAATAGAGTTAGAATTAGAGAATTCTGACTAACCAACAGATCAGATGGATATAGATCCATCTAGTCAACCTATAACTATTGATGAAGCATGTACAACTATTCCTTGCAGATCAACTAGGATATCTCACCCACCAGTGAGATATGGTTTTCTTCATGAAGATGAACAAGAGTTGTTTACTCATGAAGAAATAGATCATGGAGATGATCCACTTACCTATGAAGAAGCTATATCAGATATAGACTCTTTAAAATGGATTATTGCTATGAAATCTGAAATTGATTCCATGTAGAAGAATTAAGTTTGGGATCTTGTTGACTCACATGAAGGTATTGTACCTATAGGGACTAAATGGGTTTTCAAGAAGAAAATTAGTTCTGATGGAAAGGTAGAGACCTATAAAGCAAGGCTAGTAGCGAAAGGGTTTCGCCAAAGGCAAGGAATCGACTATGAGGAGACTTTCTTGCTTATTGCCATGCTTAAATCAATTAGGATTCTATTAGTAATAGCTGTATACTATGATTATGAAATTTTGTAGATGGATGTCAAAACAGCTTTCTCAATGGATACATTGAAGAAAACATTTTCATGGAACAACCTAGGAGTTTTGAATCCCAAGATGGTTCCAAAGTATGCAAGCTAAAGTGATCCATTTATGGATTGAAACAAACTTCGAGGAGTTGGAACATCTATTTTGATGAAGCCATTAAGTCATTTGGTTTTATCAAAAATGAGGATGAGCCATGTGTATATAAGAAGGTTAGTGATAGTGTTGTCACTTTCCTTATCTTATATGTGGATGACATTTTGTTGATGGGTAATGACATAAGTATGTTGACAGCTGTAAAGATATGGTTGTTAAATACATTCTTCATGAAAGACTTAGGAGAGGCAACCTATATTCTTGGGATTCGCATCTATAGAGATAGAGCAAAAAGAATAATTGGTTTATCTCAAAGTCTATACTTGGAAAAGGTGTTAAAGAGGTTTAACATGCTTAATTCCAAGAGAGGATTGTTACCAGTGAGACATGGTATCCATCTTTCTAAAGAGATGTCATCAAAGACACCTGAACAAAGAGATAAAATGGCTAGGATTCCATATGCTTCAGCTATTGGAAGTTTGATGTATGCAATGTTGTGTACTAGGGCGGATATCGCATATGCTGTTAGTTTGACTAGCAGGTTTCAATCCAATCCAGGTTTGGAACACTGGATAGCTGTCAAGAATATCCTTAAGTACTTGAGAAGAACTAAGGATTTATTCTTGATTTATGGAGGTGGTGACTTGCAATTGGATGGTTGTATTGATTCTGATTCCAATCAGATATCGATGATAAAAAGTCTACCTCTGGGTTTGTGTTCATTTGTAATGGAGGTGCAATTAGTTGGAAGAGTTCCAAATAGAGTATGACTGCAGATTCCACTACAGAGGCAGAGTATATTGCTGCATCAGATGCTACAAAAGAAGCTGTTTAGATAAAGAAGTTCATGACATAACTTGCAGTAGTTCCTTCCATTGAGTCAGCAATTTCACTCTACTGTGACAATAATAGAGCAGTCATACAGGCTAAGGAACCCTAGTCTCACCAGAAATCCAAATACATAGAAAGGCGCTACCATATTATCAGAGAAATAGTTGGGCGAGGCCATGTAGCCATGCAGAAAATAGCATCAGCTGAAAATCCAGCTAATCTATTCACTAAGCCTATGTCACAAGCTCAGTTAGACCGACATCATGAGAAGATGGGTCTAAGGTATTGTAATGAATGGCACTAGTGCTAGTGGGAGATTGTTACTAGTATGCCCTAGAGCATATCATTTAGTATGTATCTTGTACATATTTTATTAATAAAAAATGTAATTTTACTTTTTCGTTTACATAATATATTTATGTGTAATAGAAAAAGTCCATTGATATTTTATTAGAAATTCTATTCTTAAGTTGTTAAGAATATAAGTGACAGTATTTCTAGCACAACATATCATAAATTGGTTCACAATCGAGGATACTTCACAATAAGGATATGACTTATCCAGAAATATTGTAATCATATTTGTTCTCAAGTTATTCATATGAGATGTAAATAAGATAGAATGGTGAGTCTCATGCCATATAATAAACATGATAGGCACTTATGCATGATAAGTAGGTCGAACTAGTGACACTTATGACAAGCACGTGGAGTTTACTCTTGTCAATGCATTGTCATAATCATATCAGTGCATATAATCTTTAGACCTGAGATAGCACAGTTATCTTATATATAGGTGGTCTGAGTTTGATACTGCTTTCATACTTGTACTGTGTATGGGTATATGGGCATGTGCTGGCTCCTACCAGTTATATATGGAGATAGGTGTTGATCAAGATAGAATCTGTTACCCTAAGTAAATAGGGATAAAATCCTACATTCATTTAATTGTTCTTGATGTTTCAAGTTCCTGGCTAGGACAGACAGATTTAATTAGAAAAGAGTTTCTGATGAGAAAATCTTTTTAATCAAGAATTGGAATTAAAAGAGAACATAATATTCATAGCAAATGGGGTTTGACAAAAACCATGACTCCAGCTCGAATTCGGATTTTGTAACAGAGAGATTCTAGTGCATGGTAACATATGATTATAGGTTCATTTAAGGTATTCCTTATTACTAATTGGGTGGCCATGGCATGCTATGCTAGGTGTTAACCATAGTCTATGAGGTGCCTAAAATGATTTAGAGAAATCATTTATGGTAAGAAAAGGTTCTGATGATATTAAGAGTTGATATCATATCTTATTGCCAATTAGTGATGAGCCTAGTGAGTCACACACATACACAAGTAATTACCAAGTTAAATGTGATTTAATTGATTAATTAAAGAGTTTAAATATGAATTTAATTGTGAGAAATTAATTAATGGAGATTAATTAATTAATTTATATTTGATATAAATAGATTAGAAGAGGAGAAATAATTATTTTGGGTGAAGAACTCAAAATTACAACAATTTGGTCATTTCACAGGGTGACATATGGCAAAAATGAGATGGTGACACATGGCATCATAGTTTGTTATTTGTCTTCCTATCATGCAAGATGATCAAAGTCAAGATTAGGTCTAGCTTTGACACTTCACTTAATGTGATTAGGTCAATTAAAATTAAGATGCAATCAGGTGATGACATGCGGCAAGGGTTTTAAGTGATGACCTAATTATATAAAGTGATGTTATGAGAAAATAAAAATCAGCCACTCTTCTTATTTTCCCTTAAGTGTGCTGCCACCCAAAGCTCTCTCTCCTCTCTTCATCTTCTCTCATCAATTCAAAGAGAATGATCCAAGTTTCTTTGAATTAAAATTGCTAGAAATTGTTCCTAGTGTCCTATATACATCTACAACCTCTCTAAAGGCAAATCCATAATTTCTATTTGGTTGGCAAGGCTTAAGAAGCTGGTTTAGGGGCTGCCCATTTGTGATCTTGGTGTGGACAAGCTAGAGGGATAACATTTGGGGTCCTAGGTGCTTCCTAAAGATACCAATCACATCTACAGTGCATCAAAAGTTTAGTGCACATATTCTTGTATCAATCTAAGGTTCTAATGAATTAATTTATTAATTCAAAAATCTAAAATGGATAATGTAGATCCTAATACATATTAAAAGTGTTTTAATATGCAATTGAACATTGAAATCAATTTGGCACATAATAAATGTGGCATGATGCATGAGACCTTACAAGAAATTTTTGAATTCAATGTTCTAATCTAACAATTTTCATGCTTCCGTTCCTTCACTAATAGTTTGTCATCTTCTATGAGAGCAGACATCTTGGCTATGTAGGTGGCCAAGTGGATGCGAGGGTCAGAGTTTTCGCTGTACTTGTTAAATTCTGGGACTTAAAATTTTAGTGGTACCACTACATCTGGCACTAATCTCAGTGAAGACACATCAACTGAGCTATACATATGTAGCCCTTCAATAGCTCTTAGTCTTTCCTCTAGAGTAGACAACTTCTCATTCTCTTTCTCTCTATTTTCTCCCCCTGCTGCATAAGTTATTCCCCTAGTTGGAAGATTAGTTGTAGGGTAAACTAAAGGGATTGGTGCTGAAAGATGAAATTCTGCATTCGGGGCAGCCTGGTAATAGGATACAGGTAATTCACTACTTGGGAATGTTGGATTGAAGGTGATTTTTGGGTCAGGGATGGGAGTTTGGAACGTGAAAAAAGTTGAGGCTTGATCGTGAAGCTTTTGGGCATGAGAATCAATTGTTGTTGTAAGTGGGGAAATTACTAGTAAATTTGGTTCCGGTGTCAGCCGGGCAGTTTCTTTGCTTTGGGACATTTCTTTCATCATTTTCATTAGCTCTAAGATCTGTTCCTTTAATTCTGAAACTTGCCCCTACAAGTTCTGCACTTGTTCTTGCTCTTCCATTATCCTCTTCGTTCGGGATCTTGTTAAGTAAACTCTTCTTGGTACAACTGGTTGCTCAATCGGATTTACTTTGTTGGGAGCAATATTGGTTTCCTGTAGTAAAAAAAAAATGTATTATCAGTTTTATTTCTAAAAATAATTTTATCGTGACCAAAGTCCTGACTGATTAAAGGATACTGCTGCAAGTACTTGCCAAAATGGTGTCTGCTGAAGGTGAATTAAATCAATCTTTATAATGGCATCATTTGATAGTCCAACTATGAATGATGGGTATGCATGGCTATGATACTTGTTCATATGACACATACGTCTTTTCGCATAGCTTTAATAAGGATAAATCCCACAGGATTTACACTATTCATTCATAAATTTTAAGGTCCCAAAACACAATTTTATTATTCGTAAAGTATACATAGTATTGTACTATTGCCTAGGCTCAGGAAGGCTCCTTAAAATACAATGACATCTTTTAAGATACTCATATAATCTTGCTTCTTTTTTCGTAGGGTTGAATGTCTTCAAAGCATATTCGGATTCTAGCAACAGTTCTTGTTTCCCTTGTGCTATCATCTTTTCTAACTGGTCAACATTTCCTTGCAGTTCTTGATAAAGGGTGGCTTGTCTGTCCTTTTCCTTTCTTTCCTTGGCACATTCCTTTGAGACATCATTGATTAGTTGTGCCTGATCCTTAAGCTCAAGCTTCCTCCTCTTGTTCTCTTGTTTGTATTCTTCCACCAGTATCTCATGATATTCCATATACCCAAAATTTTGCTGTGGGCACCATATTTTGGGCCGACAGTAAAATTTATAAAATCCAAAATTGTGGTTGTGGGCTCCTTCATGCCTATCGGACCACGGTATGGACATCGACCGAGGTAACTCTATATTCGCTGGTCTACGGGATGGAAACTATTTTGCCAATAGAGGTGGAAATTCCTTCCTTAAGGATTTTAAAAGAGGTAGAATTAGATGAGACGGAATGGGTTCAATCAAGGTTAGATCAGCTAAATTTGATGAATGAGAAAAGACTGAAAGCAATATGCCACAAGCAATTGTACCAAAGAAGAATGGCTTGAGCATTCGATAAGAACGTACACTTGCATGAATTCCAATCAGGAGATCTAGTTTTAAAGAAGATCCTCCCAAATCAAAGCGATTCCCAGGGTAAGTGGTCACCAACTTATGAAGAGCCTTATGTAGTTAAAAAGGCATTTTCTAGTGGTGCACTCATCTTAACTCACATGGATTGGGAAGAATTGCCAAGGCCAGTGAATGCAGATGCTGTAAAAAGATATTATGCATAAAAAAAAAGGTGAGAGTGAAAACCCGAAAGGATGCTCCTAGCAAAATGAGGGAAAAGAGGTGAAAACCTACAAGGGCACTTTCTGCAAAATGAGTGAAGGGTAAAAATCCAAAAGGACACCCCGAAAAAGAGAGTAAAAAAAAATAGGAGTGAAAACCCAAAAGGTCGCTTCTAGTCAAAGAGGATGAAGAAATAAGGAGGGTCTAGAGATCAAGGGACAATAAATTACACAAAATGCTTTTCTGAAGGTCACTTGGAACGCTGGCGATTGAGGGACTTCAAAGTTAACTGAGAGCATTTATAAGATTTATCTTTGTACCCTTTTCCATAAAATTATAACTTTATTCTTTTCATCATAGTATGATTATCTCCCTACACCATGAATAAATTTGTGCATATCTCATCTACCTTGGTTTATGCGCTATTAATTTGTTAAAAGCTTTCTTATAAGATGAGAATCTAAACACAGGTCACTTCATATACTTTATTTTGAGATTTGCAGGAGGGTAAACAATTATCAGGCAATTGGTGCATCTAAAAGCGAAAAGCCGAAAGGGCACTCCTAGCAAAATGAGGGAAAGGAGGCGAAAACCCTCAAGAGTGCTTTTCTGCAAAATGAGCAAAGGGTGAAAATCCATAAGGATGCCTGAAAAAAAAAGGTGGGGGTGAAGATCCGAAAGAGCCCTCCTAGCAAAATGAGGGAAAGGAGGCAAAAACTTGTAAGGGCACTTTCTGTAAAATGAGTGAAGGGTGAAAATCTGGAAAAACGCCCAAAAAAGAGAGTAAAAAAAAAACTAGGAGTGAAAACCCGAAAGGGCACTTCTATTCGAAAATGGTGAAGAAGTAAGGAGGGAGCTAAAAGGGCGCTGGGAGAGAATCATGGGCCGAGCCTTGGAACTCATTCTGACCTTTTACATTAATCATTTATATTCAAGATCTTATTAAGTAAACTTTGCCTAGATGAACACCCTGCATCAAATTCGCTTTGTGAGCATTAAAGGTACATCCATAAAACTTATTTACAATAGTTAGTTAAGTGTAATACCCCTATTTGCATAGCTTGGTATATTTCACTATTTTGATGACCGGTGTTAGTTCGGATAATTAAGGGGATTATAACCACATTTAAGACAACTAGATAAGCCCTGAAAACAAATAATTAGTAATTGTCAATTAGTTAAGTATAAATAAGAAAAACATAACATAAGAAGTTAAATGAGCTGAGAGTCACAGTGATGGGTGACCTTCTTAGGAAGGACTGCGAAGTCGATTTAAACTCAAATTTCGAATCGTAAAATGTGACATCGCGGTCCTTAGGACTATTGCGAACACAGTGGATAATAGAAAATCACAAATAAGAAATGTTAAGTCGGTCAAATAATTAGGTCAGAGATCCGGAAGAAATATTGAATTATTTACAAACCGGCTCGAACCGGCGAGGGGCAATTTAGTCAATTCACCCTTAGAACTGACTCCTAACCTAACTGTCAAATAAAATTAGAGAAAAGAAAATTTCAGAATTGGGAATTAAATTAAAGGACTAATGAAAAAGTAAATAGAAAAAAAAAAAGAAAAGAAAGAAAAAGAAAAAGTGAAAAGTGATGACATCATGCATGATGCAATAAACATTATAATTAAAAAATTAATTTTGGATAATTGTGGTCTTCCATAAGGATAAAAATTCATAAAAGAAAAAGAAAAAATAAATAAAAAGGTCTTTATCTTCATCAACAAGCCGTCCTCCCTCCCTCACCCATAATCCTCCATTGAAGCTCCTTTTGTGAGCTTGAAGACAACAAATCCCACCATAGAAAAATTATTCACCATGATTAGTGTTTGTTTTAGCAACTAGAAGAGGAGATTGAAGAAGAAAGAAAGAAGAAAGGAAGAGGTTTGAAGGGAAAGAAAATTCTTCATTCAAGGTTAGTAGCTAAACTTCAAACTTTTAGTCTAATTATTGTATTTATAGCTTAATGAACTTAGAAATATGCTTAAAATGAAATGAAAACAAGTGTTGGAGGACTAGGTATGGATTTCGGCTAGCTAGGGTTTGGTTGGGGAATGTATAAATTTGATTAAATTAAATATGTTAGTAAGCTTGTATGAGTGGTGAAGTGGTGTTGGTATGCTTTGAATTAGTTAAATGTAACAAAAAGGTGAATTAGGGTTTGCACTTAGGGTTTTGGAAGACAAAAAAATTGGAGAATTGGTCAAATGGTGTGTTTGACCTTATTTGAGCTGAAAAATGGTTATTTGTGACCAATTGAGGTATGTTGGAAGTGTTAGAATTAGGTTTAAATTCGGATTGATTAAGGACATGCTGCAGGTAGCATGACCAAGGTCCCTTTCAGGGATCAAAACTGAAAATTTACCAATCCAATTGTGTGAGGCTAATTGCGAATGAAACTAGACACAAAATGACACACTTTTCATTCAGGAATCATGCCCAAAAAGTGAGTAAAATCTAGTGAACAAATTGACCAAATCTAGAATTAGGTATGCTGCCCTGTACAAAAATGACTAAATGAACAGTGTTTGTTCATTTAGCCATAACTTGGGCTAGGCAGGTCTAAATGACCTAAAATTTTACCAATAGAAAGATGAGATATAGATCTAAAACTTTCATGAAGAACACAAACCCAATTATGCCCTTAACCAAGTCATTTAGTCACCCAAAGTTGGTGACCTAAAACTACCAGAACCCATAAATTTGCCCAGAAAATCTAGGTTAGGCTAATCTGGCAGCCATGATTCAAATGGCTATAACCTGAGCTACAAAACTCCAAATGGAGTGATTCAAAAAGGAGAATAAATTTAAGACAATAAGGAACAATTTCTATAAAGAAAACTTAGCTAAATTCTAATAGCAACATGACCAATGAAATAGTGCAACATAGGACACCAAAACTGAAAATTTGCAAATTTGCCTAAAAGACTTAAAATTTGAGTAAACAACCAAAACCAACAAATTTAGTAACCAAAATGTGGTATGCAGGTGAAATTAGAATTCCCATACCCATTAAGCATTAGAAAGTCAATAAATTGACTTCAATAGTGTAGTGAATAGTAATCCCGAAACACAAATTTTAAAGAATGTCAATTTTAGCATATTAAAGCTAGATAAAAGTAAATTTAAATTTATTTTTAGATTATGATAAGTTATGATACTGAAAAACTGTGAAACTGTGTGTTTCAATGGAAAAGAATACCAGGAAAGAACCCGAGGGATCGAGTCAAGGCCAAGAGGCGACTCGTATAAGGTTTGTGCACAACATAGAATTTCTGTAAATTTTCTTCTGCACATCGTTTTGAATGAATTGAAATATTAAATTGTGATATCATTGTCTTGAAATGTTTATTATGCTTTTAATTTAAATTGTTGAAAGTTTAATTGTATATATTTGAAATGGCATCAAATGTTTAGTAAATTGTTAAGATAGTTTTGAAACCATAGTGTCATGACCATATATTTGAATACCTCACTAGCTAGTTTTGAAACCACAGTGTCATGACCATATATTTGAATACCTCACTAGCATGACTAGTGGGGGAAATTAGTTTTGAATTTTGATTCCTTCTCTGGCTGAAGTGTTGAGGTGTGTGCTAGTAGAAGAAGAAAAAGAATGGGTTCCCATATATTTGAGCTAGCTAGCTTTGTGATGTGACTTCTCATTAGCCTCTGGTTATTGAGATGATATTTGTTTCGAATGGCATAATATAACTGTGTATTTTTATGAAATTTATTTTGAGACTTTTGAAATGAAATTGTTTGGATTAAAATCTTATAAATCATGTTTTGAATTTATATTTTATGTTCAGTTTAATTTTTGAATAAATATTATTTAAATTCCGCATAAAGATTATTTTAGTATGTTGTGCACACTGAGTCCTAGTACTCAGCGATAGCTGTTTTTGCTGTCGCAGATATAGAGACTAGAGGAGCAGCAGAGTGAGCTACTGAGGATTGAGAAGCTACCTTCTCTGAAGTTTATCGGGTATATTTTATACCCTGTTTGTACAAATTATTTTGATGTATGTAATGTATGTAAATGTAAAAAATGCTCATGAGCAGTTGTATAAAGTTGTAAAAAGCTTTGGTTTGGATTTTTCCTAATGTAAATTTTTGGAATGATGTATATAAATTGTTTTATCTTTTATAAAATATGAATGGAAGTATTTTATTTTAATTTGAATGAAATTGATTAATAGTATTTTGATGATTGTTGAATTTTGGAAATTGAGAAATGATGTTGAAATTGGTTGGGGTGAATGTTGAATTGATGAAGTTGTTGAGATAAATTATTGGAAGTGCTTTTTTACAGGTATTTGAAGAACTCTTTTCTCAAAATATAGACGGCACTCTACTGAAATTTTTATAAAATTTGCGGAAAAATAAAATGAGATAAAAATCTTAACTAGTTTTCAAACTCTAATTAAATGTTTTGATACCTATTAGAAAATGCTCACCACTTATAAAAAGTAAGAAAATTATTTTAAAATCCTTTGTAGGATACTTAATGAGTTATCGGTAGGTGAAGTTCGATAGTTCATTACGTACTCTACTGGATCATGTTATGCCTTACAGAGGGGTAAGGTGTAGTGGTATCAGAGCGAATTTTTAAAGTATGTTTTAACTTGTGAATTTGTGTCTTTCCTTGTTAAGTACAACTGCTCAATGTCCTTATTTGTTACATACAGTGCATTATATCATAAATATAAACTAACGGAGGGAAATCTCCATGTGTTACTTGTTCAGGAGATATCCTACTCTAGCCTGTTATGGAAGAAGGGAATCACTCAGTTGAGCAATCTGTTGAAGCTGAGGCACAAGGGGAAGCTCCAGCTCTACAGAATGTCAGTGGGTCAATGACACCAGCCCCACAAATGCCACAGTTTCCTACACAGTTCGCATAGCAGATGGCAACAATGTTTCAACAAATGGCTAGGGTTATTTCTGCTCAAGCTCCGCCCCAGACTACTATGGTGCAACCTCAAGCTCCAGTTAGACAGTATGACAAGCTGTTGAAGTATGGGGCCATAGAATTTAAGGGTACAGTAGACCCTTTAGAGGCACCGCAGTGGCTAGAGAGGATGGATAGAGTGTTCAAGAAGCTGCACTGCCCAGATGAGTTGAAATTTGAATACTCCGTGTCACTACTGTAAGGGAATGCGTATGATTGGTAGAAGACCATCCCCCACAGCTTGGCTGAACCACCAGTACTGACCTGGGAAGATTTCATCAGAGAGTTCAGATAGAAATATGTCCCAGATGCATATGTGGATCAGAAACTACAAGAATTTCTGAGTTTGAAGTAAGGTAACAGAACAGTGGTAGAATATGAGAGGGAGTTCTCCCGCTTAAGCCACTATGCTGGGAGTTTCCTTTTTACTAGCAAGGAAAGGTGCAAGAGATTTGAGACAGGTTTGAAGCCTAGCCTACGGATGCAAGTTGTGGGATTCAGACATAGTAATTTCTCAGAGCTCATCTCTCAGGCACTTGAGTTGGAAAGAATTGAATCAGAAGCGACCCCAGCAAAAGAAAAATCAGAGAAGGCTGAAAAATCAGAGAAAGATAAAGGGAAAAAATCAGTAGAGCCAAGTCCTACAGGTACTTCTGGGAAGAGGAAGAAGAAGAAATTTGGTGGACCTAGCAGAGGTCAAGGTGGAAGGTTTAGAAGGGGCAGATTCTCTGGACAGAGACCCTTTAGGTCTGGTCAACAGTCGAGCAGGGGTTCACAACCTCCTCGCCCCTATGAGACTTGTGGCAAGATTCATGGGGGAGAATGCTATTGAGCAACAGGAGCCTGTTTTAACTATGGATGCAAGGGCCATATTGCAAAAGACTGCACTAGTGCTTCTAGATTTGGTCCAGCTCCTATGACTGCAAAAGGATCTATTCAGAGTCCTACTCCCAGAGGTTCACAACCGGTTGGCAGAGGAAGAGGCAGAGGTAGAGGCAATGCTTTTGGCAATCAAGGTACTGTTGGTCAGTCAACACAAGGAAGTGCTTCAGCCAAGGTTTATAAAATGAGACAGCGAGAAGAGGCTGAGACTTCCGATGTGGTGGCCGGTACATTTTCTATCTCTGATCAAGAAGTATTTGTATTGTTTGATTCGGGTTCAACCCACTCGCATGTTAGTGCTAGCATAGTCAGTTCACTTGTTGTTCCGTGTGTCCAAATGGGTTTTGAAGTGCTAATAACTAGTCCATTAGGACAAGAGGTTCGGGTCGACAGAATTTATAGAGACTATCCTTTGGTGATCCAATGACATGTTTTTCTATCAGATTTGATTGAAATGCCCTTGTTTAGCCAGGCTTCATGCCATGATTGACTGTAGACTGAAGACAGTCACTTTTGGTCTCCCTCTGTACGGTGATGTGGTAATACATGGGGAGAGGCATTTACTGCCATCAAACATTATTTCAGCTGCACTAGCTAGAAGGATGATCAGAAAGGGGTGTGAAGAATACTGGGCACATATGATAGACACCCAAGTGGGGAGCCCAGCATTGAGGGACATCCCTATAGTATGTGACTTTTCGGATGTGTTTCCTGATGAATTGCCAGGATTACCTCCAGAAAGAGAGGTGCAGTTTGAGATTGATGTTATGCTTGGTGTGGACCCAATCTCCATAACACCATATAGAATGGCACCTGCAAAATTGAAAAAGCTGAAAGTGCAGTTGCAAGAGCCGCTTGACAAGGGCTTTATCTGCCCTAGTGTGTCACCTTGGGGAGCTCCAGTGTTGTTTGTTAAGAAGAAAGATGGCACTCTCGCTTATGTATTGACTACCGGTAGTTGAATAAGGTGACAATAAAGAATAGATATCCATTGCCTCGCATTGATGACTTATTTAATCAATTGAGGGGTGCAGCTGTGTTCTCCAAAATTGACCTGAGATCAAGTTATTATCAGCTAAAAGTATAAGAGCAGAGTATTCCTAAAACTGCCTTCAGAACCCATTATGGCCATTATGAGTTTTTGGTTATGCCATTCAGGTTAACTAATGCTCCGGCTGCTTTTATAGATCTGATGAACACTATCTTCAGACCATACCTCGACCATTTTGTTGTGTTATTCATAGAAGATATATTGGTTTATTTGAGGAGTGCAGAAGAGCATGATAGACATCTGCGGATTGTACTGCAGACTTTGAGGGAGAAATAGCTATACGCCAAATTATCGAAGTGTGAATTTTGGCTGAAGGAAATATCTTTCTTGGGGCATGTAGTATTAGTAGAGGGCATTAAGGTATATCCAAGTAAGATAGAAGCTGTCATTAATTGGAGGCCACCCAGAAATATCACGGAGATTCGCAGTTTTCTGGGTTTAGCTGGATACTACCATCGTTTTGTGAAGGGATTCTCCATGTTGGCATCTCCATTGACCAAATTACTTTGAAAAGATGTGAAATTTTAGTGGACGAATAAATGTCAGCAGAGTTTTGATGAATTGAAGAAATGTTTGACTAAAACTCTAGTCCTTACTTTACCTACCTCGAGTAAAGAGTATATTGTTTACAGTGATGCTTCTCACAATGGGTTAGGCTGTGTATTGATGCAAGATCGAAATGTCATTGTCTATGCATCACGCCAGCTGAAACCGCATGAGAGGAATTATCCGACACATGACTTGGAGCTATCAGCTATAGTGTTCGCTCTTAAGATCTGGAGACATTATTTGTATGGGGAGAAGTGTTATATCTACACAGATCATAAGAGTTTAAAGTATTTGGGAACTCAGAAAGAGTTGAATTTGAGACAGAGGAGATAGTTAGAGTTGATAAAAGACTATGATAGTCAGATAGACTATCAGCCAGGGAAAGCTAATATGGTGACTGACGCCTTAAGTCGCAAGACTATGGCAAGTCTACGGGTTACTCCTTTGTCTATGGTACATGAGTTGAGATCATTACATGCCAGCTTAGAGATTAATGATGAGGGGCAAATAGTAGTTGCATGGCATGTGCAGCCAGTGTTGATTGATCAGATAAGAATGGCTGCTCAGAATGATCAGAAGTATCAGAAGCTATTGGAAGAAGTCTGACAGGACAAGAAACTAGAATTCTCAATAAGAGATGATGGCTTACTGTTACACCAGGGCAGAATGTGTGTTCCTAATGATGTTGATTTGAGGCAGATCATTTTGAAGGAAGCACATGAGTCTCCTTTTGCCATGCACCCTGGTGGCACAAAAATGTATAAAGGGCTAAAGGAGCATTACTGGTGGATGGGTATGAAAAGAGATGTGGCAAAGTTTGTTTTCAAATGCCTAACTTGTCAGCAAGTAAAGGCAGAGCATCAAGTACCCGCTGGTTTGTTACATCCACTACCAGTACCAGAATGGAAATGGGAGAGAATAACGATGGATTTTGTGATGGGACTTCCGAGGACACAGAAAAGTCATGATGCAGTTTGGGTCATTGTTAACAAACTAACCAAGTCTACTAATTTTTTGCCAGTTCAGATGGACTACAGTTTAGAAAGGTTGGCCAAGTTGTACATTGATGAGATAGTAAGACTGCATGGAGTGCCAGTATCCATCGTATCAGATAGGGATCCTAGGTTCACTTCTAGATTCTAGGGTAGTCTTCAGAGAGCCCTAGGAACTAGATTGAACTTCAGTATGGCATTCCACCCACAAACAGATGGCCAGTCTGAGAGGATAATTCAGATCTTGGAGGACATGCTACGGGCTTGTGTGATTGAATTTGAGGGCAGTTGGGATACACACTTGCCTTTGATTGAGTTTGCTTACAATAATAGTTACCAATTAAGCATTAGGATGCCACCATATGAAGCTTTGTATGGCAGAAAATGCAGAACTCTCCTGTGTTGGGATGAAGTAGGTGAAAGGAAGATGACTGGGCCTGAAATTGTTCAGGAAACTGAAGAGTAGATCAGGTTGATTAGAGATCGACTTAAGACTGCATCAGACCGTCGGAAGTCCTATATTGATTTAAAGAGAAGGAATATTGAGTATGCAGTGGGTAAGAAAGTATTCCTCAAGGTTTTCCCTTGGAAGAGAATTATGAGATTCGGTAGAAAGGGGAAACTGAGTCCTCGTTTTATCGGGCCATATGAGGTTCTGGAAAGAGTAAGTCCCTTGGCATATCATTTAGCACTACCTCCAGAGCTAGAGAAGATACATAATGTCTTCCATGTGTCTATGTTGAGGAGGTATAGATCAGACCCTTCTCATGTACTACCAATGGAAGAAATTGAAGTAAATCCAGACCTCACATATGAGGAATAACCCATAGAGATTCTGACTTATGAGGTGAAGTAGCTACGAAATAAGCAGATACCGTTGGTAAAAGTGTTGTGGAACCATCATTCGGGCCAAGAAGCTACTTGGGAACGAGAGGAGGACATGAGGAGATAGCACCCACAGCTGTTTAAAGACTGATACCAGGTAAAATTTTGAGACGAAATTTATTTTAAGGGGGGGAGAATTGTAATACCCCTATTTGCATAGCTTGGTATATTTCACTATTTCGGTGACCGGCATCAATCCAGATAATTAAAGGGATTAGAACCACATTTAAGACAACTAGATAAGTCCTAAAAACAAATAATTAGTAATTGTCAATTAGTTAAATATAAATAAGAAAAACAGAACATAAGAAGTTAAATGAGCCGAGAGTCACAGTGATGGGTAACCTTCTCGGGAAGGACTGCGAAGTCGATTTAAACTCAAATTTCGAACCGTAAAATGTGATGCTGCGATCCTTAGGACTATTGCAAACACAGTGGAAATGGGAAAATCACAAAAAAGAAATGTTAAGTTGGTCAAATAATTAGGTCAGAGATCCGGAAGAAATATTGAATTATTTGCAAACCGGGTCGAACCGGCGACGGCAATTTGGTCAATTCACCCCTAAAGCTGACTCCTGACCTAACTGTCAAATAAAATTGGAGAAAAGAAAATTTTGGAATCGGGAATTAAATTAAAGAACTAATGGAAAAGTAAATAGAAAAAAAAAAGAAAAAGAAAAAGTGAAAAGTGATGACATCATGCATGACATCATGCATGATGCAAAAAACATTATAATTAAAAAATTAATTTTGGATAATTGTGGTCTTCCATAAGGATAAAAATTCATAAAAGAAAAAGGAAAAAAAAAAAAAAAACAAAAAGGTCTTCATCTTCATCAACAAGTCGTCCTCCCTCCCTCACCCATAATCCTCCATTGAAGCTCCTTTTGTGAGCTTGAAGACAACAAATCCCACAATAGAAAATTACTCACCATGATTAGAGTTTGTTTTGGCAACTAGAAAGAGGAGATTGAAGAAGAAAGAAAGAAGAAAGGAAGAGGATTGAAGGGAAAGAAAATTCTGCATTCAAGGTTAGTAGCAAAACTTCAAACTTTTAGTTTAATTATTGTATTTATAGCTTAATGATCTTAGAAATATACTTAAAATGAAATGAAAACAAGTGTTGGAGGACTAGGTATGAATTTCGGCCAGCTAGGGTTTGGTTGGGGAATGTATGAATTTGATTGAATTAAATATGTTAGTAAGCTTGTATGGGTGGTGAAGTGGTGTTGGTATGCTTTGAATTAGTTAAATGTAACAAAAAAGGTGAATTAGGGTTTGGACTTAGGGTTTTGGAAGACAAAAAAATTGGAGAATTGGTCAAATGTGTGTTTGACCTTGTTTGAGCTGAAAAATGGTCATTTCTGACCAATTGAGGTATGTTGGAAGTGTTAGAATTAGGTTTAAATTCTGATTGATTAGGGATATGCTGCAAGCAGCATGACCAAGGTCCCTTTCAGGGACCAAAACTAAAAATTTACCAACCCAATTGGTGTGAGGCCAATTGGGAAAGAAATTAGACATAAAATGACAGATTTTTCATTCAGGAATCATGCTCAAAATGTAACTAAAACCTAGTGAATAAATTGACCAAATCCGAAATTAGGTATGCTGGCCTGTACAAAAATGACCAAATGAACAGTGTCCATAACTTGGGTTAGGCAAGTCTAAATGACCTGAAATTTACTAGTAGAAAGATGAGATATAGACCTAAAACTTTCATGAAGAACACAAACTCAAATTATGCCCTTAACCAAGTCATTTAGTCACCCAAATTTGGTGACCTAAAACTGCCAGAACCCAGAAATTTGCCCAGAAAATCTGGGTTAGGCCAATCCGGCAGCCATGATTCAAATGGCTATAACTTGAGCTACAAAACTCCAATTAGAGTGATTCAAAAAGGAGAATAAAGTTAAGACAACAAGGAACAATTTCTATGAAGAAAACTTAGCCAAATTCTAACAACAACATGACCAATGGAGCAGTGCAATATAGGATACCAAAACTAAAAATTTGTAAATTTGCCTAAAAGACTTAAAATTTGAGTAACAACCAAAACCAACAAATTTACTAACCAAAATGTGGTATGTAGGTGAAATTGGAATTCCCATACCTATTAAGCATTAGAAAGTCAACAAATTGACTTGAATAGTATAGTGAATAGTAACACTGAAACATAAATTTTAAAGAACGTCAATTTTAGCATATTAAAGCTAGGTAAAATAAATTTGAATTTATTTTTGGATTATGATAAGTTATGATACTGAAACACTGTGAAACTGTGTATTTCAATAGAAAAGAATACTGGGAAAGAACCCGAGGGATTAAGTCAAGGCCAAGAGGTGACTCGTATAAGGTTTGTGCACAACATAGAATTTCTGTAAATTTTCTTCTGCACATCATTTTGAATGAATTTAAATATTGAATTGTGATATCATTGTCTTGAAATGTTTATTATGCTTTTAATTTAAATTGTTGAAAGTTTAATTATATATATTTGAAATGGTATCAAATGTTTAGTAAATTGTTAAGATAGTTTTAAAACCACAGTGTCATGACCATATATTTGAATACCTCACTAGCTAGTTTTGAAACCACAGTGTCATGACAATATATTTGAATACCTCATTAGCATGACTAGTGGGGGAAATCAGTTTCAAATTTTGATTCCTTCTCTGGCTGAAGTGTTGAGGTGTGTGCTAGTAGAAGAAGAAAAAGAATGGGTTCTCATATATTTGAGCTAGCTAGCCTTGTGATGTGACTTCTCATTAGCCTCTAGTTATTGAGATGACATTTTTTTTGAATGGCATGATATAACTGTGCGTTTTTATAAAATTTGTTTTGAGACTTTTGAAATGAAATTGTTTGGATTAAAATCTTATAAAACATGTTTTGAGTTTATATTTCATGTTTAGTTTAATTTTTGAATAAATATTATTTAAATTCCGTATAAAGATTATTTTACTATGTTGTGCACCACTGAGTCCTAGTACTCAGCGATGGCTGTTATTGCTGTCGCAGATATAGAGACTAGAGGAGCAGCAGAGTTAGCTACTGAGGATTGAGAAGCTACCTTCTCTGAAGTTTATCGGGTATATTTTATACCCTGTTTGTAAAAATTATTTTGATGTATGTAATGTATGTAAATGTAGAAAATGGTCATGAGTAGTTGTATATAAAGTTGTATAAAGCTTGTAATAAATTTTGGTTTGGATTTTTCCTAATGTAAATTTTTGGAATGATGTATATAAATTGTTTTATCTTTAATGAAATATGAATGGAAGTATTTTGTTTTAATTTGAATGAAATTGATTAATAGTATTTTGATGATTGTTGAATTTTGAAAATTGAGAAATGATGTTGAAATTGGTTGGGTAAATGTTGAATTGATGAAATTGTTGAGATAAATTATTGGAAGTGCATTTTTACAGGTATTTGAAGAACTGTTTTCTCAAAATATAGACGGTACTCTACCGAAATTTTTATAAAATTTGTGAAAAAATAAAATGGGACAAAAATCTTAACTAGTTTTCAAACTCTGATTAAATGTTTTGATACCTATTAGAAAATACTCACCACTTATAAAAAGTAAGAAAATTATTTTAAAATCCCTTGTAGGATACTTAATGAGTTATCGGTAGGTAAAGTTCGGTAGTTCATTACGTATTCTAAAGGATCATGTTATACCTTACAGAGGGGTAAGGTATGACATTAAGTCAGATCCAAGTTGATTTTAATTTCTTATTATCAACCTCTGGATTCAAGATCCAAGTTGATTTTAAATTTCCAGTTATCAACCACTGGATTCAAGATCCAAGTTGATTCTAATTTTCAGCATTTTAATTTCCTGTTATCAACCTCTGGATTCAAGATCCAAGTTGATTTTAAATTTCCAGTTATCAACCCCTGGATTGAAGATTCAAATTAATTTTAAATATCTAGTTATCAACCTCTAGATTCAAGATCCAAGTGGATTTTAATTTTTAGTATTTTAATTTCCTGTTATCAACCTCTGGAATCAAGATCCAAGTTGATTTTATTTTCCAGTTATCAATCTTTGGATTTAAGATCCAACTCGATTTTATTTTTTAGCATTTTAATTTCTTATTATCAACCTCTGGATTCAATATCGAAGTTAATTTTAAATTTTCAGTTATTAACCTTTGGATTCAAGATCCAAGTTGATATTAATTTTCAGCATTTTAATTTCCTATTATCAACCTCTGGATTCAAGATCAAAGTTAATTTTATTTTCTAGTTATCAATATCTGGATTCAAGATCCAAGTTAATTTTAATTTTCAGCATTTTAATTTCCTGTTAACAATCTCTAGATTCAATATCCAAATTGATTTTAAATTTTCAGTTATCAATCTTTGGATTCAAGATCCAAGTTGATTTTAATTTTCAGTTATCAACCTGTCACACCCTACCCCTCTGTAAGGCGTAACATGATCCCGTAGTATACCTAATGAATTACCAACTTCGTCTACTGATAACCCATTAAATACACTACAAGGAATTTTAAAACTTTTCTTACTTCTTTATATAGTGGTGAGCACTATTTACAGGTGTTAAAAAACTTTTTGAACTGAAGTGAAACAGCTAACACATTTGGACTATTAATAATTTCTGTAAAAATTTTGGCAGAGTGCCATCTGTATTTTGGACAAAATAATTCTTCAAAAACCTGTAAAAAGCACTTCAACATTTTTCTCAATCTCAAACTCCAACATAATTCAACACAATATGTTTTTCAACTCAAATCCACAATAATTTTTCAAAGATTGAGATAAAAGAAATACAGTACAAATTTTTCAAGCCAAAATACTCATAATTTACTTTACAACTTCAATGTACAATTTTAATTTACAACTGCTCAAAACCAAGAACAATATATACATACAGTGAACATACATTACAGTACAAAATACAAAATATGGTATACTCAATATACCCGATGATCTCTCAATGTAGTACTAGCAGCCTAGTCTGCTGCCCTGTCAGTCTGTCTACCTGCGACAGCAATGAAAAGCTATCGCTGAGTAAAATTTACTCAGTGGTGCACAATAACCATTTGAAATACGATATATAAATCTTTTATTGACAATTCACAAATCAAATGATTCACAATTCCATTTCACAATTTACAAAATTCATCTAACACAAATTTGATCAAGTAATTGAATAATACCGTTTTGCAAATCAATAACACAATTTGATCAAATAACTGAATAATACCGTTTTGCAAATCAATAACACAATTCGATCAAATAACTGAATAATACAATGTTGCCAATCGATAACATAATTTAGGCCATGACACAATTTTTTTCCACACATGCCGTGTTGTACACCACGACAAGACACACTCACCCCAATAATCGAAATCAATGAGGGAGGTGGTGGCATTTAAGGGTACTTACCAAAGCACCTGCAGGCGTTACGTATCGCCGTCCCTGCAAGCCCTTGGGTGGTACCTATCAGAGCACTTACAGGCGTTACGTATCGCCATCCCTGCAAGCTCCTGAGTTCACTCGTGAGAGTTCCCAAGAATCATAGGCGTTACGTATCGCCGTCCCTACTTTGCTCTGATAACACTAAACACATTTTATCTTAAAATTTCCAAAGTCATAATCTCATTCACAAGATGGCAACATAATTCATAATTAACTTCAACTTTCACAAATCACACTAAATCAATTTTTTCACAGTTTCAAACCATTTACAATGCTTTTCAAGCAATAAGTATCCATTCAAATACATTTCCATAATTGAAAACAATAATATACAAATAGTCATAATTTATTTCAATTGAAAAATTCAAAAGAAATAACTGTTGTGCACAAACACAATTTAAAACAATAATACACAAATAATCATAATTTATTTCAATTGAAAATTTCAAAAGGAATAGTTATTGTGCACAAACACAATTTAAAACAATAACACAAATAATCGTAATTTATTTCAATTGAAAAATTCAAAAGAAATAATTATTTTGCACAAACATAATTTAAAACAATAATGTACAATAGTCATAATTCATTTCAATTGAAAAATTCAAAAGAAATAGCTGTTGTGCACAAACCTCTGATAACTGTCTCTTGGCTCTGACTCAGTGTTTCCTTCCCCTCCCTGAGTCTTTGCTAACTGAGAAACACAATTTGAAGTGTTTCAGTACTCATTTAATCTGTCTCCAACGATAATGCTTGATAATTAATTCACTGAATTCATTTATTCGCTTAGTCAACCTACTATCTCGACCCTTGGTACATTCTAGGTAATTTAGGTTTTAATGTCATTAATATGTCACATTCGATAGTCTTTTAGGGTTGATACATGTTACCAAGTCCAAGTTACACACAATTTAACTACATAACAAGCTCATTTACATGCCTAAACTCAAACCCTTGTACACATATACAATCTGCCATAGCAAGCACCATAATTCAACCATGTAATTTCATAAACCAACCCATGAAATAACATTTTTTTGGTTCACAATGCAAGCTGCCAATTCATACATCACACTCCATTAATTTCCAAGCTTCAAATTTCAAATACACATCCACATATACTAAGTATACATCACCCAAATAATTTCCTACACACCTATACATTTAATCAATCTTTTAATCTACCATTTAGAAGCAAGAATAAGCTGTTCTCAAAGTGTTTCCATGGCTGCCAAAAATACAGCTCTCCCTTTAAATATCAAACCTCAAAATTCTTTCCACAATTCAAGTACCCATAACATCCACACAAACTTTAATGAAGCAAGCATCAAAAATACATACTTACCACTTTTGAAATTCTTCAAAAACTCACCAAAACTTAAATTTCTTGCTGCCTATCTACTGCCCAAGTTGTACAGAACAACTTTAGTGAAGGACTCTTGAAGAAACTAGGGCTTGATCATGGAGGATTGGAGCTTCATGCATGAATGGCCATGGAGTTTTCTTTGGGATGCATTCGGCTGGTTCATTTTCTGGAGGTTGAAGATGATGTTCAGCTGTCCAAAGTGTCTTTTATAGGTGGTCAAAGCTGCCTTAGCGGAGCACTTAATTTATTTTAATGTTTAATTATTCAAACTTTCTCAATTTTCATTTTTATGCCCCAAACTTCCATCATTTATACTATGTACCACAATTTTAATTTTCATGACATTTTACAAATATAATATCATGTATTTTTAATGGACATTTAGGTCAAAAGACAACTCGGGGTGTCAAATGACCACAATGCCCCTGTTTGGGTTGCATTCCCGATTTTTCGGTAACACCGGGTTTTGTCCGTTTTTCGATTTCTCGCTTTTCTTTGTACTAATTAATTAATTTTTCTTTGATATTTCTAATGGTATTTGTACTTCAATAGGTGTCTATTTAAGTCCTAAAAATATTTTCCAGGGTTCCCCGCGGTCTAGGGCTAGTCAACGGTCAACGCCATGACTTCCCGGTGCGGTCACCCATCGCTAGGGTTCTCGGCTCGCTTAACTTAGTTGCATTTATTTAATATTATTTTTCCTTCATTTTTCTTGTATTTTCTTTTCTTGTATTTCATTATTTAATGTCTCCTCACTCATATCGAAGTGTAGTTCTAGGCATTCTAGCTATCCGGACAACACTGGTCACCAGAACAGTAGAATGCACTACCGAACTTAGGGGTGTTACAATTCTCCCACCCTTAAAATAAATTTAGTCCACGAAATTTCACCCAATATGCATCTTACAATAGTCATACGTTTATTTTCTCCTTTCTATACGATCGTATAATCTTCTTTTCCTCAAAGTTGTATAAGACTTTTAACAATCTAATACAATGTTTAATTTGTTTGTATAACACCAATCTCCTCTTACTATTGTGCTTTCTAATATTTCAGTTCATGTTCTTTCTTGAATGACCCTTGAGGTCATGTTAGAATCATTCATCTAGTCATTGGTCCTCTGACCATTCTAGTCCATAGTCTTCCTCACATTCGTAACATTTCTTTGTTATATCTGAACCAACTGTTCGAATTTTTACATCTATAACTCTTTTTATCTTTCAATATTCTATAACTTACTTCCTTTTATACTGAACTATAACCTTTCAATAATCTAACTTTTGAGTTTTAGATCCCTAAGTAGGATTTTCAAACTTATTTCTAACAATTAAATTCTGTCATAGTATAACTATACCAAAACAGATGCCGTTGGCAACTATTCTTATCTAGGTGTACTATCGGGTAGTACGTAGCTCTACACAATAATCTCAAGTCAGTACTGTAATCTGCAGCTTACAGTATAAACATCAAGAACATTGCATAGTTACTACGATACATCCCAATAGATCAAATTTTCCTATCTTTTATCCTTTCCGAATTCACTAATATCCCGAACTTATTATGATTACAATATCCATTAACAATTACTAACAGTGACATCCTTGCCCTCATCTAGAGCAATTCCATTACTGCATCTTACTTTTACGTCCTCTTGCCTTACATTAAGTAGACTCGCCAATTAGCTTTATAATTTATGGTGTGTTAGAAAATACTTTTCGCCAATAAACTCTTTCATAACTAATTTCACTTATTATCACAATCCTTATTTTAAAGGGCTAATCACTAATGCATCAAAATTTATTCCCCTGTAAAGGAATAACAATAGAATATATAGTTCTAACACTAACATAAAAGTATACAAACTCCAGGTCAAACAATACATATATATATATATATATATATATATATATATATATATATATATATATATATATATATATATATATATATATATATATATATATATATATATCTTAGTTATTATTTGAGAAAGTACCAGTAATAATATCAAAAGTCTAAGTCTCTTCTCTCTGCCGTATAGTGTATACTCCAGCTGGAGCATCACCCTGTTCTGGCTGATTCACAGTACTCTGACTTCTAGGTGTACTACCTCTACCTTTACCTCTGCCTCTACTAACTGATGGTGAACTCTTTGGGGTAGAAACTTGGGTTGATCCCGCTGGTGTAGTAAATGATCCAGAACGACATGGATTTACACAATCCCTAGCAAAATGACCAGTCTCTCCACAATTAAAACATGCTCCTACGACTCTATAACATACCCCACTATGTGGTTTACCACAAGTTTCACAAAGTCGATTTGACAGCGCATTCCTGGGTTTCTGTTGAGTTTGCTGATCGGATCGAGGTGGTTTCTGTCTAAAAGATCTATCTCTACCGGACTTCTTACTATCTCTGTTGTATCCCCCAAAGTTTTTCCTCTTTCCAGTAAGACCACTAGAACTCTGTTCTACTGACTTTCCCTCTTTTTCTGTCTTCTCTGATTTCTTTTTCTCAGGAGCCGCTTTAGATTCAATTCTTTCTAATTCTAGTGCTTGAGAAATAAGTTCAGAGAAGTTGTTATGTTTGAATCCGACCACTTGTAATCTGATACTAGGCTTCAAGCCAGTTTCAAACCTCTTACATCTCTCCCTACTGGTAAAAAGTAGACTTACTGCATAATGGCTCAGGCGGAAAAATTCCCTTTCATATTCAGCCACCGATCTACACCCCTGTTTTAGACTTAGGAATTCTTGCAGTTTCTGATCTACATAAGCATCAGGGACATATTTTTGTCTGAATTCCCTGAGAAAGTCACTCCAGGTTAGCACTGCAGGTTCTACCAGACTGTGGGGAATGGTTTTCCACCAGTCATAAGCATCCCCCTGTAGCAAAGATACTGAGTATTCAAATCTGAGCTCCTCCGTGCAATGCAGTTTCTTGAATACCCTATCCATCCTCTCTAACCATTGTTCAGCCTCTAGAGGATCTACTGTCCCCTTGAACTCTGTAGCCTCATATTTCATCAATTTGTCATACTGCCTTACAGAAGACCGTGGTTGTACCACTGGTGTCTGTATTGGGACTTGAGTAGGCATGTTACCAGCCATCTGTTGGAACATTGCAGCCATCTCACGAGCGAATCGAGCAGGAATCGCAGATCTGCGGGCTGGTGTTGCTGAACCACTGACATTATGTAGGGCTGGGGCATCCCCTTGCACCTCAGCCTCTATAGATTGATCGACTGAACGATCACCCTCTTCCATAGTCAATGCAAGGATCTTAGACCTCCTGAACAATTAATACAAGGAGATTTCCTCCCGTTAGTGCATATTTATAATGTAATGTATTGTATGTATCAAACAATGATATTGAGCAGTTGTACTATAAAGAAAGAATATTCAAATAACACGTGAAAACAGAATTTAAAAACTTTGCTCTGATACCACTAAAACATGTCACACCCTACCTCTCTGTAAGGCATAACATGATCCCGTAGTATACCTAATGAATTACCAACTTCGTCTACTGATAACCCATTAAATACACTACAAGGGATTTTAAAACTTTTCTTACTTCTTTATATAGTGGTGAGCACTATTTACAGGTGTTAAAAAACTTTTTGAACTGAAGTGAAACAGTTAACACATTTGGACTATTAATAATTTCTGTAAAAATTTTGGCAGAGTGCCATCTGTATTTTGGACAAAACAATTCTTCAAAAACCTGTAAAAAGCACTTCAATATTTTTCTCAATCTCAAACTCCAACATAATTCAACACAATATGTTTTTCAACTCAAATCCACAATAATTTTTCAAAGACTGAGATAAAAGAAATACAGTACAAATTTTTCAAGCCAAAATACTCATAATTTACTTTACAACTTCAATGTACAATTTTAATTTACAACTGCTCAAAACCAAGAATTTTATATACATACAGTGAACATACATTACAGTACAAAATACAAAAAAAGGTATACTCAATATACCCGATGATCTCTCAATGTAGTACTAGCAGCCTAGTCTGTCACCGCTCTGTCTACTGCGACTGAAAAGAATGAAAGCTATCGCTGAGTAAAATTTACTCAGTGGTGCACAATAACCATTTGAAATGCGATATATAAATCTTTTATTGACAATTCACAAATCAAATGATTCACAATTCCATTTCACAATTTAAAAAATTCATCTAACACAAATTTGATCAAGTAATTGAATAATACCGTTTTGCAAATCAATAACACAATTCGATCAAATAACTGAATAATACCATTTTGCAAATCAATAACACAATTCGATCAAATAACTGAATAATACAATGTTGCCAATCGATAACATAATTTAGGCCATGACACAATTTTTTTCCACACATGCCGTGTTGTACACCACGACAAGAAACACTCACCCCAATAATCGAAATCAATGAGGGAGGTGGTGGCATTTAAGGGTACTTACCAAAGCACCTGCAGGCGTTACATATCGCCGTCCCTGCAAGCCCTTGGGTGGTACCTATCAGAGCACTTACAGGCGTTACGTATCGCCATCCCTGCAAGCTCCTGAGTTCACTCGTGAGAGTTCCCAAGAATCATAGGCGTTACGTATCGCCGTCCCTACTTTGCTCTGATAACACTAAACACATTTTATCTTAAAATTTCCAAAGTCATAATCTCATTCACAAGATGGCAACATAATTCATAATTAACTTCAACTTTCACAAATCACACTAAATCAATTTTTTCACAGTTTCAAACCATTTACAATGCTTTTCAAGCAATAAGTATCCGTTCAAATACATTTCCATAATTGAAAACAATAATATAGAAATAGTCATAATTTATTTCAATTGAAAAATTCAAAAGAAATAACTGTTGTGATCAAACACAATTTAAAACAATAACACACAAATAATCATAATTTATTTCAATTGAAAATTTCAAAAGGAATAGTTATTGTGCACAAACACAATTTAAAACAATAACACACAAATAATCGTAATTTATTTCAATCGAAAAATTCAAAAGAAATACTTATTGTGCACAAACATAATTTAAAACAATAATGTACAATAGTCATAATTCATTTCAATTGAAAAATTCAAAAGAAATAGCCGTTGTGCACAAACCTCTGATAACTGTCTCTTAGCTCTGACTCAGTGTTTCCTTCCCCTCCCTGAGTCTTTGCTAACTGAGAAACATAATTTGAAGTGTTTCAGTACTCATTTAAACTGTCTCTAACGATAATGCTTGATAATTAATTCACTGAATTCATTTATTCGCTTAGTCAACCTACTATGTCGACCCTTGGTACATTCTAGGTAATTTAGGTTTTAATGTCATTAATATGTCACATTCGATAGTCTTTTAGGGTTGGTACATGTTACCAAATTCATTTCCGTGTATACTGCATTTTCTTGCGATTTGCTAGATTCCGGGATACTAGTTTGACCTAGCCGGACGACCTAGTTTCCTCGTTTTTTGGGTTTCGGTCAAAACTACAAACTTGTAGATCTATGTCTTATTGCACGCGGGGCAAAATTTCAGGTCATTCCGAGTTATGTGGACCAAGTTATGGTCATTTTACTATTGCTGGTCAAATTGCACCAAAATTCGCCATTTTAGGTCACTTTAGGTCATTTTAGGTTCGGCCAGTTTTTGGACCCGAACTTGTGCAAGCTGTTTAACTTGCTTATGGTCATTTCTGGGCTTTGGTGTCTTCACAAGACTTGTAGATATGGGTCTTAACTATTCATGGATAAAATTTCAGGTCAATTGGACCTGTTTTGAGTGAGTTATGGCCTAAACACTAACTGCTGCCCAAATGGTCAGTTTTCAGGCCTCAATTGCACTTAATTCGGATTTGGTCATTTTTCAAGCTACCTTGCAAGCAGAATTTTGGCAAGCTTCCTTCATGAAAGTTGGCACATTTTGTGCCTAGTTTCACCTCCAATTGGTCTCATACCAATTGGAGCCACACACTTAAAGTTATAGGCCTAAAATGCATACTGCCTTATTGCACTTTCTTTATTACTCATCAAAGCTCCCTTTTAGCATTTACCAATTCACACATTCTTACCCAATCTGGTTTGTACCATAACCTAAACATATTTTACCACATATTGTTGATCATTTTGGCAGCTTACAATCACATTCAACATACACCATAAAGTACAGAATTTACCAAGTCCAAGTTACACACAATTTAACTACATAACAAGCTCATTTACATGCCTAAACTCAAACCCTTGCACACATATACAATCTGCCATAGCAAGCACCATAATTCAACCATGTAATTTCATAAACCAACCCATGAAATAACATTTTTTTGGTTCACAATGCAAGCTTCCAATTCATACATCACACTCCATTAATTTCCAAGCTTCAAATTTCAAATACACATCCACATATACTAAGTATACATCACCCAAATAATTTCCTACACACCTATACATTTAATTAATCTTTTAATCTACCATTTAGAAGCAAGAATAAGCTGTTCTCAAAGTGTTTCCATGGCTGCCAAAAAAACAGCTCTCCCTTTAAATATCAAACCTCAAAATTCTTTCCACAATTCAAGTACCCATAACATCCACACAAACTTTAATGAAGCAAGCATCAAAAATACATACTTACCACTTTTGAAATTCTTCAAAACCTCACCAAAACTTAAATTTCTTGTTGCCTATCTACTGCCCAAGTTGTATAGAATAACTTTAGTGAAGGACTCTTGAAGAAACTAGGGCTTGATCATGGAGGATTGGAGCTTCATGCATGAATGGCCATGGAGTTTTCTTTGGGATGCATTCGGCTGGTTCATTTGCTGGAGGTTGAAGATGATGTTCAGCTGTCCAAAGTGTCTTTTATAGGTGGTCAAAGCTGCCTTAGTGGAGCACTTAATTTATTTTAATGTTTAATTATTCAAACTTTCTCAATTTTCATTTTTATGCCCCAAACTTCCATCATTTATACTATGTACCACAATTTTAATTTTCATGACATTTTACAAAATATAATATCATGTATTTTTAATGGACATTTAGGTCAAAAGACAACTCGGGGTGTCAAATGACCACAATGCCTCTGTTCGGGTTGCATTCCCGATTTTTCGGTAACACCGGATTTTATCCGTTTTTCGATTTCTCACTTTTCTTTGTACTAATTAATTAATTTTTCTTTGATATTTCTAATGGTATTTGTACTTCAATAGGTGTTTATTTAAGTCTTAAAAATATTTTCCAGGGTTCCCCGCGGTTTAGGGCTAGTCAACGGTTCACGCCGTGACTTCCCAGTGCGGTCACCCATCGCTAGGGTTCTAGGCTCGCTTAACTTAGTTGCATTTCTTTAATATTATTTTTCCTTTATTTTTCTTGTATTTTCTTTTCTTGTATTTCATTATTTAATGTCTCCTCACTCATATCGAAGTGTAGTTCTAGGCATTCTAGCTGTCAGGACAACACTGGTCGCCGGAACAGTAGAACGCACTACCGAACTTAGGGGTGTTACACAACCTCTGGATTCAAGATCCAAGTTGACTTTAAATTTCCAGTTATCAACCTTTTGATTCAAGATCTAAGTTAATTTTAATTTTCAGCATTTTAATTCCAGTTATCAACCAGTGGATTCAAGATCCAAGTTGATTTTAATTTCCAGTTATCAACCTTTGGATTCAAGATCCAAGTTGATTTTAATTTTCAGCATTTTTATTTCCTATTATCAACATCTGGATTCAAGATCCAAGTTGATTTTAATTTTCAGTTATCAACCTCTGGATTCAAGATCCAAGTTGATTTTAATTTCCTATTATCAATCTCTAGATTCAAGATCCAAGTTGATTTTAAATTTTCAGTTATCAATCTCTGGATTCAAGATCCAAGTTGATTTTAATTTTCAACATTTTAATTTCCTGTTACAGACCTCTAGATTCAAGATCCACGTTAATTTTAAATTTCCAGTTATCAACCTCTGGATTAAAGATCCAAGTTAATTTTAATTTTTAGCATTTTAATTTCATATTATCAACCGCTAGATTCAAGACCCAAGTTAATCTTAAATTTCTAGTTATCAATCTCTGGATTCAAGATCTAAGTTGATTTTAACTTTCAGCATTTTAATTTCCTGTTATCAACATCTAGATTCAAAATCCATGTTAATTTTAAATTTTCAGTTATCAACCATTGGATTCAAGATCCAAATTGATTTTAAATTTCTAGTTATCAACCTCTGGATTCAAGATCCAAGTTGATTTTATTTTCCAGTTATCAATCTCTGGATTCATGATCCAAGTTGAATTTAAATTTCCAATTATAAACCTTTGGATATAAGATCCAAGTTGATTTTAA
The DNA here is from genome assembly GCF_030052815.1 of Hevea brasiliensis. Taxonomy (NCBI): domain Eukaryota; kingdom Viridiplantae; phylum Streptophyta; class Magnoliopsida; order Malpighiales; family Euphorbiaceae; genus Hevea; species Hevea brasiliensis. Next base: position 53,945,170 of record NC_079500.1, on the reverse strand, counting down.
TTTTCAGCATTTAAATTTCCTGTTATAAACCTTTGGATTCAAAATCCAAGTTGATTTTAAATTTCCAGTTATCAAACTTTGGATTCAAGATCCAAGTTGATTTTAATTTTCAGCATTTTAATTTCCTGTTATCAACTTATGGATTCAAGATCCATGTTGATTTTAATTTCCATTTATCAATCTCTGGATTCAAGATCCAAGTTGATTTTAATTTTTAGCATTTTTATTTCGTATTATCAACCTCTGGATTCAAGATCCAAGTTGATTTTTATTTCCAGTTATCAACCTCTGGATTCAAGATCTAAGTTGATTTTAATTTCCTATTATCAATTTCTGGATTCAAGATCCATGTTGATTTTAAATTTCCAGTTATTAATCTTTAGATTCAAGATCCAAGTTGATTTTAATTTTCAGCATTTTAATTTCCTGTTATCAACCTCTATATTCAAGATTCACGTTGATTTTAAATTTCCAGTTATCAACCTCTGGATTCAAGATCCAAGTAGATTTTCATTTTTAGCATTTTAATTTCATGTTATCAACCTCTGAATTCGAGATCCAAGTTGATTTTAAATTTCTAGTTATTAATCTCTGGATTCAAGATCCAAGATGATTTTAATTTTCAGAATTTTAATTTCCTGTTATGAACGTTTAGATTCAAGATCTAGGTTGATTTTTAATTTCCAGCTATCAACCCTTGAATTCAATATCTAAATTGATTTTAAATTTCTAGTTATCAACCTCTGGATTCAGGATCCAAGTTGATTTTAATTTTCAGCATTTTAATTTCCTGTTATCAACCTCTGGATTCAAGATCCAAGTTGATTTTCTAGTTATCAATATCTGGATTTAAGATCCAAGTTGATTTTAAATTTCCAGTTATAAACCTTTAGATTCAAGATTCAAGTTGATTTTAATTTTCAGCATTTAAATCTCCTGTTATCAACCTCAGGATTCAAGATCCAAGTTGATTTTAAATTTCCAGTTATCAACCATTGGATTCAAGATCCAAGTTCATTTTAATTTTTAGCATTTTAATTTCTTGTTATCAACCTAGAATTCAAGATCCATGTTGATTTTAATTTCCAGTTATCAACCTCTGGATTCAAGATCCAAGTTGATTTTAATTTTCAGCATTTTTATTTCGTATTATTAACCTCTGGATTTCCAGTTATCAACCTCTGGATTCAAGATCCAAGTTGATTTCAATTTCCTATTATCAACCTCATGAATCAAGATCCAAGTTGATTTTAAATTTCTCGTTATCAATATCTGGATTCAAGATCTAAGATGATTTTAATTTTCTGCATTTTAATTTCCTGTTATCAACATTTGAATTCAAGATCCAAGTTGATTTTAAATTTCTAGTTATCGATCTCTGGATTCAAGATCCAAGTTGATTTTAATTTTTAGAATTTTAATTTCCTATTATCAACCTTTAGATTCAAGATCCAAGTTGATTTTAAATTTCCAGTTATCAACCCTTGGATTCAATATCCAAATTGATTTTAAATTTCTAGTTATCAACCTCTGGATTCAGGATCCAAGTTGATTTTAATTTTCAGTATTTTAATTTCCTGTTATCAATCTATTGATTCAAGATCCAAGTTGATTTTATTTTCTAGTTATCAATCTCTGGATTCAAAATCCAAGTTGATTTTAAATTTCCAGTTACAAACCTTTGGATTCAAGATTCAAGTTGATTTTATTTTTCAGCATTTAAATTTCCTGTTATCAACCTCCAGATTCAATATCCAAGTTGATTTTAATTTTTAGCATTTTTATTTCATATTATCAACCTCTGGATTCAAGATCCAAGTTGATTTTAATTTCCAGCTACCAACCTCTGGATTCAAGATCTAAGTTGATTTTAATTTCCTATTATCAATCTCTGGAATCAAGATCCATATTGATTTTAAATTTCAAGTTATTAATCTCTGGATTCAAGATCCAAGTTGATTTTAATTTTCAACATTTTAATTTCCTGTTATCAACCTCTGGATTCAAGATTCACGTTGATTTTAAATTTCTAGTTATCAACCTCTGGATTCAAGATCCAAGTAGATTTTAATTTCCTGTTATCAACCTCTAGATTTAAGATCCAAGTTTACTTTAAATTTCCAGTTATCAACCTCTGGATTCAAAATCCAAGTTGATTTTCATTTTTAGCATTTTAATTTCATGTTATCAACCTCTGAATTCAAGATCCAAGTTGATTTTAAATTTTTAGTTATTAATCTCTAGATTCAAGATCCAAGATGATTTTAATTTTCAGAATTTTAATTTCCTGTTATGAACCTTTAGATTCAAGATCCAGGTTGATTTTAAATTTCCAGTTATCAACCCTTGGATTCAATATCCAAATTGATTTTAAATTTCTAGTTATCAACCTCTGGATTCAGGATCCAAGTTGATTTTAATTTTCAGCATTTTAATTTCCTGTTATCAACCTCTGGATTCAAGATCCAAGTTGATTTTCTAGTTATCAATATCTGGATTTAAGATCCAAGTTGATTTTAAATTTCCAGTTATAAACCTTTGGATTCAAGATTCAAGTTGATTTTAATTTTTAGCATTTAAATATCCTGTTATCAACCTCAGGATTCAAGATCTAAGTTGATTTTAAATTTCCAGTTATCAACATTTGGATTCAAGATTCAAGTTCATTTTAATTTTTAGCATTTTAATTTCCTGTTATCAACCTATGAATTTAAGATCCATGTTGATTTTAATTTCGAGTTATCAATCTCTAGATTTAAGATCCAAGTTGATTTTAATTTTCAGCATTTTTATTTCGTATTATTAACCTCTGGATTTCCAGTTATCAACCTCTAGATTCAAGATCCAAGTTGATTTCAATTTCCTATTATCAACCTCATGATTCAAGATCCAAGTTGATTTTAAATTTTTTGTTATCAATCTCTGGATTCAAGATCTAAGTTGATTTTAATTTTCTGCATTTTAATTTCCTGTTACCAACATCTGAATTCAAGATCCAAGTTGATTTTAAATTTCTAGTTATCGATATCTGGATTCAAGATCCAAGTTGATTTTAATTTTCAGAATTTTAATTTCCTGTTATCAACCTTTAGATTCAATATCCAAGTTGATTTTAAATTTTTAGTTATCAACACTTGAATTCAATTTCCAAATTGATTTTAAATTTCTAGTTATCAACATCTGGATTCAGGATCCAAGTTGATTTTAATTTTCAGCATTTTAATTTCCTGTAATCAACCTCTTAATTCAAGATCCAAGTTGATTTTATTTTCTAGTTATCAATCTCTGGATTCAAAATCCAAGTTGATTTTAAATTTCCAGTTATAAACCTTTTGATTCAAGATTCAAGCTGATTTTAATTTTCAGCATTTTAATTTCCTGTTATCAACCTCAGGATTCAAGATCCAAGTTGATTTTCAATATCCAGTTATCAACCTTTGGATTCAAGATCTAAGTTGATTTTAATTTTCAGCATTTTAATTTCCTGTTATCAACCTATGGATTCAAGATCCAAGTTGATTTTAATTTTCAGCAATTTTATTTCATTTTATTAACCGCTGGATTCAAGATCCAAGTTGATTTTAATTTTCAGTTATCAACCTCTGGATTCAAGATCCAAGTTGATTTTAATTTTCAGCATTTTTATTTCATTTTATTAACCTCTGAATTTAAGATCCAAGTTGATTTTAATTTCCAGTTATCAACCTCTAGATTCAAGATCCAAGTTGATTTTAATTTTCAGTATTTTTATTTTCTATTTTCAACCTGTAGATTCAAGATCCAAGTTGATTTTAAATTTTCAGTTATCAATCTCTGAATTCAAGATCCAAGTTGATTTTAATTTTAAGTATTTTAATTTCTTGTTATCAACCTCTGGATTCAAGATCCAAGTTGATTTTAAATTTTCAGTTATCAACCTTTGGATTTGCGATTCAAGTTGATTTTAATTTTTAGAATTTTAATTTTCTGTAATCAACTTATGGATTCAAGATCCTTGTTGATTTTAAATTTCTAGTTATAAATCTCCTGATTCAAGATTCATGTTGATTTTAATTTTCCGCAATTTAATTTCCTGTTATCAACCTTTGGATTCAAGATCCAAGTTGATTTTAAATTTCCAATTATCAACCTCTTGATTCAAGATCCTAGTTGATTTTAATTTTTAGCATTTTAATTTCTTGTTATTAACCTCTGAATTCAAGATCTAAGTTTATTTAAATTTCCAGTTATCAACCTCTGGATTCAAGATCCAAGTTGATTTTAATTTTCAGCATTTTAATTTCCTGTTATCAACCTACGGATTCAATATCCAAGTTGATTTTAATTTTCAGTTATCAACCTCTAGATTTACGAACCAAGTTGATTTTAACTTTCAGTATTTTTATTTCCTGTTATCAACCTATGAATTCGAGATCCAAGTTGATTTTAATTTCCAGTTATCAACCTCTGGATTCAAGATCCAAGTTGATTTTAATTTTCAGCATTTTTATTTCCTTTTTTCAACCTCTAGATTCAAGATCCAAGTTGATTTTAAATTTCCAGTTATCAACCTTTAGATTCAATATCCATGTTGATTTTAATTTTTAACATTTAAATTTCCTGTTATCGACCTCTGGATTTAATATCCAAGTTGATTTTAAATTTTCAGTTATCAACCTTTGGATTCAAGATCCATGTTGATTTTAATTTTCAGTATTAAAATTTTCTGTTATCAACCTCTAGATTAAAGATCCAAGTTGACTTTAAATTTTCAGTTATCAACCTTTGGATTCAAGAACCAAGTTGATTTTAATTTTTAGCAATTTAATTTTCTGTTATCAACCTATGGATTCAATATCTAAGTTGATTTTAACTTCCAATTATCAACCTCTAGATTTACGAACCAAGTTGATTTTAACTTTCAGTATTTTTATTTCTTGTTATCAACCTATGGATTCAAGATCCAAGTTGATTTTCATTTCCAGTTATCAACCTCCGGATTCAAGATCCTAGTTGATTTTAATTTTCAGCAATTTAAATTCTTGTTATTAACCTCTGAATTCAAGATCCAAGTTTATTTTAATTTCCAGTTATCAACCTCTGGATTCAAGATCCAAGTTAATTTTAATTTTCAGCATTTTAATTTCCTGTTATCAACCTATGGATTCAAGATGGAAGTTGATTTTAATTTCCAGTTTTCAACCTCAAGATTTACGAACCAAGTTGATTTTAACTTTCAGTATTTTTATTTCCTGTTATCAATCTTTGGATTCAAGATCCAAGTTGATTTTAATTTCCTGTTACCAATCTCTGGATTTAAGATTCAAGTTGATTTTAATTTTCAGTATTGTTATTTCCTTTTTTCAACCTCTGGATTCAAGATCCAAGTTGATATTAAATTTCCAGTTATCAACCTTTGGATTCAAGATCCAAGTTGATTTTAATTTTTAGCATTTAAATTTCCTGTTATCAACCTTTGGATTTAATATCCAAGTTTACTTTAAATTTCCAGTTATCAACCTTTGGATTCAAGATCTAAGTTCATTTTAATTTTCAGCATTTTGATTTCCTGTTATCAATCCATGGATTCAAGATCCAAGTTGATTTTAATTTTTAGTTATCAAACTCTAGATTCACGATCCAAGTTGATTTTAATTTTCAGCATTTTTATTTCCTATTATCAACCTCTTGATTCAAGATCCAAGTTGATTTTAATTTCCAATTATCAACCTCTAGATTCAAGATCCAAGTTGATTTTAATTTTTAATATTTTTATTTCCTATTTTCAACCTATAGATTCAAGATCCAAGATGATTTTAATTTTCAGAATTTTAATTTCCTGTTATGAACGTTTAGATTCAAGATCTAGGTTGATTTTTAATTTCCAGCTATCAACCCTTGAATTCAATATCCAAATTGTTTTTAAATTTCTAGTTATCAACCTCTGGATTCAGGATCCAAGTTGATTTTAATTTTCAGCATTTTAATTTCCTGTTATCAACCTCTGGATTTAAGATCCAAGTTGATTTTCTTGTTATCAATCTTTGGATTTAAGATCCAAGTTGATTTTAAATTTCCAGTTATAAACCTTTAGATTCAAGATTCAAGTTGATTTTAATTTTCAGCATTTAAATCTCCTGTTATCAACCTCAGGATTCAAGATCCAAGTTGATTTTAAATTTCCAGTTATCAACCTTTGGATTCAAGATCCAAGTTGATTTTAATTTTTAGCATTTAAATTTCCTGTTATCAACCTTTGGATTTAATATCCAAGTTTACTTTAAATTTCCAGTTATCAACCATTGGATTCAAGATCTAAGTTCATTTTAATTTTCAGCATTTTAATTTCCTGTTATCAATTCATGGATTCAAGATCCAAGTTGATTTTCATTTTTAGTTATCAAACTCTAGATTCACGATCCAAGTTGATTTTAATTTTCAGCATTTTTATTTCCTATTATCAACCTCTTGATTCAAGATCCAAGTTGATTTTAATTTCCAGTTATCAACCTCTGGATTCAAGATCCAAGTTGATTTTAATTTTTAATATTTTTATTTCCTATTTTCAACCTATAGATTCAAGGTCCAAGTTGATTTTAAATTTTCAATTATCAACCTCTTGATTCAAGATTCTAGTTTATTTTAATTTTCAGCAATTTAATTTCTTGTTATTAACCTCTAAATTCAAGATCCAAGTTTATTTTAATTTCCAGTTATCAACCTCTGGATTCGAGATCCAAGTTTATTTTAATTTTCAGCATTTTAATTTTTTGTTATCAACCTTTGGATTCAAGATCCAAGTTGATTTTAATTTCAAGTTATCAACCTCTCGATTTACGAAGTTGATTTTAACTTTCAGTATTTTTATTTCCTGTTGTCAACCTATGGATTCAAGATCCAAGTTGATTTTAATTTCCTGTTACCAACCTCTGGATTTAATATTCAAGTTGATTTTAATTTTCAGCATTTTTATTTCCTTTTTTCAACCTCTGGATTCAAGATCCAAGTTGATTTTAAATTTCCAGTTATCAACCTTTGGATTCAAGATCCAAGTTGATTTTAATTTTTAGCATTTAAATTTCCTGTTATCAACCTTTGGATTTAATATCCACGTTTACTTTAAATTTTCAGTTATCAACCTTTGGATTCAAGATCTAAGTTGATTTTAATTTTCAGTATTTTAATTTCCTGTTATCAACCCATGGATTCAAGATCCAAGTTGATTTTAATTTTTAGTTATCAACCTCTGGATTCACGATCCAAGTTGATTTTAATTTTCAGCATTTTTATTTCCTATTATCAACCTCCGGATTCAAGATCCAGGTTGATTTTAAATTTCCAGTTATCAATCTCTGGATTCAAGATCAAAGTTGATTTTAATTTTAAGTATTTTAATTTCTTGTTATCAACCTCTGGATTCAAGATCCAGGTTGATTTTAAATTTTCAGTTATCAACCTTTGGATTTGCGATTCAAGTTGATTTTAATTTTTAGTATTTTAATTTTCTGTTATCAACTTCTGGATTCAAGATCCATGTTGATTTTAAATTTCTAGTTATAAATATATGGATTCAAGATTCAAGTTGATTTTAATTTTCTGCAATTTAATTTCCTGTGATTTTAATTTTCTGCAATTTAATTTCCTGTTATCAACCTCTGGATTCAAGATCTAAGTTGATTTTAATTTCCTATTATCAATCTCTGGATTCAAGATCCAAGTTGATTTTAATTTTCAACATATTAATTTCCTGTTATCAACCTCTGAATTCAATATTCACGTTGATTTTAAATTTGTAGTTATCAATCTCTGGATTCAAGATCCAAGTTGATTTTAATTTCCTGTTATCAACCTCTAGATTTAAGATCCAAGTTTACTTTAAATTTCCAGTTATCAACCTCTGGATTCAAAATCCAAGTTGATTTTCATTTTTAGCACTTTAATTTCATGTTATCAACCTTTGAATTCAAGATCCAAGTTGATTTTAAATTTTTAGTTATTAATCTCTAGATTCAAGATCCAAGATGATTTTAATTTTCAGAATTTTAATTTCCTGTTATGAACCTTTAGATTCAAGATCCAGGTTGATTTTAAATTTCCAGTTATCAACCCTTGGATTCAATATCCAAATTGATTTTAAATTTCTAGTTATCAACCTCTGGATTCAGGATCCAAGTTGATTTTAATTTTCGGCATTTTAATTTCCTGTTATCAACCTCTGGATTCAAGATCCAAGTTGATTTTCTAGTTATCAATATCTGGATTTAAGATCCAAGTTGATTTTAAATTTCCAGTTATAAACCTTTGGATTCAAGATTCAAGTTGATTTTAATTTTCAGCATTTAAAAATCCTGTTATCAACCTCAGGATTCAAGATCTAAGTTGATTTTAAATTTCCAGTTATCAACCTTTGGATTCAAGATTCAAGTTCATTTTAATTTTTAGCATTTTAATTTCCTGTTATCAACCTATGGATTTAAGATCCATGCTGATTTTAATTTCCAGTTATCAATCTCTAAATTTAAGATCCAAGTTGATTTTAATTTTCAGCATTTTTATTTCGTATTATTAACCTCTGGATTTCTAGTTATCAACCTCTGGATTCAAGATCCAAGTTGATTTCAATTTCCTATTATCAACCTCATGATTCAAGATCCAAGTTGATTTTAAATTTTTTGTTATCAATCTCTGGATTCAAGATCTAAGTTGATTTTAATTTTCTGCATTTTAATTTCCTGTTACCAACATCTGAATTCAAGATCCAAGTTGATTTTAAATTTCTAGTTATCGATATCTGGATTCAAGATCCAAGTTGATTTTAATTTTCAGAATTTTAATTTCCTGTTATCAACCTTTAGATTCAATATCCAAGTTGATTTTAAATTTTTAGTTATCAACACTTGGATTCAATTTCCAAATTGATTTTAAATTTCTAGTTATCAACATCTGGATTCAGGATCCAAGTTGATTTTAATTTTCAGCATTTTAATTTCCTGTAATCAACCTCTTAATTCAAGATCCAAGTTGATTTTATTTTCTAGTTATCAATCTCTGGATTCAAAATCCAAGTTGATTTTAAATTTCCAGTTATAAACCTTTTGATTCAAGATTCAAGCTGATTTTAATTTTCAGCATTTTAATTTCCTGTTATCAACCTCAGGATTCAAGATCCAAGTTGATTTTAAATATCCAGTTATCAACCTTTGGATTCAAGATCCAAGTTGATTTTAATTTTCAGCATTTTAATTTCCTGTTATCAACCTATGGATTCAAGATCCAAGTTGATTTTAATTTTCAGCAATTTTATTTCATTTTATTAACCGCTGGATTCAAGATCCAAGTTGATTTTAATTTTCAGTTATCAACCTCTGGATTCAAGATCCAAGTTGATTTTAATTTTCAGCATTTTTATTTCATTTTATTAACCTCTGAATTTAAGATCCAAGTTGATTTTAATTTCCAGTTATCAACCTCTAGATTCAAGATCCAACTTGATTTTAATTTTCAGTATTTTTATTTCCTATTTTCAACCTATAGATTCAAGATACAAGTTGATTTTAAATTTCCAGTTATCAATCTCTGAATTCAAGATCCAAGTTGATTTTAATTTTAAGTATTTTAATTTTTTGTTATCAACCTCTGGATTCAAGATCCAAGTTGATTTTAAATTTTCAGTTATCAACCTTTGGATTTGCGATTCAAGTTGATTTTAATTTTTGGAATTTTAATTTTCTGTAATCAACTTTTGGATTCAAGATCCATGTTGATTTTAAATTTCTAGTTATAAATCTCCTGATTCAAGATTCATGTTGATTTTAATTTTCCGCAATTTAATTTCCTGTTATCAACCTTTGGATTCAAGATCCAAGTTGATTTTAAATTTCCAATTATCAACCTCTTGATTCAAGATCCTAGTTGATTTTAATTTTTAGCATTTTAATTTCTTGTTATTAACCTCTGTATTCAAGATCTAAGTTTATTTAAATTTCCAGTTATCAACCTCTGGATTCAAGATCCAAGTTGATTTTAATTTTCAGCATTTTAATTTCCTGTTATCAACCTACGGATTCAATATCCAAGTTGATTTTAATTTTCAGTTATCAACCTCTAGATTTACGAACCAAGTTGATTTTAACTTTCAGTATTTTTATTTCCTGTTATCAACCTATAAATTCGAGATCCAAGTTGATTTTAATTTCCAGTTATCAACCTCTGGATTCAAGATCCAAGTTGATTTTAATTTTCAGCATTTTTATTTCCTTTTTTCAACCTTTAGATTCAAGATCCAAGTTGATTTTAAATTTCCAGTTATCAACCTTTTGATTCAATATCCATGTTGATTTTAATTTTTAACATTTAAATTTCCTGTTATCGACCTCTGGATTTAATATCCAAGTTGATTTTAAATTTTCAGTTATCAACCTTTGGATTCAAGATCCATGTTGATTTTAATTTTCAGTATTAAAATTTTCTGTTATCAATCTCTGGATTAAAGATCCAAGTTGACTTTAAATTTTCAGTTATCAACCTCTGGATTAAAGAACCAAGTTGATTTTAATTTTCAGCAATTTAATTTTCTGTTATCAACCTATGGATTCAAGATCTAAGTTGATTTTAACTTCCAATTATCAACCTCTAGATTTACGAACCAAGTTGATTTTAACTTTCAGTATTTTTATTTCTTGTTATCAACCTATGGATTCAAGATCCAAGTTGATTTTCATTTCCAGTTATCAACCTCCGGATTCAAGATCCTAGTTGATTTTAATTTTCAGCAATTTAAATTCTTTTTATTAACCTCTGAATTCAAGATCCAAGTTTATTTTAATTTCCAGTTATCAACCTCTGGATTCAAGATCCAAGTTAATTTTAATTTTCAGCATTTTAATTTCCTGTTATCAACCAATGGATTCAAGATCCAAGTTGATTTTAATTTCCAGTTTTCAACCTCAAGATTTACGAACCAAGTTGATTTTAACTTTCAGTATTTTTATTTCCTGTTATCAACCTCTGGATTCAAGATCCAAGTTGATTTTAATTTCCTGTTACCAATCTCTGGATTTAAGATTCAAGTTGATTTTAATTTTCAGTATTTTTATTTCCTTTTTTCAACCTCTGGATTCAAGATCCAAGTTGATTTTATATTTCTAGTTATCAACCTTTGGATTCAAGATCCAAGTTGATTTTAATTTTTAGCATTTAAATTTCCTGTTATCAACCTTTGGATTTAATATCCAAGTTTACTTTAAATTTCCAGTTATCAACCTTTGGATTCAAGATCTAAGTTCATTTTAATTTTCAGCATTTTAATTTCCTGTTATCAATTCATGGATTCAAGATCCAAGTTGATTTTCATTTTTAGTTATCAAACTCTAGATTCACGATCCAAGTTGATTTTAATTTTCAGCATTTTTATTTCCTATTATCAACCTCTTGTTTCAAGATCCAAGTTGATTTTAATTTCCAGTTATCAACCTCTGGATTCAAGATCCAAGTTGATTTTAATTTTTAATATTTTTATTTCCTATTTTCAACCTATAGATTCAAGGTCTAAGTTGATTTTAAATTTTCCATTATCAACCTCTTGATTCAAGATTCTAGTTTATTTTAATTTTCAGCAATTTAATTTCTTGTTATTAACCTCTAAATTCAAGATCCAAGTTTATTTTAATTTCCAGTTATCAACCTCTGGATTCGAGATCCAAGTTTATTTTAATTTTCAGCATTTTAATTTCCGGTTATCAACCTTTGGATTCAAGATCCAAGTTGATTTTAATTTCAAGTTATCAACCTCTCGATTTACGAAGTTGATTTTAACTTTCAGTATTTTTATTTCCTGTTATCAACCTATGGATTCAAGATCCAAGTTGATTTTAATTTCCTGTTACTAACCTCTGGATTTAAGATTCAAGTTGATTTTAATTTTCAGCATTTTTATTTCCTTTTTTCAACCTCTGGATTCAAGATCCAAGTTGATTTTAAATTTCCAGTTATCAACCTTTGGATTCAAGATCCAAGTTGATTTTAATTTTTAGCATTTAAATTTCCTGTTATCAACCTTTGGATTTAATGTCCAAGTTTACTTTAAATTTCCAGTTATCAACCTTTGGATTCAAGATCTAAGTTGATTTTAATTTTCAGCATTTTAATTTCCTGTTATCAACCCATGGATTCAAGATCCAAGTTAATTTTAATTTTTAGTTATCAACCTCTGGATTCACGATCCAAGTTGATTTTAATTTTCAGCATTTTTATTTCCTATTATCAACCTCCGGATTCAAGATCCAGGTTGATTTTAAATTTCCAGTTATCAATCTCTGGATTCAAGATCAAAGTTGATTTTAATTTTAAGTATTTTAATTTCTTGTTATCAACCTCTGGATTCAAGATCCAGGTTGATTTTAAATTTTCAGTTATCAACCTTTGGATTTGCGATTCAAGTTGATTTTAATTTTTAGTATTTTAATTTTCTGTTATCAACTTCTGGATTCAAGATCCATGTTGATTTAAATTTCTAGTTATAAATATCTGGATTCAAGATACAAGTTGATTTTAATTTTCTGCAATTTAATTTCCTGTTATCAACCTCTAAATTCAAGATCCAAGTTGATTTTAAATTTCCAATTATCAACCTCTTGATTCAAGATCCTAGGTGATTTTAATTTTTAGCATTATAATTTTTTGTTATTAACCTCTGAATTCAAGACCCAAGTTTCTTTTAATTTCCAGTTGTCAACCTCTAGATTTACGAACGAAGTTGATTTTAACTTTCAATATTTTTATTTCCTGTTATCAACCTATGGATTCAAGATCCAAGTTGAGTTTAATTTCAAGTTACCTACCTCTGGATTCAAGATCCAAGTTGATTTTAATTTTCAATATTTTTATTTCCTTTTTTCAACCTTTGGATTCAAGATCCAAATTGATTTTAAATTTTCAAGTATCAACCTTTGGATTCAAGATCCAAGTCGATTTTAATTTTTAGCATTTAAACTTCCTGTTATCAACCTCTGGATTTAATATCCAAGTTTACTTTAAATTTCCAGTTATCAACCTTTGGATTCAAGATCCAAGTTGATTTTAATTTTCAGCATTTTAATTTCCTGTTATCAACTCATGGATTCAAGATCCAAGTTGATTTTAATTTTTAGTTATCAACCTCTGGATTCACGATCCAAGTTGATTTTAATTTTTAGCATTTTTATTTCCTATTATCAGCCTCTGGATTCAAGATCCAAGTTGATTTTAATTTCCAGCATTTTTATTTCCTATTTTCTACCTATAGAGTCAAGATCCAAGTTGATTTTAAATTTCCAGTTATCAACCTCTGGATTCAAGATCCAAGTTGATTTTAATTTTCAGTATTTTTATTTACTATTTTCTACCTATAGATTCAAGATCCAAGTTGATTTTAAATTTCCAGTTATCAATCTCTGGATTCAAGATCTAAGATGATTTTAATTTTAAGTATTTTAATTTCCTGTTATCAACCTCTGGATTCAAGATCCAAATTGATTTTAAATTTCCTGTTATCAACCTCTGGATTCAAGCTCCAAGTTGATTTTAATTTTTAGCATTTTTATTTCATTTGATTAACCTCTGGATTTAAGATCCAAGTTGATTTTAATTTCCAGTTATCAACCTCTGGATTGAAGATCCAAGTTGATTTCAATATCCTATTATCAACCTCAGGATTCAAGATCCAAGTTGATTTTAAATTTCTGGTTATCAATCTCAAAATTCAAGATCCAAGTTGATTTTAATTTTCTGCATTTTAATTTCCTATTATCAACCTCCGGATTTACGATCCACGTTGATTTTAAATTTCCAGTTATCAATCTCTGGATTCAAGATCTAAGCTGATTTTAATTTTTAGTTGTCATCCTCTGGATTTACGAACCAAGTTGATTTTAAGTTTCAGTATTTTTATTTCCTGTTATCAACCTATGGATTCAAGATCTAAGTTGATTTTAATTTCCAGTTAACAATCTCTGGATTCAAGATCCAAGTTGTTTTGAATTTTCAGCATTTTATTTTTCTTTTTTCAACCTCTGGATTCAAGATCCAAGTTGATTTTAAATTTCCAGTTATCAACATTTAGATTCAATATACAAGTTGATTTTAATTTTTAACATTTAAATTTCCTGTTATCATTCTCTGGATTTAATATCCAGGTTGATTTTAAATTTTCAGTTATCAACCTTTGGATTCAAGATCCATGTGGATTTTAATTTTCAGTAGTAAAATTTTTTGTTATCAACCTCTGGATTAAAGATCCAATTTGACTTTAAATTTTCAGTTATCAACCTTTGGATTCCAGAACCAAGTTGATTTTAATTTTCAGCATTTTAATTTCCTGTTATCCACCTATGGATTCAAGATCAAAGTTGATTTTAATATCCAGTTATCAATCTCTAAATTTACGAACCAAGTTGATTTTAACTTTCAGTATTTTTATTTCCTGTTATCAACCTATGGATTCAAGATCCAAGTTGATTTTAACTTCCAGTTATCAACCACTGGATTCAAGATCCTAGTTGATTTGAATTTTCAGCATTTTAATTTCTTGTTATTAACCTCTGAATTCAAGATCCAAGTTTATTTTAATTCCCAGTTATCAACATCTGGATTCAAGATCCAAGTTGATTTTAATTTTCAGCATTTTAATTTCCTATTATCAACCTATGGATTCAAGATCCAAGTTGATTTTAATTTCCAATTATCAACCTCTAGATTTTTTGAACCAAGTTGATTTTAACTTTCAGCATTTTTATTTCCTGTTATTAATCCATGGATTCAAGATCCAAGTTGATTTTAATTTTCAGTTATCAACCTCTGGATTCAAGATCCAAGTTGACTTTAATTTTCAGCATTTTTATTTCCTTTTTTCAACCTCTGGATTCAAGATCCAAGTTGATTTTAAATTTCCAGTTATCAACCTTTGGATTCAAGTTCCAAGTTGATTTTAATTTTTAGCATTTAAATTTTATGTTATCAACCTCTAGATTTAATATCCAAGTTTACTTTAAATTTCCAGTTATCAACCTTTGGATTCAAGATCCAAGTTGATTTTAATTTTTCGCATTTTAATTTTCTGTTATCAACCCATGGATTGAAGATCCAAGTTGATTTTAATTTTTAGTTATCAAACTCTGGATTCAAGATCCAAGTTGATTTTAATTTTTCGCATTTTAATTTCCTGTTATCAACCCATGGATTGAAGATCCAAGTTGATTTTAATTTTTAGTTATCAAACTCTGGATTCACGATCCAAGTTGATTTTAATTTTCAGCATTTTTATTTCCTATTATCAACATCTGGATTCAAGATCCAAGTTGATTTTAATTTCCAGTTATCATTCTCTGGATTCAAGATCCAAGTTGATTTTAATTTTTAGTATTTTTATTTCCTATTTTCAACCTATAGATTCAAGATCCAAGTTGATTTTAAATTTTCAATTATCAACCTCTTGATTCAAGATTCTAGTTTCTTTTAATTTTCAGCATTTTAATTTCTTGTTATTAACCTCTGAATTCAAGATCCAAGTTTATTTTAATTTCCAATTGTCAACCTCTGGATTCAAGATCCAAGTTCATTTTTATTTTCAGCATTTTAATTTCCTGTTATCAACCTTTGGATTCAAGATCTAAGTTGATTTTAATTTCTAGTTATCAACCTCTAGATTTACGAACGAAGTTGATTTTAACTTTCAATATTTTTATTTCCTGTTATCAACCTATGGATTCAAGATCTAAGTTGATTTTAATTTCCAGTTACCAACCTCTGGATTCAAGATCCAAGTTGATTTTAATTTTGCAGTATTTTTTTTTCCTTTTTTCAACATCTGGATTCAAGATTCAAGTTGTTTTCAAATTTCCAGTTATCAACCTTTGGATTCAAGATCCAAGTTGATTTTAATTTTTAGTATTTAAATTTCCTGTTATCAACCTCTGGATTTAATATCCAAGTTTACTTTAAATTTCCAGTTATCAACCTTTGGATTCAATATCTAAGTTGATTTTAATTTTCAGCATTTTAATTTCAAGTTATCAACCCATGGATTCAAGATCCAAGTCGATTTTAATTTTTAGTTATCAACCTCTGGATTCACAATCCAAGTTGATTTTAATTTTCAGCATTTTTATTTCCTATTATCAACCTCCGGATTCAAGATCTAGGTTGATTTTAAATTTCTAGTTATCAATCTCTGGATTCAAGATCAAAGTTGATTTTAATTTTAAGTATTTTAATTTCTTGTTATCAACCTCTGGATTCAAGATCCAGGTTGATTTTAAATTTTCAGTTATCAACCTTTGGATTTGCGATTCAAGTTGATTTTAATTTTTAGTATTTTAATTTTCTGTTATCAACTTCTTGATTCAAGATCCATGTTGATTTTAAATTTCTAGTTATAAATATCTGGATTCAAGATTCAAGTTGATTTTAATTTTCTGCAATTTAATTTCCTGTTATCAACCTCTGGATTCAAGATCCAAGTTGATTTCAATATCCTGTTATCAACCTCAGGATTCAAGATCCAAGTTGATTTTAAATTTCTTGTTATCAATCTCAGGATTCAAGATCCAAGTTGATTTTAATTTTCTGCATTTTAATTTCCTATTATCAACCTCGGATTCTGATCCACGTTGATTTTAAATTTCCAGTTATCAATCTCTGGATTCAAGATCTAAGTTGATTTTAATTTTTAGTTATCAACCTCTAGATTTACGAACCAAGTTGATTTTAACTTTCAGTATTTTTATTTCCTTTTATCAACCTATGGATTCAAGATCCAAGTTGATTTTAATTTCCAGTTATCAACCTCTGGATTCAAGATCCAAGTTGATTTTAATTTTCAGCATTTTAATTTCATGTTATCAACCTATGGATTCAAGATCCAAGTTGATTTTAATTTCCAATTATCAACCTTTAGATTTTTTGAACCAAGTTGATTTTAACTTTCAGTATTTTTATTTCCTGTTATTAATCCATGGATTCAAGATCCAAGTTGATTTTAATTTTCAGTTATCAACCTCTGGATTCAAGATCCAAGTTTACTTTAATTTTCAGCACTTTTATTTCCTTTTTTCAACCTCTGGATTCAAGATCCAAGTTGATTTTAAATTTCCAGTTATCAACCTTTGGATTCAAGTTCCAAGTTGATTTTAATTTTTAGCATTTAAATTTTATGTTATCAACCTCTAGATTTAATATCCAAGTTTACTTTAAATTTCCAGTTATCAACCTTTGGATTCAAGATCCAAGTTGATTTTAATTTTTCGCATTTTAATTTCCTGTTATCAACCCATGGATTGAAGATCCAAGTTGATTTTAATTTTTAGTTATCAAACTCTGGATTCACGATCCAAGTTGATTTTAATTTTCAGCATTTTTATTTCCTATTATCAACATCTGGATTCAAGATCCAAGTTGATTTTAATTTCCAGTTATCAATCTCTGGATTCAAGATCCAAGTTGATTTTAATTTTTAGTATTTTTATTTCCTAATTTCAACCTATAGATTCAAGATCCAAGTTGATTTTAAATTTTCAATTATCAACCTCTTGATTCAAGATTCTAGTTTCTTTTAATTTTCAGCATTTTAATTTCTTGTTATTAACTTCTGAATTTAAGATCTAAGTTTATTTTAATTTCCAGTTGTCAACCTCTGGATTCAAGATCCAAGTTCATTTTTATTTTCAGCATTTTAATTTCCTTTTATCAACCTTTGGATTCAAGATCTAAGTTGATTTTAATTTCTAGTTATCAACCTCTAGATTTACGAACGAAGTTGATTTTAACTTTCATTATTTTTATTTCCTGTTATCAACCTATGGATTCAAGATCTAAGTTGATTTTAATTTCTAGTTACCAACCTCTGGATTCAAGATCCAAGTTGATTTTAATTTTGCAGTATTTTTATTTCCTTTTTTCAACATCTGGATTCAAGATTCAAGTTGTTTTTAAATTTCCAGTTATCAACCTTTGGATTCAAGATCCAAGTTGATTTTAATTTTTAGCATTTAAATTTCCTGTTATCAACCTCTTGATTTAATATCCAAGTTTACTTTAAATTTTCAGTTATCAACCTTTGGATTTAATATCTAAGTTGATTTTAATTTTCAGCATTTTAATTTCCTGTTATCAACCCATGGATTCAAGATCCAAGTTAATTTTAATTTTTAGTTATCAACCTCTGGATTCAAGATCCAAGTTGATTTTAATTTTTAGCATTTTTATTTCCTATTATCAGCCTCTGGATTCCAGATCCAAGTTAATTTTAATTTCCAGCATTTTTATTTCCTATTTTCTACCTATAGATTCAAGATCCAAGTTGATTTTAAATTTCCAGTTATCAACCTCTGGATTCAAGATCCAAGTTGAATTTAATTTTTAGTATTTTTAATTCCTATTTTCTACCTATAGATTCAAGATCCAAGTTGATTTTAAATTTCCAGTTATCAATCTCTGGATTCAAGATCTAAGTTGATTTTAATTTTAAGTATTTTAATTTCCTATTATCAACCTCTGGATTCAAGATCCAAGTTGATTTTAATTTTTAGCATTTAAATTTCCTGTTATCAACCTCTGGATTTAATATCCAAGTTTACTTTAAATTTCCAGTTATCAACCTTTGGATTCAATATCTAAGTTAATTTTAATTTTCAGCATTTTAATTTCCTGTTATCAACCCATGGATTTAAGATCCAAGTCGATTTTAATTTTTATATATCAACCTCTGGATTCACGATCCAAGTTGATTTTAATTTTCAGCATTTTTATTTCCTATTATCAACCTCCGGATTCAAGATCCAGGTTGATTTTAAATTTCCAGTTATCAATCTCTGGATTCAAGATCAAAGTTGATTTTAATTTTAAATATTTTAATTTCTTGTTATCAACCTCTGGATTCAAGATCCAAGTTGGTTTTAATTTCCAGCGTTTTTATTTCCTATTTTCTACCTATAGATTCAAGATCCAAGTTGATTTTAAATTTCCAGTTATCAACCTCTGGATTCAAGATCCAAGATGATTTTAATTTTTAGTATTTTTATTTCCTATTTTCTACCTATAGATTCAAGATCCAAGTTGATTTTAAATTTCCAGTTATCAATCTCTGGATTCAAGATCTAAGTTGATTTTAATTTTAAGTATTTTAATTTTCTGTTATCAACCTCTGGATTCAAGATCCAAGTTGATTTTAATTTTTAGCATTTAAATTTCCTGTTATCAACCTCTGGATTTAATATCGAAGTTTACTTTAAATTTCCAGTTATCAACCTTTGGATTCAATATCTAAGTTGATTTTAATTTTCAGCATTTTAATTTCCTGTTATCAACCCATGGATTCAAGATCCAAGTCGATTTTAATTTTTAGTTATCAACCTCTGGATTCACGATCCAAGTTGATTTTTATTTTCAGCATTTTTATTTCCTATTATCAACCTCCGGATTCAAGACCCAGGTTGATTTTAAATTTCCAGTTATCAATCTCTGGATTCAAGATCAAAGTTGATTTTAATTTTAAATATTTTAATTTCTTGTTATCAACCTCTGGAATCAAGATCCAGGTTGATTTTAAATTTTCAATTATCAACCTTTGGATTTGCGATTCAATTTGATTTTAATTTTTAGTATTTTAATTTTCTGTTATCAACTTCTGGATTCAAGATCCATGTTGATTTTAAATTTCAAGTTATAAATTTCTGGATTCAAGATTCAAGTTGATTTTAATTTTCTGCAGTTTAATTTCCTGTTATCAACCTCTAAATTCAAGATCCAAGTTGATTTTAAATTTCCAATTATCAACCTCTTTATTCAAGATCCTAGTTGATTTTAATTTTTAGCATTATAATTTTTTGTTATTAACCTCTGAATTCAAGATCCAAGTTTATTTTAATTTCCAGTTATCAACCTCTAGATTTACGAACGAAGTTGATTTTAACTTTCAGTATTTTTATTTCCTGTTACCAACCTATGGATTCAAGATCCAAATTGATTTTAATTTCCAGTTACCTACCTCTGGATTCAAGATCCAAGTTGATTTTAATTTTTAGTATTTTTATTTCCTTTTTGCAACCTCTGGATTCAAGATCCAAGTTGATTTTAAATTTTCAGGTATCAACCTTTGGATTCAAGATCCAAGTTGATTTTAATTTTTAGCATTTAAATTTCCTGCTATCAACCTCTGGATTTAATATCCAAGTTTACTTTAAATTTCCAGTTATCAACCTTTGGATTCAAGATCCAAGTTGATTTTAATTTTCAGCATTTTAATTTCCTGTTATCAACCCATGGATTCAAGATCCAAGTTAATTTTAATTTTTAGTTATCAACCTCTGGATTCAAGATCCAAGTTGATATTAATTTTTAGCATTTTTATTTCCTATTATCAGCCTTTGGATTCAAGATCCAAGTTGATTTTAATTTCCAGCATTTTTATTTCCTATTTTCTACCTATAGATTCAAGAACCAAGTTGATTTTAAATTTCCAGTTATCAACCTCTGGATTCAAGATCCAAGTTGATTTTAATTTTTAGTATTTTTATTTCCTATTTTCTACCTATAGATTCAAGATCCAAGTTGATTTTAAATTTCCAGTTATCAATATCTGGATTCAAGATCTAAGTTGATTTTAATTTTAAGTATTTTAATTTCCTGTTATCAACCTCTGGATTCAAGATCCAAATTGATTTTAAATTTCCTGTTATCAACCTCTGGATTCAAGCTCCAAGTTGATTTTAATTTTTAGCATTTTTATTTCATTTGATTGACCTCTGGATTTAAGATCCAAGTTGATTTTAATTTCCGGTTATCAACTTCTGGATTCAAGATCCAAGTTTATTACAATATCCTATTATCAACCTCAGGATTCAAGATCCAAGTTGATTTTAAATTTCTTGTTATCAATCTCAGGATTCAAGATCCAAGTTGATTTTAATTTTCTGCATTTTAATTTCCTATTATCAACCTCCGGATTTACGATCCACGTTGATTTTAAATTTCCAGTTATCAATCTCTGGATTAAAGATCTAAGTTGATTTTAATTTTTAGTTATCAACCTCTAGATTTACGAACCAAGTTGATTTTAACTTTCAGTATTTTTATTTCCTGCTATCTACCTATGGATTCAAGATCCAAGTTGACTTTAATTTTCAGTTATCAACCTCTGGATTCAAGATCCAAGTTGTTTTAAATTTTTCAGCATTTTATTTTTCTTTTTTCAACCTCTGGATTCAAGATCCAAGTTGATTTTAACTTTCCAGTTATCAACCTTTGGATTCAAGATCCAAGTTGATTCTAATTTTCAGCATTTTAATTTCCTATTATCAACCCATGGATTCAAGATCCAAGTTGATTTTAATTTTTAGTTATCAACCTCTGGATTCACGATCCAAGTTTATTTTAATTTTCAACATTTTTATTTCCTATTATCAGTCTCTGGATTCAAGATCCAAGTTAATTTTTAATTCCAGTTATCAACCTCTAGATTCAAGATCCAAGTTGATTTTAATTTTTAGTATTTCTATTTCCTATTTTCTACCTATAGATTCAAGATCCACGTTGATTTTAAAATTCCAGTTATCAATCTCTGGATCCAAGATCTAAGTTGATTTTAATTTTTAGTTATCAACCTCTAGATTTACGAACCAAGTTGATTTTAACTTTCAGTATTTTTATTTCCTGTTATCAACCTATGGATTTAAGATCCAAGTTGATTTTAATTTCCAGTTATCAACCTCTGGATTCAAGATCCAAGTTGATTTTAATTTTTAGCATTTTAATTTCCTGTTATCATTCTCTGGATTTAATATTCAGGTTGATTTTAAATTTTCAGTTATCAACCTTTGGATTCAAGATCCATGTTGATTTTAATTTTCAGTATTAAAATTTTTTGTTATCAACCTCTGGATTAAATATCCAAGTTGACTTTAAATTTTCAGTTATCAACCTTTGGATTCAAGAACCAAGTTGATTTTAATTTTCAGCATTTGAATTTCCTGTTATCAACCTATGGATTCAAGATCAAAGTTGATTTTAATATCCAGTTATCAATCTTTAGATTTACGAACCAAGTTGATTTTAACTTTTAGTATTTTTATTTCCTGTTATCAACCTATGGATTCAAGATCCAAGTTGATTTTAATTTCCAGTTATCAACCACTGGATTCAAGATCCTAGTTGATTTTACTTTTCAGTA
The DNA here is from genome assembly GCF_030052815.1 of Hevea brasiliensis. Classification (NCBI taxonomy): domain Eukaryota; kingdom Viridiplantae; phylum Streptophyta; class Magnoliopsida; order Malpighiales; family Euphorbiaceae; genus Hevea; species Hevea brasiliensis. The sequence goes on along the minus strand of NC_079500.1, from coordinate 53,922,993 downwards.
TTTTAACTTTTTGTTATTAACCTCTGAATTCAAGATTCAAGTTTATTTTAATTCCCAGTTATCAACCTCTGGATTCAAGATCCATGTTGATTTTAATTTTCAGCATTTTAATTTCCTGTTTTCAACCTATGGATTCAAGATCCAGTTAATTTTAATTTTCAGTTATCAACCTCTGGATTCAAGATCCAAGTTGATTTTAAATTTTCAATTATCAACATCTTGATTCAAGATTCTAGTTTATTTTAATTTACAGCATTTTAATTTCTTGTTATTAACCTCTGAATTCAAGATCCAAGTTTATTTTAATTTCCAGTTATCAACCTCTGGATTCAAGATTCAAGTTGATTTTAATTTTCAGCATTTTAATTTCCTGTTATCAACCTTTGGATTCAAGATCCATGTTGATTTTAATTTCCAGTTTTCAACCTTAAGATTTACGAACCAAGTTGATTTTAACTTTCAGTATTTTTATTTCCTGTTATCAACCTATGGATTCAAGATCAAAGTTGATTTTAATTTTCAGCTATCAACCTCTGGATTCAAGATCCAAGTTGACTTTAATTTTCAACATTTTTATTTCCTTTTTTCAACCTCTGGAGTTAAGATCCAAGTTGATTTTAAATTTCCAGTTATCAACCTTTGGATTCAAGAACCAAGTTGATTTTAATTTTTAAAATTTAAATTTCCTGTTGTCAACCTCTAGATTTAATATCCAAGTTTACTTTAAATTTTCAGTTATCAACCTTTGGATTCAAGATCCAAGTTGATTTTAATTTTCAGCATTTTAATTTACTGTTATCAACCCATGGATTCAAGATCTTAGTTGATTTTAATTTTTAGTTATCAAACTCTAGATTCACGATCTAAGTTGATTTTAATTTTCAGCATTTTTATTTCCTATTATCAACTTCTGGATTCAAGATCCAAGTTGATTTTAATTTCCAGTTATCAACCTCTGGATTCAAGATCCAAGTTGATTTTAATTTTTAGTATTTTTATTTCCTATTTTCAACCTATAGATTCAAGATCCAAGTTGATTGTAAATTTTCAATTATCAACCTCTTGATTCAAGATTCTAGTTTATTTTAATTTTCAGCATTTTAATTTCTTGCTATTAACCTCTGAATTCAAGATCCAAGTTTATTTTAATTTCCAGTTATCAACCTCTGGATTCGAGATCCAAGTTTATTTTAATTTTCAGCATTTTAATTTCCTGTTATCAACCTTTGGATTCAAGATCCAAGTTGATTTTAATTTCAAGTTATCAACCTCTAGATTTACGAACGAAGCTGATTTTGACTTTCAGTATTTTTATTTCCTGTTATCAACCTATGGATTCAAGATCCAAATTGATTTTAATTTCCTGTTACCAACCTCTGGATTTAAGATTCAAGTTGATTTTAATTTTCAGTAATTTTGTTTCCTTTTTTCAACCTCTAGAATCAAGATCCAAGTTGATTTTAAATTTCCAGTTATCAACCTTTGGATTCCAGATCCAAGTTGATTTTAATTTTTAGCATTTAAATTTCCTGTTATCAACCTCTGGATTTAATATCAAAGTTTACTTTAAATTTCCAGTTATCAACCTTTGGATTCATGATCTAAGTTGATTTTAATTTTCAGCATTTTAATTTCCTGTTATCAACCCATGGATTCAAGATCCAAGTCGATTTTAATTTTTAGTTATCAACCTCTGGATTCACGATCCAAGTTCATTTTAATTTTCAGCATTTTTATTTCCGATTATCAACCTCCGGATTCAAGATCCAGGTTGATTTTAAATTTCCAGTTATCAATCTCTGGATTCAAGATCAAAGTTGATTTTAATTTTAAGTATTTTAATTTCTTGTTATCAACCTCTGGATTCAAGATCCAGGTTGATTTTAAATTTTCAGTTATCAACCTTTGGATTTGCGATTCAAGTTGATTTTAATTTTTAGTATTTTAATTTTCTGTTATCAACTTCTGGATTCAAGATCCATATTGATTTTAAATTTCTAGTTATAAATTTCTGGATTCAAGATTAAAGTTAATTTTAATTTTCTGCAATTTAATTTCCTGTTATCAACCTATGGATTCAAGATCCAAGTTGATTTTAAATTTCCAATTATCAACCTCTTGATTCAAGATCCTAGTTGATTTTAATTTTTAGCATTATAATTTTTTGTTATTAACCTCTGAATTCAAGATTCAAGTTTATTTTAATTTCCCGTTATCAACCTCTAGATTTACGAACGAAGTTGATTTTAACTTTCAGTATTTTTATTTCCTGTTATCAACCTATGGATTCAACATCCAAGTTGATTTTAATTTCCAGTTACCTACCTCTGGATTCAAGATCTAAGTTGATTTTAATTTTCAGTATTTTTATTTCCTTTTTGCAACCTCTGGATTCAAGATCCAAGTTGATTTTAAATTTTCAGGTATCAACCTTTGGATTCAAGATCCACGTTGATTTTAATTTTTAGCATTTAAATTTCCTGTTATCAACCTCTGGATTTAATATCCAAGTTTACTTTAAATTTCCAGTTATCAACCATTGGATTCAAGATCCAAGTTGATTTTAATTTTCAGTATTTTAATTTCCTGTTATCAACCCATGGATTCAAGATCCAAGTTGATTTTAATTTTTAGTTATCAACCTCTGGATTCACGATCCAAGTTGATTTTAATTTTTAGCATTTTCGTTTCCTATTATCAGCCTCTGGATTCAAGATCCAAGTTGATTTTAATTTCCAGCATTTTTATTTCCTATTTTCCACCTATAGATTCAAGATCTAAGTTGATTTTAAATTTCCAGTTATCAACCTCTGGATTCAAGATCCAAGTTGATTTTAATTTTTAGTATTTTTATTTCCTATTTTCTACCTATAGATTCAAGATCCAAGTTGATTTTAAATTTCCAGTTATCAATCTCTGGATTCAAGATCTAAGTTAATTTTAATTTTAAGTATTTTAATTTCCTGTTATCAACCCCTGGATTCAAGATCCAAATTGATTTTAAATTTCCTGTTATCAACCTCTGGATTCAAGCTCCAAGTTGATTTTAATTTTTAGCATTTTTATTTCATTTGATTAACCTCTGGATTTAAGATCCAAGTTGATTTTAATTTCCAGTTATCATCCTCTGGATTCAAGATCCAAGTTGATTTCAATATCCTATTATCAACCTCAGGATTCAAGATCCAAGTTCATTTTAAATTTCTTGTTATCAATCTCAGGATTCAAGATACAATTTGATTTTAATTTTCTGCATTTTAATTTCCTATTATCAACCTCCGGATTTACGATCCACGTTGATTTTAAATTTCCAGTTATCAATCTCTGGATTCAAGATATAAGTTGATTTTAATTTTTAGTTATCAACCTCTAGATTTACGAACCAAGTTGATTTTAACTTTCAGTATTTTTATTTCCTGTTATCAACCTATGGATTCAAGATTCAAGTTGATTTTAATTTCCAGTTATCAACCTCTGGATTCAAGATCCAAGTTGTTTTAAATTTTCAGCATTTTATTTTTCTTTTTTCAACCTCTGGATTCAAGATCTAAGTTGATTTTAAATTTCCAGTTATCAACATTTATATTCAATATCAAAGTTGATTTTAATTTTTAACATTTAAATTTCCTGTTATCATTCTCTGGATTTAATATTCAGGTTGATTTTAAATTTTCAGTTATCAACCTTTGGATTCAAGATCCATGTTGATTTTAATTTTCAGTATTAAAATTTTTTGTTATCAACCTCTGGATTAAAGATCCAAGTTGACTTTAAATTTTCAGTTATCAACCTTTGGATTCAAGAACCAAGTTGATTTTAATTTTCAGCATTTTAATTTCCTGTTATCCACCTATGGATTCAAGATCAAAGTTGATTTTAATATCCAGTTATCAATATCTAGATTTACGAACCAAGTTGATTTTAACTTTCAGTATTTTTATTTCCTGTTATCAACCTATGGATTCAAGATCCAAGTTGATTTTAATTTCCAGTTATCAACCACTGGATTCAAGATCCTAGTTGATTTTACTTTTCAGCATTTTAATTTCTTGTTATTAACCTCTGAATTTAAGATCCAAGTTTATTTTAATTCCCAGTTATCAATCTCTGGATTCAAGATCCAAGTTGATTTTAATTTTCAGCATTTTAATTTCCTGTTATCAACCTATGGATTCAAGATCCAAGTTGATTTTATTTTCCAATTATCAACCTCGAGATTTTTTGAACCAAGTTGATTTTAACTTTCAGTATTTTTATTTCCTATTATTAATCCATGGATTCAAGATCCAAGTTGATTTTAATTTTCAATTATCAACCTCTGGATTCAAGATCCAAGTTGACTTTAATTTTCAACATTTTTATTTCCTTTTTTCAACCTCTGGATTCAAGATCTAAGTTGATTTCAAATTTCCAGTTATCAACCTTTGGATTCAAGTTCCAAGTTGATTTTAATTTTTAGCATTTAAATTTTATGTTATCAACCTCTAGATTTAATATCCAAGTTTACTTTAAATTTCCAGTTATCAACCTTTGGATTCAAGATCCAAGTTGATTTTAATTTTTCGCATTTTAATTTCCTGTTATCAACCCAAGGATTGAAGATCCAGGTTGATTTTAATTTTTAGTTATCAAACTCTGGATTCACGATCCAAGTTTATTTTAATTTTCAGCATTTTTATTTCCTATTATCAACATCTGGATTCAAGATCCAAGTTGATTTTAATTTCCAGTCATCAACCTCTCGATTCAAGATCCAAGTTGATTTTAATTTTTAGTATTTTTATTTCCTATTTTCAAAATATAGATTCAAGATCCAAGTTGATCTTAAATTTTCAATTATCAACCTCTTGATTCAAGATTCTAGTTTATTTTAATTTTCAGCATTTTAATTTCTTGTTATTAACCTCTGAATTCAAGATCCAAGTTTATTTTAATTTCCAGTTATCAACCTCTGGATTCAAGATCCAAGTTGATTTTAATTTTCAGCATTTTAATTTCCTGTTATCAACCTATGGATTCAAGATCCAAGTTGATTTTAATTTCCAGTTTTCAACCTCAAGATTTACGAACCAAGTTGATTTTAACTTTCAGTATTTTTATTTCCTGTTATCAACCTATGGATTCAAGATCTAAGTTGATTTTAATTTCCAGTTACCAACCTCTGGATTCAAGATCCAAGTTGATTTTAATTTTGCAGTATTTTTATTTCCTTTTTTCAACCTCTGGATTCAAGATTCAAGTTGATTTTAAATTTCCAGTTATCAACCTTTGGATTCAAGATCCAAGTTGATTTTAATTTTTAGCATTTAAATTTCCTGTTTTAAAGCTCTGGATTTAACATCCAAGTTTACTTTAAATTTTCAGTTATCAACCTTTGGATTCAAGATCCAAGTTGATTTTAATTTTCAGCATTTTAATATCCTGTTATCAACCCATGGATTCAAGATCCAAGTTGATTTTAATTTTTAGTTATCAACCTCTGAATTGACGATCCAAGTTGATTTTAATTTTCAGCTTTTTTATTTCCTATTATCAACCTCTGGATTCAAGATCCAAGTTGATTTTAAATTTCCAGTTATCAATCTCTGGATTCAAGATCCAAGTTTATTTTAATTTTAAGCATTTTAATTTCTTGTTATCAACCTCTGGATTCAAGATCCAGATTGATTTTAAATTTTCAGTTATCAACCTTTGGATTTGCGATTCAAATTGATTTTAATTTTTAGAATTTTAATTTTTTGTTATCAACTTCTGGATTCATGATCCATGTTGATTTTAAATTTCTAGTTATAAATCTCTGGATTCAAGATTCAAGTTGATTTTAATTTTCTGCAATTTAGTTTCCTGTTATAAACCTCTGGATTTAAGATCCAAGTTGATTTTAAATTTCCAATTATCAACCTCTTGATTCAAGATCCTAGTTGATTTTAATTTTTAGCATTTTAGTTTTTTGTTATTAACCTCTGAATTCAAGATCCAAGTTTATTTTAATTTCCGGTTATCAACCTCTAGATTTACGAAAGAAGTTGATTTTAACTTTCAGTATTTTTATTTCCTATAATCAACCAATGGATTCAAGATCCAAGTTGATTTTAATTTCCAATTACCAACATCTGGATTCAAGATCCAAGTTGATTTTAATTTTCAGTATTTTTATTTCCTTTTTTCAACCTCTGAATTCAAGATCCAAGTTGATTTTGAATTTCCAGTTATCAACCTTTGGATTCAAGATGCAAGTTGATTTTAATTTTTCGCATTTAAAATTCTTGTTATCAACCTCTGGATTTAATATCTAAGTTTACTTTAAATTTCCAGTTATCAACATTTGGATTCAAGATCCAAGTTGATTCTAATTTTCAGAATTTTAATTTCCTGTTATCAACCCATGGATTCAAGATCCAAGTTGATTTTAATTTTTAGTTATCAACTTCTGGATTCACGATCCAAGTTTATTTTAATTTTCAGCATTTTTATATCCTATTATCAGTCTCTGGATTCAAGTTGCATGTTAATTTTAATTTCCAGTTATCAACCTCTGGATGCAAGATTCAAGTTGATTTTAATTTTTAGTATTTTTATTTCCTATTTTCTACCTATAGATTCAATATCCAAGTTGATTTTAAATTTCCAGTTATCAATATCTGGATTCAAGATCTAAGTTGATTTTAATTTTAAGCATTTTAATTTCCTGTTATCAACCTCTAGATTCAAGATCCAAATTGATTTTAAATTTCCTATTATCGACCTCTGGATTCAAGCTCCAAGTTGATTTTAATTTTCAGCATTTTTATTCGTTTGATTAACCTCTGAATTTAAGATCTAAGTTGATTTTAATTTCCAGTTTTCAACCTCTGGATTCAAGATCCAAGTTGATTTCAATATCCTATTATCAACTTCAGGATTCAAGATCCAAGTTGATTTTAAATTTCTTGTTATCAATCTCAGGATTCAAGATCCAAGTTGATTTTAATTTTCTGCATTTTAATTTCCTATTATCAACCTCCGGATTTACGATCCACGTTGATTTTAAATTTCCAGTTATCAATATCTGGATTCAAGATCTAAGTTGATTTTAATTTTTATTTATCAACCTCTAGATTTACGAACCAAGTTGATTTTAACTTTCAATATTTTTATTTCCTGTTATCAACCTATGGATTCAAGATCCAAGTTGATTTTAATTTCCAGTTATCAACCTCTGGATTCAAGATCCAAGTTGTTTTAAATTTTTAGCATTTTATTTTTCTTTTTTCAACCTCTGGATTCAAGATCCAAGTCGATTTTAAATTTCCAGTTATCAACATTTAGATTCAATATCCAAGTTGATTTTAATTTTTAACATTTAAATTTCCTGTTATCATTCTCTGGATTTAATATTCAGGTTGATTTTAAATTTTCAGTTATCAACCTTTGGATTCAAGATCCATGTTGATTTTAATTTTCATTATTAAAATTTTTTGTTATCAACCTCTGGATTAAAGATCCAAGTTGACTTTAAATTTTCAGTTATCAACCTTTGGATTCCAGAACCAAGTTGATTTTAATTTTCAGCATTTTAATTTCCTGTTATCAACCTATGGATTCAAGATCAAAGTTGATTTTAATATCCGGTTATCAATCTCTAGATTTACGAACCAAGTTGATTTTAACTTTCAGTATTTTTATTTCCTGTTATCAACCTATGGATTCAAGATCCAAGTTGATTTTAATTTCCTGTTATCAACCACTGGATTCAAAATCCTAGTTGATTTTACTTTTTAGCATTTTAATTTCTTGTTATTAACCTCTAAATTCAAGATCCAAGTTTATTTTAATTCCCAGTTATCAACCTCTGGATTCAAGAACCAAGTTGATTTTAATTTTCAGCATTTTAATTTCCTGTTATCAACCTATGGATTCAAGATCCAAGTTGATTTTAATTTCCAATTATCAACCTTTAGATTTTTTGAACCAAGTTAATTTTAACTTTCAGTATTTTTATTTCCTATTATTAATCCATGGATTCAAGATCCAAGTTGAATTTAATTTTGAGTTATCAACCTCTGGATTCAAGATCCAAGTTGACTTTAATTTTCAGCATTTTTTTTTTCCTTTTTTCAACCTCTGGATTCAAGATCCAAGTTGATTTTAAATTTCCAGTTATCAACCTTTGGATTCAAGTTCCAAGTTGATTTTAATTTTTAGCATTAAATTTTATGTTATCAACCTCTAGATTTGATATCCAAGTTTACTTTAAATTTCCAGTTATCAACCTTTGGATTCAAGATCCAAGTTGATTTTAATTTTTCGCATTTTAATTTCCTGTTATCAACCCATGGATTGAAGATCCAAGTTGATTTTAATTTTTAGTTATCAAACTCTTGATTCACGATCCAAGTTGATTTTAATTTTCAGCATTTTTATTTCCTATTATCAACATCTGGATTCAAGATCCAAGTTGATTTTAATTTCCAGTTATCAACCTCTGGATTCGAGATCCAAGTTGATTTTAATTTTTAGTATTTTTATTTCCTATTTTCAACCTATAGATTCAAGATCCAAGTTGATCTTAAATTTTCAATTATCAACCTCTTGATTCAAGATTCTAGTTTATTTTAATTTTCAACATTTTAATTTCTTGTTATTAACCTCTGAATTCAAGATCCAAGTTTATTTTAATTTCCAGTTATCAACCTCTGGATTCAAGGTCCAAGTTGATTTTTATTTTCAGCATTTTAATTTCCTGTTATCGACCTTTGGATTCAAGATCCAAGTTAATTTTAATTTCCAGTTATCAACCTCTTGATTTACGAACGAAGTTGATTTTAACTTTCAGTATTTTTATTTCCTGTTATCAACCTATGGATTCAAGATCTAAGTTGATTTTAATTTCCTGTTACCAACCTCTGGATTCAAGATCCAAGTTGATTTTAATTTTGCAGTATTTTTATTTCCTTTTTTCAACCTTTGGATTCAAGATTCAAGTTGATTTTAAATTTCCAGTTATCAACCTTTGGATTCAAGATCCAAGTTGATTTTAATTTTTATCATTTAAATTTCCTGTTATAAACCTCTGGATTTAATATCCAAGTTTACTTTAAATTTCCAGTTATCAACCTTTGGATTCAAGATCCAAGTTGATTTTAATTTTCAGCATTTTAATTTCCTGTTATCAACCCATGGATTCAAGATCCATGTTGATTTTAATTTTTAGTTATCAACCTCTGGATTGATGATCCAAGTTGATTTTAATTTTCAGGTTTTTTATTTCCTATTATCAACCTCTAGATTCAAGATCCAAGTTGATTTTAAATTTTCAGTTATCAATCTCTGGATTCAAGATCCAAGTTGATTTTAATTTTAAGCATTTTAATTTCTTGTTATCAACCTCTGGATTCAAGATCCAGATTGATTTTAAATTTTCAGTTATCAACCTTTGGATTTGCGATTAAAGTTGATTTTAATTTTTAGAATTTTAATTTTCTGTTATCAACTTCTGGATTCATGATCCATGTTGATTTTAAATTTCTAGTTATAAATCTCTGGATTCAATATTCAAGTTGATTTTAATTTTCTGTAATTTAGTTTCCTGTTATAAACCTCTGGATTCAAGATCCAAGTTGATTTTAAATTTTCAATTATCAACCTCTTGATTCAAGATCCTAGTTGATTTTAAATTTTAGCATTTTAGTTTTTTGTTATTAACCTCTGAATTCAAGATCCAAGTTTATTTTATTTTCCAGTTATCAACCTCTAGATTTACGAACGAAGTTGATTTTAACTTTCAGTATTTTTATTTCTTGTTATCAACCTATGGATTCAAAATCCAAGTTGATTTTAATTTCCAGTTACCAACCTCTAGATTCAAGATCCAAGCTGATTTTAATTTTCAGTTTTTTTATTTCCTTTTTTCAACCTCTGGATTCAAGATCCAAGTTGATTTTAAATTTCCAGTTATCAACCTTTGGATTTAAGACCCAAGTTGATTTTAATTTTTAGCATTTAAATTTCCTGCTATCAACCTCTGGATTTAATATCCAAGTTTACTTTAAATTTCCAGTTATCAACCTTTGGATTCAATATCCAAGTTAATTTTAATTTTCAGCATTTTAATTTCCTGTTATCAACCTATGGATTCAAGATCAAAGTTGATTTTAATATCCGGTCATCAATCTCTAGATTTACGAACCAAGTTGATTTTAACTTTCAGTATTTTTATTTCCTGTTTTCAACCTATGGATTCAAGATCCAAGTTGATTTTAATTTCCAGTTATCAACCACTGGATTCAAGATCCTAGTTGATTTTACTTTTCAGCATTTTAATTTCTTGTTATTAACCTATGAATTCAAGATCCAAGTTTATTTTAATTCCCAGTTATCAACCTCTGGATTCAAGATCCAAGTTGATTTTAATTTTCAGCATTTTAATTTCCTGTTATCAACCTATGGATTCAAGATCCAAGTTGATTTTATTTTCCAATTATCAACCTCTAGATTTTTTGAACCAAGTTGATTTTAACTTTCAATATTTTTATTTCCTGTTATTAATCCATGGATTCAAGATCCAAGTTGATTTTAATTTTCAATTATCAACCTCTGGATTCAAGATCCAAGTTGACTTTAATTTTCAGCATTTTTATTTCCTTTTTTTAACCTCTGGATTCAAGATCCAAGTTGATTTTAAATTTCCAGTTATCAACCTTTGGATTCAAGTTCCAAGTTGATTTTAATTTTTAGCATTTAAATTTTATGTTATCAACCTCTAGATTTAATATCCAAGTTTACTTTAAATTTCCAGTTATCAACCTTTGGATTCAAGATCCAAGTTGATTTTAATTTTTTGCATTTTAATTTCCTGTTGTCAACCCATGGATTGAAGATCCAGGTTGATTTTAATTTTTAGTTATCAAACTCTGGATTCACGATCCAAGTTGATTTTAATTTTCAGCATTTTTATTTCCGATTATCAACATCTGGATTCAAGATCCAAGTTTATTTTAATTTCCAGTTATCAACCTCTGGATTCAAGATCCAAGTTGATTTTAATTTTTAGTATTTTTATTTCCTATTTTCAACCTATAGAGTCAAGATCCAAGTTGATCTTAAATTTTCAATTATCAACCTCTTGATTCAAGATTCTAGTTTATTTTAATTTTCAGCATTTTAATTTCTTGTTATTAACCTCTGAATTCAAGATCCAAGTTTATTTTAATTTCCAGTTATCAACCTCTAGATTCAAGATCCAAGTTGATTTTAATTTTCAGCATTTTAATTTCCTGTTATCAACCTATGGATTCAAGATCCAAGTTGATTTTAATTTCCAGTTTTCAACCTCAAGATTTACGAACCAAGTTGATTTTAACTTTTAGTATTTTTATTTCCTGTTATCAACCTATGGATTCAAGATCTAAGTTGATTTTAATTTACAGTTACCAACCTCTGGATTCAAGATCCAAGTTGATTTTAATTTTACAGTACTTTTATTTCCTTTTTTCAACCTCTGGATTCAAGATTCAAGTTGATTTTAAATTTCCAGTTATCAACCTTTGGATTCAAGATCCAAGTTGATTTTAATTTTTAGCATTTAAATTTCCTGTTATAAACCTCTGGATTTAATATACAAGTTTACTTTAAATTTTCAGTTACCAACCTTTGAATTTAAGATCCAAGTCGATTTTAATTTTCAGTATTTTAATTTCCTGTTATCAACCCATGGATTCAAGATCCAAGTTGATTTTAATTTTTAGTTATCAACCTCTGGATTGACGATCCAAGTTGATTTTAATTTTCAGCTTTTTTATTTCCTATTATCAACCTCTGGATTCAAGATCCAAGTTGATTTTAAATTTCCAGTTATCAATCTCTGGATTCAAGATCCAAGTTGATTTTAATTTTAAGCATTTTAATTTCTTGTTATCAACCTCTGGATTCAAGATCCAGATTGATTTTAAATTTTCAGTTATCAACCTATGGATTTGCGATTCAAGTTGATTTTAATTTTTAGAATTTTAACTTTTTGTTATCAACTTCTGGATTCATGATCCATGTTGATTTTAAATTTCTAGTTATAAATCTCTGGATTCAAGATTCAAGTTGATTTTAATTTTCTGCAATTTAGTTTCCTGTTATAAACCTCTGGATTCAAGATCCAAGTTGATTTTAAATTTCCAATTATCAACCTCTTGATTCAAGATCCTAGTTGATTTTAATTTTTAGCATTTTAGTTTTTTGTTATTAACCTCTGAATTCAAGATCCAAGTTTATTTTAATTTCCTGTTATCAACCTCTAGATTTACGAACGAAGTTGATTTTATCTTTCAGTATTTTTATTTCCTATAATCAACCAATGGATTCAAGATCCAAGTTGATTTTAATTTTCAATTACCAACCTCTGGATTCAAGATCCAAGTTGATTTTAATTTTCAGTATTTTTATTTCCTTTTTTCAACCTCTGGATTCAAGATCCAAGTTGATTTTAAATTTCCAGTTATCAACCTTTGGATTCAAGATGCAAGTTGATTTTAATTTTTCGCATTTAAATTTCTTGTTATCAACCTCTGGATTTAATATCCAAGTTTACTTTAAATTTCCAGTTATCAACCTTTGGATTCAAGATCCAAGTTGATTCTAATTTTCCGCATTTTAATTTCCTGTTATCAACCCATGGATTCAAGATCCAAGTTGATTTTAATTTTTAGTTATCAACCTCTGGATTCACGATCCAAGTTTATTTTAATTTTCAGCATTTTTATTTCCTATTATCAGTCTCTGGATTCAAGATCCATGTTAATTTTAATTTCCAGTTATCAACCTCTGGATTCAAGATCCAAGTTGATTTTAATTTTTAGTATTTTTATTTCCTATTTTCTACCTATAGATTCAAGATCCAAGTTGATTTTAAATTTCCAGTTATCAATATCTAGATTCAAGATCTAAGTTGATTTTAATTTTAAGCATTTTAATTTCCTGTTATCAACCTCTGGATTCAAGATCCAAATTGATTTTAAATTTCCTGTTATCAACCTCTGTATTCAAGCTCCAAGTTGATTTTAATTTTCAGCATTTTTATTTCGTTTGATTAACCTCTGAATTTAAGATCCAAGATTATTTTAATTTCCAGTTTTCAACCTCTGGATTCAAGATCCAAGTTGATTTCAATATCCTATTATCAACCTCAAGATTCAAGATCCAAGTTGATTTTAAATTTCTTATTATCAATCTCAGGATTCAAGATCCAAGTTGATTTTAATTTTCTGCATTTTAATTTCTTATTATCAACCTCCGGATTTACGATCCACGTTGATTTTAAATTTCCAATTATCAATCTCTAGATTTAAGATCTAAGTTGATTTTAATTTTTATTTATCACCCTCTAGATTTACGAACCAAGTTCATTTTAACTTTCAGTATTTTTATTTTCTGTTATCAACCTATGGATTCAAGATCCAAGTTGATTTTAATTTCCAGTTATCAACCTCTGGATTCAAGATCCAAGTTGTTTTAAATTTTCAGCATTTTATTTTTCTTTTTTCAACCTCTGGATTCAAGATCCAAGTTGATTTTAAATTTCCAGTTATCAACATTTAGATTCAATATCCAAGTTGATTTTAATTTTTAACATTTAAATTTCCTGTTATCATTCTCTGGATTTAATATTCAGGTTGATTTTAAATTTTCAGTTATCAACCTTTGGATTCAAGATCCATGTTGATTTTAATTTTCAGTATTAAAATTTTTTGTTATCAACCTCAGGATTAAAGATCCAAGTTGACGTTAAATTTTCAGTTATCAACCTTTGGATTCCAGAACCAAGTTGATTTTAATTTTCAACATTTTAATTTCCAGTTATCAACCTATGGATTCAAGATCAAAGTTGATTTTAATATCCGGTCATCAATCTCTAGATTGACGAACCAAGTTGATTTTAACTTTCAGTATTTTTAATTCCTGTTATCAACCTATGGATTCAAGATCCAAGTTGATTTTAATTTCCAGTTATCAACCACTGGATTCAAGATCCTAGTTGATTTTACTTTTCAGCATTTTAATTTCTTGTTATTAACCTCTGAATTCAAGATCCAAGTTTATTTTAATTCCCAGTTAAAAACCTCTGGATTCAAGATCCAAGTTGATTTTAATTTTCAGCATTTTAATTTCCTGTTATCAACCTATGGATTCAAGATCCAAGTTGATTTTAATTTACAATTATCAACCTCTAGATTTTTTGAACCAAGTTGATTTTAACTTTCAGTATTTTTATTTCCTGTTATTAATCCATGGATTCAAGATCCAAGTTGATTTTAATTTTGAGTTATCAATCTCTGGATTCAAGATCCAAGTTGACTTTAATTTTCAGCATTTTTTTTCCTTTTTTCAACCTCTGGATTCAAGATCCAAGTTGATTTTAAATTTCCAGTTATCAACCTTTGGATTCAAGTTCCAAGTTGATTTTAATTTTTAGCATTAAATTTTATGTTATCAACCTCTAGATTTGATATCCAAGTTTACTTTAAATTTCCAGTTATCAACCTTTGGATTCAAGATCCAAGTTGATTTTAATTTTTCGCATTTTAATTTCCTGTTATCAACCCATGGATTGAAGATCCAAGTTGATTCTAATTTTTAGTTATCAAACTCTGGATTCACGATCCAAGTTGAATTTAATTTTCAACATTTTTATTTCCTATTATCAATATCTGGATTCAAGATCCAAGTTGATTTTAATTTCCAGTTATCAACCTCTGGATTAGAGATCCAAGTTGATTTTAATTTTTAGTATTTTTATTTCCTATTTTCAACCTATAGATTCAAGATCCAAGTTGATCTTAAATTTTCAATTACCAACCTCTTGATTCAAGATTCTAGTTTATTTTAATTTTCAGTATTTTAATTTCTTGTTATTAGCCTCTGAATTCAAGATCCAAGTTTATTTTAATTTCCAGTTATCAACCTCTGGATTCAAGATCCAAGTTGATTTTAATTTTCAGCATTTTAATTTCCTGTTATCAACCTATGGATTCAAGATCCAAGTTGATTTTAATTTCTAGTTTTCAACCTCAAGATTTACGAACCAAGTTGATTTTAACTTTCAGTATTTTTATTTCCTGTTATCAACCTATGGATTCAAGATCTAAGTTGATTTTAATTTCCTGTTACCAACCTCTGGATTCAAGATCCAAGTTGATTTTAATTTTGCAGTATTTTTATTTCCTTTTTTCA
Organism: Hevea brasiliensis; assembly: GCF_030052815.1. Classification (NCBI taxonomy): domain Eukaryota; kingdom Viridiplantae; phylum Streptophyta; class Magnoliopsida; order Malpighiales; family Euphorbiaceae; genus Hevea; species Hevea brasiliensis. Next base: position 53,907,795 of record NC_079500.1, on the reverse strand, counting down.
ACCTCTGGATTCAAGATTCAAGTTGATTTTAAATTTCCAGTTATCAACCTTTGGATTCAAGATCCATGTTGATTTTAATTTTTAGCATTTAAATTTCCTGTTATAAACCTCAGGATTTAATATCCAAGTTTACTTTAAATTTCCAGTTATCAACCTTTGGATTCAAGATCCAAGTTGATTTTAATTTTCAGCATTTTAATTTCCTGTTAGCAACTCATGGATTCAAGATCCAAGTTGCTTTTAATTTTTAGTTATCAACCTCTGGATTGACGATCCAAGTTGATTTTAATTTTCAGCTTTTTTACTTCCTATTATCAACCTCTAGATTCTAGATCCAAGTTGATTTTAAATTTCCAGTTATCAATCTCTGGATTCAAGATCCAAGTTGATTTTAATATTAAGTATTTTAATTTCTTGTTATCAACCTCTGGATTCAAGATCCAGATTGATTTTAAATTTTCAGTTATCAACCTTTGGATTTGCGATTCAAGTTGATTTTAATTTTTAGAATTTTAATTTTCTGTTATCAACTTCTGGATTCATGATCCATGTTGATTTTAAATTTCTAGTTATAAATCTCTGGATTCAAGATTCAAGTTGATTTTAATTTTTTGTAATTTAGTTTCCTGTTATAAACCTCTGGATTCAAGATCCAAGTTGATTTTAAATTTCCAATTATCAACCTCTTGATTCAAGATCCTAGTTGATTTTAATTTTTAGCATTTTAGTTTTTTGTTATTAACCTCTGAATTCAAGATCCAAGTTTATTTTATTTTCCAGTTATCAACCTCTAGATTTACGAACGAAGTTGATTTTAACTTTCAGTATTTTTATTTCTTGTTATCAACCTATGGATTCAAGATCCAAGTTGATTTTAATTTCCAGTTACCAACCTCTGGATTCAAGATCCAAGTTGATTTTAATTTTCAGTTTTTTTGTTTCCTTTTTTCAACCTCTGGATTCAAGATCCAAGTTGATTTTAAATTTCCAGTTATCAACCTTTGGATTTAAGACCCAAGTTGATTTTATATTTTAGCATTTAAATTTCCTGCTATCAACCTCTGGATTTAATATCCAAGTTTACTTTAAATTTCCAGTTATTAACCTTTGGATTCAATATCCAAGTTAATTTTTATTTTCAGCATTTTAATTTTATGTTATCAACCCATGGATTCAAGATCCAAGTTGATTTTAATTTTTAGTTATCAACCTCTGGATTCACAATCCAAGTTGAATTTAATTTTCTGTATTTTTATTTCCTATTATCAGCCTCTGGATTCAAGATCCAAGTTGATTTTAACTTCTAGTTATTAACCTCTGGATTCAAGATCTAAGTTGATTTTAATTTTTAGTATTTTTATTTCCTATTTTCTACCTATAGATTCAAGATCCAAGTTGATTTTAAATTTTCAGTTATCAATCTCTCGATTCAAGATCTAAGTTGATTTTAATTTTAAGTATTTTAATTTCCTATTATCGACCTCTGGATTCAAGATCCAAATTGATTTTAAATTTCCTGTTATCAACCTCTGGATTCAAGCTCCAAGTTGATTTTAATTTTCAGCATTTTTATTTCATTTGATTAACCTCTGGATTTAAGATCCAATTTGATTTTAATTTCTAATTATCAACCTCTGGATTCAAGATCCAAGTTGATTTCAATATCCTATTATCAACCCCAGGATTCAACATCCAAGTTGATTTTAAATTTATTGTTATCAATCTCAGGATTCAAGATCCAGGTTAATTTTAATTTTCTGCATTTTAATTTCCTATTATCAACCTCCGGATTGAAGGTCCACGTTGATTTTAAATTTCTAGTTATCAATCTCTGGATTCAATCCAAGTTGATTTTAATTTTTAGTTATCAACCTCTGGATTCACAATCCAAGTTGATTTTAATTTTCATCATTTTTATTTCCTATTATCAACCTCTGGATTCAAGATCCAAGTTGATTTTAAATTTCCAGTTATCAATCTCTGGATTCAAGATCTAAGTTGATTTTAATTTTAAATATTTTAATTTCTTGTTATCAACCTCTGGATTCAAGATCCAAGTTGATTTTAAATTTTCAGTTATCAACCTTTGGATTTGCGATTCAAGTTGATTTTAATTTTTAGAATTTTAATTTTTTGTTATCAACTTCTGGATTCATGATCCATGTTGATTTTAAATTTCTAGTTATAAATCTCTGGATTCAAGATTCAAGTTGATTTTAATTTTCTGCAATTTAGTTTCCTGTTATAAACCTCTATATTCAAGATCTAAGTTGATTTTAAATTTCCAATTATCAACCTCTTGATTCAAGATCCTAGTTGATTTTAATTTTTAGCATTATAAGTTTTTGTTATTAACCTCTGAATTCAAGATTCAAGTTTATTTTAATTTCCAGTTATCAACCTCTAGATTTACGAACGAAGTTGATTTTAACTTTCAGTATTTTGATTTTCTGTTATCAACCTATGGATTCAAGATCCAAGTTGATTTTAATTTCCAGTTACCTACCTCTGGATTCAAGATCCAAATTGATTTTAATTTTCAGTATTTTTATTTCCTTTTTGCAACCTCTAGATTCAAGATCCAAGTTGATTTTAAATTTTCAGTTATCAACCTTTGGATTCAAGATGCAAATTGATTTTAATTTTTCGCATTTAAATTTCTTGTTATCAACCTCTGGATTTAATATCCAAGTTTACTTTAAATTTCCAGTTATCAACCTTTGGATTCAAGATCCAAGTTGATTCTAATTTTTAGCATTTTAATTTCCTGTTATCAACCCATGGATTCAAGATCCAAGTTGATTTTAATTTTTAGTTATCAACCTCTGGATTCACGATCAAAGTTTATTTTAATTTTCAGCATTTTTATTTCTTATTATCAGTCTCTGGATTCAAGATCCAAGTTGATTTTAGTTTCCAGTTATCAACCTCTGGATTCAAGATCCGAGTTGATTTTAATTTTTAGTATTTTTATTTCCTATTTTCTACCTATAGATTCAAGATCCAAGTTGATTTTAAATTTCTAGTTATCAATATCTGGATTCAAGATCTAAGTTTATTTTAATTTTAAATATTTTAATTTCCTGTTATCAACCTCTGGATTCAAGATCCAAATTGATTTTAAATTTCCTGTTATCAACCTCTGGATTCAAGCTCCAAGTTGATTTTAATTTTCAGCATTTTTATTTCATTTGATTAACCTCTGGATTTAAGATCCAAGTTGATTTTAATTTCCAGTTATCAACCTCTCGATTCAAGATCCAAGTTGATTTCAATATCCTATTATCAACCTTAGGATTCAAGATCCAAGTTGATTTTAAATTTCTTGTTATCAATCTCAGGATTCAAGATATAAGTTGATTTTAATTTTCTGCATTTTAATTTCCTATTATCAACCTCCGGAATTAAGATCCACGTTGATTTTAAATTTCTAGTTATCAATCTCCGGATTCAAGATCTAAGTTGATTTTAATTTTTAGTTATTAACCTCTGGATTTACGAGCTAAGTTGATTTTAACTTTCAGTATTTTTATTTCCTGTTATCAACCTATGGATTCAAGATCTAAGTTGATTTTAATTTCCAGTTATCAACCTCTGGATTCAAGATCCAAGTTGTTTTTAATTTTCAGCATTTTTTTTTTCTTTTTTCAACCTCTGGATTCAAGATCCAAGTTGATTTTAAATTTCCAGTTATCAACCTTTAGATTCAATATCCAAGTTGATTTTAATTTTTAACATTTAAATTTCCTGTTATCATTCTCTGGATTTAATATCCATGTTGATTTTAAATTTTCAGTTATCAACCTTTGGATTCAAGATCTATGTTGATTTTAATTTTCAGTATTAAAATATTCTATTATCAACCTCTGGATTAAATATCCAAGTTGACTTTAAATTTTCAGTTATCAACCTTTGGATTCAAGAACCAAGTTGATTTTAATTTTCAGTATTTTAATTTCCTGTTATCAACCTATGGATTCAAGATCTAAGTTGATTTTAATTTCCAGTTATCAATCTCTAGATTTACGAACCAATTTGATTTTAACTTTCAGTATTTTTATTTCCTATTATCAACCTATGGATTCAAGATCCAAGTTGATTTTAATTTCCAGTTATCAACCTCTGGATTCAAGATCCTAGTTGATTTTAATTTTTAGCATTTTAATTTCTTGTTATTAACCTTTGAATTCAGGATCCAAGTTTATTTTAATTCCCAGTTATCAACCTCGGTATTCAAGATCCAAGTTGATTTTAATTTTCAGCATTTTAATTTCCTGTTATCAACCTATGGATTCAAGATCCAAGTTGATTTTAATTTCCAGTTATCAACCTCTAGATTTTTTGAACCAATTTGATTTTAACTTTCAGTATTTTTATTTCCTGTTATAAATCTATGGATTCAAGATCTTGTTGATTTTAATTTTCAGTTATCAACCTCTGGATTCAAGATCCAAGTTGATCTTAAATTTTCAATTATCAACATCTTGATTCAAGATTCTAGTTTATTTTAATTTTCAGCATTTTAATTTCTTGTTATTAACCTCTGAATTCAAGATCCAAGTTTATTTTAATTTCCAATTATCAACCTCTGGATTCAAGATCCAAGTTAATTTTAATTTTCAGCATTTTAATTTCCTGTTATCAACCTATGGATTCAAGATCCAAGTTGATTTTAATTTCCAGTTTTCAACCTCAAGATTTACGAACCAAGATGATTTTAACTTTCAGTATTTTTATTTCCTGTTATCAACCTATGGATTCAAGATCCAAGTTGATTTTAATTTTCAGTTATCAACCTCTGGATTCAAGATCCAAGTTGACTTTAATTTTCAGCGTTTTTATTTCCTTTTTTCAACCTCTGGAGTTAAGATCCAAGTTGATTTTAAATTTCTAGTTATCAACCTTTGGATTCAAGAACCAAGTTGATTTTAATTTTTAGCATTTAAATTTCCTGTTATCAACCTCTAGATTTAATATCCAAGTTTACTTTAAATTTTCAGTTATCAACCTTTGGATTCAAGATCCAAGTTGATTTTAATTTTCAGCATTTTAATTTCCTGTTATCAACCCATGGATTCAAGATCCAAGTTGATTTTAATTTTTAGTTATCAAACTCTAGATTCACGATCCAAGTTGATTTTAATTTTCAGCATTTTTATTTCCTATTATAAACCTCTGGATTCAAGATCCAAGTTGATTTTAATTTCCAGTTATCAACCTCTGGATTCAAGATCCAAGTTGATTTTAATTTTTAGTATTTTTATTTCCTATTTTCAACCTATAGATTCAAGATCCAAGTTGATTTTAAATTTTCAATTATCAACATCTTGATTCAAGATTCTAGTTTATTTTAATTTTCAGCATTTTAATTTCTTGTTATTGACCTCTGAATTCAAGATCCAAGTTTATTTTAATTTCCAGTTATCAACCTCTGGATTCGAGATCCAAGTTTATTTTAATTTTCAGCATTTTAATTTCCTGTTATCAACCTTTGGATTCAAGATCCAAGTTGATTTTAATTTCAAGTTATCAACCTCTAGATTTACGAACGAAGTTGATTTTAACTTTCAGTATTTTTATTTCCTGTTATCAACCTATGGATTCAAGATCCAAGTTGATTTTAATTTCCTGTTACCAACCTCTGGACTTAAGATTCAAGTTGATTTTAATTTTCAGTAATTTTATTTCCTTTTTTCAACCTCTGGATTCAAGATCCAAGTTGATTTTAAATTTTCAGTTATCAACCTTTGGATTCAAGATCCAAGTTGATTTTAATTTTTAGCATTTAAATTTCCTGTTATCAACCTCTGGATTTAATATCCAAGTTTACTTTAAATTTCTAGTTATCAACCTTTGGATTCAAGATCTAAGTTGATTTTAATTTTCAGCATTTTAATTTCCTGTTATCAACCCATGGATTCAAGATCCAAGTCGTTTTTAATTTTTAGTTATCAACCTCTGGATTCATGATCCAAGTTGATTTTAATTTTCAGCATTTTTATTTCCTATTATCAATGTAACGGCCCAGCCCACTAGTGATATTGTCCGCTCTGGGCCGAAGCCCTCACAGTTTTAAAACGCGTCACTAGGGGTTAGGAACCTCCATCCTATAAACCCAGCATCTCTCCCGTGTTTTGTCGATGTGGGATTTGCCTAGGGTTTTACAATCCACCCACCTTATGGGACTCGGGCCTCTTGAGGTTTGCCCCACCATCGTTCAATGATGCACGCGAGCGCTCGATACCACAAATGTAAGGGCCCGGCCCACTAGTGATATTGTCCGCTCTTGGCCAAAGCGGACAATACTAACTGGAGAAGGATCGGGCTGTTACAATCAACCTCAGGATTCAACAACCAGGTTGATTTTAAATTTACAGTTATCAATCTCTGGATTCAAGATCAAAGTTGATTTTAATTTTAAGTATTTTAATTTCTTGTTATCAACCTCTGGATTCAAGATCCAGGTTGATTTTAAATTTTCAGTTATCAACCTTTGGATTTGCGATTCAAGTTGATTTTAATTTTTAGTATTTTAATTTTCTGTTATCAACTTCTGGATTCAAGATCCATATTGATTTTAAATTTCTAGTTATAAATTTCTGGATTCAAGATTCAAGTTGATTTTAATTTTCTGCAATTTAATTTCCTGTTATCAACCTCTGGATTCAAGATCCAAGTTGATTTTAAATTTCTAATTATCAACCTCTTGATTCAAGATCCTAGTTGATTTTAATTTTTAGCATTATAAGTTTTTGTTATTAACCTCTGAATTCAAGATTCAAGTTTATTTTAATTTCAGTTATCAACCTCTAGATTTACGAACGAAGTTGATTTTAACTTTCAGTATTTTTATTTCCTGTTATCAACCTATGGATTCAAGATCCAAGTTGATTTTAATTTCCAGTTACCTACCTCTGGATTCAAGATCCAAATTGATTTTAATTTTCAGTATTTTTATTTGCTTTTTGCAACCTCTAGATTCAAGATCCAAGTTGATTTTAAATTTTCAGGTATCAACCTTTGGATTCAAGATCCAAGTTGATTTTAATTTTTAGCATTTAAATTTCCTGTTATCAACCTCTGGATTTAATATCCAAGTTTACTTTAAATTTCCAGTTATCAACCTTTGGATTCAAGATCCAAGTTGATTTTAATTTTAAGCATTTTAATTTCCTGTTATCAACCCATGGATTCAAGATCCAAGTTGATTTTAATTTTTAGTTATCAACCTCTGGATTCACGATCCAAGTTGATTTTAATTTTTAGCATTTTTGTTTGCTATTATCAGCCTCTGGATTCAAGATCCAAGTTGATTTTAATTTTCAGCATTTTTATTTCCTATTTTCTACCTCTGGATTTAAGATCCAAGTTGATTTTAATTTCCAGTTATCAACCTCTGGATTCAAGATCCAAGTTGATTTCAATATCCTATTATCAACCTCAGGATTCAAGATCCAAGTTGATTTTAAATTTCTTGTTATCAATCTCAGGATTCAAGATCTAAGTTGATTTTAATTTTCTGCAATTTAATTTCCTATTATCAACCTCCGGATTTGCGATCCACGTTGATTTTAAATTTCCAGTTTTCAATCTCTGGATTCAAGATCTAAGTTGATTTTAATTTTTAGTTATCAACCTCTAGATTTACGAACCAAGTTGATTTTAACTTTCAGTATTTTTATTTCCTATTATCAACCTATGGATTCAAGATCCAAGTTGATTTTAATTTCCAATTATCAACCTCTGGATTCAAGATCCAAGTTGTTTTAAATTTTCAGCATTTTATTTTTCTTTTTTCAACCTCTGGATTCAAGATCCAAGTTGATTTTAAATTTCCAGTTATCAACATTTAGATTCAATATCCAAGTTGATTTTAATTTTTAACATTTAAATTTCCTGTTATCATTCTCTGGATTTAATATTCAGGTTGATTTTAAATTTTCAGTTATCAACCTTTGGATTCAAGATGCATGTTGATTTTAATTTTTAGTATTAAAATTTTTTGTTATCAACCTCTGGATTAACGATCCAAGTTGATTTTAAATTTTCAGTTATCAACCTTTGGATTCCAGAACCAAGTTGATTTTAATTTTCAGCATTTTAATTTCCTGTTATCAACCTATGGATTTAAGATCAAAGTTGATTTTAATATCCAGTTATCAATCTCTAGATTTACGAACCAAGTTGATTTTAACTTTCAGTATTTTTATTTTCTATTATCAACCTATGGATTCAAGATCCAAGTTGATTTTAATTTCCAGTTATCAACCACTGGATTCAAGATCCTAGTTGATTTTACTTTTCAGCATTTTAATTTCTTGTTATTAACTTCTGAATTCAAGATCCAAGTTTATTTTAATTCCCAGTTATCAACCTCTGGATTCAAGATCCAAGTTGATTTTAATTTTTAGCATTTTAATTTCCTGTTATCAACCTATGGATTCAAGATCCAAGTTGATTTTAATTTCCAATTATCAACCTCTAGATTTTTTGAACCAAGTTGATTTTAACTTTCAGTATTTTTATTTCCTGTTATTAATCCACGGATTCAAGATCCAAGTTGATTTTAATTTTCAGTTATCAACCTCTGGATTCAAGATCCAAGTTGACTTTAATTTTCAGCATTTTTATTTCCTTTTTTCAACCTCTGGATTCAAGATCCAAGTTGATTTTAAATTTCCAGTTATCAACCTTTGGATTCAAGTTCCAAGTTGATTTTAATTTTTAGCATTTAAATTTTATGTTATCAACCTCCAGATTTAATATCCAAGTTTACTTTAAATTTCTAGTTATCAACCTTTGGATTCAAGATCCAAGTTGATTTTAATTTTTCGCATTTTAATTTCCTGTTATCAACCCATGGATTGAAGATCCAAGTTGATTTTAATTTTTAGTTATCAAACTCTGGATTCACAATCCAAGTTGATTTTAATTTTCAGCATTTTTATTTCCTATTATCAACATCTGGATTCAAGATCCAAGCTGATTTTAATTTCCAGTTAGCAACCTATGGATTCAAGATCCAAGTTGATTTTAATTTTTAGTATTTTTATTTCCTATTTTCAACCTATAGATTCAAGATCCAAGTTGATTTTAAATTTTCAATTATCAACCTCTTGATTCAAGATTCTAGTTTATTTTAATTTTTAGCATTTTAATTTCTTGTTATTAACCTCTGAATTCAAGATCCAAGTTTATTTTAATTTCCAGTTATCAACCTCTGGATTCAAGATCCAAGTTGATTTTTATTTTCAGCATTTTAATTTCCTGTTATCAACCTTTGGATTCAAGATCCAAGTTGATTTTAATTTCCAGTTATCAACCTCTAGATTTACGAACGAAGTTGATTTTAACTTCCAGTATTTTTATTTCCTATTATCAACCTATGGATTCAAGATCTAAGTTGATTTTAATTTCCAGTTATCAACCTCTGGATTCAAGATCCAAGTTGATTTTAATTTTGCAGTATTTTTATTTCCTTTTTTCAACCTCTGGATTCAAGATTAAAGTTGATTTTAAATTTCCAGTTATCAACCTTTGGATTCAAGATCCAAGTTGATTTTAATTTTTAGCATTTAAATTTCCTGTTATAAACCTCTGGATTTAATATCCAAGTTTACTTTAAATTTCCTGTTATCAACCTTTGGATTCAAGATCCAAGTTGATTTTAATTTTTAGCATTTTAATTTCCTGTTATCAACCCATGGATTCAAGATCCAAGTTGATTTTAATTTTTAGTTATCAACCTCTGGATTGACGATCCAAGTTGATTTTAATTTTCAGCTTTTTTATTTCCTATTATCAACCTCTGGATTCAAGATCCAAGTTGATTTTAAATTTCCAGTTATCAATCTCTGGATTCAAGATCCAAGTTGATTTTAATTTTAAGCATTTTAATTTCTTGTTATCAACCTCTGGATTCAAGATCCAGATTGATTTTAAATTTTCAGTTATCAACCTGTGGATTTTCGATTCAAGTTGATTTTAATTTTTAGAATTTTAATTTTCTGTTATCAACTTCTGGATTCATGATCCATGTTGATTTTAAATTTCTAGTTATAAATCTCTGGATTCAAGATTCAAGTTGATTTTAATTTTCTGCAATATAGTTTCATATTATAAACCTCTGGATTCAAGATCCAAGTTGATTTTAAATTTCCAATTATCAACCTCTTGATTCAAGATCCTAGTTTATTTTAATTTTTAGCATTTTAGTTTTTTGTTATTAACCTCTGAATTCAAGATCCAAGTTTATTTTAATTTCCTGTTATCAACCTCTAGATTTACGAAAGAAGTTGATTTTAACTTTCAGTATTTTTATTTCCTAAAATCAACCAATGGATTCAAGATCCAAGTTGATTTTAATTTTCAATTACCAACCTCTGGATTCAAGATCCAAGTTGATTTTAATTTTCAGTATTTTTATTTCCTTTTTTCAACCTCTGGATTCAAGATCCAAGTTGATTTTAAATTTCCAGTTATCAACCTTTGGATTCAAGATGCAAGTTGATTTTAATTTTTCGCATTTAAATTTCTTGTTATCAACCTCTGGATTTAATATCCAAGTTTACTTTAAATTTCCAGTTATTAACCTTTGGATTCAAGATCCAAGTTGATTCTAATTTTCTGCATTTTAATTTCCTGTTATCAACCCATGGATTCAAGATCCAAGTTGATTTTAATTTTTAGTTATCAACCTCTGGATTCACGATCCAAGTTTATTTTAATTTTCAGCATTTTTATTTCCTATTATCAGTCTCTGGATTCAAGATCCATGTTAATTTTAATTTCCAGTTATCAACCTCTGGATTCAAGATCCAAGTTGATTTTAATTTTCAGCATTTTAATTTCCTGTTATCAACCCATGGATTCAAGATCCATGTTGATTTTAATTTTTAGTTATCAACCTCTGGATTGATGATCCAAGTTGATTTTAATTTTCAGGTTTTTTATTTCCCATTATCAACCTCTAGATTCAAGATCCAAGTTGATTTTAAATTTTCAGTTATCAATCTCTGGATTCAAGATCCAAGTTGATTTTAATTTTAAGCATTTTAATTTCTTGTTATCAACCTCTGGATTCAAGATCAAGATTGATTTTAAATTTTCAGTTATCAACCTTTGGATTTGCGATTCAAGTTGATTTTAATTTTTAGAATTTTAATTTTCTGTTATCAACTTCTGGATTCATGATCCATGTTGATTTTAAATTTCTAGTTATAAATCTCTGGATTCAATATTCAAGTTGATTTTAATTTTCTGTAATTTAGTTTCCTGTTATAAACCTCTGGATTCAAGATCCAAGTTGATTTTAAATTTTCAATTATCAACCTCTTGATTCAAGATCCTAGTTGATTTTAAATTTTAGCATTTTAGTTTTTTGTTATTAACCTCTGAATTCAAGATCCAAGTTTATTTTATTTTCCAGTTATCAACCTCTAGATTTACGAACGAAGTTGATTTTAACTTTCAGTATTTTTATTTCTTGTTATCAACCTATGGATTCAAAATCCAAGTTGATTTTAATTTCCAGTTACCAACCTCTGGATTCAAGATCCAAGCTGATTTTAATTTTCAGTTTTTTTATTTCCTTTTTTCAACCTCTGGATTCAAGATCCAAGTTGATTTTAAATTTCCAGTTATCAACCTTTGGATTTAAGACCCAAGTTGATTTTAATTTTTAGCATTTAAATTTCCTGCTATCAACCTCTGGATTTAATATCCAAGTTTACTTTAAATTTCCAGTTATCAACCTTTGGATTCAATATCCAAGTTAATTTTAATTTTCAGCATTTTAATTTCCTGTTATCAACCTATGGATTCAAGATCAAAGTTGATTTTAATATCCGGTCATCAATCTCTAGATTTACGAACCAAGTTGATTTTAACTTTCAGTATTTTTATTTCCTGTTTTCAACCTATGGATTCAAGATCCAAGTTGATTTTAATTTCCAGTTATCAACCACTGGATTCAAGATCCTAGTTGATTTTACTTTTCAGCATTTTAATTTCTTGTTATTAACCTATGAATTCAAGATCCAAGTTTATTTTAATTCCCAGTTATCAACCTCTGGATTCAAGATCCAAGTTGATTTTAATTTTCAGCATTTTAATTTCCTGTTATCAACCTATGGATTCAAGATCCAAGTTGATTTTATTTTCCAATTATCAACCTCTAGATTTTTTGAACCAAGTTGATTTTAAATTTCAATATTTTTATTTCCTGTTATTAATCCATGGATTCAAGATCCAAGTTGATTTTAATTTTCAATTATCAACCTCTGGATTCAAGATCCAAGTTGACTTTAATTTTCAGCATTTTTATTTCCTTTTTTTAACCTCTGGATTCAAGATCCAAGTTGATTTTAAATTTCCAGTTATCAACCTTTGGATTCAAGTTCCAAGTTGATTTTAATTTTTAGCATTTAAATTTTATGTTATCAACCTCTAGATTTAATATCCAAGTTTACTTTAAATTTCCAGTTATCAACCTTTGGATTCAAGATCCAAGTTGATTTTAATTTTTTGCATTTTAATTTCCTGTTGTCAACCCATGGATTGAAGATCCAGGTTGATTTTAATTTTAGTTATCAAACTCGGATTCACGATCCAAGTTGATTTTAATTTTCAGCATTTTTATTTCCGATTATCAACATCTGGATTCAAGATCCAAGTTTATTATAATTTCCAGTTATCAACCTCTGGATTCAAGATCCAAGTTGATTTTAATTTTTAGTATTTTTATTTCCTATTTTCAACCTATAGAGTCAAGATCCAAGTTGATCTTAAATTTTCAATTATCAACCTCTTGATTCAAGATTCTAGTTTATTTTAATTTTCAGCATTTTAATTTCTTGTTATTAACCTCTGAATTCAAGATCCAAGTTTATTTTAATTTCCAGTTATCAACCTCTAGATTCAAGATCCAAGTTGATTTTAATTTTCAGCATTTTAATTTCTGTTATCAACCTATGGATTCAAGATCCAAGTTGATTTTAATTTCGATTTTCAACCTCAAGATTTACGAACCAAGTTGATTTTAACTTTTAGTATTTTTATTTCTGTTATCAACCTATGGATTCAAGATCTAAGTTGATTTTAATTTACAGTTACCAACCTCTGGATTCAAGATCCAAGTTGATTTTAATTTTGCAGTACTTTTATTTCCTTTTTTCAACCTCTGGATTCAAGATTCAAGTTGATTTTAAATTTCCAGTTATCAACCTTTGGATTCAAGATCCAAGTTGATTTTAATTTTTAGCATTTAAATTTCCTGTTATAAACCTCTGGATTTAATATCCAAGTTTACTTTAAATTTTCAGTTACCAACCTTTGAATTTAAGATCCAAGTTGATTTTAATTTTCAGTATTTTAATTTCCTGTTATCAACCCATGGATTCAAGATCCAAGTTGATTTTAATTTTTAGTTATCAATCTCTGGATTCAAGATCCAAGTTGATTTTAATTTTCAGCTTTTTATTTCCTATTATCAACCTCTGATTCAAGATCCAAGTTGATTTTAAATTTCGATTATCAATCTCTGGATTCAAGATCCAAGTTGATTTTAATTTTAAGCATTTTAATTTCTTGTTATCAACCTCTGGATTCAAGATCCAGATTGATTTTAAATTTTCAGTTATCAACCTTTGGATTTGCGATTCAAGTTGATTTTAATTTTTAGAATTTTAACTTTTTGTTATCAACTTCTGGATTCATGATCCATGTTGATTTTAAATTTCTAGTTATAAATCTCTGGATTCAAGATTCAAGTTGATTTTAATTTTCTGCAATTTAGTTTCCTGTTATAAACCTCTAGATTCAAGATCCAAGTTGATTTTAAATTTCCAATTATCAACCTCTTGATTCAAGATCCTAGTTGATTTTAATTTTTAGCATTTTAGTTTTTTGTTATTAACCTCTGAATTCAAGATCCAAGTTTATTTTAATTTCCTGTTATCAACCTCTAGATTTACGAACGAAGTTGATTTTATCTTTCAGTATTTTTATTTCCTATAATCAACCAATGGATTCAAGATCCAAGTTGATTTTAATTTTCAATTACCAACCTCTGGATTCAAGATCCAAGTTGATTTTAATTTTCAGTATTTTTATTTCCTTTTTTCAACCTCTGGATTCAAGATACAAGTTGATTTTAAATTTCCAGTTATCAACCTTTGGATTCAAGATGCAAGTTGATTTTAATTTTTCGCATTTAAATTTCTTGTTATCAACCTCTGGATTTAATATCCAAGTTTACTTTAAATTTCCAGTTATCAACCTTTGGATTCAAGATCCAAGTTGATTCTAATTTTCCGCATTTTAATTTCCTGTTATCAACCCATGGATTCAAGATCCAAGTTGATTTTAATTTTTAGTTATCAACCTCTGGATTCACGATCCAAGTTTATTTTAATTTTCAGCATTTTTATTTCCTATTATCAGTCTCTGGATTCAAGATCCATGTTAATTTTAATTTCCAGTTATCAACCTCTGGATTCAAGATCCAAGTTGATTTTAATTTTTAGTATTTTTATTTCCTATTTTCTACCTATAGATTCAATATCCAAGTTGATTTTAAATTTCCAGTTATCAATATCTGGATTCAAGATCTAAGTTGATTTTAATTTTAAGCATTTTAATTTCCTTTTATCAACCTCTGGATTCAAGATCCAAATTGATTTTAAATTTCCTGTTATCAACCTCTGTATTCAAGCTCCAAGTTGATTTTAATTTTCAGCATTTTTATTTCCTATTATCAACATCTGGATTCAAGATCCAAGCTGATTTTAATTTCCAGTTAGCAACCTATGGATTCAAGATCCAAGTTGATTTTAATTTTTAGTATTTTTATTTCCTATTTTCAACCTATAGATTCAAGATCCAAGTTGATTTTAAATTTTCAATTATCAACCTCTTGATTCAAGATTCTAGTTTATTTTAATTTTTAGCATTTTAATTTCTTGTTATTAACCTCTGAATTCAAGATCCAAGTTTATTTTAATTTCCAGTTATCAACCTCTGGATTCAAGATCCAAGTTGATTTTTATTTTCAGCATTTTAATTTCCTGTTATCAACCTTTGGATTCAAGATCCAAGTTGATTTTAATTTCCAGTTATCAACCTCTAGATTTACGAACGAAGTTGATTTTAACTTCCAGTATTTTTATTTCCTATTATCAACCTATGGATTCAAGATCTAAGTTGATTTTAATTTCCAGTTACCAACCTCTGGATTCAAGATCCAAGTTGATTTTAATTTTGCAGTATTTTTATTTCCTTTTTTCAACCTCTGGATTCAAGATTAAAGTTGATTTTAAATTTCCAGTTATCAACCTTTGGATTCAAGATCCAAGTTGATTTTAATTTTTAGCATTTAAATTTCCTGTTATAAACCTCTGGATTTAATATCCAAGTTTACTTTAAATTTCCTGTTATCAACCTTTGGATTCAAGATCCAAGTTGATTTTAATTTTTAGTATTTTAATTTCCTGTTATCAACCCATGGATTCAAGATCCAAGTTGATTTTAATTTTTAGTTATCAACCTCTGAATTGACGATCCAAGTTGATTTTAATTTTCAGCTTTTTTATTTCCTATTATCAACCTCTGGATTCAAGATCCAAGTTGATTTTAAATTTCCAGTTATCAATCTCTGGATTCAAGATCCAAGTTGATTTTAATTTTAAGCATTTTAATTTCTTGTTATCAACCTCTGGATTCAAGATCCAGATTGATTTTAAATTTTCAGTTATCAACCTGTGGATTTTCGATTCAAGTTGATTTTAATTTTTAGAATTTTAATTTTCTGTTATCAACTTCTAAATTCATGATCCATGTTGATTTTAAATTTCTAGGTTTAAATCTCTGGATTCAAGATTCAAGTTGATTTTAATTTTCTGCAATTTAGTTTCCTATTATAAACCTCTGGATTCAAGATCCAAGTTGATTTTAAATTTCCAATTATCAACCTCTTGATTCAAGATCCTAGTTTATTTTAATTTTTAGCATTTTAGTTTTTTGTTATTAACCTCTGAATTCAAGATCCAAGTTTATTTTAATTTCCTGTTATCAACCTCTAGATTTACGAAAGAAGTTGATTTTAACTTTCAGTATTTTTATTTCCTATAATCAACCAATGGATTCAAGATCCAAGTTGATTTTAATTTTCAATTACCAACCTCTGGATTCAAGATCCAAGTTGATTTTAATTTTCAGTATTTTTATTTCCTTTTTTCAACCTCTGGATTCAAGATCCAAGTTGATTTTAAATTTCCAGTTATCAACCTTTGGATTCAAGATGCAAGTTGATTTTAATTTTTCGCATTTAAATTTCTTGTTATCAACCTCTGGATTTAATATCCAAGTTTATTTTAAATTTCCAGTTATCAACCTTTGGATTCAAGATCCAAGTTGATTCTAATTTTCCGCATTTTAATTTCCTGTTATCAACCCATGGATTCAAGATCCAAGTTGATTTTAATTTTTAGTTATCAACCTTTGGATTCACGATCCAAGTTTATTTTAATTTTCAGCATTTTTATTTCCTATTATCAGTCTCTGGATTCAAGATCCATGTTAATTTTAATTTCCAGTTATCAACCTCTGGATTCAAGATCCAAGTTGATTTTAATTTTCAGCATTTTAATTTCCTGTTATCAACCCATGGATTCAAGATCCATGTTGATTTTAATTTTTAGTTATCAACCTCTGGATTGATGATCCAAGTTGATTTTAATTTTCAGGTTTTTTATTTCCTATTATCAACCTCTAGATTCAAGATCCAAGTTGATTTTAAATTTTCAGTTATCAATCTCTGGATTCAAGATCCAAGTTGATTTTAATTTTAAGCATTTTAATTTCTTGTTATCAACCTCTGGATTCAAGATCCAGATTGATTTTAAATTTTCAGTTATCAACCTTTGGATTTGCGATTCAAGTTGATTTTAATTTTTAGAATTTTAATTTTCTGTTATCAACTTCTAGATTCATGATCCATGTTGATTTTAAATTTCTAGTTATAAATCTCTGGATTCAATATTCAAGTTGATTTTAATTTTCTGTAATTTAGTTTCCTGTTATAAACCTCTGGATTCAAGATCCAAGTTGATTTTAAATTTTCAATTATCAACCTCTTGATTCAAGATCCTAGTTGATTTTAAATTTTAGCATTTTAGTTTTTTGTTATTAACCTCTGAATTCAAGATCCAAGTTTATTTTATTTTCCAGTTATCAACCTCTAGATTTACGAACGAAGTTGATTTTAACTTTCAGTATTTTTATTTCTTGTTATCAACCTATGGATTCAAAATCCAAGTTGATTTTAATTTCCAGTTACCAACCTCTGGATTCAAGATCCAAGCTGATTTTAATTTTCAGTTTTTTTATTTCCTTTTTTCAACCTCTGGATTCAAGATCCAAGTTGATTTTAAATTTCCAGTTATCAACCTTTGGATTTAAGACCCAAGTTGATTTTAATTTTTAGCATTTAAATTTCCTGCTATCAACCTCTGGATTTAATATCCAAGTTTACTTTAAATTTCCAGTTATCAACCTTTGGATTCAATATCCAAGTTAATTTTAATTTTCAGCATTTTAATTTCCTGTTATCAACCTATGGATTCAAGATCAAAGTTGATTTTAATATCCGGTCATCAATCTCTAGATTTACGAACCAAGTTGATTTTAACTTTCAGTATTTTTATTTCCTGTTTCAACCTATGGATTCAAGATCCAAGTTGATTTTAATTTCCAGTTATCAACCAATGGATTCAAGATCCTAGTTGATTTTACTTTTCAGCATTTTAATTTCTTGTTATTAACCTATGAATTCAAGATCCAAGTTTATTTTAATTCCCAGTTATCAACCTCTGGATTCAAGATCCAAGTTGATTTTAATTTTCAGCATTTTAATTTCCTGTTATCAACCTATGGATTCAAGATCCAAGTTGATTTTATTTTCCAATTATCAACCTCTAGATTTTTTGAACCAAGTTGATTTTAAATTTCAATATTTTTATTTCCTGTTATTAATCCATGGATTCAAGATCCAAGTTGATTTTAATTTTCAATTATCAACCTCTGGATTCAAGATCCAAGTTGACTTTAATTTTCAGCATTTTTATTTCCTTTTTTTAACCTCTGGATTCAAGATCCAAGTTGATTTTAAATTTCCAGTTATCAACCTTTGGATTCAAGTTCCAAGTTGATTTTAATTTTTAGCATTTAAATTTTATGTTATCAACCTCTAGATTTAATATCCAAGTTTACTTTAAATTTCCAGTTATCAACCTTTGGATTCAAGATCCAAGTTGATTTTAATTTTTTGCATTTTAATTTCCTGTTATAAACCTCTGGATTTAATATCCAAGTTTACTTTAAATTTTCAGTTACCAACCTTTGAATTTAAGATCCAAGTTGATTTTAATTTTCAGTATTTTAATTTCCTGTTATCAACCCATGGATTCAAGATCCAAGTTGATTTTAATTTTTAGTTATCAACCTCTGGATTGACGATCCAAGTTGATTTTAATTTTCAGCTTTTTTATTTCCTATTATCAACCTCTGGATTCAAGATCCAAGTTGATTTTAAATTTCCAGTTATCAATCTCTGGATTCAAGATCAAAGTTGATTTTAATTTTAAGCATTTTAATTTCTTGTTATCAACCTCTGGATTCAAGATCCAGATTGATTTTAAATTTTCAGTTATCAACCTTTGGATTTGCGATTCAAGTTGATTTTAATTTTTAGAATTTTAACTTTTTGTTATCAACTTCTGGATTCATGATCCATGTTGATTTTAAATTTCTAGTTATAAATCTCTGGATTCAAGATTCAAGTTGATTTTAATTTTCTGCAATTTAATTTCCTGTTATAAACCTCTGGATTCAAGATCCAAGTTGATTTTAAATTTCCAATTATCAACCTCTTGATTCAAGATCCTAGTTGATTTTAATTTTTAGCATTTTTATTTCCTTTTTTTAACCTCTGGATTCAAGATCCAAGTTGATTTTAAATTTCCAGTTATCAACCTTTGGATTCAAGTTCCAAGTTGATTTTAATTTTTAGCATTTAAATTTTATGTTATCAACCTCTAGATTTAATATCCAAGTTTACTTTAAATTTCCAGTTATCAACCTTTGGATTCAAGATCCAAGTTGATTTTAATTTTTTGCATTTTAATTTCCTGTTGTCAACCCATGGATTGAAGATCCAAGTTGATTTTAATTTTCAATTATCAACCTCTGGATTCAAGATCCAAGTTGACTTTAATTTTCAGCATTTTTATTTCTTTTTTTTAACCTCTGGATTCAAGATCCAAGTTGATTTTAAATTTCCAGTTATCAACCTTTGGATTCAAGTTCCAAGTTGATTTTAATTTTTAGCATTTAAATTTTATGTTATCAACCTCTAGATTTAATATCCAAGTTTACTTTAAATTTCCAGTTATCAACCTTTGGATTCAAGATCCAAGTTGATTTTAATTTTTTGCATTTTAATTTCCTGTTGTCAACCCATGGATTGAAGATCCAGGTTGATTTTAATTTTTAGTTATCAAACTCTGGATTCACGATCCAAGTTGATTTTAATTTTCAGCATTTTTATTTCCGATTATCAACATCTGGATTCAAGATCCAAGTTTATTTTAATTTCCAGTTATCAACCTCTGGATTCAAGATCCAAGTTGATTTTAATTTTTAGTATTTTTATTTCCTATTTTCAACCTATAGAGTCAAGATCCAAGTTGATCTTAAATTTTCAATTATCAACCTCTTGATTCAATATTCTAGTTTATTTTAATTTTCAGCATTTTAATTTCTTGTTATTAACCTCTGAATTCAAGATCCAAGTTTATTTTAATTTCCAGTTATCAACCTCTAGATTCAAGATCCAAGTTGATTTTAATTTTCAGCATTTTAATTTCCTGTTATCAACCTATGGATTCAAGATCCAAGTTGATTTTAATTTCCAGTTTTCAACCTCAAGATTTACGAACCAAGTTGATTTTAACTTTTAGTATTTTTATTTCCTGTTATCAACCTATGGATTCAAGATCTAAGTTGATTTTAATTTACAGTTACCAACCTCTGGATTCAAGATCCAAGTTGATTTTAATTTTGCAGTACTTTTATTTCCTTTTTTCAACCTCTGGATTCAAGATTCAAGTTGATTTTAAATTTCCAGTTATCAACCTTTGGATTCAAGATCCAAGTTGATTTTAATTTTTAGCATTTAAATTTCCTGTTATAAACCTCTGGATTTAATATCCAAGTTTACTTTAAATTTTCAGTTACCAACCTTTGAATTTAAGATCCAAGTTGATTTTAATTTTCAGTATTTTAATTTCCTGTTATCAACCCATGGATTCAAGATCCAAGTTGATTTTAATTTTTAGTTATCAACCTCTGGATTGACGATCCAAGTTGATTTTAATTTTCAGCTTTTTTATTTCCTATTATCAACCTCTGGATTCAAGATCCAAGTTGATTTTAAATTTCCAGTTATCAATCTCTGGATTCAAGATCCAAGTTGATTTTAATTTTAAGCATTTTAATTTCTTGTTATCAACCTCTGGATTCAAGATCCAGATTGATTTTAAATTTTCAGTTATCAACCTTTGGATTTGCGATTCAAGTTGATTTTAATTTTTAGAATTTTAACTTTTTGTTATCAACTTCTGGATTCATGATCCATGTTGATTTTAAATTTCTAGTTATAAATCTCTAGATTCAAGATTCAAGTTGATTTTAATTTTCTGCAATTTAATTTCCTGTTATAAACCTCTGGATTCAAGATCCAAGTTGATTTTAAATTTCCAATTATCAACCTCTTGATTCAAGATCCTAGTTGATTTTAATTTTTAGCATTTTAGTTTTTTGTTATTAACCTCTGAATTCAAGATCCAAGTTTATTTTAATTTCCTGTTATCAACCTCTAGATTTACGAACGAAGTTGATTTTATCTTTCAGTATTTTTATTTCCTATAATCAACCAATGGATTCAAGATCCAAGTTGATTTTAATTTTCAATTACCAACCTCTGGATTCAAGATCCAAGTTGATTTTAATTTTCAGTATTTTTATTTCCTTTTTTCAACCTCTGGATTCAAGATCCAAGTTGATTTTAAATTTCCAGTTATCAACCTTTGGATTCAAGATCCAAGTTGATTTTAATTTTTAGCATTTAAATTTCCTGTTATAAACCTCTGGATTTAATATCCAAGTTTACTTTAAATTTTCAGTTACCAACCTTTGAATTTAAGATCCAAGTTGATTTTAATTTTCAGTATTTTAATTTCCTGTTATCAACCCATGGATTCAAGATCCAAGTTGATTTTAATTTTTAGTTATCAACCTCTGGATTAACGATCCAAGTTGATTTTAATTTTCAGCTTTTTTATTTCCTATTATCAACCTCTGGATTCAAGATCCAAGTTGATTTTAAATTTCCAGTTATCAATCTCTGGATTCAAGATCCAAGTTGATTTTAATTTTAAGCATTTTAATTTCTTGTTATCAACCTCTGGATTCAAGATCCAGATTGATTTTAAATTTTCAGTTATCAACCTTTGGATTTGCGATTCAAGTTGATTTTAATTTTTAGAATTTTAACTTTTTGTTATCAACTTCTGGATTCATGATCCATGTTGATTTTAAATTTCTAGTTATAAATCTCTGGATTCAAGATTCAAGTTGATTTTAAATTTCCAATTATCAACCTCTTGATTCAAGATCCTAGTTGATTTTAATTTTTAGCATTTTAGTTTTTTGTTATTAACCTCTGAATTCAAGATCCAAGTTTATTTTAATTTCCTGTTATCAACCTCTAGATTTACGAACGAAGTTGATTTTATCTTTCAGTATTTTATTTTCCTATAATCAACCAATGGATTCAAGATCCAAGTTGATTTTAATTTTCAATTACCAACCTCTGGATTCAAGATCCAAGTTGATTTTAATTTTCAATATTTTTATTTCCTTTTTTCAACCTCTGGATTCAAGATCCAAGTTGATTTTAAATTTCCAGTTATCAACCTTTGGATTCAAGATGCAAGTTGATTTTAATTTTTCGCATTTAAATTTCTTGTTATCAACCTCTGGATTTAATATCCAAGTTTACTTTAAATTTCCAGTTATCAACCTTTGGATTCAAGATCCAAGTTGATTCTAATTTTCCGCATTTTAATTTCCTGTTATCAACCCATGGATTCAAGATCAAAGTTGATTTTAATTTTTAGTTATCAACCTCTGGATTCACGATCCAAGTTTATTTTAATTTTTAGCATTTTTATTTCCTATTATCAGTCTCAGGATTCAAGATCCATATTAATTTTAATTTCCAGTTATCAACCTCTGGATTCAAGATCCAAGTTGATTTTAATTTTTAGTATTTTTATTTCCTATTTTCTACCTATAGATTCAAGATCCAAGTTGATTTTAAATTTCCAGTTATCAATATCTGGATTCAAGATCTAAGTTGATTTTAATTTTAAGCATTTGAATTTCCTTTTATCAACCTCTGGATTCAAGATCCAAATTGATTTTAAATTTCCTGTTATCAACCTCTGTATTCAAGCTCCAAGTTGATTTTAATTTTCAGCATTTTTATTTCATTTGATTAACCTCTGAATTTAAGATCCAAGATGATTTTAATTTCCAGTTTTCAACCTCTGGATTCAAGATCCAAGTTGATTTCAATATCCTATTATCAACCTCAGGATTCAAGATCCAAGTTGATTTTAAATTTCTTATTATCAATCTCAGGATTCAAGATCCAAGTTGATTTTAATTTTCTGCATTTTAATTTCCTATTATCAACCTCCGGATTTACGATCCACGTTGATTTTAAATTTCCAATTATCAATCTCTGGATTCAAGATCTAAGTTGATTTTAATTTTTATTTATCAACCTCTAGATTTACAAACCAAGTTGATTTTAACTTTCAGTATTTTTATTTCCTGTTATCAACCTATGGATTCAATATCCAAGTTGATTTTAATTTCCAGTTATCAACCTCTGGATT
The DNA here is from genome assembly GCF_030052815.1 of Hevea brasiliensis. Taxonomy (NCBI): domain Eukaryota; kingdom Viridiplantae; phylum Streptophyta; class Magnoliopsida; order Malpighiales; family Euphorbiaceae; genus Hevea; species Hevea brasiliensis. Next base: position 53,884,774 of record NC_079500.1, on the reverse strand, counting down.
CAAGATCCAAGTTGTTTTAAATTTTCAGCATTTTATTTTTTTTTTTTCAACCTCTGGATTCAAGATCCAAGTTGATTTTAAATTTCCAGTTATCAACATTTAGATTCAATATCCAAGTTGATTTTAATTTTTAACATTTTAATTTCCTGTTATCATTCTCTGGATTTAATATTCAGGTTGATTTTAAATTTTCAGTTATCAACCTTTGGATTCAAGATCCATGTTGATTTTAATTTTCAGTATTAAAATTTTTTGTTATCAACCTCTGGATTAAAGATCCAAGTTGACGTTAAATTTTCAGTTATCAACCTTTGGATTCCAGAACCAAGTTGATTTTAATTTTCAACATTTTAATTTCCTGTTATCAACCTATGGATTCAAGATCAAAGTTGATTTTAATATCCGGTCATCAATCTCTAGATTTACGAACCAAGTTGATTTTAACTTTCAGTATTTTTAATTCCTGTTATCAACCTATGGATTCAAGATCCAAGTTGATTTTAATTTCCAGTTATCAACCACTGGATTCAAGATCCTAGTTGATTTTACTTTTCAGCATTTTAATTTCTTGTTATTAACCTCTGAATTCAAGATCCAAGTTTATTTTAATTCCCAGTTAACAACCTCTGGATTCAAGATCCAAGTTGATTTTAATTTTCAGCATTTTAATTTCCTGTTATCAACCTATGGATTCAAGATCCAAGTTGATTTTAATTTACAATTATCAACCTCTAGATTTTTTGAACCAAGTTGATTTTAACTTTCAGTATTTTTATTTCCTGTTATTAATCCATGGATTCAAGATCCAAGTTGATTTTAATTTTGAGTTATCAACCTCTGGATTCAAGATCCAAGTTGACTTTAATTTTCAGCATTTTTTTTCCTTTTTTCAACCTCTGGATTCAAGATCCAAGTTGATTTTAAATTTCCAGTTATCAACCTTTAGATTCAAGTTCCAAGTTGATTTTAATTTTTAGCATTAAATTTTATGTTATCAACCTCTAGATTTGATATCCAAGTTTACTTTAAATTTCCAGTTATCAACCTTTGGATTCAAGATCCAAGTTGATTTTAATTTTTCGCATTTTAATTTCCTGTTATCAACCCATGGATTGAAGATCCAAGTTGATTCTAATTTTTAGTTATCAAACTCTGGATTCACGATCCAAGTTGAATTTAATTTTCAGCATTTTTATTTCCTATTATCAATATCTGGATTCAAGATCCAAGTTGATTTTAATTTTCAGTTATCAACCTCTGGATTAGAGATCCAAGTTGATTTTAATTTTCAGTATTTTTATTTCCTATTTTCAACCTATAGATTCAAGATCCAAGTTGATCTTAAATTTTCAATTACCAACCTCTTGATTCAAGATTCTAGTTTATTTTAATTTTCAGCATTTTAATTTCTTGTTATTAGCCTCTGAATTCAAGATCCAAGTTTATTTTAATTTCCAGTTATCAACCTCTGGATTCAAGATCCAAGTTGATTTTAATTTTCAGCATTTTAATTTCCTGTTATCAACCTATGGATTCAAGATCCAAGTTGATTTTAATTTCCAGTTTTCAACCTCAAGATTTACGAACCAAGTTGATTTTAACTTTCAGTATTTTTATTTCCTGTTATCAACCTATGGATTCAAGATCTAAGTTGATTTTAATTTCCTGTTACCAACCTCTGGATTCAAGATCCAAGTTGATTTTAATTTTGCAGTATTTTTATTTCCTTTTTTCAACCTCTGGATTCAAGATTCAAGTTGATTTTAAATTTCCAGTTATCAACCTTTGGATTCAAGATCCATGTTGATTTTAATTTTTAGCATTTAAATTTCCTGTTATAAACCTCAGGATTTAATATCCAAGTTTACTTTAAATTTCCAGTTATCAACCTTTGGATTCAAGATCCAAGTTGATTTTAATTTTCAGCATTTTAATTTCCTGTTATCAACCCATGGATTCAAGATCCAAGTTGCTTTTAATTTTTAGTTATCAACCTCTGGATTGACGATCCAAGTTGATTTTAATTTTCAGCTTTTTTACTTCCTATTATCAACCTCTAGATTCTAGATCCAAGTTGATTTTAAATTTCCAGTTATCAATCTCTGGATTCAAGATCCAAGTTGATTTTAATATTAAGTATTTTAATTTCTTGTTATCAACCTCTGGATTCAAGATCCAGATTGATTTTAAATTTTCAGTTATCAACCTTTGGATTTGCGATTCAAGTTGATTTTAATTTTTAGAATTTTAATTTTCTGTTATCAACTTCTGGATTCATGATCCATGTTGATTTTAAATTTCTAGTTATAAATCTCTGGATTCAAGATTCAAGTTGATTTTAATTTTTTGTAATTTAGTTTCCTGTTATAAACCTCTGGATTCAAGATCCAAGTTGATTTTAAATTTCCAATTATCAACCTCTTGATTCAAGATCCTAGTTGATTTTAATTTTTAGCATTTTAGTTTTTTGTTATTAACCTCTGAATTCAAGATCCAAGTTTATTTTATTTTCCAGTTATCAACCTCTAGATTTACGAACGAAGTTGATTTTAACTTTCAGTATTTTTATTTCTTGTTATCAACCTATGGATTCAAGATCCAAGTTGATTTTAATATCGATTACCAACCTCCGATTCAAGATCCAAGTTGATTTTAATTTTCAGTTTTTTTGTTTCCTTTTTTCAACCTCTGGATTCAAGATCCAAGTTGATTTTAAATGTCCAGTTATCAACCTTTGGATTTAAGACCCAAGTTGATTTTAATTTTTAGCATTTAAATTTCCTGCTATCAACCTCTGGATTTAATATCCAAGTTTACTTTAAATTTCCAGTTATCAACCTTTGGATTCAATATCCAAGTTAATTTTAATTTTCAGCATTTTAATTTTATGTTATCAACCCATGGATTCAAGATCCAAGTTGATTTTAATTTTTAGTTATCAACCTCTGGATTCACAATCCAAGTTGAATTTAATTTTCTGTATTTTTATTTCCTATTATCAGCCTCTGGATTCAAGATCCAAGTTGATTTTAACTTCTAGTTATTAACCTCTGGATTCAAGATCTAAGTTGATTTTAATTTTTAGTATTTTTATTTCCTATTTTCTACCTATAGATTTAAGATCCAAGTTGATTTTAAATTTTCAGTTATCAATCTCTGGATTCAAGATCTAAGTTGATTTTAATTTTAAGTATTTTAATTTCCTATTATCGACCTCTGGATTCAAGATCCAAATTGATTTTAAATTTCCTGTTATCAACCTCTGGATTCAAGCTCCAAGTTGATTTTAATTTTCAGCATTTTTATTTCATTTGATTAACCTCTGGATTTAAGATCCAATTTGATTTTAATTTCCAATTATCAACCTCTGGATTCAAGATCCAAGTTGATTTCAATATCCTATTATCAACCCCAGGATTCAACATCCAAGTTGATTTTAAATTTATTGTTATCAATCTCAGGATTCAAGATCCAGGTTAATTTTAATTTTCTGCATTTTAATTTCCTATTATCAACCTCCGGATTGAAGGTCCACGTTGATTTTAAATTTCTAGTTATCAATCTCTGGATTCAATCCAAGTTGATTTTAATTTTTAGTTATCAACCTCTGGATTCACAATCCAAGTTGATTTTAATTTTCATCATTTTTATTTCCTATTATCAACCTCTGGATTCAAGATCCAAGTTGATTTTAAATTTCCAGTTATCAATCTCTGGATTCAAGATCTAAGTTGATTTTAATTTTAAATATTTTAATTTCTTGTTATCAACCTCTGGATTCAAGATCCAAGTTGATTCTAAATTTTCAGTTATCAACCTTTGGATTTGCGATTCAAGTTGATTTTAATTTTTAGAATTTTAATTTTTTGTTATCAACTTCTGGATTCATGATCCATGTTGATTTTAAATTTCTAGTTATAAATCTCTGGATTCAAGATTCAAGTTGATTTTAATTTTCTGCAATTTAGTTTCCTGTTATAAACCTCTATATTCAAGATCTAAGTTGATTTTAAATTTCCAATTATCAACCTCTTGATTCAAGATCCTAGTTGATTTTAATTTTTAGCATTTTAGTTTTTTGTTATTAACCTCTGAATTCAAGATCCAAGTTTATTTTAATTTCCTGTTATCAACCTCTAAATTTACGAACGACGTTGATTTTAACTTTAAGTATTTTTATTTTCTATGATCAACCAATGGATTCAAGATCCAAGTTGATTTTAATTTCCAATTACCAACCTCTGGATTCAAGATCCAAGTTGATTTTAATTTTCAGTATTTGTATTTCCTTTTTTCAACCTCTGGATTCAAGATCCAAGTTGATTTTAAATTTCCAGTTATCAACCTTTGGATTCAAGATGCAAATTGATTTTAATTTTTCGCATTTAAATTTCTTGTTATCAACCTCTGGATTTAATATCCAAGTTTACTTTAAATTTCCAGTTATCAACCTTTGGATTGAAGATCCAAGTTGATTCTAATTTTTAGCATTTTAATTTCCTGTTATCAACCCATGGATTCAAGATCCAAGTTGATTTTAATTTTTAGTTATCAACCTCTGGATTCACGATCAAAGTTTATTTTAATTTTTAGCATTTTTATTTCTTATTATCAGTCTCTGGATTCAAGATCCAAGTTGATTTTAGTTTCCAGTTATCAACCTCTGGATTCAAGATCCAAGTTGATTTTAATTTTTAGTATTTTTATTTCCTATTTTCTACCTATAGATTCAAGATCCAAGTTGATTTTAAATTTCTAGTTATCAATATCTGGATTCAAGATCTAAGTTGATTTTAATTTTAAGTATTTTAATTTCCTGTTATCAACCTCTGGATTCAAGATCCAAATTGATTTTAAATTTCCTGTTATCAACCTCTGGATTCAAGCTCCAAGTTGATTTTAATTTTCAGCATTTTTATTTCATTTGATTAACCTCTGGATTTAAGATCGAAGTTGATTTTAATTTCCAGTTATCAACCTCTGGATTCAAGATCCAAGTTGATTTCAATATCCTATTATCAACCTCAGGATTCAAGATCCAAGTTGATTTTAAATTTCTTGTTATCAATCTCAGGATTCAAGATCTAAGTTGATTTTAATTTTCTGCATTTTAATTTCCTATTATCAACCTCCGGAATTAAGATCCACGTTGATTTTAAATTTCTAGTTATCAATCTCTGGATTCAAGATCTAAGTTGATTTTAATTTTTAGTTATTAACCTCTGGATTTACGAGCTAAGTTGATTTTAACTTTCAGTATTTTTATTTCCTGTTATCAACCTATGGATTCAAGATCTAAGTTGATTTTAATTTCCAGTTATCAACCTCTGGATTCAAGATCCAAGTTGTTTTTAATTTTCAGCATTTTTTTTTTCTTTTTTCAACCTCTGGATTCAAGATCCAAGTTGATTTTAAATTTCCAGTTATCAACCTTTAGATTCAATATCCAAGTTGATTTTAATTTTTAACATTTAAATTTCCTGTTATCATTCTCTGGATTTAATATCCATGTTGATTTTAAATTTTCAGTTATCAACCTTTGGATTCAAGATCTATGTTGATTTTAATTTTCAGTATTAAAATATTCTATTATCAACCTCTGGATTAAATATCCAAGTTGACTTTAAATTTTCAGTTATCAACCTTTGGATTCAAGAACCAAGTTGATTTTAATTTTCAGTATTTTAATTTCCTGTTATCAACCTATGGATTCAAGATCTAAGTTGATTTTAATTTCCAGTTATCAATCTCTAGATTTACGAACCAATTTGATTTTAACTTTCAGTATTTTTATTTCCTATTATCAACCTATGGATTCAAGATCCAAGTTGATTTTAATTTCCAGTTATCAACCTCTGGATTCAAGATCCTAGTTGATTTTAATTTTTAGCATTTTAATTTCTTGTTATTAACCTTTGAATTCAGGATCCAAGTTTATTTTAATTCCCAGTTATCAACCTCGGTATTCAAGATCCAAGTTGATTTTAATTTTTAGCATTTTAATTTCCTGTTATCAACCTATGGATTCAAGATCCAAGTTGATTTTAATTTCCAGTTATCAACCTCTAGATTTTTTGAACCAATTTGATTTTAACTTTCAGTATTTTTATTTCCTGTTATAAATCTATGGATTCAAGATCTTGTTGATTTTAATTTTCAGTTATCAACCTCTGGATTCAAGATCCAAGTTGATCTTAAATTTTCAATTATCAACATCTTGATTCAAGATTCTAGTTTATTTTAATTTTAAGCATTTTAATTTCTTGTTATTAACCTCTGAATTCAAGATCCAAGTTTATTTTAATTTCCAATTATCAACCTCTGGATTCAAGATCCAAGTTGATTTTAATTTTCAGCATTTTAATTTCCTGTTATCAACCTATGGATTCAAGATTCAAGTTGATTTTAATTTCCAGTTTTCAACCTCAAGATTTACGAACCAAGATGATTTTAACTTTCAGTATTTTTATTTCCTGTTATCAACCTATGGATTCAAGATCCAAGTTGATTTTAATTTTCAGTTATCAACCTCTGGATTCAAGATCCAAGTTGACTTTAATTTTCAGCATTTTTATTTCCTTTTTTCAACCTCTAGAGTTAAGATCCAAGTTGATTTTAAATTTCTAGTTATCAACCTTTGGATTCAAGAACCAAGTTGATTTTAATTTTTAGCATTTAAATTTCCTGTTATCAACCTCTAGATTTAATATCCAAGTTTACTTTAAATTTTCAGTTATCAACCTTTGGATTCAAGATCCAAGTTGATTTTAATTTTCAGCATTTTAATTTCCTGTTATCAACCCATGGATTCAAGATCCAAGTTGATTTTAATTTTTAGTTATCAAACTCTAGATTCACGATCCAAGTTGATTTTAATTTTCAGCATTTTTATTTCCTATTATAAACCTCTGGATTCAAGATCCAAGTTGATTTTAATTTCCAGTTATCAACCTCTGGATTCAAGATCCAAGTTGATTTTAATTTTTAGTATTTTTATTTCCTATTTTCAACCTATAGATTCAAGATCCAAGTTGATTTTAAATTTTCAATTATCAACATCTTGATTCAAGATTCTAGTTTATTTTAATTTTCAGCATTTTAATTTCTTGTTATTGACCTCTGAATTCAAGATCCAAGTTTATTTTAATTTCCAGTTATCAACCTCTGGATTCGAGATCCAAGTTTATTTTAATTTTCAGCATTTTAATTTCCTGTTATCAACCTTTGGATTCAAGATCCAAGTTGATTTTAATTTCAAGTTATCAACCTCTAGATTTACGAACGAAGTTGATTTTAACTTTCAGTATTTTTATTTCCTGTTATCAACCTATGGATTCAAGATCCAAGTTGATTTTAATTTCCTGTTACCAACCTCTGGACTTAAGATTCAAGTTGATTTTAATTTTCAGTAATTTTATTTCCTTTTTTCAACCTCTGGATTCAAGATCCAAGTTGATTTTAAATTTTCAGTTATCAACCTTTGGATTCAAGATCCAAGTTGATTTTAATTTTTAGTATTTAAATTTCCTGTTATCAACCTCTGGATTTAATATCCAAGTTTACTTTAAATTTCCAGTTATCAACCTTTGGATTCAAGATCTAAGTTGATTTTAATTTTCAGCATTTTAATTTCCTGTTATCAACCCATGGATTCAAGATCCAAGTCGTTTTTAATTTTTAGTTATCAACCTCTGGATTCATGATCCAAGTTGATTTTAATTTTCAGCATTTTTATTTCCTATTATCAATGTAACGGCCCGGCCCACTAGTGATATTGCCCGCTCTGGGCTGAAGCCCTCACAGTTTTAAAACGCGTCACTAGGGGTTAGGAACCTCCATCCTATAAACCCAGCATCTCTCCCGTGTTTTGTCGATGTGGGATTTGCCTAGGGTTTTACAATCCACCCACCTTATGGGACTCAGCGTCCTCGCTGAGGTTTGCCCCACCATCGTTCAAGGTTGCACGCGGAGCGGCTCTGATACCACAAATGTAAGGGCCCGGCCCACTAGTGATATTGTCCGCTCTGGGCCAAAGCGGACAATACTAACTGGAGAAGGATCGGGCTGTTACAATCAACCTCCGGATTCAAGATCCAGGTTGATTTTAAATTTCCAGTTATCAATCTCTGGATTCAAGATCAAAGTTGATTTTAATTTTAAGTATTTTAATTTCTTGTTATCAACCTCTGGATTCAAGATCCAGGTTGATTTTAAATTTTCAGTTATCTACTTTTGGATTTGCGATTCAAGTTGATTTTAATTTTTAGTATTTTAATTTTCTGTTATCAACTTCTGGATTCAAGATCCATATTGATTTTAAATTTCTAGTTATAAATTTCTGGATTCAAGATTCAAGTAGATATTAATTTTCGCAATTTAATTTCCTGTTATCAACCTCTGGATTCAAGATCCAAGTTGATTTTAAATTTCTAATTATCAACCTCTTGATTCAAGATCCTAGTTGATTTTAATTTTTAGCATTATAAGTTTTTGTTATTAACCTCTGAATTCAAGATTCAAGTTTATTTTAATTTCCAGTTATCAACCTCTAGATTTACGAACGAAGTTGATTTTAACTTTCAGTATTTTTATTTCCTGTTATCAACCTATGGATTCAAGATCCAAGTTGATTTTAATGTCCAGTTACCTACCTCTGGATTCAAGATCCAAATTGATTTTAATTTTCAGTATTTTTATTTCCTTTTTGCAACCTCTAGATTCAAGATCCAAGTTGATTTTAAATTTTCAGGTATCAACCTTTGGATTCAAGATCCAAGTTGATTTTAATTTTTAGCATTTAAATTTCCTGTTATCAACCTCTGGATTTAATATCCAAGTTTACTTTAAATTTCCAGTTATCAACCTTTGGATTCAAGATCCAAGTTGATTTTAATTTTCAGCATTTTAATTTCCTGTTATCAACCCATGGATTCAAGATCCAAGTTGATTTTAATTTTTAGTTATCAACCTCTGGATTCATGATCCAAGTTGATTTTAATTTTTAGCATTTTTGTTTGCTATTATCAGCCTCTGGATTCAATATCCAAGTTGATTTTAATTTTCAGCATTTTTATTTCCTATTTTCTACCTCTGGATTTAAGATCCAAGTTGATTTTAATTTCCAGTTATCAACCTCTGGATTCAAGATCCAAGTTGATTTCAATATCCTATTATCAACCTCAGGATTCAAGATCCAAGTTGATTTTAAATTTCTTGTTATCAATCTCAGGATTCAAGATCTAAGTTGATTTTAATTTTCTGCATTTTAATTTCCTATTATCAACCTCCGGATTTGCGATCCACGTTGATTTTAAATTTCCAGTTATCAATCTCTGGATTCAAGATCTAAGTTGATTTTAATTTTTAGTTATCAACCTCTAGATTTACGAACCAAGTTGATTTTAACTTTCAGTATTTTTATTTCCTATTATCAACCTATGGATTCAAGATCCAAGTTGATTTTAATTTCCAATTATCAACCTCTGGATTCAAGATCCAAGTTGTTTTAAATTTTCAGCATTTTATTTTTCTTTTTTCAACCTCTGGATTCAAGATCCAAGTTGATTTTAAATTTCCAGTTATCAACATTTAGATTCAATATCCAAGTTGATTTTAATTTTTAACATTTAAATTTCCTGTTATCATTCTCTGGATTTAATATTCAGGTTGATTTTAAATTTTCAATTATCAACCTTTGGATTCAAGATGCATGTTGATTTTAATTTTTAGTATTAAAATTTTTTGTTATCAACCTCTGGATTAACGATCCAAGTTGATTTTAAATTTTCAGTTATCAACCTTTGGATTCCATAACCAAGTTGATTTTAATTTTCAGCATTTTAATTTCCTGTTATCAACCTATGGATTTAAGATCAAAGTTGATTTTAATATCCAGTTATCAATCTCTAGATTTACGAACCAAGTTGATTTTAACTTTCAGTATTTTTATTTTCTATTATCAACCTATGGATTCAAGATCCAAGTTGATTTTAATTTCCAGTTATCAACCACTGGATTCAAGCTCCTAGTTGATTTTACTTTTTAGCATTTTAATTTCTTGTTATTAACTTCTGAATTCAAGATCCAAGTTTATTTTAATTCCCAGTTATCAACCTCTGGATTCAAGATCCAAGTTGATTTTAATTTTTAGCATTTTAATTTCCTGTTATCAACCTATGGATTCAAGATCCAAGTTGATTTTAATTTCCAATTATCAACCTCTAGATTTTTTGAACCAAGTTGATTTTAACTTTCAGTATTTTTATTTCCTGTTATTAATCCATGGATTCAAGATCCAAGTTGATTTTAATTTTCAGTTATCAACCTCTGGATTCAAGATCCAAGTTGACTTTAATTTTCAGCATTTTTATTTCCTTTTTTCAACCTCTGGATTCAAGATCCAAGTAGATTTTAAATTTCCAGTTATCAACCTTTGGATTCAAGTTCCAAGTTGATTTTAATTTTTAGCATTTAAATTTTATGTTATCAACCTCCAGATTTAATATCCAAGTTTACTTTAAATTTCTAGTTATCAACCTTTGGATTCAAGATCCAAGTTGATTTTAATTTTTCGCATTTTAATTCCCTGTTATCAACCCATGGATTGAAGATCCAAGTTGATTTTAATTTTTTGTTATAAAACTCTGGATTCACAATCCAAGTTGATTTTAATTTTCAGCATTTTTATTTCCTATTATCAACATCTGGATTCAAGATCCAAGCTGATTTTAATTTCCAGTTAGCAACCTATGGATTCAAGATCCAAGTTGATTTTAATTTTTAGTATTTTTATTTCCTATTTTCAACCTATAGATTCAAGATCCAAGTTGATTTTAAATTTTCAATTATCAACCTCTTGATTCAAGATTCTAGTTTATTTTAATTTTTAGCATTTTAATTTCTTGTTATTAACCTCTGAATTCAAGATCCAAGTTTATTTTAATTTCGATTATCAACCTCTGATTCAAGATCCAAGTTGATTTTTATTTTCAGCATTTTAATTTCTGTTATCAACCTTTGATTCAAGATCCAAGTTGATTTTAATTTCCAGTTATCAACCTCTAGATTTACGAACGAAGTTGATTTTAACTTCCAGTATTTTTATTTCCAATTATCAACCTATGGATTCAAGATCTAAGTTGATTTTAATTTCCAGTTACCAACCTCCGAATTCAAGATCCAAGTTGATTTTAATTTTGCAGTATTTTTATTTCCTTTTTTCAACCTCTGGATTCAAGATTAAAGTTGATTTTAAATTTCCAGTTATCAACCTTTGGATTCAAGATCCAAGTTGATTTTAATTTTTAGCATTTAAATTTCCTGTTATAAACCTCTGGATTTAATATCCAAGTTTACTTTAAATTTCCTATTATCAACCTTTGGATTCAAGATCCAAGTTGATTTTAATTTTTAGCATTTTAATTTCCTGTTATCAACCCATGGATTCAAGATCCAAGTTGATTTTAATTTTTAGTTATCAACCTCTGGATTGACGATCCAAGTTGATTTTAATTTTCAGCTTTTTTATTTCCTATTATCAACCTCTGGATTCAAGATCCAAGTTGATTTTAAATTTCCAGTTATTAATCTCTGGATTCAAGATCCAAGTTGATTTTAATTTTAAGCATTTTAATTTCTTGTTATCAACCTCTGGATTCAAGATCCAGATTGATTTTAAATTTTCAGTTATCAACCTGTGGATTTTCGATTCAAGTTGATTTTAATTTTTAGAATTTTAATTTTCTGTTATCAACTTCTGGATTCATGATCCATGTTGATTTTAAATTTCTAGTTATAAATCTCTGGATTCAAGATTCAAGTTGATTTTAATTTTCTGCAATTTAGTTTCCTATTATAAACCTCTGGATTCAAGATCCAAGTTGATTTTAAATTTCCAATTATCAACCTCTTGATTCAAGATCCTAGTTTATTTTAATTTTTAGCATTTTAGTTTTTTGTTATTAACCTCTGAATTCAAGATCCAAGTTTATTTTAATTTCCTGTTATCAAACCCTAGATTTACGAAAGAAGTTGATTTTAACTTTCAGTATTTTTATTTCCTATAATCAACCAATGGATTCAAGATCCAAGTTGATTTTAATTTCCAATTACCAACCTCTGGATTCAAGATCCAAGTTGATTTTAATTTTCAGTATTTTTATTTCCTTTTTTCAACCTCTGGATTCAAGATCCAAGTTGATTTTAAATTTCCAGTTATCCACCTTTAGATTCAAGATGCAAGTTGATTTTAATTTTTTGCATTTAAATTTCTTGTTATCAACCTCTGGATTTAATATCCAAGTTTACTTTAAATTTCCAGTTATCAACCTTTGGATTGAAGATCCAAGTTGATTATAATTTTCAGCATTTTAATTTCCTATTATCAACCCATGGATTCAAGATCCAAGTCGATTTTAATTTTTAGTTATCAACCTCTGGATTCACGATCCAAGTTTATTTTAATTTTCAGCATTTTTATTTCCTATTATCAGTCTCTGGATTCAAGATCCAAGTTGATTTTAATTTCCAGTTATCAACCTCTGGATTCAAGATCCAAGTTGATTTTAAATTTTCAGTTATCAATATCTGGATTCAAGATCTAAGTTGATTTTAATTTTAAGCATTTTAATTTCCTGTTATCAACCTCTGGATTCAAGATCCAAATTGATTTTAAATTTCCTGTTATCAACCTCTGGATTCAAGCTCCAAGTTGATTTTAATTTTCAGCATTTTTATTTCATTTGATTAACCTCTGGATTTGAGATCCAAATTGATTTTAATTTCCAGTTATCAACCTCTGGATTCAAGATCCAAGTTGATTTCAATATCCTATTATCAACCTCAGGATTCAAGATCCAAGTTGATTTTAAATTTCTTGTTATCAATCTCAGGATTCAATATCCAAGTTAATTTTAATTTTCTGCATTTTAATTTCCTGTTATCAACCCATGGATTCAAGATCCAAGTTGATTTTAATTTTTAGTTATCAACCTCTGGATTGACGATCCAAGTTGATTTTAATTTTCAGTTTTTTTATTTCCTATTATCAACCTCTGGATTCAAGATTCAAGTTGATTTTAAATTTCTAGTTATCAATCTCTGGATTCAAGATCCAAGTTGATTTTAATTTTAAGCATTTTAATTTCTTGTTATCAATCTCTGGATTCAAGATCCAGATTGATTTTAAATTTTCAGTTATCAACCTTTGGATTTTCGATTCAAGTTGATTTTAATTTTTAGAATTTTAATTTTTTGTTATCAACTTCTGGATTCATGATCCATGTTGATTTTAAATTTCTAGTTATAAATCTCTGGATTCAAGATTCAAGTTGATTTTAATTTTCTGCAATTTAGTTTCTTGTTATCAACCTCTGGATTCAAGATCCAAGTTGATTTTAAATTTTCAATTATCAACCTCTTGATTCAAGATCCTAGTTGATTTTAATTTTTAGCATTTCAGTTTTTTGTTATTAACCTCTGAATTCAAGATCCAAGTTTATTTTAATTTCCTGTTATTAACCTCTAGACTTACGAACGAAGTTGATTTTAACTTTCAGTATTTTTTTTTCCTATAATCAACCAAAGGATTCAAGATCCAAGTTGATTTTAATTTCCAATTACCAACCTCTGGATTCAAGATCCAAGTTGATTTTAATTTTCAGTATTTTTATTTCCTTTTTTCAACCTCTGGATTCAAGATCCAAGTTGATTTTAAATTTCCAGTTATCAACCTTTGGATTCAAGATGGAAGTTGATTCTAATTTTTCGCATTTAAATTTCTTGTTATCAACCTCTGGATTTAATATCCAAGTTTACTTTAAATTTCCAGTTATCAACCTTTGGATTCAAGATCCAAGTTGATTCTAATTTTCAGCATTTTAATTTCCTGTTATCAACCCATGGATTCAAGATCCAAGTTGATTTTAATTTTTAGTTATCAACCTTTGGATTCACGATCCAAGTTTATTTTAATTTTCAGCATTTTTATTTCCTATTATCAGTCTCTGGATTCAAGATCCAAGTTGATTTTAATTTCCAGTTATCAACCTCTGGATTCAAGATCCAAGTTGATTTTAATTTTTAGTATTTTTATTTCCTATTTTCTACCTATAGATTCAAGATCCAAGTTGATTTTAAATTTCCTGTTATCAATATCTGGATTCAAGATCTAAGTTGATTTTAATTTTAAGCATTTTAATTTCCTGTTATCGACCTCTGGATTCAAGATCCAAATTGATTTTAAATTTCCTGTTCTCAACCTCTGGATTCAAGCTCCAAGTTGATTTTAATTTTCAGCATTTTTATTTCATTTGATTAACCTCTGGATTTGAGATCCAAATTGATTTTAATTTCCAGTTATCAACCTCTGGATTCAAGATCCAAGTTGATTTCAATATCCTATTATCAACCTCAGGATTCAAGATCCAAGTTGATTTTAAATTTCTTGTTATCAATCTCAGGATTCAATATCCAAGTTAATTTTAATTTTCAGCATTTTTATTTCATTTGATTAACCTCTGGATTTAAGATCCAAGTTGATTTTAATTTCCAGTTATCAACCTCTGGATTCAAGATCCAAGTTGATTTCAATATCCTATTATCAACCCCAGGATTCAACATCCAAGTTGATTTTAAATTTCTTGTTATCAATCTCAGGATTCAAGATCCAGGTTGATTTTAATTTTATGCATTTTAATTTCCTATTATCAACCTCCGGATTTAAGGTCCACGTTGATTTTAAATTTCTAGTTATCAATTTCTGGATTCAAGATCCAAGTTGATTTTAATTTTTAGTTATCAACCTCTGGATTCACAATCCAAGTTGATTTTAATTTTCAGCATTTTTATTTCCTATTATCAACCTCTGGATTCAAGATCCAAGTTGATTTTAAATTTCCAGTTATCAATCTCTGGATTCAAGATCTAAGTTGATTTTAATTTTAAATATTTTAATTTCTTGTCGTCAACCTCTGGATTCAAGATCCAAGTTGATTTTAAATTTTCAGTTATCAACCTTTGGATTTGCGATTCAAGTTGATTTTAATTTTTAGTATTCTAATTTTCTGTTATCAACTTCTGGATTCAAGATCCATGTTGATCTTAAATTTCTAGTTATAAATCTCTGGATTCAAGATTCAAGTTGATTTTAATTTTCTGCAATTTAATTTCATGGAATCAACCTATGGATTCAAGATCCAAGTTGATTTTAAATTTCCAATTATCAACCTCTTGATTCAACATCCTAGTTGATTTTAATTTTTAGCATTCTAATTTTTTGTTATTACCCTTTGAATTCAAGATCCAAGTTTATTTTAATTTCCAATTATCAACCTCTAGATTTACGAACGAAGTTGATTTTAACTTTCAGTATTTTTATTTCCTGTTATCAACCTATGGATTCAAGATCCAAGTTGATTTTAACTACCAGTTACCAACCTCTGGATTCAAGATCCAAGTTGATTTTAAATTTCCAGTTGTCAACCTTTGGATTCAAGATCCAAGTTGATTTTAATTTTTTGCACTTAAATTTCTGGTTATCAACCTCTGGATTTAATATCCAAGTTTACTTTAAATTTCCAGTTATCAACCTTTGGATTCAAGATCCAAGTTGATTTTAATTTTCAGTATTTTAATTTCCTGTTATCAACCCATGGATTCAAGATCCAAGTTGATTTTAATTTCAAGTTATCAACCTCTAGATTTACGAACGAAGTTGATTTTAACTTTCAGTATTTTTATTTCCTGTTATCAACCTATGGATTCAAGATCCAAGTTGATTTTAATTTCCTGTTACCAACCTCTGGACTTAAGATTCAAGTTGATTTTAATTTTCAGTAATTTTATTTCCTTTTTTCAACCTCTGGATTCAAGATCCAAGTTGATTTTAAATTTTCAGTTATCAACCTTTGGATTCAAGATCCAAGTTGATTTTAATTTTTAGCATTTAAATTTCCTGTTATCAACCTCTGGATTTAGTATCCAAGTTTACTTTAAATTTCCAGTTATCAACCTTTGGATTCAAGATCTAAGTTGATTTTAATTTTCAGCATTTTAATTTCCTGTTATCAACCCATGGATTCAAGATCCAAGTCGTTTTTAGTTTTTAGTTATCAACCTCTGGATTTATGATCCAAGTTGATTTTAATTTTCAGCATTTTTATTTCCTATTATCAATGTAACGGCCCGGCCCACTAGTGATATTGTCCGCTCTGGGCCGAAGCCCTCACAGTTTTAAAACGCGTCACTAGGGGTTAGGAACCTCCATCCTATAAACCCAGCATCTCTCCCGTGTTTTGTCGATGTGGGATTTGCCTAGGGTTTTACAATCCACCCACCTTATGGGACTCAGCGTCCTCGCTGAGGTTTGCCCCACCATCGTTCAAGGTTGCACGCGGAGCGGCTCTGATACCACAAATGTAAGGGCCCGGCCCACTAGTGATATTGTCCGCTCTGGGCCAAAGCGGACAATACTAACTGGAGAAGGATCGGGCTGTTACAATCAACCTCCGGATTCAAGATCCAGGTTGATTTTAAATTTCCAGTTATCAATCTCTGGATTCAAGATCAAAGTTGATTTTAATTTTAAGTATTTTAATTTCTTGTTATCAACCTCTGGATTCAAGATCCAGGTTGATTTTAAATTTTCAGTTATCAACCTTTGGATTTGCGATTCAAGTTGATTTTAATTTTTAGTATTTTAATTTTCTGTTATCAACTTCTGGATTCAAGATCCATATTGATTTTAAATTTCTAGTTATAAATTTCTGGATTCAAGATTCAAGTTGATTTTAATTTTCTGCAATTTAATTTCCTGTTATCAACCTCTGGATTCAAGATCCAAGTTGATTTTAAATTTCTAATTATCAACCTCTTGATTCAAGATCCTAGTTGATTTTAATTTTTAGCATTATAAGTTTTTGTTATTAACCTCTGAATTCAAGATTCAAGTTTATTTTAATTTCCAGTTATCAACCTCTAGATTTACTTAACGGTTGATTTTAACTTTCAGTATTTTTATTTCCTGTTATCAACCTATGGATTCAAGATCCAAGTTGATTTTAATTTCCAGTTACCTACCTCTGGATTCAAGATCCAAATTGATTTTAATTTTCAGTATTTTTATTTCCTTTTTGCAACCTCTAGATTCAAGATCCAAGTTGATTTTAAATTTTCAGGTATCAACCTTTGGATTCAAGATCCAAGTTGATTTTAATTTTTAGCATTTAAATTTCCTGTTATCAACCTCTGGATTTAATATCCAAGTTTACTTTAAATTTCCAGTTATCAACCTTTGGATTCAAGATCCAAGTTGATTTTAATTTTCAGCATTTTAATTTCCTGTTATCAACCCATGGATTCAAGATCCAAGTTGATTTTAATTTTTAGTTATCAACCTCTGGATTCACGATCCAAGTTGATTTTAATTTTTAGCATTTTTGTTTGCTATTATCAGCCTCTGGATTCAAGATCCAAGTTGATTTTAATTTTCAGCATTTTTATTTCCTATTTTCTACCTCTGGATTTAAGATCCAAGTTGATTTTAATTTCCAGTTATCAACCTCTGGATTCAAGATCCAAGTTGATTTCAATATCCTATTATCAACCTCAGGATTCAAGATCCAAGTTGATTTTAAATTTCTTGTTATCAATCTCAGGATTCAAGATCTAAGTTGATTTTAATTTTCTGCATTTTAATTTCCTATTATCAACCTCCGGATTTGCGATCCACGTTGATTTTAAATTTCCAGTTATCAATCTCTGGATTCAAGATCTAAGTTGATTTTAATTTTTAGTTATCAACCTCTAGATTTACGAACCAAGTTGATTTTAACTTTCAGTATTTTTATTTCCTATTATCAACCTATGGATTCAAGATCCAAGTTGATTTTAATTTCCAATTATCAACCTCTGGATTCAAGATCCAAGTTGTTTTAAATTTTCAGCATTTTATTTTTCTTTTTTCAACCTCTGGATTCAAGATCCAAGTTGATTTTAAATTTCCAGTTATCAACATTTAGATTCAATATCCAAGTTGATTTTAATTTTTAACATTTAAATTTCCTGTTATCATTCTTCGATTTAATATTCAGGTTGATTTTAAATTTTCAGTTATCAACCTTTGGATTCAAGATGCATGTTGATTTTAATTTTTAGTATTAAAATTTTTTGTTATCAACCTCTGGATTAACGATCCAAGTTGATTTTAAATTTTCAGTTATCAACCTTTGGATTCCATAACCAAGTTGATTTTAATTTTCAGCATTTTAATTTCCTGTTATCAACCTATGGATTTAAGATCAAAGTTGATTTTAATATCCAGTTATCAATCTCTAGATTTACGAACCAAGTTGATTTTAACTTTCAGTATTTTTATTTTCTATTATCAACCTATGGATTTAAGATCCAAGTTGATTTTAATTTCCAGTTATCAACCACTGGATTCAAGCTCCTAGTTGATTTTACTTTTCAGCATTTTAATTTCTTGTTATTAACTTCTGAATTCAAGATCCAAGTTTATTTTAATTCCCAGTTACCAACCTCTGGATTCAAGATCCAAGTTGATTTTAATTTTTAGCATTTTAATTTCCTGTTATCAACCTATGGATTCAAGATCCAAGTTGATTTTAATTTCCAATTATCAACCTCTAGATTTTTTGAACCAAGTTGATTTTAACTTTCAGTATTTTTATTTCCTGTTATTAATCCATGGATTCAAGATCCAAGTTGATTTTAATTTTCAGTTATCAACCTCTGGATTCAAGATCCAAGTTGACTTTAATTTTCAGCATTTTTATTTCCTTTTTTCAACCTCCGATTCAAGATCCAAGTTGATTTTAAATTTCGATTATCAACCTTTGATTCAAGTTCCAAGTTGATTTTAATTTTTAGCATTTAAATTTTATGTTATCAACCTCCAGATTTAATATCCAAGTTTACTTTAAATTTCTAGTTATCAACCTTTGGATTCAAGATCCAAGTTGATTTTAATTTTTCGCATTTTAATTTCCTGTTATCAACCCATGGATTGAAGATCCAAGTTGATTTTAATTTTTAGTTATCAAACTCTGGATTCACAATCCAAGTTGATTTTAATTTTCAGCATTTTTATTTCCTATTATCAACATCTGGATTCAAGATCCAAGCTGATTTTAATTTCCAGTTAGCAACCTATGGATTCAAGATCCAAGTTGATTTTAATTTTTAGTATTTTTATTTCCTATTTTCAACCTATAGATTCAAGATCCAAGTTGATTTTAAATTTTCAATTATCAACCTCTTGATTCAAGATTCTAGTTTATTTTAATTTTTAGCATTTTAATTTCTTGTTATTAACCTCTGAATTCAAGATCCAAGTTTATTTTAATTTCCAGTTATCAACCTCTGGATTCAAGATCCAAGTTGATTTTTATTTTCAGCATTTTAATTTCCTGTTATCAACCTTTGGATTCAAGATCCAAGTTGATTTTAATTTCCAGTTATCAAACTCTAGATTTACGAACGAAGTTGATTTTAACTTCCAGTATTTTTATTTCCTATTATCAACCTATGGATTCAAGATCTAAGTTGATTTTAATTTCCAGTTACCAACCTCCGAATTCAAGATCCAAGTTGATTTTAATTTTGCAGTATTTTTATTTCCTTTTTTCAACCTCTGGATTCAAGATTAAAGTTGATTTTAAATTTCCAGTTATCAACCTTTGGATTCAAGATCCAAGTTGATTTTAATTTTTAGCATTTAAATTTCCTGTTATAAACCTCTGGATTTAATATCCAAGTTTACTTTAAATTTCCTGTTATCAACCTTTGGATTCAAGATCCAAGTTGATTTTAATTTTTAGTTATCAACCTCTGGATTGACGATCCAAGTTGATTTTAATTTTCAGCTTTTTTATTTCCTATTATCAACCTCTGGATTCAAGATCCAAGTTGATTTTAAATTTCCAGTTATCAATCTCTGGATTCAAGATCCAAGTTGATTTTAATTTTAAGCATTTTAATTTCTTGTTATCAACCTCTGGATTCAAGATCCAGATTGATTTTAAATTTTCAGTTATCAACCTGTGGATTTTCGATTCAAGTTGATTTTAATTTTTAGAATTTTAATTTTCTGTTATCAACTTCTGGATTCATGATCCATGTTGATTTTAAATTTCTAGTTATAAATCTCTGGATTCAAGATTCAAGTTGATTTTAATTTTCTGCAATTTAGTTTCCTATTATAAACCTCTGGATTCAAGATCCAAGTTGATTTTAAATTTCCAATTATCAACCTCTTGATTCAAGATCCTAGTTTATTTTAATTTTTAGCATTTTAGTTTTTTGTTATTAACCTCTGAATTCAAGATCCAAGTTTATTTTAATTTCCTGTTATCAACCTCTAGATTTACGAAAGAAGTTGATTTTAACTTTCAGTATTTTTATTTCCTATAATCAACCAATGGATTCAAGATCCAAGTTGATTTTAATTTCCAATTACCAACCTCTGGATTCAAGATCCAAGTTGATTTTAATTTTCAGTATTTTTATTTCCTTTTTTCAACCTCTGGATTCAAGATCCAAGTTGATTTTAAATTTCCAGTTATCCACCTTTGGATTCAAGATGCAAGTTGATTTTAATTTTTTGCATTTAAATTTCTTGTTATCAACCTCTGGATTTAATATCCAAGTTTACTTTAAATTTCCAGTTATCAACCTTTGGATTGAAGATCCAAGTTGATTATAATTTTCAGCATTTTAATTTCCTATTATCAACCCATGGATTCAAGATCCAAGTCGATTTTAATTTTTAGTTATCAACCTCTGGATTCACGATCCAAGTTTATTTTAATTTTCAGCATTTTTATTTCCTATTATCAGTCTCTGGATTCAAGATCCAAGTTGATTTTAATTTCCAGTTATCAACCTCTGGATTCAAGATCCAAGTTGATTTTAAATTTTCAGTTATCAATATCTGGATTCAAGATCTAAGTTGATTTTAATTTTAAGCATTTTAATTTCCTGTTATCAACCTCTGGATTCAAGATCCAAATTGATTTTAAATTTCCTGTTATCAACCTCTGGATTCAAGCTCCAAGTTGATTTTAATTTTCAGCATTTTTATTTCATTTGATTAACCTCTGGATTTGAGATCCAAATTGATTTTAATTTCCAGTTATCAACCTCTGGATTCAAGATCCAAGTTGATTTCAATATCCTATTATCAACCTCAGGATTCAAGATCCAAGTTGATTTTAAATTTCTTGTTATCAATCTCAGGATTCAATATCCAAGTTAATTTTAATTTTCTGCATTTTAATTTCCTGTTATCAACCCATGGATTCAAGATCCAAGTTGATTTTAATTTTTAGTTATCAACCTCTGGATTGACGATCCAAGTTGATTTTAATTTTCAGCTTTTTTATTTCCTATTATCAACCTCTGGATTCAAGATTCAAGTTGATTTTAAATTTCTAGTTATCAATCTCTGGATTCAAGATCCAAGTTGATTTTAATTTTAAGCATTTTAATTTCTTGTTATCAATCTCTGGATTCAAGATCCAGATTGATTTTAAATTTTCAGTTATCAACCTTTGGATTTTCAATTCAAGTTGATTTTAATTTTTAGAATTTTATTTTTTTGTTATCAACTTCTGGATTCATGATCCATGTTGATTTTAAATTTCTAGTTATAAATCTCTGGATTCAAGATTCAAGTTGATTTTAATTTTCTGCAATTTAGTTTCTTGTTATCAACCTCTGGATTCAAGATCCAAGTTGATTTTAAATTTCCAATTATCAACCTCTTGATTCAAGATCCTAGTTGATTTTAATTTTTAGCATTTCTGTTTTTTGTTATTAACCTCTGAATTCAAGATCCAAGTTTATTTTAATTTCCTGTTATTAACCTCTAGACTTACGAACGAAGTTGATTTTAACTTTCAATATTTTTATTTCCTATAATCAACCAAAGGATTCAAGATCCAAGTTGATTTTAATTTCCAATTACCAACCTCTGGATTCAAGATCCAAGTTGATTTTAATTTTCAGTATTTTTATTTCCTTTTTTCAACCTCTGGATTCAAGATCCAAGTTGATTTTAAATTTCCAGTTATCAACCTTTGGATTCAAGATGGAAGTTGATTCTAATTTTTCGCATTTAAATTTCTTGTTATCAACCTCTGGATTTAATATCCAAGTTTACTTTAAATTTCCAGTTATCAACCTTTGGATTCAAGATCCAAGTTGATTCTAATTTTCAGCATTTTAATTTCCTGTTATCAACCCATGGATTCAAGATCCAAGTTGATTTTAATTTTTAGTTATCAACCTTTGGATTCACGATCCAAGTTTATTTTAATTTTCAGCATTTTTATTTCCTATTATCAGTCTCTGGATTCAAGATCCAAGTTGATTTTAATTTCCAGTTATCAACCTCTGGATTCAAGATCCAAGTTGATTTTAATTTTTAGTATTTTTATTTCCTATTTTCTACCTATAGATTCAAGATCCAAGTTGATTTTAAATTTCCTGTTATCAATATCTGGATTCAAGATCTAAGTTGATTTTAATTTTAAGCATTTTAAATTCCTGTTATCGACCTCTGGATTCAAGATCCAAATTGATTTTAAATTTCCTGTTATCAACCTCTCGATTCAAGCTCCAAGTTGATTTTAATTTTCAGCATTTTTATTTCATTTGATTAACCTCTGGATTTGCGATCCAAATTGATTTTAATTTCCAGTTATCAACCTCTGGATTCAAGATCCAAGTTGATTTCAATATCCTATTATCAACCTCAGGATTCAAGATCCAAGTTGATTTTAAATTTCTTGTTATCAATCTCAGGATTCAATATCCAAGTTAATTTTAATTTTCAGCATTTTTATTTCATTTGATTAACCTCTGGATTTAAGATCCAAGTTGATTTTAATTTCCAGTTATCAACCTCTGGATTCAAGATCCAAGTTGATTTCAATATCCTATTATCAACCCCAGGATTCAACATCCAAGTTGATTTTAAATTTCTTGTTATCAATCTCAGGATTCAAGATCCAGGTTGATTTTAATTTTATGCATTTTAATTTCCTATTATCAACCTCCGGATTTAAGGTCTACGTTGATTTTAAATTTCTAGTTATCAATTTCTGGATTCAAGATCCAAGTTGATTTTAATTTTTAGTTATCAACCTCTGGATTCACAATCCAAGTTGATTTTAATTTTCAGCATTTTTATTTCCTATTATCAACCTCTGGATTCAAGATCCAAGTTGATTTTAAATTTCCAGTTATCAATCTCTGGATTCAAGATCTAAGTTGATTTTAATTTTAAATATTTTAATTTCTTGTCGTCAACCTCTGGATTCAAGATCCAAGTTGATTTTAAATTTTCAGTTATCAACCTTTGGATTTGCGATTCAAGTTGATTTTAATTTTTAGTATTCTAATTTTTCTCGTTATCAACTTCTGGATTCAAGATCCATGTTGATCTTAAATTTCTAGTTATAAATCTCTGGATTCAAGATTCAAGTTGATTTTAATTTTCTGCAATTTAATTTCATGGAATCAACCTATGGATTCAAGATCCAAGTTGATTTTAAATTTCCAATTATCAACCTCTTGATTCAAGATCCTAGTTGATTTTTATTTTTAGCATTTTAATTTTTTGTTCTTACCCTTTGAATTCAAGATCCAAGTTTATTTTAATTTCCAATTATCAACCTCTAGATTTACGAACGAGTTGATTTTAACTTTAAGATTTTTATTTCCTGTTATCAACCTATGGATTCAAGATCCAAGTTGATTTTAACTACCAGTTACCAACCTCTGGATTCAAGATCCAAGTTGATTTTTAAATTTCCAGTTGTCAACCTTTGGATTCAAGATCCAAGTTGATTTTAATTTTTTGCACTTAAATTTCTGGTTATCAACCTCTGGATTTAATATCCAAGTTTACTTTAAATTTCCAGTTATCAACCTTTGGATTCAAGATCCAAGTTGATTTTAATTTTCAGTATTTTAATTTCCTGTTATCAACCCATGGATTCAAGATCCAAGTTGATTTTTATTTTTAGTTATCAACCTCTGGATTCATGATCCAAGTTGATTTTAATTTTCAGCATTTTTATTTCCTATTATCAGCCTCTGGATTCAAGATCCAAGTTGATTTTAATTTCCAATTATCAACCTCTGGATTCAAGATCCAAGTTGATTTTTATTTTTAGTATTTTTATTTCCTATTTTCTATTTATAGATTCAAGATCCAAGTTGAATTTAATTTTCTAGTTATCAATCTCTGGATTCAAGATCTAAGTTGATTTTAATTTTAAGTATTTTAATTTCCTGTTATCAACCTTTGGATTCAAGATCCAAATTGATTTTAAATTTCCTGTTATCAACCTCTGGGTTCAAGCTCTAAGTTGATTTTAATTTTCAGCATTTTTATTTCATTTGATTAACCTCTAGATTTAAGATCGAAGTTGATTTTAATTTCCAGTTATCAACCTCTGGATTCAAGATCCTAGTTGCTTTCAATATCCTATTATCAACCTCAGGATTCAAGATCCAAGTTGATTTTAAATTTCTTGTTATTAATCTCAGGATTCAAGATCCAACTTGATTTTAATTTTTTGCATTTTAATTTCCTATTATCAACCTCCGGATTTAAGATCCACGTTGATTTTAAATTTCCAGTTATCAATCTTTGGATTCAAGATATAAGTTGATCTTAATTTTTAGCGTTTTAATTTCCTGTTATCAACTTATGGATTCAACATCCAAGTTGATTTTAAATTTTCAGTTATCAATCTCTGGATTCAACATCCAAGTTGATTTCAATTTTCAGAATTTTAATTTCCTGTTATCAACCTCTAGATTCAAGATCCAAGTTTATTTTAAATTTCCAGTTATCAATCCTTGGATTCAAGATCCAAATTGATTTTAAATTTCTAATTATCAACTTATGGATTCAAGATCTAAGTTGATTTTAATTTTCAGCATTTTAGTTTTCTGTTATCAACCTCTGGATTCATGATTCAAGTTGATTTTATTTTCCAGTTATCAATCTCTGGATTCAAGATCCAAGTTGATTTTAATTTTCAGCATTTTAATTTCCTATTGTCAATCTCTGGATTCAAGATTTAAGTTGAATTTAAATTTTCAGTTATCAAACTTTGGGTTCAAGATCCAAGTTGATTTTAATTTTCTACATTTTAATTTCCTATTATCAACCTCCGGATTTAAGATCCACGTTGATTTTAAATTTCAAGTTATCAATCTTTGGATCCAAGATCTGAGTTGATTTTAATTTTTAGCGTTTTAATTTCCTGTTATCAACCTCTGGATTCAAGATCCAAGTTGATTTTAAATTTTCAGTTATCAACCTTTGGATTTGCGATTCAAGTTGATTTTAATTTTTAGTATTCTAATTTTCTGTTATCAACTTCTGGATTCAAGATCCATGTTGATCTTAAATTTCTAGTTATAAATCTCTCGATTCAAGATTCAAGTTGATTTTAATTTTCTGCAATTTAATTTCCTGTTATCAACCTCTAGATTCAAGATCCAAGTTGATTTTAAATTTCCAATTATCAACCTCTTGATTCAAGATCCTAGTTGATTTTAATTTTTAGCATTTTAATTTTTTGTTATTACCCTCTGAATTCAAGATCCAAGTTTATTTTAATTTCCAATTATCAACCTCTATATTTACGAACGAAGTTGATTTTAACTTTCAGTATTTTTATTTCATTTGATTAACCTCTGGATTTGAGATCCAAATTGATTTTAATTTCCAGTTATCAATCTCTGGATTCAAGATCCAAGTTGATTTCAATATCCTATTATCAACCTCAGGATTCAAGATCCAAGTTGATTTTAAATTTCTTGTTATCAATCTCAGGATTCAATATCCAAGTTAATTTTAATTTTCAGCATTTTTATTTCATTTGATTAACCTCTGGATTTAAGATCCATGTTGATTTTAATTTCCAGTTATCAACCTCTGGATTCAAGATCCAAGTTGATTTCAATATCCTATTATCAACCCCAGGATTCAACATCCAAGTTGATTTTAAATTTCTTGTTATCAATCTCAGGATTCAAGATCCAGGTTGATTTTAATTTTATGCATTTTAATTTCCTATTATCAACCTCCGGATTTAAGGTCCACGTTGATTTTAAATTTCTAGTTATCAATTTCTGGATTCAAGATCCAAGTTGATTTTAATTTTTAGTTATCAACCTCTGGATTCACAATCCAAGTTGATTTTAATTTTCAGCATTTTTATTTCCTATTATCAACCTCTGGATTCAAGATCCAAGTTTATTTTAATTTCCAGTTATCAACCTCTGGATTCAAGATCCAAGTTGATTTTTATTTTCAGCATTTTAATTTCCTGTTATCAACCTTTGGATTCAAGATCCAAGTTGATTTTAATTTCCAGTTATCAACCTCTAGATTTACGAATGAAGTTGATTTTAACTTCCAGTATTTTTATTTCCTATTATCAACCTATGGATTCAAGATCTAAGTTGATTTTAATTTTGCAGTATTTTTATTTCCTTTTTTCAACCTCTGGATTCAAGATTAAAGTTGATTTTAAATTTCCAGTTATCAACCTTTGGATTCAAGATCCAAGTTGATTTTAATTTTTAGCATTTAAATTTCCTGTTATAAACCTCTGGATTTAATATCCAAGTTTACTTTAAATTTCCTGTTATCAACCTTTGGATTCAAGATCCAAGTTGATTTTAATTTTTAGCATTTTAATTTCCTGTTATCAACCCATGGATTCAAGATCCAAGTTAATTTTAATTTTTAGTTATCAACCTCTGGATTGACGATCCAAGTTGATTTTAATTTTCAGCTTTTTTATTTCCTATTATCAACCTCTGGATTCAAGATCCAAGTTGACTTTAAATTTCCAGTTATCAATCTCTGGATTCAAGATCCAAGTTGATTTTAATTTTAAGCATTTTAATTTCTTGTTATCAACCTCTGGATTCAAGATCCAGATTGATTTTAAATTTTCAGTTATCAACCTGTGGATTTTCGATTCAAGTTGATTTTAATTTTTAGAATTTTAATTTTACGTTATCAACTTCGGATTCATGATCCATGTTGATTTTAAATTTCTAGTTATAAATCTCTGGATTCAAGATTCAAGTTGATTTTAATTTTCTGCAATTTAGTTTCCTATTATAAACCTCTGGATTCAAGATCCAAGTTGATTTTAAATTTTCAATTATCAACCTCTTGATTCAAGATCCTAGTTTATTTTAATTTTTAGCATTTTAGTTTTTTGTTATTAACCTCTGAATTCAAGATCCAAGTTTATTTTTATTTCCTGTTATCAACCTCTAGATTTACGAAAGAAGTTGATTTTAACTTTCAGTATTTTTATTTCCTATAATCAACCAATGGATTCAAGATCCAAGTTGATTTTAATTTCCAATTACCAACCTCTGGATTCAAGATCCAAGTTGATTTTAATTTTCAGTATTTTTATTTCCTTTTTTCAACCTCTGGATTCAAGATCCAAGTTGATTTTAAATTTCCAGTTATCCACCTTTGGATTCAAGATGCAAGTTGATTTTAATTTTTTGCATTTAAATTTCTTGTTATCAACCTCTGGATTTAATATCCAAGTTTACTTTAAATTTCCAGTTATTAACCTTTGGATTGAAGATCCAAGTTGATTATAATTTTCAGCATTTTAATTTCCTATTATCAACCCATGGATTCAAGATCCAAGTCGATTTTAATTTTTAGTTATCAACCTCTGGATTCACGATCCAAGTTTATTTTAATTTTCAGCATTTTTATTTCCTATTATCAGTCTCTGGATTCAAGATCCAAGTTGATTTTAATTTCCAGTTATCAACCTCTGGATTCAAGATCCAAGTTGATTTTAAATTTTCAGTTATCAATATCTGGATTCAAGATCTAAGTTGATTTTAATTTTAAGCATTTTAATTTCCTGTTATCAACCTCTGGATTCAAGATCCAAATTGATTTTAAATTTCCTGTTATCAACCTCTGGATTCAAGCTCCAAGTTGATTTTAATTTTCAGCATTTTTATTTCATTTGATTAACCTCTGGATTTGAGATCCAAATTGATTTTAATTTCCAGTTATCAACCTCTGGATTCAAGATCCAAGTTGATTTCAATATCCTATTATCAACCTCAGGATTCAAGATCCAAGTTGATTTTAAATTTCTTGTTATCAATCTCAGGATTCAATATCCAAGTTAATTTTAATTTTCTGCATTTTAATTTCCTGTTATCAACCCATGGATTCAAGATCCAAGTTGATTTTAATTTTTAGTTATCAACCTCTGGATTGACGATCCAAGTTGATTTTAATTTTCAGCTTTTTTATTTCCTATTATCAACCTCTGGATTCAAGATTCAAGTTGATTTTAAATTTCTAGTTATCAATCTCTGGATTCAAGATCCAAGTTGATTTTAATTTTAAGCATTTTAATTTCTTGTTATCAATCTCTGGATTCAAGATCCAGATTGATTTTAAATTTTCAGTTATCAACCTTTGGATTTTCGATTCAAGTTGATTTTAATTTTTAGAATTTTAATTTTTTGTTATCAACTTCTGGATTCATGATCCATGTTGATTTTAAATTTCTAGTTATAAATCTCTGGATTCAAGATTCAAGTTGATTTTAATTTTCTGCAATTTAGTTTCTTGTTATCAACCTCTGGATTCAAGATCCAAGTTGATTTTAAATTTCCAATTATCAACCTCTTGATTCAAGATCCTAGTTGATTTTAATTTTTAGCATTTCAGTTTTTTGTTATTAACCTCTGAATTCAAGATCCAAGTTTATTTTAATTTCCTGTTATTAACCTCTAGACTTACGAACGAAGTTGATTTTAACTTTCAATATTTTTATTTCCTATAATCAACCAAAGGATTCAAGATCCAAGTTGATTTTAATTTCCAATTACCAACCTCTGGATTCAAGATCCAAGTTGATTTTAATTTTCAGTATTTTTATTTCCTTTTTTCAACCTCTGGATTCAAGATCCAAGTTGATTTTAAATTTCCAGTTATCAACCTTTGGATTCAAGATGGAAGTTGATTCTAATTTTTCGCATTTAAATTTCTTGTTATCAACCTCTGGATTTAATATCCAAGTTTACTTTAAATTTCCAGTTATCAACCTTTGGATTCAAGATCCAAGTTGATTCTAATTTTCAGCATTTTAATTTCCTGTTATCAACCCATGGATTCAAGATCCAAGTTGATTTTAATTTTTAGTTATCAACCTTTGGATTCACGATCCAAGTTTATTTTAATTTTCAGCATTTTTATTTCCTATTATCAGTCTCTGGATTCAAGATCCAAGTTGATTTTAATTTCCAGTTATCAACCTCTGGATTCAAGATCCAAGTTGATTTTAATTTTTAGTATTTTTATTTCCTATTTTCTACCTATAGATTCAAGATCCAAGTTGATTTTAAATTTCCTGTTATCAATATCTGGATTCAAGATCTAAGTTGATTTTAATTTTAAGCATTTTAATTTCCTGTTATCGACCTCTTGATTCAAGATCCAAATTGATTTTAAATTTCCTGTTATCAACCTCTGGATTCAAGCTCCAAGTTGATTTTAATTTTCAGCATTTTTATTTCATTTGATTAACCTCTGGATTTGAGATCCAAATTGATTTTAATTTCCAGTTATCAACCTCTGGATTCAAGATCCAAGTTGATTTCAATATCCTATTATCACCTCGTGATTCAAGATCCAAGTTGATTTTAAATTTCTTGTTATCAATCTCGTGATTCAATATCCAAGTTAATATTAATTTTCAGAATTTTTATTTCATTTGATTAACCTCTGGATTTAAGATAAAAGTTGATTTTAATTTCGATTATCAACCTCGGATTCAAGATCCAAGTTGATTTCAATATCCTATTATCAACCCCAGGATTCAACATCCAAGTTGATTTTAAATTTCTTGTTATCAATCTCAGGATTCAAGATCCAGGTTGATTTTAATTTTATGCATTTTAATTTCCTATTATCAACCTCCGGATTTAAGATCCACGTTGATTTTAAATTTCTAGTTATCAATTTCTGGATTCAAGATCCAAGTTGATTTTAATTTTTAGTTATCAACCTCTGGATTCACAATCCAAGTTGATTTTAATTTTCAGCATTTTTATTTCCTATTATCAACCTCTGGATTCAAGATCCAAGTTGATTTTAAATTTCCAGTTATCAATCTCTGGATTCAAGATCTAAGTTGATTTTAATTTTAAATATTTTAATTTCTTGTCGTCAACCTCTGGATTCAAGATCCAAGTTGATTTTAAATTTTCAGTTATCAACCTTTGGATTTGCGATTCAAGTTGATTTTAATTTTTAGTATTCTAATTTTCTGTTATCAACTTCTGGATTCAAGATCCATGTTGATCTTAAATTTCTAGTTATAAATCTCTGGATTCAAGATTCAAGTTGATTTTAATTTTCTGCAATTTAATTTCATGGAATCAACCTATGGATTCAAGATCCAAGTTGATTTTAAATTTCCAATTATCAACCTCTTGATTCAAGATCCTAGTTGATTTTTATTTTTAGCATTTTAATTTTTTGTTCTTACCCTTTGAATTCAAGATCCAAGTTTATTTTAATTTCCAATTATCAACCTCTAGATTTACGAACGAAGTTGATTTTAACTTTCAGTATTTTTATTTCCTGTTATCAACCTATGGATTCAAGATCCAAGTTGATTTTAACTACCAGTTACCAACCTCTGGATTCAAGATCCAAGTTGATTTTTAAATTTCCAGTTGTCAACCTTTGGATTCAAGATCCAAGTTGATTTTAATTTTTTGCACTTAAATTTCTGGTTATCAACCTCTGGATTTAATATCCAAGTTTACTTTAAATTTCCAGTTATCAACCTTTGGATTCAAGATCCAAGTTGATTTTAATTTTCAGTATTTTAATTTCCTGTTATCAACCCATGGATTCAAGATCCAAGTTGATTTTTATTTTTAGTTATCAACCTCTGGATTCATGATCCAAGTTGATTTTAATTTTCAGCATTTTTATTTCCTATTATCAGCCTCTGGATTCAAGATCCAAGTTGATTTTAATTTCCAATTATCAACCTCTGGATTCAAGATCCAAGTTGATTTTTATTTTTAGTATTTTTATTTCCTATTTTCTATTTATAGATTCAAGATCCAAGTTGAATTTAATTTTCTAGTTATCAATCTCTGGATTCAAGATCTAAGTTGATTTTAATTTTAAGTATTTTAATTTCTTTTATCTACCTTTGGATTCAAGATCCAAATTGATTTTAAATTTCCTGTTATCAACCTCTGGGTTCAAGCTCTAAGTTGATTTTAATTTTCAGCATTTTTATTTCATTTGATTAACCTCTAGATTTAAGATCGAAGTTGATTTTAATTTCCAGTTATCAACCTCTGGATTCAAGATCCTAGTTGCTTTCAATATCCTATTATCAACCTCAGGATTCAAGATCCAAGTTGATTTTAAATTTCTTGTTATTAATCTCAGGATTCAAGATCCAACTTGATTTTAATTTTTGCATTTTAATTTCCTATTATCAACCTCCGGATTTAAGATCCACGTTGATTTTAAATTTCCAGTTATCAATCTTTGGATTCAAGATATAAGTTGATCTTAATTTTTAGCGTTTTAATTTCCTGTTATCAACTTATGGATTCAACATCCAAGTTGATTTTAAATTTTCAGTTATCAATCTCTGGATTCAACATCCAAGTTGATTTCAATTTTCAGAATTTTAATTTCCTGTTATCAACCTCTAGATTCAAGATCCAAGTTTATTTTAAATTTCCAGTTATCAATCCTTGGATTCAAGATCCAAATTGATTTTAAATTTCTAATTATCAACTTATGGATTCAAGATCTAAGTTGATTTTAATTTTCAGCATTTTAGTTTTCTGTTATCAACCTCTGGATTCATGATTCAAGTTGATTTTATTTTCCAGTTATCAATCTCTGGATTCAAGATCCAAGTTGATTTTAATTTTCAGCATTTTAATTTCCTATTGTCAATCTCTGGATTCAAGATTTAAGTTGAATTTAAATTTTCAGTTATCAAACTTTGGGTTCAAGATCCAAGTTGATTTTAATTTTCTACATTTTAATTTCCTATTATCAACCTCCGGATTTAAGATCCACGTTGATTTTAAATTTCAAGTTATCAATCTTTGGATCCAAGATCTGAGTTGATTTTAATTTTTAGCGTTTTAATTTCCTGTTATCAACCTCTGGATTCAAGATCCAAGTTGATTTTAAATTTTCAGTTATCAACCTTTGGATTTGCGATTCAAGTTGATTTTAATTTTTAGTATTCTAATTTTCTGTTATCAACTTCTGGATTCAAGATCCATGTTGATCTTAAATTTCTAGTTATAAATCTCTGGATTCAAGATTCAAGTTGATTTTAATTTTCTGCAATTTAATTTCATGGAATCAACCTATGGATTCAAGATCCAAGTTGATTTTAAATTTCCAATTATCAACCTCTTGATTCAAGATCCTAGTTGATTTTAATTTTTAGCATTTTAATTTTTTGTTATTACCCTCTGAATTCAAGATCCAAGTTTATTTTAATTTCCAATTATCAACCTCTAGATTTATGAACGAAGTTGATTTTAACTTTCAGTATTTTTATTTCCTGTTATCAACCCATGGATTCAAGATACAAGTTGATTTTAATTTCCAGTTACCAACCTCTGGATTCAAGATCCAAGTTGATTTTAATTTTCAATATTTTTATTTCCTTTTTTAAATCTCTGGATTCAAGATCCAAGTTCATTTTAAATTTCCAGTTATCAACCTTTGGATTCAAGATCCAAGTTGATTTTAATTTTTTGCACTTAAATTTCCGGTTATCAACCTCTGGATTTAATATCCAAGTTTACTTTAAATTTACAGTTATCAACCTTTGGATTCAAGATCCATGTTGATTTTAATTTTCAGCATTTTAATTTCCTGTTATCAACCCATGGATTCAAGATCCAAGTTGATTTTAATTTTTAGTTATCAACCTCTGGATTCATGATCCAAGTTGATTTTAATTTTCAGCATTTTTATTTCCAATTATCAGCCTCTGGATTCAAGATCCAAGTTGATTTTAATTTCCAATTATCAACCTCTGGATTCAAGATCCAAGTTGATTTTAATTTTTAGTATTTTTATTTCCTATTTTCTATCTATAAATTCAAGATCCAAGTTGATTTTAAATTTCTAGTTATCAATCTCTGGATTCAAGATCTAAGTTGATTTTAATTTTAAGTATTTTAATTTCCTGTTATCAACCTTTGGATTCAAGATCCAAATTGATTTTAAATTTCCTGTTATCAACCTCTGGGTTCAAGCTCTAAGTTGATTTTAATTTTCAGCATTTTTATTTCATTTGATTAACCTCTAGATTTAAGATCGAAGTTGATTTTAATTTCCAGTTATCAACCTCTGGATTCAAGATCCTAGTTGCTTTCAATATCCTATTATCAACCTCAGGATTCAAGATCCAAGTTGATTTTAAATTTCTTGTTATTAATCTCAGGATTCAAGATCCAACTTGATTTTAATTTTCTGCATTTTAATTTCCTATTATCAACCTCCGGATTTAAGATCCACGTTGATTTTAAATTTCCAGTTATCAATCTTTGGATTCAAGATATAAGTTGATCTTAATTTTTAGCGTTTTAATTTCCTGTTATCAACTTATGGATTCAAGATCTAAGTTGATTTTAAATTTTCAGTTATCAATCTCTGGATTCAAGATCCAAGTTGATTTCAATTTTCAGAATTTTAATTTCCTGTTATTAACCTCTAGATTCAAGATCCAAGTTTATTTTAAATTTCCAGTTATCAATCCTTGGATTCAAGATCCAAATTGATTTTAAATTTCTAATTATCAACTTATGGATTCAACATCTAAGTTGATTTTAATTTTCAGCATTTTAGTTTTCTGTTATCAACCTCTGGATTCATGATTCAAGTTGATTTTATTTTCCAGTTATCAATCTCTGGATTCAAGATCCAAGTTGATTTTAATTTTCAGCATTTTAATTTCCTATTATCAACCTCCAGATTTAAGATCCACGTTGATTTTAAATTTCCAGTTATCAATCTGTGGATCCAAGATCTGAGTTGATTTTAATTTTTAGCGTTTTAATTTCCTGTTATCAACCTCTGGATTCAAGATCCATGTTGATTTTAAATTTTCAGTTATCAACCTTTGGATTTGCAATTCAAGTTGATTTTAATTTTTAGTATTCTAATTTTCTGTTATCAACTTCTGGATTCAAGATCCATGTTGATATTAAATTTCTAGTTATAAATCTCTGGATTCAAGATTCAAGTTGATTCTAATTTTCTACAATTTAATTTCCAGTTATCAACATCTGGATTTAAGATCCAAGTTGATTTTAAATTTCCAATTATCAACCTCTTGATTCAAGATCCTAGTTGATTTTAATTTTTAGCATTTTAATTTTTTGTTATTACCCTCTGAATTCAAGATCCAAGTTTATTTTAATTTCCAATTATCAACCTCTAGATTTACGAACGAAGTTGATTTTAACTTTCAGTATTTTTATTTCCTGTTATCAACCTATGGATTCAAGATCCAAGTTGATTTTAATTTTCAGTTACCAACTTATGGATTCAAGATCCAAGTTGATTTTAATTTTCAGTATTTTTATTTCCTTTTTTCAATCTCTGGATTCAAGATCCAAGTTGATTTTAAATTTCCAGTTATCAACCTTTGGATTCAAGATCCAAGTTGATTTTAATTTTTTGTACTTAAATTTTCGGTTATCAACCTCTGGATTTAATATCCAAGTTTACTTTAAATTTCCAGTTATCAACCTTTGGATTCAAGATCCAAGTTGACTTTAATTTTCAGCATTTTAATTTCCTGTTATCAACCCATGGATTCAAGATCCAAGTTGATTTTAATTTTTAGTTATCAACCTCTGCATTCATGATCCAAGTTGATTTTAATTTTCAGCATTTTTATTTCCTATTATCAGCCTCTGGATTCAAGATCCAAGTTGATTTTAATTTCCAGTTATCAACCTCTGGATTCAAGATCCAAGTTGATTTTAAATTTCTAGTTATCAATATCTGGATTCAAGATCTAAGTTGATTTTAATTTTAAGTATTTTAATTTCCTGTTATCAACCTTTGGATTCAAGATCCAAACTGATTTTAAATTTCCTGTTATCAACCTCTGGGTTCAAGCTCTAAGTTGATTTTAATTTTCAGCATTTTTATTTCATTTGATTAACCTCTAGATTTAAGATCGAAGTTGATTTTAATTTCCAGTTATCAACCTCTGGATTCAAGATCGTAGTTGCTTTCAATATCCTATTATCAACCTCAGGATTCAAGATTCAAGTTGATTTTAAATTTCTTGTTATTAATCTCAGGATTCAAGATCCTGTTGATTTTAATCTCAGCATTTTAATTTCCTATTATCAACCTCCAGATTTAAGATCCATGTTGATTTTAAATTTCCAGTTATCAATCTTTGGATTCAAGATATAAGTTGATCTTAATTTTTAGCGTTTTAATTTCCTGTTATCATCTTATGGATTCAAGATCTAAGTTGATTTTAAATTTTCAGTTATCAATCTCTGGATTCAAGATCCAAGTTGATTTCAATTTTCAGAATTTTAATTTCCTGTTATCAACCTCTAGATTCAAGATCCAAGTTTATTTTAAATTTCCAGTTATCAATCCTTGATTCAAGATCCAAATTGATTTTAATTTCTAATTATCAACTTATGGATTCAAGATCTAAGTTGATTTTAATTTTCAGCATTTTAGATTTCTGTTATCAACCTCTGGATTCAAGATTCAAGTTGATTTTATTTTCCAGTTATCAATCTCTGGATTCAAGATCCAAGTTGATTTTAATTTTCAGCATTTTAATTTCCTATTGTCAATCTCTGGATTCAAGATTTGAGTTGAATTTAAATTTTCAGTTATCAACCTTTGGGTTCAAGATCCAAGTTGATTTTAATTTTCTGCATTTTAATTTCCTATTATCAACCTCCGGATTTAAGATCCATGTTGATTTTAAATTTCCAGTTATCAATCTCTGGATCAAAGATCTGAGTTGATTTTAATTTTTAGCGTTTTAATTTCCTGTTATCAACCTCTGGATTCAAGATCTAAGTTGATTTTAAATTTTCAGTTATCAACCTTTGGATTTGCGATTCAAGTTGATTTTAATTTTTAGTATTCTAATTTTCTTCATATCAACTTCTGGATTCAAGATCCATGTTGATCTTAAATTTCTAGTTATAAATCTCTGGATTCAAGATTCAAGTTGATTTTAATTTTTTGCAATTTAATTTCCTGTTATCAACCTCTGGATTCAAGATCAAAGTTGATTTTAAATTTCCAATTATCAACCTCTTGATTCAAGATCCTAGTTGATTTTAATTTTTAGCATTTTAATTTTTTGTTATTACCCTCTGAATTCAAGATCCAAGTTTATTTTAATTTCCAATTATCAACCTCTAGATTTACGAACGAAGTTGATTTTAACTTTCAGTATTTTTATTTCCTGTTATCAACCTATGGATTCAAGATCCAAGTTGATTTTAATTTTCAGTTACCAACTTATGGATTCAAGATCCAAGTTGATTTTAATTTTCAGTATTTTTATTTCCTTTTTTCAATCTCTGGATTCAAGATCCAAGTTGATTTTAAATTTCCAGTTATCAACCTTTGGATTCAAGATCCAAGTTGATTTTAATTTTTTGTACTTAAATTTTCGGTTATCAACCTCTGGATTTAATATCCAAGTTTACTTTAAATTTCCAGTTATCAACCTTTGGATTCAAGATCCAAGTTGACTTTAATTTTCAGCATTTTAATTTCCTGTTATCAACCCATGGATTCAAGATCCAAGTTGATTTTAATTTTTAGTTATCAACCTCTGCATTCATGATCCAAGTTGATTTTAATTTTCAGCATTTTTATTTCCTATTATCAGCCTCTGGATTCAAGATCCAAGTTGATTTTAATTTCCAGTTATCAACCTCTGGATTCAAGATCCAAGTTGATTTTAAATTTCTAGTTATCAATATCTGGATTCAAGATCTAAGTTGATTTTAATTTTAAGTATTTTAATTTCCTGTTATCAACCTTTGGATTCAAGATCCAAACTGATTTTAAATTTCCTGTTATCAACCTCTGGGTTCAAGCTCTAAGTTGATTTTAATTTTCAGCATTTTTATTTCATTTGATTAACCTCTAGATTTAAGATCGAAGTTGATTTTAATTTCCAGTTATCAACCTCTGGATTCAAGATCGTAGTTGCTTTCAATATCCTATTATCAACCTCAGGATTCAAGATTCAAGTTGATTTTAAATTTCTTGTTATTAATCTCAGGATTCAAGATCCTGTTGATTTTAATCTCAGCATTTTAATTTCCTATTATCAACCTCCAGATTTAAGATCCATGTTGATTTTAAATTTCCAGTTATCAATCTTTGGATTCAAGATATAAGTTGATCTTAATTTTTAGCGTTTTAATTTCCTGTTATCATCTTATGGATTCAAGATCTAAGTTGATTTTAAATTTTCAGTTATCAATCTCTGGATTCAAGATCCAAGTTGATTTCAATTTTCAGAATTTTAATTTCCTGTTATCAACCTCTAGATTCAAGATCCAAGTTTATTTTAAATTTCCAGTTATCAATCCTTGGATTCAAGATCCAAATTGATTTTAAATTTCTAATTATCAACTTATGGATTCAAGATCTAAGTTGATTTTAATTTTCAGCATTTTAGATTTCTGTTATCAACCTCTGGATTCAAGATTCAAGTTGATTTTATTTTCCAGTTATCAATCTCTGGATTCAAGATCCAAGTTGATTTTAATTTTCAGCATTTTAATTTCCTATTGTCAATCTCTGGATTCAAGATTTGAGTTGAATTTAAATTTTCAGTTATCAACCTTTGGGTTCAAGATCCAAGTTGATTTTAATTTTCTGCATTTTAATTTCCTATTATCAACCTCCGGATTTAAGATCCATGTTGATTTTAAATTTCCAGTTATCAATCTCTGGATCAAAGATCTGAGTTGATTTTAATTTTTAGCGTTTTAATTTCCTGTTATCAACCTCTGGATTCAAGATCTAAGTTGATTTTAAATTTTCAGTTATCAACCTTTGGATTTGCGATTCAAGTTGATTTTAATTTTTAGTATTCTAATTTTCTGTTATCAACTTCTGGATTCAAGATCCATGTTGATCTTAAATTTCTAGTTATAAATCTCTGGATTCAAGATTCAAGTTGATTTTAATTTTCTGCAATTTAATTTCCTGTTATCAACCTCTGGATTCAAGATCAAAGTTGATTTTAAATTTCCAATTATCAACCTCTTGATTCAAGATCCTAGTTGATTTTAATTTTTAGCATTTTAATTTTTTGTTATTACCCTCTGAATTCAAGATCCAAGTTTATTTTAATTTCCAATTATCAACCTCTAGATTTACGAACGAAGTTGATTTTAACTTTCAGTATTTTTATTTCCTGTTATCAACCTATGGATTCAAGATCAAAGTTGATTTTAATTTTCAGTTACCAACTTATGGATTCAAGATCCAAGTTGATTTTAATTTTCAGTATTTTTATTTCCTTTTTTCAATCTCTGGATTCAAGATCCAAGTTGATTTTAAATTTCCAGTTATCAACCTTTGGATTCAAGATCCAAGTTGATTTTAATTTTTTGTACTTAAATTTTCGGTTATCAACCTCTGGATTTAATATCCAAGTTTACTTTAAATTTCCAGTTATCAACCTTTGGATTCAAGATCCAAGTTGACTTTAATTTTCAGCATTTTAATTTCCTGTTATCAACCCATGGATTCAAGATCCAAGTTGATTTTAATTTTTAGTTATCAACCTCTGCATTCATGATCCAAGTTGATTTTAATTTTCAGCATTTTTATTTCCTATTATCAGCCTCTGGATTCAAGATCCAAGTTGATTTTAATTTCCAGTTATCAACCTCTGGATTCAAGATCCAAGTTGATTTTAAATTTCTAGTTATCAATATCTGGATTCAAGATCTAAGTTGATTTTAATTTTAAGTATTTTAATTTCCTGTTATCAACCTTTGGATTCAAGATCCAAACTGATTTTAAATTTCCTGTTATCAACCTCTGGGTTCAAGCTCTAAGTTGATTTTAATTTTCAGCATTTTTATTTCATTTGATTAACCTCTAGATTTAAGATCGAAGTTGATTTTAATTTCCAGTTATCAACCTCTGGATTCAAGATCGTAGTTGCTTTCAATATCCTATTATCAACCTCAGGATTCAAGATTCAAGTTGATTTTAAATTTCTTGTTATTAATCTCAGGATTCAAGATCCTGTTGATTTTAATCTCAGCATTTTAATTTCCTATTATCAACCTCCAGATTTAAGATCCATGTTGATTTTAAATTTCCAGTTATCAATCTTTGGATTCAAGATATAAGTTGATCTTAATTTTTAGCGTTTTAATTTCCTGTTATCATCTTATGGATTCAAGATCTAAGTTGATTTTAAATTTTCAGTTATCAATCTCTGGATTCAAGATCCAAGTTGATTTCAATTTTCAGAATTTTAATTTCCTGTTATCAACCTCTAGATTCAAGATCCAAGTTTATTTTAAATTTCCAGTTATCAATCCTTGGATTCAAGATCCAAATTGATTTTAAATTTCTAATTATCAACTTATGGATTCAAGATCTAAGTTGATTTTAATTTTC
Source organism: Hevea brasiliensis (assembly GCF_030052815.1). Taxonomy (NCBI): domain Eukaryota; kingdom Viridiplantae; phylum Streptophyta; class Magnoliopsida; order Malpighiales; family Euphorbiaceae; genus Hevea; species Hevea brasiliensis. The sequence continues at coordinate 53,844,987 of NC_079500.1, read as the reverse complement.
AGCATTTTAGATTTCGTTATCAACCTCTGATTCAAGATTCAAGTTGATTTTATTTTCCAGTTATCAATCTCTGGATTCAAGATCCAAGTTGATTTTAATTTTCAGCATTTTAATTTCCTATTGTCAATCTCTGGATTCAAGATTTGAGTTGAATTTAAATTTTCAGTTATCAACCTTTGGGTTCAAGATCCAAGTTGATTTTAATTTTCTGCATTTTAATTTCCTATTATCAACCTCCGGATTTAAGATCCATGTTGATTTTAAATTTCCAGTTATCAATCTGGATCAAAGATCTGAGTTGATTTTAATTTTTAGCGTTTTAATTTCCTGTTATCAACCTCTGGATTCAAGATCTAAGTTGATTTTAAATTTTCAGTTATCAACCTTTGGATTTGCGATTCAAGTTGATTTTAATTTTTAGTATTCTAATTTTCTGTTATCAACTTCTGGATTCAAGATCCATGTTGATCTTAAATTTCTAGTTATAAATCTCTGGATTCAAGATTCAAGTTGATTTTAATTTTCTGCAATTTAATTTCCTGTTATCAACCTCTGGATTCAAGATCAAAGTTGATTTTAAATTTCCAATTATCAACCTCTTGATTCAAGATCCTAGTTGATTTTAATTTTTAGCATTTTAATTTTTTGTTATTACCCTCTGAATTCAAGATCCAAGTTTATTTTAATTTTCAATTATCAACCTCTAGATTTACGAACGAAGTTGATTTTCACTTTCAGTATTTTTATTTCCTGTTATCAACCTATGGATTCAAGATCCAAGTTGATTTTAATTTCCAGTTACCAACCTCTGGATTCAAGATCCAAGTTGATTTTAATTTTCAATATTTTTATTTCCTTTTTTCAATCTCTAGATTCAAGATCCAAGTTCATTTTAAATTTCCAGTTATCAACCATTGGATTCAAGATCCAAGTTGATTTTAATTTTTTGCACTTAAATTTTCGATTATCAACCTCTAGATTTAATATCCAAGTTTACTTTAAATTTCCAGTTATCAACCTTTGGATTCAAGATCCAAGTTGATTTTAATTTTCAGCATTTTAATTTCCTGTTATCAATCCATGGATTCAAGATCCAAGTTGATTTTAATTTTTAGTTATCAACCTCTGCATTCATGATCCAAGTTGATTTTAATTTTCAGCATTTTTATTTCCTATTATCAGCCTCTGGATTCAAGATCCAAGTTGATTTTAATTTCCAGTTATCAACCTCTGGATTCAAGATCCAATTGATTTTAATTTTTAGTATTTTTATTTCCTATTTTCTATCTATAGATTCAAGATCCAAGTTGATTTTAAATTTCTAGTTATCAATCTCTGGATTCAAGATCTAAGTTGATTTTAATTTTAAGTATTTTAATTTCCTGTTATCAACCTTTGGATTCAAGATCCAAATTGATTTTAAATTTCCTGTTATCAACCTCTGGATTCAAGCTCTAAGTTGATTTTAATTTTCAGCATTTTTATTTCATTTGATTAACCTCTAGATTTAAGATCGAAGTTGATTTTAATTTCCAGTTATCAACCTCTGGATTCAAGATCCTAGTTGCTTTCAATGTCCTATTATCAACCTCAGGATTCAAGATCCAAGTTGATTTTAAATTTCTTGTTATTAATCTCAGGATTCAAGATCCAAGTTGATTTTAATTTTTTGCATTTTAATTTCCTATTATCAACCTCTGGATTTAAGATCCACGTTGATTTTAAATTTCCAGTTATCAATCTTTGGATTCAAGATATAAGTTGATCTTAATTTTTAGCGTTTTAATTTCCTGTTATCAACTTATAGATTCAAGATCTAAGTTGATTTTAAATTTTCTGTTATCAATCTATGGATTCAAGATCCAAGTTGATTTCAATTTTCAGAATTTTAATTTCCTGTTATCCACCTCTAGATTCTAGATCCAAGTTTATTTTAAATTTCCAGTTATCAATCCTTGCATTCAAGATCCAAATTGATTTTAAATTTCTAATTATCAACTTATGGATTCAAGATCTAAGTTGATTTTAATTTTCAGCATTTTAGTTTTCTGTTATCAACCCATGGATTCAAGATCCAAGTTGATTTTAATTTTTAGTTATCAACCTCTGGATTGACGATCCAAGTTGATTTTAATTTTCAGCTTTTTTATTTCCTATTATCAACCTCAGGATTCAAGATCCAAGTTGATTTTAAATTTCTTGTTATTAATCTCAGGATTCAAGATCCAACTTGATTTTAATTTTCTGCATTTTAATTTCCTATTATCAACCTCCGGATTTAAGATCCACGTTGATTTTAAATTTCCAGTTATCAATCTTTGGATTCAAGATATAAGTTGATCTTAATTTTTAGCGTTTTAATTTCCTGTTATCAACTTATAGATTCAAGATCTAAGTTGATTTTAAATTTTCTGTTATCAATCTCTGGATTCAAGATCCAAGTTGATTTCAATTTTCAGAATTTTAATTTCCTGTTATCCACCTCTAGATTCTAGATCCAAGTTTATTTTAAATTTCCAGTTATCAATCCTTGCATTCAAGATCCAAATTGATTTTAAATTTCTAATTATCAACTTATGGATTCAAGATCTAAGTTGATTTTAATTTTCAGCATTTTAGTTTTCTGTTATCAACCTCTGGATTCAAGATTCAAGTTGATTTTATTTTCCAGTTATCAATCTCTGGATTCAAGATCCAAGTTGATTTTAATTTTCAGCATTTTAATTTCCTATTGTCAATCTCTGGATTCAAGATTTAAGTTGAATTTAAATTTTCAGTTATCAACCTTTGGGTTCAAGATGCAAGTTGATTTTAATTTTCTGCATTTTAATTTCCTATTATCAACCTCCGGATTTAAGATCCACGTTGATTTTAAATTTCCAGTTATCAATCTCTGGATCCAATATCTGAGTTGATTTTAATTTTTAGCGTTTTAATTTCCTGTTATCAACCTCTGGATTCAAGATCCAAGTTGATTTTAAATTTTCAGTTATCAATCTCTGGATTCAAGATCCAAGTTGATTTCAATTTTCAGAATTTTAATTTCCTATTATCAACCTCTAGATTCAAGATCCAAGTTTATTTTAAATTTCCAGTTATCAATCCTTGGATTCAAGATCCAAATTGATTTTAAATTTCTAATTATCAGCTTATGGATTCAAGATCTAAGTTGATTTTAATTTTCAGCATTTTAGTTTTCTGTTATCAACCTCTAGATTCAAGATTCAAGTTGATTTTATTTTCCAGTTATCAATCCCTGGATTCAAGATCCAAGTTGACTTTAATTTTCAATATTTTAATTTCCTGTTGTCAACCTCTTGATTCAAGATTCAAGTTGATTTTATTTTCTAGTTATCAATCTCTGGATTCAAAATCCTAGTTGATTTTAAATTTCCAGTTACAAACCTTTGGATTCAAGATTCAAGTTGATTTTAATTTTCAGCATTTAAATTTCCTGTTATCAACCTCAGGATTTAAGATCCAAGTTGATTTTAATTTTTAGCATGTTTATTTCGTATTATCAACCTCTGGATTCAAGATCCATGTTGATTTTAATTTCCAGTTGCCAACCTCTGGATTCAAGATCTAAGTTGATTTTAATTTCCTATTATCAATCTCCGAATTCAAGATCTATGTTGATTTTAAATTTCCAGTTATTAATCTCTGGATTCAAGATCTAAGTTGATTTTAATTTTCAGCATTTTAATTTCCTGTTATCAACCTCTGGATTCAAGATTCACGTTGATTTTAAATTTCCAGTTATCAACCTCTGGATTCAATATCCAAGTTGATTTTAATTTTTAGCATTTTAATTTCCTGTTATCAACCTCTGGATTTAAGATCCAAGTTTAGTTTAAATTTCCAGTTATCAACCTCTGGTTTGAAAATCCAAGTTGATTTTCATTTTTAGCATTTTAATTTCATGTTATCAACCTCTGAATTGGAGATCCAAGTTGATTTTAAATTTCAAGTTATTAATCTCTGGATTCAAGATCCAAGATGATTTTAATTTTTAGAATTTTAATTTCCTGTTATGAACCTTTAGATTCAAGACCCAGGTTGATTTTAAATTTCCAGTTATCAACCCTTGAATTCAATATCCAAATTGATTTTAAATTTCTAGTTATCAACCTCAGGATTCAGGATCCAAGTTGATTTTAATTTTCAGCATTTTAATTTCCTGTTATCAACCTCTGGATTCAAGATCCAAGTTGATTTTCCAGTTATCAATATCTGGAATTAAGATCCAAGTTGATTTTAAATTTCCAGTTTTAAACCTTTGGATTCAAGATTTAAGTTGATTTTAATTTTCAGCATTTAAATTTCCTGTTATCAACCTCATGATTCAAGATCTAAGTTGATTTTAAATTTCCAGTTATTAACTTTTGGATTCAAGATCCAAGTTTATTTTAATTTTTAGCATTTTAATTTCCTGTTATCAACCTATGGATTCAAGATCTATGTTGATTTTAATTTCCATTTGTCAACCTCTAGATTCAAGATCCAAGTTGATTTTAATTTTCAGCATTTTTATTTCGTATTATTAACCTCTGGATTTCCAGTTATTAACCTCTGGATTCAAGATCCAAGTTGATTTCAATTTCCTATTATCAACCTCATGATTCAAGATCCAAGTTGATTTTAAATTTCTTGTTATCAATCTCTGGATTCAAGATTTAAGTTGATTTTAATTTTCTGCATTTTAATTTCCTGTTATAAACATCTAAATTCAAGATCCAAGTTGATTTTAAATTTCTACTTATCGATCTCTGGATTTAAGATCCAAGTTGATTTTAATTTTTAGAATTTTAATTTCCTGTTATCAACCTTTAGATTCAAGATCCAAGTTGATTTTAAATTTCCAGTTATCAACCCTTGGATTCAATATCCAAATTGATTTTAAATTTCTAGTTATCAACCTATGGATTCAGGATCCAAGTTGATTTTAATTTCAGCATTTTAATTTCCTGTTATCAACCTCTTGATTCAAGATCCAAGTTGATTTTATTTTCTTGTTATCAACCTCTGGATTCAAAATCCAAGTTGATTTTAAATTTCCAGTTATAAACCTTTTGATTCAAGATTCAAGTTGATTTTAATTTTCAGCATTTAAATTTCCTGTTATCAACCTCAGGATTCAAGATCCAAGTTGATTTTAAATATCCTGTTATCAACCTTTGGATTCAAGATCCAAGTTGATTTTAATTTTCAGCATTTTAATTTCCTGTTATCAACCTATGGCCTCAAGATCCAAGTTAATTTTAATTTTCAGCAATTTTATTTCATTTTATTAACCTCTGGATTCAAGATCCAAGTTGATTTTAATTTCCAGTTATCAACCTCTGGATTCAAGATCCAAGTTGATTTTAATTTTCAATATTTTTATTTCCTATTTTCAACCTAAAGATTCAAGATCCAAGTTGATTTTAAATTTTCAGTTATCAACCTCTGGATTCAAGATCCAAGTTGATTTTAATTTTTAGCATTTTTATTTCATTTTATTAACCTCTGAATTTAAGATCCAAGTTGATTTTAATTTCCAGTTATCAACCTCTAGATTCAAGATCCAAGTTGATTTTAATTTTCAGTATTTTTATTTCCTATTTTCAACCTACAGATTCAAGATCCAAATTGATTGTAAATTTCCAGTTATCAATCTCTGGATTCAAGATCCAAGTTGATTTTAATTTTAAGTATTTTAATTTCTTGTTATCAACCTCTGGATTCAAGATCCAAGTTGATTTTAAATTTTCAGTTATCAACCTTTGGATTTGCGATTCAAGTTGATTTTAATTTTTAGAATTTTAATTTTCTGTTATCAACTTCTGGATTCAAGATCCATGTTGATTTTAAATTTCAAGTTATAAATCTCTGGATTCAAGATTCAAGTTGATTTTAATTTTTTGCGATTTAATTTCCTGTTATCAACCTCTGGATTCAATATCCAAGTTGATTTTAAATTTTCAATTATCAACCTCTTGATTCAAGATCCTAGTCGATTTTAATTTTTAGCATTTTAATTTCTTGATATTAACCTCTGAATTCAAGATCCAAATTTATTTTAATTTCCAGTTATCAAACTCTGGATTCAAGATCCAAGTTGTTTTTAATTTTCAGCATTTTAATTTCCTGTTATCAACCTATGGATTCAAGATCCAAGTTGATTTTATTTTTCAGTTATCAACCTCTAGATTTACGAACCAAGTTGATTTTAACTTTCAGTATTTTTATTTCCTGTTATCAACCTATGGATTCAAGATCCAAGTTGATTTTAATTTCCAGTTACCAACCTCTGGATTCAAGATCCAAGTTGATTTTAATTTTCAACATTTTTATTTCCTTTTTTCAACCTCTGGATTCACGATCCAAGTTGAGTTTAAATTTCTGGTTATCAACTTTTGGATTCAAGATCCAAGTTGATTTTAATTTTTAGCTCTTAAATTTCCTGTTATCAACCTCTGGATTTAATATCCAAGTTTACTTTAAATTTCTAGTTATCAACCTTTGGATTCAAGATCCAAGTTGATTTTAATTTTCAGCATTTTAATTTTCTGTTATCAACCCATGGATTCAAGATCCAAGTTGATTTTAATTTTTAGTTATCAACCTCTCGATTCACGATCCAAGTTGATTTTAATTTTCAGCATTTTTATTTCCTGTTTTCAACCTATAGATTCAAGATCCAAGTTGATTTTAAATTTTCAATTATCAACCTCTTGATTCAAGATCCTGGTTTATTTTAATTTTCAACATTTTAATTTCATGTTATTAACCTCTGAATTCAAGATCCAAGTTTATTTTAATTTCCAGTTATCAACCCATGGATTCAAGATCCAAGTTGATTTCAATTTTTTGTTATCAAACTCTGGATTCACGATCCAAGTTGATTTTAATTTTCAGCATTTTTATTTCCTATTATCAACCTCTGGATTCAAGATCCAAGTTGATTTTAATTTCCAGTTATCAAACTCTGGATTCAAGATCCAAGTTTATTTTAATTTTTAGTTTTTTTATTTCCTATTTTCAACCTATAGATTCAAGATCCAAGTTGATTTTAAATTTCCAGTTATCAATCTCTGGATTCAAGATCCAAGTTGATTTTAATTTTAAGTATTTTAATTTCCTGTTATCAACCTTTGGATTCAAGATCCACATTGATTTTAAATTTCCAGTTATCGACCTCTGGATTCAAGCTCCAAGTTGATTTTAATTTTCAACATTTTTATTTCATTTTATTAACCTCTGGATTTAAGATCCAAGTTGATTTTAATTTCCAGTTATCAACCTCTGGATTCAAGATCCAAGTTGATTTCAATATCCTATTATTAACCTCAGGATTCAAGATCCAAGTTGATTTTAATTTTCTACATTTTAATTTCCTATTATCAACCTCCGGATTTAAGATCCACGTTGACTTTAAATTTCCAGTTATTAATCTCTGGATTCAAGATCAAAGTAGATTTTAATTTTTAGCATTTTTATTTCATTTTATTAACCTCTGAATTTAAGATCCAAGTTGATTTTATTTTCCAGTTATTAACCTCTAGATTCAATATCTAAGTTGATTTTAATTTTCAGTATTTTTATTTCCTATTTTCAACCTACAGATTCAAGATCCAAATTGATTTTAAATTTTCAGTTATCAATCTCTGGATTCAAGATCCAAGTTGATTTTAATTTTAAGTATTTTAATTTCTTGTTATCAACCTCTAGATTCAAGATCCAAGTTGATTTAAAATTTTCAGTTATCAACCTTTGGATTTGCGATTCAAGTTGATTTTAGTTTTTAGAATTTTAATTTTCTGTTATCAACTTCTGGATTCAAGATCCATGTTGATTTTAAATTTCTTGTTATAAATCTCTGGATTCAAGATTCAAGTTGATTTTAATTTTCTGCAATTTAATTTCCTGTTATCAACTTCTGGATTCAAGATCCAAGTTGATTTTAAATTTCCAATTATCAACCTCTTGATTCAAGATCCTAGTTGATTTTAATTTTTAGCATTTTAATTTCTTGTTATTAACCTCTGAATTCAAGATCCAAGTTTATTTTAATTTTCAGTTATCAACCTCTGGATTCAAGATCCAAGTTGATTTTAATTTTCAGCATTTTAATTTCCTGTTATCAACCTATGGATTCAAGATCTAAGTTGATTTTAATTTTCAATTATCAACCTATAGATTTACGAACCAAGTTGATTTTAACTTTCAGTATTTTTATTTCCTGTTATCAACCGATGGATTCAAGATCCAAGTTGATTTTAATTTCTAGTTATCAACCTCTAGATTCAAGATCCAAGTTGATTTCAATATCCTATTATTAACCTCAGGATTCAAGATCCAAGTTGATTTTAAATTTCCTGTTATCAATCTCTAGATTCAAGATCTAAGTTGATTTTAATTTTTAGCGTTTTAATTTCCTGTTATCAACCTCTGGATTCAAGATCCAAGTTGATTTTAAATTTCCAGTTATCAATCTCTGGATTCAAGATCCAAATTGATTTCAATTTTCAGAATTTTAATTTCCTGTTATCAACCTCTAGATTCAATATCCAAGTTTATTTTAAATTTCCAGTTTTAAATCCTTGGATTTATGATCCAAATTGATTTTAAATTTCTAATTATCAACTTATGGATTCAAGATCTAAGTTGATTTTAATTTTCAGCATATTAGTTTCCTGTTATCAACCTCTGGATTCAAGATTCAAGTTGATTTTATTTTCCAGTTATCAATCTCTGAATTCAAGATCCAAGTTGATTTTAATTTTCAGTATTTTAATTTCCTACTATTAATCACTGGATTCAAGATCTAAGTTGATTTTAAATTTTCAGTTATCAACCTTTGGATTCAAGATCCATGTTGATTTTAATTTTCAGTATTAAAATTTTCTGTTATCAACCTCTATATTCCAGATCCAAGTTGACTTTAAATTTTCAGTTATCAACCTTTCGATTTAAGATCCAAGTTGATTTTAATTTTCAGCATTTTAATTTCCTGTTATCAACCTATTGATTCAAGATCCAAGTTGATTTTAATTTCCAGTTATCAACCCCTGGCTTCAAGATCTAAGTTGATTTTAATTTTCAACATTTTAATTTCCTTTTTTCAACCTCTGGATTCAAGATCCTAGTTGATTTTAAATTTCCAGTTATCAACCTTTGGATTCAAGATCCAAGTTGATTTTAATTTTTAGTATTTTAATTTCCTGTTATCAACCTCTAGATTTAACATCCAAGTTTACTTTAAATTTCCAGTTATCAGCATTTTAATTTCCTGTTATCAACACATGGATTCAAGATCCAAGTTGATTTTAATTTTTAGTTATCAACCTCTGGATTCACGATCTAAGTTGATTTTAATTTTCAGCATTTTTATTTCCTGTTATCAACCTCTGGATTCCAGATCCAAGTTGATTTTAATTTTCAGCATTTTAATTTCCTGTTATCAACACATGGATTCAAGATCCAAGTTGATTTTAATTTTTAGTTATCAACCTCTGGATTCACGATCTAAGTTGATTTTAATTTTTAGCATTTTTATTTCCTGTTATCAACCTCTGGATTCAAGATCCAAGTTGATTTTAATTTCCAGTTATCAACCTCTGGATTCAAGATCCAAGTTGATTTTAATTTTCAGTATTTTTATTTCCTGTTTTCAACCAATAGATTCAAGAACCAAGTTGATTTTAAATTTCCAGTTATCAATCTCTGGATTTAAGATCTAAGTTGATTTTAATTTCAAGTATTTTAATTTTCTGTTATCAACCTCTGGATTCAAGATCCAAATTGATTTTAAATTTCTAGTTATCAACCTCTGGATTCAAGATCCAAGTTGATTTTAATTTTCAACATTTTTATTTCATTAGATTAACCTTTGGATTTAAGATCCAAGTTGATTTTAATTTCCAGTTATCAACCTCTGAATTCAAGATCCAAGTTGATTTCAATATCCTATTATCAACCTCAGGATTCAAGATCCAAGTTGATTTTAATTTTCTTGTTATCAATCTCAGGATTTAAGATCCAAGTTGATTTTAATTTTCTGCATTTTAATTTCCTGTTATCAACCTCCGGATTTAAGATCCACTTTGATTTTAAATTTTCAGTTATCAATCTCAGGATTCAAGATCAAAGTTGATTTTAATTTTTAGTATTTTTATTTCCTATTTTCTACTTATAGATTCAAGATCCAAGTTGATTTCAAATTTCCAGTTATTAATCTCTAGATTCAAGATCCAAGTTGATTGTAATTTCAAGTATTTTAATTTTCTGTTATCAACCTTTAGATTCAAGATCCAAATTGATTTTAAATTTCAAGTTATCAACTTCTGGATTCAAGATCCAAGTTGATTTTAATTTTTAGCATTTTTATTTCATTTTATTAACCTCTGGATTTAAGATCCAAGTTGATTTTAATTTCCAGTTATCAACCTCTGGATTCAAGATCCAAATTGGTTTCAATTTCCTCTTATCAACCTCAGGATTCAAGATCCAAGTTGATTTTAAATTTCTTGTTATCAATCTCAGGATTCAAGATCCAAGTTGATTTTAATTTTCTGCATTTTAATTTCCTGTTATCAACCTCCGGATTTAAGATCCACTTTGATTTTAAATTTCTAGTTATCAATCTCTGGATTCAAGATCCAAGTTGATTTTAATTTTTAGCATAGTTGTAACACCCTCCCTGTACCAACTCCGTACATTCTACTGTTCCGGTGACCGGTGTCGGTCCGGACAGCTAGAACGTCCGGAAAAATATTTAAACTAAAGTCGGGAATCATAATAAACTCAAATATTAATAAGAAAAATTTAGAAAAAATTTTAGGAATAAAATACAACCAAGTTAAACGAGCCGGTGCCCTAGCGATAGGTAACCAGAGGGAAGTTGCGGTTCTCGCAACGAGGAGCCCTAGACCCAGGGGAAAAATTATAAAATAATTTTTGGGACTCCAGAGAAGGGTTATTGAGGTTCCTATGGCATTAGAATGCCAAGAAAATACCTAGAAAAATTTTTCAATCGGTACAGACAATTTTGACCCGTTAAGCCAAACGGAGGGCATTTTGGTCATTTCGCCTTCAGAGGTGATTTTTGGCCGACTTGTCCAGTTGAATAAATAATTAATATGACATAAAATATGAATAAACATTACTAGAAATCAAATTGAAAATGAGTAGTGGAGGAAAGGAAAGAAAATGAGGAAAAAAGCTTAATTATGGCATCATGGTGATGTCATTAAGGAAATTTGGACCAATCACAATTAAGCCATCCTTTGACTAACAAATAAAAAGACTAAATGAAGACTAAATAACTAAAAATTTCAGCAGCCCCTCCTCATTCTCTTGCCAGCCGAAACCCTAGTGTACCTAAACCACCATTGACAACCTAATCAAAGCTCAATTCCCTCCTTTATTTCACTCTAAAACCCATAAGTCCCTTCATCAAAAATTAATTCCACACCTAGACAAAGCTTTTGGCAGCCAAGGAAAAGAAAGAAAGTGAAGTTGGGGCTTTGGAAATTCTACCCATTCAAGGTTAGTGCTACACTTTCATTCTCCTTCTTTTAAATCTTAGTTAGAACATCATTTTGAGCTAAGAAATTTTAAGAAATTGAAGTAAATTATATGTGTCATGGTACCTTCAATTTTCAGCAGCCCTATGAAAGTATGAGGTTGATTGTTTTAATAAATTTAGAGTGGCTAGAAATAATGGTTAAGGTATTAATATACATGGACATTAAACTAAGTATGCTAATTAAGGTTATGAGTAAATTGATTTGGATATTAGGGTTTGGAAAGGTGAAAATGTGACTTGGTTTATTAAACTGTTAAAGAACAATCTAATGGTCAATAAGTGACCATTTGAGGTATGTTGAACACAATTTGGACTGAAAAATGGTATGGCAAAGTCAAGGTATAAACTGCCCTAGGACAGCAGCATAGGGACTGAAAATTCAGTCCCTTTGCACTGCCATAACTTGGGCTGTTTTAGTCCAATTGGTGTTTGGCCAATTGGACATGAAACTAGGCTTATAATGGCACATTTTTTCTGAAGAAACCATGCCCAAAAGACCAAAGCAAGAGGACCAAAACTTGGCCCCAATCCGGATACCCTGCAGCTGGTTCTGCAGAATTGACCAAATGAACAGTAACTGTTCATTTGGCCATAACTCACTGTAGATTTGGTCAATTGACCTGAAATTTTTACAGAAACAAGTTAAGACATAGACAAACAACTTTCATGAAGGAACCTACCCCAAATTATAGCCAGAACCTAACCCAAATGGCTATGGAAGTCACTGTTTATGCTACTGTAGATATAGTATTTTCTGCAGAATGCAAATCCGGCCAGCCTGGGTTTTTGGGTCATATCTGGAGCTACAAAACTTCAAATGGAGTGATTCAAAAAAGGAAATTCAACTAGACAAAATAAGGAACAACTTTCATGTTTTACATTTCTTCAAATTCACACAGTAACAATGTCCAATGGAACAGTGAAGTTGACTCACCAAAACTGAAAATTCTGCTTGTGTTGAGTTACACTTTGGAATGGTATTAACACTTAATGCCAACAAGTTTTAAACACCAAATGTGGTATGTTGGGAGTGCCAAAGTTGATGTACACATTTTTATTCCAAAAGTCAACATTTTTGTTGACCAATGATGAATAGTGACACCAAAAAAAATTTGAAATTCACAAATTGAAGAATTTAAAAGTTTCAAATGCCCTAGTATACCTAACAAGATTGGTTTGGATAGTTGGCATGCCAATAGGGTTCAGTTAGCAGTACTGCACATGGCAATATGCCATTCCGTGATTTCATGGCTTTTAGCCATTCTGACTTTGTATTGAGACTTGGCCTTGTGCCTGATATTATTCTGACTTGTTATTGTTTTGTTGTTGCCTGGGAGATGCATATGTGACCGATGGTGTGACGGCCCGAGGTACTAGGTACCCAGTGCCAGTTTACCCGTTATCCAGTCCAGTCGTCTAGTGTAGGTTACTTGGGGCAACCAAATGAATAAAAGTGAACAACGTTAACGAAATAATGGATATACCAATACCAAACAAAGAAAGCATACACATTCTATACACATTCATTTTCTTGCTATTTTCTTCTATTATATTATTGCACCACTAAGCATTATTGCTTAGCGCGTTGCTTTTGCCACGCGTAGGTACTGGAGATCCCGATCGTGAGTCTAGTAGACCGCAGACTGGGTGAGTTCATCCTTTAGATCTGCACAGTGTCCGTGTCACCTCACTACCTGCAGTGCATTGGTAGGGCACTAGGTGTCATTTTGTCATTTTGATATTTTGTAGCAGATTTTTACTTTCTCATATGTATTTGAACTCATGTAATATATTTTGATGTTCATGTAAATAATGAAAGTTATGACTATGAATGCAAAATTTGAGCATGTATTTATCGCTTGTATATGAGAAATGGATGTTTGAGAAATGAAAAGATTATTGAGAATTGAAATTGAGAAATATTGTTGAGATTTTGGATATTGGAGTTTGAGATGATGGAATACAAATATTGGAAGTGTTTTTAACAGGTTCCGAAGAACTGTTTTCTCCATTTTTAGCCGGTACTCCGCCGGATTTTCTTTAAAATCTTCGGAACCTCAAATGAATAATACTTTTGATAAATGGTTAAAATAAATCATACTTCATAAATTAACTTCAAAAGCATGATATAAATTAATTAAGGTATATTAGAGTGTGCCGGTACATCGTGTGGCATTACTTACTCGGGTATACTGTACACGGGTAAGGGGTGTCACATTTAGTGGTATCAGAGCACGGTTTATGCGTTTCTGGTCCTAGATTGAGTCCATACCATGCATTGCATTTGTAAGAGTCGAGGTGACACTAATGCAGATCTGTTTGTTTTTCTTATTTTGAATAGGATATGGACCCTACATCACAGAGGGCAGTTGAGGAGGAAGTGGAGAGTCATGCTCCACTGTAGTGAGGCGGGGGTAGGGAGAACCTACTCCGCCCGGCTCAAGCGAGCACCTTTCGGCCTCCACAGGCCATGTTCCAACAAATGGCCGACTTCTTTAGACAAATGGCTGTGGTAATGCCAGCACCACCACCACCACCACCAGCTCCACAGCAGAAATCACACCTGGAAAGGCTAAGGAAGTTTGGAGCTGTGGACTTCTATGGCAAGAGAGAAGATGACTCATTGCGATCGAGAATTGGTTGAAGCAGTGCAGAGTACTAAAACAACTCCACCGCACTCGAGCAAAACACGAAGCTACCATCTCTTTCTTGCAAGATGATGCATATGAGTGGTGGGACACCGTGTCGATGAAGTGCAGCGGAAAGTCGTAACTTGGGACTTTTTCCTCTCCGAATTCAAGAAGAAGTATGTGGGTCTTGTATACGGAAGAGAGAAGGAGAGAGTTCATTAACTGAGGCAGGCGGTGGTCGGTGGCGAATACGAGAAGGAATTTGTCCGATTAAGCCGCTACGGAAGGAGATAGTCCCTAATGAAGCTGAAAGGTGCAAGAGATTTGAAGAGGGATGAATGACAATATCAAGATACGACTCACCGCCTTGGGAATCACAGAATTTAGCAAGCTAGTGGAGCGGCAATAAGGGTTGAAAAAGTGAGAATCGGTGAGCGGACTGAGGAAGGGAGACAGCAGAAGAGGGGACCAGGTCAGTCTAGTTCCGCTCCTGGATTTGGGAAGAAGTTTAAGGGTCCTCCTGTATAGAGTTCAGCTCAACTACAAGGCCAAGGTCAGTCTCAGGGGCCCAGGCCACAGTTCACCCCTAGGAGAGGTCAGTCCACACCATCAGTGGGCAGCTCTCCAGGGATGGGGTTCAGGGGACCAGCCCCAACATCTTCTGCATGTCCACACTGCCTTAAATGGCACAAGAGGGGAGTGTTGGAGAGTAGCGGTGCTGTTTGAGATGTGGGTCGTGAGCATCACCGAGAAACCGCCCACGCAGAACTACTGGCTGCTCCAACACAAGCATGCAGACTGCTCTGCACTACGAGAGGTAGAAAATCTGGCAAGTCAGAAGCTGTTGGACCATCACAGAGGCCAAGATTCGAGCGGCAGAGAGGCGGATAATGGACCACCTACCAGAAATTATGCCCTGAGAACTCAGGAGGAGCAAGATGCCCCGGACGTCATCAGGGGTACGTTCTCCCTCTACAATACTCCTGTGCATGCATTGGTGGATCCAGGATCCACTCATTCCTATATTTGCATCAACCTACCCGTAGAAAGGGGGATACTAGTAGGGGAGAGTGACCAAGACATTCTGGTCACTAATCCATTGGGCCACAGTGTAGTGGTGAACAAGGTATACAGAGGTTGCCCGTTAAGGATTCAAGGGTAGGAATTCTCGGCAGACCTGATTGAGTTGCCCTTCCACGAGTTTGACGTGATTTTGGGAATGGATTGGTTGTCACGTCATCAGGCAATAGTTGATTGCAAATTGAAGAGGATTTCTCTGAAAACTCCAGAGGGTAATGAAATTATAGTTGTGGGGGAAAGGACAGATTTCCTGTCCAATGTCATCTCAGCCACAGTTGCAAGAAGAATGATGAGAAATGGCTGTGAAGCCTACCTAGCACATGTGGTGGATACTAGGCAGGCTAAGCCAAACCTGAGTGACATACCCATAGTAAGAGACTTCCCAGAGGTATTTCCTGAAGAATTGCCTGGTTTGCCACTAGAAAGGGAAGTTGAATTTGCTATTGAGACACTACCGGGTACAGCACCCATTTCCATTGCTCCTTATAGGATGGCACCCACTAAATTGAGGGAGTTGAAAACTCAGTTGTAAGAGTTGCTGGATAAGGGGTTCATACGCCCCAGTGTGTCACCATGGGGAGCTCCAGTGCTGTTTTTAAAGAAGAAGGATGGGACTTTGAGGCTTTGTATTGATTACCGGCAGTTGAATAAAGTGACTGTGAAGAACAAATATCCATTGCCTAGAATTGATGATCTGTTTGATCAGTTGAAGGGAGCAGGAGTATTTTCTAAGATTGATCTCAGATCAGGGTATCATCAGTTGAGGGTGAAGGATGCAGATGTGCCAAAGACTGCATTCAGGACCCGATATGGGCATTATGAATTTCTGGTGATGCCCTTTGGTCTAACAAATGCACCAGCGGCATTCATGGACCTTATGAACCGTATCTTCCGCCCACACTTAGATCGGTTCGTAGTGGTCTTTATTGATGATATTCTGGTGTACTCCAAGACCAGGGAAGAACATGATGAACATTTGAGGATTGTTCTGCAAACCCTGAGAGAAAAGAAGCTGTATGCTAAGTTGTCCAAGTGTGACTTTTGGCTGGATGAGATTGCATTCCTTGGACACGTAGTGTCAGCTGATGGGATTAGAGTGGATCCCAAGAAAATAGAAGCAGTGATGGAATGGAAGCCTCCCAGAAACACAACTGAGGTCAGAAGCTTCTTGGGGCTAGCTGGGTATTACAGGAGATTTGTGAAGGGATTTTCCCTAATAGCTGCTCCAATGACCAAGTTGTTACACAAGAATGTCAGATTTGACTGGAATGACAAGTGTCAGACCAGTTTTGAGAAGTTGAAGGCTATGTTGACAGAGGCACCAGTGTTAACACAGCCAGTGTCAGGAAAGGACTTTGTGGTCTACAGTGATGCCTCACATAATGGGCTAGGGTGTGTATTGATGCAAGAGGGGAAGGTGGTCGCTTATGCTTCCAGGCAGCTAAGGCCACATGAACAGAATTACCCTACCCATGATTTAGAGCTTGCAGCAATTATCTTCGCACTGAAGATATGGAGGCACTACTTGTATGGTGAAAAGTGCTATATTTACACTGACCACAAAAGCCTGAAATATTTGCCAACCCAGAAGGAGCTCAACCTTAGACAGAGGCAATGGATTGAGTTCCTGAAGGATTATGACTGTGTAATTGACTACCATCCTGGAAAGGCAAATGTAGTTGCTGATGCTTTGAGCAGAAAATCCATGACAGCTTTGAGATCATTGAATGCCCGTCTATCCTTGGTTCGAGATGGAGCTATTTTGGCTGAGTTGCAAGTGAGACTGGACACCTTTCAGCAGATTTTAGATGGGCAAAAGGCGGATGAAAAGTTAATGGCTATTATGAGCAAGATCTCGGAGGAAAAGCAGCGACTATGGGGTGAAAGCAGATGGGTGTGCAGTACTACAAAGGAAGACGTGTGTACGGATGATGGGGAATTGAAAGCTAGTATTCTAAAAGAGGCACACACCGGTGTATATGCTATGCACCTGTGAAGTACAAAGATGTATCATGATCTGAAGCTTCAGTATTGGTGGCCTGGTATGAAAAAGGACATAGCTGACTATGTGACTAAATGCTTGACATGTCAGCAAGTCAAGGCAGAACATCAAGTTCCATCAGGTTTGCTACAGCCTATACGCATACCTGAATGGAAATGGGATGGGGTTACCATGGATTTTGTAAGTGGTCTACCTCTCACCCAGAAGAAACATGATGCAGCATGGGTAATAGTGGATAGATTGACCAAGTCAGCACATTTTCTGCCAGTTAGAACTGACTACTCACTGGAGAAGTTAGCAGAATTATATATCAGTGAGATAGTTAGACTGCATGGAATTTCACTTTCCATCATATCTGATCGAGACCCAAGGTTTACATCGAGATTCTGGAAGAAGTTGCATGAATCCTTGGGTACACAACTCCATTTCAGCACAGCTTTCCATCCTCAGATGGATGGGCAATCTGAAAGAGTAATCTAGGTCCTGGAGGATATGCTGAGGAGTTGTGTCATTGAGTTTGAGGGAAGTTGGGATAGATACCTCCCACTGGCAGAATTTGCATACAACAATAGCTACCAAGCTAGTATCCAAATGGCCCCGTATGAAGCGTTGTATGGGAGAAAATGCAGAACTCGGTGTCTTTGGGTGAATTGGGCGAAGACAAATGGTAGGGCTGCACTGTGAAACAGTGAGGAGAAGGTAAAATCAATCAAAGCCAACTTAAAGGTTGCCTCGATGCATGTAAATCTTATGCCGACCTGAAGAGGAAAGAAATAGAATATGTGGTTGGCGACAAAGTGTTCCTCAAGGTGTCACCATGGAAGAAGGTATTGAGGTTTGGAAGGAAAGGTAAGTTGAGCCCTAGGTTCATTGGCCCATATGAAATCATCAAATGTGTGGGTCCAGTGGCCTATAGGCTAGCTTTACCACCAGAGCTGGACAAGATCCACAATGTGTTCCACGTGTCTATGCTCAGAAGATACCGCTCAGATCCTTCACATGTCATCTCCAGAGAAGAAATTGAAATACAGTCGGATTTGACATACGAAGAAGAACCTCTACGGATCATGGCTCGGGAAGTGAAAGAGTTGAGAAACAAGCAAATTCCATTGGTGAAAGTGCTTTGGAAGCACCACAACACCGAGGAGGCAACTTGGGAAAGTGAAGAGACGATGAGGCAACAGTTCCCTCAACTGTTTGCATCAGGTAAATTTCGAGGACGAAATTTAAATTAGAGGGGAAGAGTTGTAACACCCTCCCTGTACCAACTCCGTACATTCTACTGTTCCGGTGACCGGTGTCGGTCCGGACAGCTAGAACGTCCGGAAAAATATTTAAACTAAAGTCGGGAATCATAATTAACTCAAATATTAATAAGAAAAATTTAGTAAAAATTTTAGGAATAAAATACAACCAAGTTAAACGAGCCGGTGCTCTATCGATGGGTAACCAGAGGGAAGTTGCGGTTCTCGCAACGAGGAGCCCTAGACCCAGGGGAAAAATTATAAAATAATTTTTGGGACTCCAGAGAAGGGTTATTGAGGTTCACATGGCATTAGAATGCCAAGAAAATACCTAGAAAAATTTTTCAATCGGTACAGACAATTTTGACCCGTTAAGCCAAACGGAGGGCATTTTGGTCATTTCGCCTTCAGAGGTGATTTTTGGCCGACTTGTCCAGTTGAATAAATAATTAATATGACATAAAATATGAATAAACATTACTAGAAATCAAATTGAAAATGAGTAGTGGAGGAAAGGAAAGAAAATGAGGAAAAAAGCTTAATTATGGCATCATGGTGATGTCATTAAGGAAATTTGGACCAATCACAATTAAGCCATCCTTTGACTAACAAATAAAAAGACTAAATGAAGACTAAATAACTAAAAATTTCAGCAGCCCCTCCTCATTCTCTTACCAGCCGAAACCCTAGTGTACCCAAACCACCATTGACAACCTAATCAAAGCTCAATTCCCTCCTTTATTTCACTCTAAAACCCATAAGTCCCTTCATCAAAAATTAATTCCACACCTAGACAAAGCTTTTGGCAGCCAAGGAAAAGAAAGAAAGTGAAGTTGGGGCTTTGGAAATTCTACCCATTCAAGGTTAGTGCTACACTTTCATTCTCTTTTTAAATCTTAGTTAGAACATCATTTTGAGCTAAGAAATTTTAAGAAATTGAAGTAAATTATATGTGTCATGGTACCTTCAATTTTCAGCAGCCCTATGAAAGTATGAGGTTGATTGTTTTAATAAATTTAGAGTGGCTAGAAATAATGGTTAAGGTATTAATATACATGGACATTAAACTAAGTATGCTAATTAAGGTTATGAGTAAATTGATTTGGATATTAGGGTTTGGAAAGGTGAAAATGTGACTTGGTTTATTAAACTGTTAAAGAACAATCTAATGGTCAATAAGTGACCATTTGAGGTATGTTGAACACAATTTGGACTGAAAAATGGTATGGCAAAGTCAAGGTATAAACTGCCCTAGGACAGCAGCATAGGGACTGAAAATTCAGTCCCTTTGCACTGCCATAACTTGGGCTGTGTTAGTCCAATTGGTGTTTGGCCAATTGGATATGAAACTAGGCTTATAATGGCACATTTTTTCTGAAGAAACCATGCCCAAAAGACCAAAGCAAGAGGACCAAAACTTGACCCCAATCCGGATACCCTGCAGCTGGTTCTGCAGAATTGACCAAATGAATAGTAACTGTTCATTTGGCCATAACTCACTGTAGATTTGGTCAATTGACCTGAAATTTTTACAACAACAAGTTAAGACATAGACAAACAACTTTCATGAAGGAACCTACCCCAAATTATAGCCAGAACCTAACCCAAATGGCTATGGAATCACTGTTCATGCTACTGTAGATATGGTATTTTCTGCAGAATGCAAATCCGGCCAGCCTGGGTTTTTGGGTCATATCTGGAGCTACAAAACTCCAAATGGAGTGATTCAAAAAAGGAAATTCAACTAGACAAAATAAGGAACAACTTTCATGTTTTACATTTCTTCAAATTCATACAGTAACAGTGTTCAATGGAACAGTGAAGTTGACTCACCAAAACTGAAAATTCTGCTTGTGTTGAGTTACACTTTGGAATGGTATTAACACTTAATGCCAACAAGTTTTAAACACCAAATGTGGTATGTTGGGAGTGCCAAAGTTGATGTACACATTTTTATTCCAAAAGTCAACATTTTTGTTGACCAATGATGAATAGTGACACCAAAAAAAATTTAAAATTAACAAATTGAAGAATTTAAAAGTTTCAAATGCCCTAGTATACCTAACAAGATTGGTTTGGATAGTTGGCATGCCAATAGGGTTCAGTTAGCAGTACTGCACATGGCAATATGCCATTCCGTGATTTCATGGCTTTTAGCCATTCTGACTTTGTATTGAGACTTGGCCTTGTGCCTGATATTATTCTGACTTGTTAGGCGTTACATTTGCCTGGAGATGCATATGTGACCGATGGTGTGACGGCCGAGGTACTAGGTACCCGGTGCGGTTACCGTTATCCAGTCCAGTCGTCTAGTGTAGGTTACTTGGGGCAACCAAATGAATAAAAGTGAACAACGTTAATGAAATAATGGATATACCAATACCAAACAAAGAAAGCATACACATTCTATACACATTCATTTTCTTGCTATTTTCTTCTATTATATTATTGCACCACTAAGCATTATTGCTTAGCGCGTTGCTTTTGCCACGCGTAGGTACTGGAGATCCCGATCGTGAGCCCAGTAGACCGCAGACTGGGTGAGTTCATCCTTTAGATCTGCACAGTGTCCGTGTCACCTCACTACCTGCAGTGCATTGGTAGGGCACTAGGTGTCATTTTGTCATTTTGATATTTTTAGCAAATTTTTACTTTCTCATATGTATTTGAACTCATGTAATATATTTTGATGTTCATGTAAATAATGAAAGTTATGACTATGAATGCAAAATTTGAGCATGTATTTATCGCTTGTATATGAGAAATGGATGTTTGAGAAATGAAAAGATTATTGAGAATTGAAATTGAGAAATATTGTTGAGATTTTGGATATTGGAGTTTGAGATGATGGAATACAAATATTGGAAGTGTTT
Organism: Hevea brasiliensis; assembly: GCF_030052815.1. Taxonomy (NCBI): domain Eukaryota; kingdom Viridiplantae; phylum Streptophyta; class Magnoliopsida; order Malpighiales; family Euphorbiaceae; genus Hevea; species Hevea brasiliensis. The sequence goes on along the minus strand of NC_079500.1, from coordinate 53,823,586 downwards.
TTAACAGGTTCCGAAGAACTGTTTTCTCCATTTTTAGCCGGTACTCCGCCGGATTTTCTTTAAAATCTTCAGAACCTCAAATGAATAATACTTTTGATAAATGGTTAAAATGAATCATATTTCATAAATTAACTTCAAAAGCATGATATAAATTAATTAAGGTATATTAGAGTGTGCCGGTACACCGTGTGGCATTACTTACTCGGGTATACTGTACACGGGTAAGGGGTGTCACATTTTAATTTCTTGTTATTAATCTCTGGAATCAAGATCCAAGTTGATTTTATTTTCAAGTTATCAATCTCTGGATTCAAGATCCAAGTTAATTTTAATTTTCAGCATTTTAATTTCTTGTTATCAATCTCTGGATTCAAGATCTAAGTTGATTTTAAATTTTCAGTTATTAACATTTGGATTCAAGATCCATGTTGATTTTAATTTTTAGTATTAAAATTTTCTGTTATCAACCTCTGGATTCAAGATCCAAGTTGACTTTAAATTTTCAGTTATCAACCTTTGGATTCAAGAACCAAGTTGATTTTAATTTTCAGCATTTTAATTTCCTGTTATCAACCTATGAATTCAAGATCTAAGTTGATTTTAATTTCAAGTTATCAACCTCTAGATTTACGAACCAAGTTGATTTTAACTTTCAGTATTTTTATTTCTTGTTATCAACCTATGGATTCAAGATCCAAGTTAATTTTAATTTCCAGTTATCAACCTCTGGATTCAAGATCCAAGTTGATTTTAAATTTCCAGTTATCAACCTTTGGATTCAAGATCCAAGTTGATTTTAATTTTTAGCATTTTAATTTCCTGTTATCAACCCATGGATTCAAGATCCAAGTTGATTTTAATTTTTAGTTATCAAACTCTGGATTCACGATCCAAGTTGATTTTAATTTTCAGCATTTTAATTTCTTGTTATTAACCTCTGAATTCAAGATCCAAGTTTATTTTAATTTCCAGTTATCAACCTCTGGATTCAAGATCCAAGTTGATTTTAATTTTCAGCATTTTAATTTCCTGTTATCAACCTATGGATTCAATATCCAAGTTGATTTTAATTTCCAGTTATCAACCTTTGGATTCAAGATCCAAGTTGATTTTAACTTTTAGCATTTAAATTTCCTATTATCAACCTCTAGATTAAATATCCAAGTTTACTTTTAATTTCCTGTTATTAACCTTTGGATTCAAGATCCAAGTTGATTTTAATTTTCAACATTTTAATTTCCTGTTATCAACCCATGGATTCAAGATCCAAATTGATTTTAATTTTTAGTTATCAAACTTTGGATTCATGATCTAAGCTGATTTTAATTTTCAGCTTTTTTATTTCCGATTATCAACTTCTGGATTCAAGATCCAAGTTGATTTTAATTTTTAGTTATCAACCTCTATATTTAAGATCCAAGTTGATTTTAATTTTCAATATTTTTATTTCCTATTTTCAACCTATAGATTCAAGATCCAAGTTGATTTTAAATTTCCAATTATCAATCTCTTGATTCAAGATCCTAGTTTATTTTAATTTTCAGCATTTTAATTTTTTGTTATTGACCTTTGAATTCAAGATCCAAGTTTATTTTAATTTCCAGTTATCAACCTTTGGATTCAAGATCCAAGTTGATTTTAATTTTCAGCATTTTAATTTCCTGCTATCAACCCATGTATTCAAGATCCAAGTTGATTTTAATTTTTAGTTATCAAACTCTGGATTCACAATCCAAGTTGATTTTAATTTTCAACATTTTTATTTCCTATTATCAACCTCTGGATTCAAGATCCAAGTTGATTTTAATTTTCAGCATTTTAATTTCCTGTTATCAACCTATGGATTCAAGATCCAAGTTGATTTTAATTCCCAATTATCAACCTCTAGATTTACGAACCAAGTTGATTTTAACTTTCAGTATTTTTATTTCCTGTTATCAACCTATGAATTCAAGATCCAAGTTGATTTTAATTTCCAGTTATCAACCTCTAGATTCAAGATCTGTAACGGCCCGGCCCACTAGTGATATTGTCCGCTCTGGGCCGAAACCCTCACGGTTTTAAAACGTGTCACTAGGAGTTACAAACTATCAACTTATAAACCCAGCATCTCTCCCGTGTTTTGTCGATGTGGGATTTGCCTAGGGTGTTACAATCCACCCCCCTTATGGGACTCAGCGTCCTCGCTGAGGTTTGCCCCACCATCGTTCAAGGTTGCACGCGGAGCGGCTCTGATACCACAAATGTAATGGCCCGGCCCACTAGTGATATTGTCCGCTCTGGGCCGAAACCCTCACAGTTTTAAAACGCGTCACTAGGAGTTACAAACTATCAACTTATAAACCCAGCATCTCTCCCGTGTTTTGTCGATGTGGGATTTGCCTAGGGTGTTACAATCCACCCCCCTTATGGGACTCAGCGTCCTCGCTGAGGTTTGCCCCACCATCGTTCAAGGTTGCACGCGGAGCGGCTCTGATACCACAAATGTAACGGCCCGGCCCACTAGTGATATTGTCCGCTCTGGGCCGAAACCCTCACGGTTTTAAAACGCGTCACTAGGAGTTACAAACTATCAACTTATAAACCCAGCATCTCTCCCGTGTTTTGTCGATGTGGGATTTGCCTAGGGTGTTACAATCCACCCCCCTTATGGGACTCAGCGTCCTCGCAGAGGTTTGCCCCACCATCATTCAAGGTTGCACGCGGAGCGGCTCTGATACCACAAATGTAATGGCCCGGCCCACTAGTGATATTGTCCTCTCTGGGCCGAAACCCTCACGGTTTTAAAACGCGTCACTAGGAGTTACAAACTATCAACTTATAAACCCAGCATCTCTCCCGTGTTTTGTCGATGTGGGTTTTGCCTAGGGTGTTACAAGATCCAAGTTGATTTTAATTTTCAGCATTTTTATTTCCTTTTTTCAAGCTCTGGATTCAAGATCCAAGTTGATTTTAAATTTTAGCATTTAAATTTCCGGTTATCAATCTCCAGATTTAATATCCATGTTTACTTTAAATTTCCAGTTATCAACCTTTGGATTCATGATCCAAGTTGATTTTAATTTTCAGCATTTTAATTTCCTATTATCAACTCATGGATTCAAGATCCAAGTTGATTTTAATTTTTAGTTATCAAACTCTGGATTCACGATCCAAGTTGATTTTAATTTTCAGCATTTTTATTTCCTATTATCAACCTCTCGATTCAAAATCCAAGTTGATTTTAATTTCCAGTTATCAACCTCTGGATTCAAGATCCAAGTTGATTTTAATTTTCAGTGTTTTTATTTCCTATTTTCAACCTATAGATTAGAGATCCAAGTTGATTTTAAATTTTCAATTATCAACCTCTTGATTCAAGATCCTGGTTTATTTTAATTTTTAGCATTTTAATTTCTTGTTATTAACCTCTGAATTCAAGATCCAAGTTTATTTTAATTTCCAGTTATCAACCTCTGGATTCAAGATCCAAGTTGATTTTAATTTTCAGCATTTTAATTTCCTGTTATCAACCTATGGATTCAAGATCCAAGTTAATTTTAATTTCCAGTTATCAACCTTTGGATTCAAGATCCAAGTTGATTTTAACTTTTAGCATTTAAATTTCCTGTTATCAACCTCTAGATTAAATATCCAAGTTTACTTTTAATTTCCTGTTATTAACCTTTGGATTCAAGATCCAAGTTGATTTTAATTTTCAGCATTTTAATTTCCTGTTATCAACCCATGGATTCAAGATCCAAATTGATTTTAATTTTTAGTTATCAAACTCTGGATTCATGATCTAAGTTGATTTTAATTTTCAGTATTTTTATTTCCGATTATCAACTTCTGGATTCAAGATCCAAGTTGATTTTAATTTTCAGTTATCAACCTCTAGATTTAAGATCCAAGTTGATTTTAATTTTCAGTATTTTTATTTCCTATTTTCAACCTATAGATTCAAGATCCAAGTTGATTTTAAATTTCCAATTATCAATCTCTTGATTCAAGATCCTAGTTTATTTTAATTTTCAGCATTTTAATTTCTTGTTATTGACCTTTGAATTTAAGATCCAAGTTTATTTTAATTTCCAGTTATCAACCTTTGGATTCAAGATCCAAGTTGATTTTAATTTTCAGCATTTTAATTTCCTGCTATCAACCCATGTATTCAAGATCCAAGTTGATTTTAATTTTTAGTTATCAAACTCTGGGTTCACAATCCAAGTTGATTTTAATTTTCAGCATTTTTATTTCCTATTATCAACCTCTGGATTCAAGATCTAAGTTGATTTTAATTTTCAACATTTTAATTTCCTGTTATCAACCTACAGATTCAAGATCCAAGTTGATTTTAATTCCCAATTATCAACCTCTAGATTTACGAACCAAGTTGATTTTAACTTTCAGTATTTTTATTTCCTGTTATCAACCTATGGATTCAAGATCCAAGTTGATTTTATTTTCCAGTTATCAAACTCTAGATTCAAGATCTGTAATGACCCGGCCCACTAGTGATATTGTCCGCTCTGGGCCGAAACCCTCACGGTTTTAAAACGCGTCACTAGGAGTTACAAACTATCAACTTATAAACCCAGTATCTCTCCCATGCTTTGTCGATGTGGGATTTGCCTAGGGTGTTACAATCCACCCCCCTTATGGGACTCAGCGTCCTCGCTGAGGTTTGCCCCACCATCGTTCAAGGTTGCACGCAGAGCGGCACTGATACCACAAATGTAACAGCCCGGCCCACTAGTGATATTGTCCGCTCTGGGCCGAAACCCTCACGGTTTTAAAACGCGTCACTAGGAGTTACAAACTATCAACTTATAAACCAAGCATCTCTCCCGTGTTTTGTCGATGTGGGATTAGCCTAGGGTGTTACAATCCATCCCCCTTATGGGACTCAGCGTCCTCGCTGAGGTTTGCCCCACCATCGTTCAAGGTTGCACGCGGAGTGGCTCTGATACCACAAATGTAACGGCCCGGCCCACTAGTGATATTATCCTCTCTGGGCCGAAACCCTCACGGTTTTAAAACGCGTCACTAGGAGTTACAAACTATCAACTTATAAACCCAGCATCTCTCCCGTGTTTTGTCGATGTGGGTTTTGCATAGGGTGTTACAAGATCCAAGTTGATTATAATTTTCAGCATTTTTATTACCTTTTTTCAAGCTCTTGATTCAAGATTCAAGTTGATTTTAAATTTCCAGTTATCAACCTTTGGATTCAAGATCCAAGTTGATTTTAAATTTTTGCATTTAAATTTCCGATTATCAACCTCTAGATTTAATATCCATGTTTACTTTAAATTTCCAATTATCAACCTTTGGATTCAAGATCCAAGTTGATTTTAATTTTCAGCATTTTAATTTCCTGTTATCAACCCATGGATTCAAGATCCAAGTTGACTTTAATTTTCAGCATTTTTATTTCCTATTATCAACCACTGGATTCAAGATCCAAGTTGATTTTAATTTCCAGTTATCAACCTATTAATTTAAGATCTAAGCTGATTTTAATTTTCAGCATTTTAGTTTCCTGCTATCAACCTCTGGATTCAAATTCAAGTTGATTTTATTTTCCAGTTATCAATCTCTGGATTCAAGATCGAAGTTGATTTTAATTTTCAGCATTTTAATTTCCTGTTATCAATCTCTGGATTCAAGATCTAAGTTGATTTTAAATTTTCAGTTATTATTTTTTGGATTCAAGATCCATATTGAGTTAATTTTCAGTATTAAAATTTTCTATTATCAACCTCTGGATTCAAGATCCAAGTTGACTTTAAATTTTCAGTTATCAACCTTTGGATTCAAGAACCAAGTTGATTTTAATTTTCAGCATTTTAATTTCCTGTTATCAACCTATGGATTCAAGATCCAAGTTGATTTTAATTTCCAGTTATCAACCTCTAGATTTACGAGCCAAGTTGACCTTAACTTTCAGTATTTTTATTTCCTGTTATCAACCTATGGATTCAAGATCCAAGTTGATTTTAATTTCCTCTTATCAACCTCTGGATTCAAGATCCTAGTTGATTTTAATTTTCAGCATTTTAATTTCTTGTTATTAACCTCTGAATTCAAAATCCAAGTTTATTTTAATTTCCAGTTATCAACCTCTGGATTCAAGATCCAAGTTGATTTTAATTTTCAGCATTTTAATTTCCTGTTATCAACCTATGGATTCAAGATCCAAGTTGATTTTAATTTCCAGTTATCAACCTCTAGATTTACGAACCAAGTTGATTTTAACATTCAGTATTTTTATTTCCTGTTATCAACCTATGGATTCAAGATCCAAGTTGATTTTAATTTTCAGTTATCAACCTTTGGATTCAAGATCCAAGTTGATTTTAATTTTCAGCATTTTAATTTCCTGTTATCAACCTTTGGGTTCTAGATCCAAGTTGATTTTAATTTCCAGTTATCAACCTCTAGATTTACGAACAAAGTTGATTTTAACTTTCAGAATTTTTATTTCCTGTTATCAACTTATGGATTCAAGATCCAAGTTGATTTTATTTTCCAGTTACCAACCTCTGGATTCAAATTCCAAGTTGATTTTAATTTTCAATATTTTTATTTCCTTTTTTCAACCTCTGGATTCAAGATCCAAGTTAAGTTTAAATTTCCAGTTATCAACCTTTGGATTCAAGATTCAAGTTGATTTTAATTTTTAGCACTTAAATTTCCTGTTATCAACCTCTGGATTTAATATCTATGTTTACTTTAGATTTCTAGTTATCAACCTTTGGATTCAAGATCCAAGTTGATTTTAATTTTCAGCATTTTAATTTCCTGCTATGAACCCATGGATTCAAGATCCAAATTGATTGTAATTTTTAGTTTTCAACATCTGGATTCACGATCCAAGTTGATTTCAATTTTCAGAATTTTAATTTCCTGTTATCAACCTCTAGATTCAAGATCCAAGTTTATTTTAAATTTCCAGTTATCAATCGTTGTATTCATGATGCAAATTGATTTTAAATTTCTAATTATCAACTTATGGATTCAAGATCTAAGTTGATTTTAATTTTCAGCATATTAGTTTCCTGTTATCAACCTCTGGATTCAAGATTCAAGTTGATTATATATTCTAGTTATCAAACTCTGGATTCAAGATCCAAGTTGATTTTAACTTTCAACATTTCAATTTCCTATTACCAATCTCTGGATTCAAGATCTAAGTTGATTTTAATTTTTTAGTTATCAACCTTTGGATTCAAGATCCATGTTGATTTTAATTTTCAGTATTAAAATTTTCTGTTATCAATCTTTGTATTCAAGATCCAAGTTGACTTTAAATTTTCAGTTATCAACCATTGGATTCAAGATCCAAGTTGATTTTAATTTTCAGCATTTGAATTTCCTGTTATCAACCTATGGATTCAAGATCCAAGTTGATTTTAATTTTCAGTTATCAACCTCTAGATTTACGAACCAAGTTGATTTTAACTTTTAGTATTTTTATTTCCTGTTATCAACCTATTGATTCAAGATCCAAGTTGATTTTAATTTCTAGTTATCAACCTATGGCTTCAAGATCCAAGTTGATTTTAATTTTCAGCATTTTTATTTCCTTTTTTCAAACTCTGTATTCAAGATCCAAGTTGATTTTAAATTTCCAGTTATCAACCTTTAGCTTCAAGATCCAAGTTGATTTTAATTTTTAGTATTTTAATTTCCTGTTATCAACCCCTAGATTTAATATCCAAGTTTACTTTAAATTTCTAGTTATCAACCTTCGGATTCAAGATCCAAGTTGATTTTAATTTTCAGCATTTTAATTTCCTATTATCAATACATGGATTCAAGATCCAAGTTGATTTTAATTTTTAGTTATCAACCTCTGGATTGACGATCTAAGTTGATTTTAATTTTCAGCATTTTTATTTCCTGTTACCAACCTCTGGATTCAAGATCCAAATTGATTTTAATTTCCAGTTATCATCCACTGGATTCAAGATCCAAGTTGATTTTAAATTTTTGCAATTAAATTTCTGGTTATCAACCTCTAGATTTAATATCCATGTTTACTTTAAATTTCCAGTTATCAACCTTTGGATTCAAGATCCAAGTTGATTTTAATTTTCAGCATTTTAATTTCCTGTTATCAACCCATGGATTCAAGATCCAAGTTGATTTTAATTTTCAGCATTTTTATTTCCTATTATCAACCTCTGGATTCAAGATCCAAGTTGATTTTAATTTCCTGTTATCAACCTATTAATTTAAGATCTAAGCTGATTTTAATTTTCAGCATTTTAGTTTCCTGCTATCAACCTCTGGATTCAAATTCAAGTTGATTTTATTTTCCAGTTATCAATCTCTGGATTCAAGATCGAAGTTGATTTTAATTTTCAGCATTTTAATTTCCTGTTATCAATCTCTGGATTCAAGATCTAAGTTGATTTTAAATTTTCAGTTATTATTTTTTGGATTCAAGATCCATATTGATTTTAATTTTCAGTATTAAAATTTTCTATTATCATCCTCTGGATTCAAGATCCAAGTTGACTTTAAATTTTCAGTTATCAACCTTTGGATTCAAGAACGAAGTTGATTTTAATTTTCAGCATTTTAATTTCCTGTTATCAACCTATGGATTCAAGATCCAAGTTGATTTTAATTTCCAGTTATCAACCTCTAGATTTACGAACCAAGTTGACTTTAACTTTCAGTATTTTTATTTCCTGTTATCAACCTATGGATTCAAGATCCAAGTTGATTTTAATTTTCAGTTATCAACCTTTGGATTCAAGATCCAAGTTGACTTTAATTTTCAGCATTTTTATTTCCTTTTTTCAACCTCTGGATTCAAGATCCAAGTTGATTTTAAATTTCTAGTTATCAACCTTTGGATTCAGGATCCAAGTTAATTTTAATTTTTAGCATTTAAATTTCCTGTTATCAACCTCTAGATTTAATATCCAAGTTTACTTTAGATTTCCAGTTGTCAACCTTTGGATTCAAGATCCAAGTTGAATTTAATTTTCAACATTTTAATTTCTTGTTATCAACCCATGGATTCAAGATCCAAGTTGATTTTAATTTTTAGTTATCAAACTCTGGATTCACGATCCAAGTTGATTTTAATTTTCAGCATTTTTATTTCCTATTGTCAACCTCCGGATTCAAGATCTAAGTTGATTTTAATTTCCAGTTATCAACCTCTGGATTCAAGATCCAAGTTGATTTTAATTTTCAGTATTTTTATTTCCTATTTTCAACCTATAGATTCAAGATCCAAGTTGATTTTAAATTTTTAATTATCAGCCACTTGATTTAAGATCCTAGTTTATTTTAATTTTCAGCATTTTTATTTCTTGTTATTAACCTCTGAATTCAAGATCCAAGTTTATTTTAATTTCCAGTTATCTACCTCAGGATTCAAGATCCAAGTTGATTTTAATTTCCTCTTATCAACCTCTGGATTCAAGATCCTAGTTGATTTTAATTTTCAGCATTTTAATTTCTTATTATTAACCTCTGAATTCAAGATCCAAGTTTATTTTAATTTCCAGTTATCAACCTCTGGATTCAAGATCCAAGTTGATTTTAATTTTCAGCATTTTAATTTCCTGTTATTAACCTATGGATTCAAGATCCAAGTTGATTTTAATTTCCAGTTATCAACCTCTAGATTTACGAACCAAGTTGATTTTAACATTCAGTATTTTTATTTCCTGTTATCAACCTATGGATTCAAGATCCAAGTTGACTTTAATTTTCAGCATTTTTATTTCCTTTTTTCAACCTCTGGATTCAAGATCCAAGTTGATTTTAAATTTCCAGTTATCAACCTTTGGATTCAGGATCCAAGTTAATTTTAATTTTTAGCATTTAAATTTCCTGTTATCAACCTCTAGATTTAATATCCAAGTTTACTTTAAAATTCCAGTTGTCAACCTTTGGATTCAAGATCCAAGTTAAATTTAATTTTCAACATTTTAATTTCTTGTTATCAACCCATGGATTCAAGATCCATGTTGATTTTAATTTTTAGTTATCAAACTCTGGATTCACGATCCAAGTTGATTTTAATTTTCAGCATTTTTATTTCCTATTGTCAACCTCCGGATTCAAGATCCAAGTTGATTTTAATTTCCAGTTATCAACCTTTGGATTCAAGATCCAAGTTGATTTTAATTTTCAGTATTTTTATTTCCTATTTTCAACCTATAGATTCAAGATCCAAGTTGATTTTAAATTTTTAATTATCAGCCACTTGATTCAAGATCCTAGTTTATTTTAATTTTCAGCATTTTTATTTCTTGTTATTAACCTCTGAATTCAAGATCCAAGTTTATTTTAATTTCCAGTTATCTACCTTTGGATTCAAGATCCAAGTTGATTTTAATTTTCAGCATTTTAATTTCCTGTTATCAACCTTTGGGTTCTAGATCCAAGTTGATTTTAATTTCCAGTTATCAACCTCCAGATTTACGAACAAAGTTGATTTTAACTTTCAGAATTTTTATTTCCTGTTATCAACTTATGGATTCAAGATCCAAGTAAATTTTAATTTCCAGTTACCAACCTCTGGATTCAAATTCCAAGTTGATTTTAATTTTTAATATTTTTATTTCCTTTTTTCAACCTCTGGATTCAAGATCCAAGTTAAGTTTAAATTTCCAGTTATCAACCTTTGGATTCAAGATTCAAGTTGATTTTAATTTTTAGCACTTAAATTTCCTGTTATCAACCTCTGGATTTAATATCTATGTTTACTTTAGATTTCTAGTTATAACCTTTGGGTTCAAGATCCAAGTTGATTTAATTTTCAGCATTTTAATTTCCTACTATGAACCCATGGATTCAAGATCCAAATTGATTGTAATTTTTAGTTTTCAACATCTGGATTCACGATCCAAGTTGATTTTAATTTTCAGCATTTTTATTTCCTATTATCAACCTCTGGATTCAAGATCCAAGTTGATTTTAATTTCTAGTTATCAACCTCTGGATTCAAGATCCAAGTTTATTTTAATTTTTAGTATTTTTATTTCCTATTTTCAACCTATAGATTCAAGATCCAAGTTGATTTTAAATTTTCAGTTATCAATCTCTGGATTCAATATCCAAGTTGATTTTAATTTTAAGTATTTTAATTTCCTATTATCAACCTCTGGATTCAAGATCCAAATTAATTTTAAATTTCCAGTTATCAACCTCTGGATTCAAGCTCCAAGTTGATTTTAATTTTTAGCATTTTTATTTCATTTTTTTAACCTCTGGATTTAAGATCCAAGTTGATTTTAATTTTCAGTTATCAACCTCTGGATTCAAGATCCAAGTTGATTTCAATATCCTATTATTAACCTCAGGATTCAAGATCTAAGTTTATTTTAAATTTCTTGTTATCAATCTCAGGATTCAAGATCCAAATTGATTTTAATTTTCTGCATTTTAATTTCCTATTATCAACCTCTAGATTTAAGATCCACGTTGATTTTAAATTTCCAGTTATCAATCTCTGGATTCAAGATCTAAGTTGATTTTAATTTTTAGCGTTTTAATTTCCTGTTATCAACCTCTGGATTCAAGATCCAAGTTGATTTTCAATTTCCAGTTATCAATCCCTGGATTCAAGATCCAAGTTGATTTCAATTTTCAGAAATTTAATTTCCTGTTATCAACCTCTAGATTCAAGATCCAAGTTTATTTTAAATTTCCAGTTATCAATCATTGTATTCATGATCCAAATTGATTTTAAATTTCTAATTATCAACTTATGGATTCAAGATCTAAGTTGATTTTAATTTTCAGCATATTAGTTTCCTGTTATCAACCTCTGGATTCAAGATTCAAGTTTATTATATATTCTAGTTATCAATCTCTGGATTCAAGATCCAAGTTGATTTTAACTTTCAGCATTTTAATTTCCTATTACCAACTCTGGATTCAAGATCTAAGTTGATTTTTAATTTTTAGTCATCAACCTTTGGATTCAAGATCCATGTTGATTTTAATTTTCAGTATTAAAATTTTCTGTTATCAATGTTTGTATTCAAGATCCAAGTTGACTTTAAATTTTCAGTTATCAACCATTGGATTCAAGATCCAAGTTGATTTTAATTTTCAGCATTTGAATTTCCTGTTATCAACCTATGGATTCAAGATCCAAGTTGATTTTAATTTTCAGTTATCAACCTCTAGATTTACGAACCAAGTTGATTTTAACTTTTAGTATTTTTATTTCCTGTTATCAACCTATTGATTCAAGATCCAAGTTGATTTTAATTTCCAGTTATCAACCTCTGGCTTCAAGATCCAAGTTGATTTTAATTTTCAGCATTTTTATTTCCTTTTTTCAAACTCTGTATTCAAGATCCAAGTTGATTTTAAATTTCCAGTTATCAACCTTTGGCTTCAAGATCCAAGTTGATTTTAATTTTTAGTATTTTAATTTTCTGTTATCAACCCCTAGATTTAATATCCAAGTTTACTTTAAATTTCTAGTTATCAACCTTCGGATTCAAGATCCAAGTTGATTTTAATTTTCAGCTTTTTAATTTCCTGTTATCAACACATGGATTCAAGATCCAAGTTGATTTTAATTTTTAGTTATCAACCTCTGGATTCACGATCTAAGTTGATTTTAATTTTCCGCATTTTTATTTCCTATTATCAACCTCTGGATTCAAGATCCAAATTGATTTTAATTTCCAGTTATCATCCACTGGATTTAACATCCAAGTTGATTTTAATTTTCAGTATTTTTATTTCCTATTTTCAACCTACAGATTCAAGAACCAAGTTGATTTTAAATTTCCAGTTATCAATCTCTGTATTCAAGATCCAAGTTGATTTTAATTTCAAGTATTTTAATTTTTTGCTATCAACCTCTGGATTCAAGATCCAAATTGATTTTAAATTTCCAGTTATCAACCGCTGGATTCAAGATACAAGTTGATTTTAATTTTCAGCATTTTTATTTCATTTTATTAACCTCTAGATTTAAGATCCAAGTTGATTTTAATTTCCAGTTATCAACCTCTGGATTCAAGATCCAAATTGGTTTCCATTTCCTATTATCAACCTCAGGATTCAATATCCAAGTTGATTTTAAATTTCTTGTTATCAATCTCAGGATTCAAGATCCAAGTTGATTTTAATTTTCTGCATTTTAATTTCCTGTTATCAACATCTGGATTTAAGATCCACTTTGATTTTAAATTTCCAGTTGTCAATCTCTGGATTCAAGATCAAAGTTGATTTTAATTTTTAGTATTTTTATTTCCTATTTTCTACATATAGATTCAAGATCCAAGTTGATTTTAAATTTCCTGTTATCAATCTCTGGATTCAAGATCCAAGTTGATTTTAATATTTAGCATTTGAATTTCCTGTTATCAACCACTCGATTCAAGATCCAAGTTGATTTTAAATTTCTAGTTATCAATATCCGGATTCAAGATCCAAGTTGATTTCAATTTTTAGAATTTTAATTTCCTGTTATCAACCTCTAGATTCAAGATCCAAGTTTATTTTAAATTTCCAGTTATCAATCATTGGATTCAAGATCCAAATTGATTTTAAATTTCTAATTATCAACTTCTGGATTCAAGATCTAAGTTGATTTTAATTTCCAGCATTTTAGTTTCCTGCTATCAATCTCTGGATTCAAATTCAAGTTGATTTTATTTTCCAGTTATCAATCTCTAGATTCAAGATCCAAGTTGATTTTAATTTTTTAGTATTTTAATTTCCTGTTATCAATCTCTAGATTCAAGATCTAAGTTGATTTTAAATTTTCAGTTATTAACCTTTGGATTCAAGATCCATGTTGATTTTAATTTTTAGTATTAAAATTTTCTGTTATCAACCTCTGGATTCAAGATCCAAGTTGACTTTAAATTTTCAGTTATCAACCTTTGGATTCAAGAAACAAGTTGATTTTCGTTTTCAGCATTTTAATTTTTTGTTATCAACCTATGGATTCAAGAACCAAGTTGATTTTAATTTTCAGTTATCAACCTCCAGATTTACGTACCAAGTTGATTTTAACTTTCTGTATTTTCATTTCCTGTTATCAACCTATGGATTCAAGATCCAAGTTGATTTTAATTTCCAGTTATCAACCTCTGGATTCAAGATCCTAGTTGATTTTAATTTTCAGCATTTTAATTTCTTGTTATTAACCTCTGAATTCTAGATCCAAGTTTATTTTAATTTCCAGTTATCAACCTCTAGATTCAAGATCCAAGTTGATTTTAATTTTTAGCATTTTAATTTCCCGTTATCAACCTATAGATTCAAGATCCAAGTTGATTTTAATTTTCAGTTATCAACCTCTAGATTTACGAACCAAGTTCATTTTAACTTTCAGTATTTTTATTTCCTGTTATCAACTTATGGATTCAAGATCCAAGTTGATTTTAATTTCCAGTTATCAACCTCTGGATTCAAGATCCAAGTTGATTTTAATTTTCAGCATTTTTATTTCCTTTTTTCAACCTTTAGATTCAAGATCCAAGTTGATTTTAAATTTCCAATTATCAACCTCTTGATTCAAGATCCTAGTTGATTTTAATTTTTCAGCATTTTAATTTCTTGTTATTAACCTCTGAATTTTAGATCCAAGTTTATTTTAATTTCCAGTTATCAACCTCTAGATTCAAGATCCAAGTTGATTTTAATTTTTAGCATTTTAATTTCCCGTTATCAACCTATAGATTCAAGATCCAAGTTGATTTTAATTTTCAGTTATCAACCTCTAGATTTACGAACCAAGTTCATTTTAACTTTCAGTATTTTTATTTCCTGTTATCAACCTATGGATTCAAGATCCAAGTTGATTTTAATTTCAAGTTATCAACCTCTGGATTCAAGATCCAAGTTGATTTTAATTTTCAGCATTTTTATTTCCTTTTTTCAACCTCTGGATTCAAGATCCAAGTTGATTTTAAATTTCCAGTTATAAACCTTTGGATTCAAGATCCAAGTTGATTTTAATTTTTAGAATTTAAATTTCCTGTTATCAACCTCTAGATTTAATATCCAAGTTTACTTTAAATTTCCAGTTATCAACCTTTGGATTCAGGATCCAAGTTGATTTTAATTTTCAGCATTTTAATTTTCTATTATCAACCCATGGATTCAAGATCCAAGTTGATTTTAATTTTTAGTTATCAAACTCGGGATTCACGGTCCAAGTTGATTTTAATTTTCAGCATTTTTATTTCCTATCATCAACCTCTGAATTCAAGATCCAAGTTGATTTTAATTTCCAGTTATCAACCTCTGGATTCAAGATCCAAGTTGATTTTAATTTTCAGTATTTTTATTTCTTGTTTTCAACCTATAGATTCAAGATCCAAGTTGATTTTAAATTTCCAGTTATCAATCTCTGGATTCAATATCCAAGTTGATTTTAATTTTAAGTATTTTAATTTCCTATTATCAACCTCTGGATTTAAGATCCAAATTAATTTTAAATTTCCAGTTATCAACCTCTGGATTCAAGCTCCAAGTTGATTTTAATTTTTAGCATTTTTATTTCATTTTTTTAACCTCTGGATTTAAGATCCAAGTTGATTTTAATTTCCAGTTATCAACCTCTGGATTCAAGATCCAAGTTGATTTCAATATCCTATTATTAACCTCAGGATTCAAGATCTAAGTTTATTTTAAATTTCTTGTTATCAATCTCAGGATTCAAGATCCAAATTGATTTTAATTTTCTGCATTTTAATTTCCTATTATCAACCTCTAGATTTAAGATCCACGTTGATTTTAAATTTCCCGTTATCAATCTCTGGATTCAAGATCTAAGTTGATTTTAATTTTTAGCATTTTAATTTCCTGTTATCAACCTCTGGATTCAAGATCCAAGTTGATTTTCAATTTCCAGTTATTAATCCCTGCATTCAAGATCCAAGTTGATTTCAATTTTCAGAAATTTAATTTCCTGTTATCAACCTCTAGATTCAAGATCCAAGTTTATTTTAAATTTCCAGTTATCAATCGTTGTATTCATGATCCAAATTGATTTTAAATTTCTAATTATCAACTTATGGATTCAAGATCTAAGTTGATTTTAATTTTCAGCATATTAGTTTCCTGTTATCAACCTCTGGATTCAAGATTCAAGTTGATTATATATTCTAGTTATCAATCTCTGGATTCAAGATCTAACTTGATTTTAACTTTCAGCATTTTAATTTCCTATTACCAATCTCTGGAATTAAGATCTAAGTTGATTTTAAATTTTTAGTTATCAACCTTTGGATTCAAGATCCATGTTGATTTTAATTTTCAGTATTAAAATTTTCTGTTATCAATCTTTGTATTCAAGATCCAAGTTGACTTTAAATTTTCAGTTATCAACCATTGGATTCAAGATCCAAGTTGATTTTAATTTTCAGCATTTGAATTTCCTGTTATCAACCTATGGATTCAAGATCCAAGTTGATTTTAATTTTCGGTTATCAACCTCTAGATTTACGAACCAAGTTGATTTTAACTTTTAGTATTTTTATTTCCTGTTATCAACCTATTGATTCAAGATCCAAGTTGATTTTAATTTTCAGTTATCAACCTCCAGATTTACGAACCAAGTTGATTTTAACTTTCAGTATTTTTATTTCCTGTTATCAACCTATGGATTCAAGATCCAAGTTGATTTTAATTTCCAGTTATCAAACTCTGGATTCAAGATCCTAGTTGATTTTAATTTTCAGCATTTTAATTTCTTGCTATTAACCTCTGAATTCTAGATCCAAGTTTATTTTAATTTCCAGTTATCAACCTCTAGATTCAAGATCCAAGTTGATTTTAATTTTTAGCATTTTAATTTCCCGTTATCAACCTATGTATTCAAGATCCAAGTTGATTTTAATTTTCAGTTATCAACCTCTAGATTTACGAACCAAGTTCATTTTAACTTTCAGTATTTTTATTTCCTGTTATCAACCTATGGATTCAATATCCAAGTTGATTTTAATTTCCTGTTATCAACCTCTGGATTCAAGATCCAAGTTGATTTTAATTTTCAGCATTTTTATTTCCTTTTTTCAACCTCTGGATTCAAGATCCAAGTTGATTTTAAATTTCCAGTTATCAACCTTTAGATTCAAGATCCAAGTTGATTTTAATTTTTAGCATTTAAATTTCCTGTTATCAACCTCTAGATTTAATATCCAAGTTTACTTTAAATTTCCAGTTATCAACCTTTGGATTCAGGATCCAAGTTGATTTTAATTTTCAGCATTTTAATTTCCTGTTATCAACCCATGGATTCAAGATCCAAGTTAATTTTAATTTTTAGTTATCAAACTCGGGATTCACGATCCAAGTTGATTTTAATTTTCAACATTTTTATTTCCTATTATCAACCACTGAATTCAAGATCCAAGTTGATTTTATTTTCCAGTTATCAACCTCTGGATTCAAGATCCAAGTTGATTTTAATTTTCAGTATTTTTATTTCCTGTTTTCAACCTATAGATTCAAGATCCAAGTTGATTTTAAATTTTCAATTATCAACCTCTTGATTCAAGATCCTGGTTTATTTTAATTTTCAGCATTTTAATTTCTTGTTATTAACCTCTGAATTCAAGATCCAAGTTTATTTTAATTTCCAGTTATCAACCCATGGATTCAAGATCCAAGTTGATTTCAATTTTTTGTTATCAAACTCTGGATTCACGATCCAAGTTGATTTTAATTTTCAGCATTTTTATTTCCTATTATCAACCTCTGGATTCAAGATCTAAGTTGATTTTAATTTCCAGTTATCAACCTCTGGATTCAAGATCCAAGTTGATTTTAATTTGCAGTATTTTTATTTCCTATTTTCAACCTATAAATTCAAGATCCAAGTTGATTTTAAATTTCCAATTATCAACCTCTTGATTCAAGATCCTAGTTTATTTTAATTTTAAGCATTTTAATTTCTTGTTATTAACCTCTGAATTCAAGATCCAAGTTTATTTTAATTTCCAGTTATCAACCTTTGGATTCAAGATCCAAGTTGATTTTAATTTTCAGCATTTTAATTTCCTGCTATCAACCCATGGATTCAAGATCCAAGTTGATTTTAATTTTTAGTTATCAAACTCTGGGTTCAAGATCCAAATAGATTTTAATTTTCAGCATTTTTATTTCCTATTATCAACCTTTGGATTCAAGATCCAAGATGATTTTAATTTCCATTTATCAACCTCTGGATTCAAGATCCCAGTTGATTTTAATTTTCAGCATTTTTATTTCCTATTTTCAACCTATAGATTCAAGATCCAAGTTGATTTTAAATTTCCAATTATCAACCTCTTGATTCAAGATCCTAGTTGATTTTAATTTTTCAGCATTTTAATTTCTTGTTATTAACCTCTGAATTCAATATCCAAGTTTATTTTAATTTGCAGTTATCAACCATTGGATTCAAGATCCAAGTTGATTTTAATTTTTAGCATTTTAATTTCCTGTTATCAACCTTTGGATTCAAGATCCAAGTTGATTTTAATTTTCAATTATCATCCTCTAGATTTACGAACCAAGTTGATTTTAACTTTAAGTATTTTTTTTTCCTGTTATCAATCGATGGATTCAAGATCCAAGTTGATTTTAATTTCTAGTTATCAACCTCTGGATTCAAGATCCAAGTTGATTTTAATTTTCAGTAATTTTATTTCCTTTTTTCAACCTCTGGATTCAAGATCCAAGTTGATGTTAAATTTCCAGTTATCAACCTTTGGATTCAAGATCCAAGTTGATTTTAATTTTTAGCATTTAAATTTCCTGTTATCAACCTCTAGATTTAATATCCATGTTTACTTTAAATTTCCAGCTATCAACCTTTGGATTCAAGATCCAAGTTGATTTTAATTTTCAGCATTTTAATTTCCTGTTATCAACCCATGGATTCAAGATCCGTGTTGATTTTAATTTTTAGTTATCAAACTCTGGATTCACGATCCAAGTTGATTTTAATTTTCAGCATTTTTGTTTGCTATTATCAACCTCTAGATTCAAGATCCAAGTTGATTTTAATTTCCAGTGATCAACCTCTGGATTCAAGATCTAAGTTGATTTTAATTTTCAGTATTTTTATTTCCTATTTTCAACCTATAGATTCAATATCCAAGTTGATTTTAAATTTTCAATTATCAATCTCTTGATTCAAGATCTTAGTTTATTTTAATTTTTAGCATTTTAATTTCTTGTTATTTACCTCTGAATTCAAGATCCAAGTTTATTTTAATTTCCAGTTATCAACCTCTGGATTCAAGATCCAAGTTGATTTTAATTTTCTGCATTTTAATTTCCAGTTATCAACATCTGGATTCAAGATCCAAGTTGATTTTAATTTTCAGTATTTTTATTTCCTATTTCAACCTATAGATTTAAGTTCCAAGTTGATTTTGAATTTCCAGTTATCAATCATTGGATTCAAGATCCAAATTGATTTTAAATTTCTAATTATCAACTTTTGGATTTAAGATCTAAGCTGATTTTAATTTTCAGCATTTTAGTTTCTTGCTATCAACCTCTAAATTCAAATTCAAGTTGATTTTATTTTCCAGATATCAATATCTGG
This sequence comes from Hevea brasiliensis, assembly GCF_030052815.1. Classification (NCBI taxonomy): domain Eukaryota; kingdom Viridiplantae; phylum Streptophyta; class Magnoliopsida; order Malpighiales; family Euphorbiaceae; genus Hevea; species Hevea brasiliensis. Next base: position 53,804,052 of record NC_079500.1, on the reverse strand, counting down.
ATTCAAGATCCAAGTTGATTTTAAATTTCCAATTATCAACCTCTTGATTCAAGATCTTGGTTTATTTTAATTTTTAGCATTTTAATTTCTTGTTATTTACCTCTGAATTCATGATCCAAGTTTATTTTAATTTCCAGTTATCAACATATGGATTCTAGATCCAAGTTGATTTTAATTTCCAGTTATCAACCTAGATTCATGAATGAAGTTGATTTTAACTTTCACTATTTTTATTTCCTGTTATCAATATCTGGATTCAAGATCCAAGTTGACTTTAAATTTTTAGTTATCAACCTTTGGATTCAAGAACCAAGTTGATTTTAATTTTCAGCATTTTAATTTCCTGTTATCAACCTATGGATTCAAGATCCAAGTTGATTTTAATTTCCAGTTATCAACCTCTAGATTTACGAACCAAGTTGATTTTAACTTTCAGTATTTTTATTTCTTGTTATCAACCTATAGATTCAAGAGCCAAGTTGATTTTAATTTCCGGTTATCAACCTATGGATTCAAGATCCAAGTTGATTTTAATTTCCAGTTATCAACCTCTGGATTCAAGATCCAAGTTGATTTTAATTTTTAGTATTTTTATTTCCTATTTCAAACTATAGATTTAAGTTCCATGTTGTGTTTGAATTTCCAGTTATCAATCATTGGATTCAAGATCCAAATTGATTTTAAATTACTAATTATCAACTTCTGGATTTAAGATCTAAGCTGATTTTAATTTTCAGCATTTTTGTTTCCTGCTATCAACCTCTGAATTCAAATTCAAGTTGATTTTATTTTCCAGTTATCAATCTCTGGATTCAAGATCCAAGTTGATTTTAATTTTCAGCATTTTAATTTCCTGTTATCAATCTCTGGATTCAAGATCTAAGTTGATTTTAAATTTTCAGTTATTAACCTTTGGATTCAAGATCCATGTTGATTTTAATTTTCAGTAGTAAAATTTTCTATTATCAACCTCTGGATTCAAGATCCAAGTTGACTTTAAATTTTTAGTTTTCAACCTTTAGATTCAAGAACCAAGTTGATTTTAATTTTCAGCATTTTAATTTCCTGTTATCAACCTATGGATTCAAGATCCAAGTTGATTTTAATTTCCAGTTATCAACCTCTAGATTTACGAACCAAGTTGATTTTAACTTTCAGTATTTTTATTTTCTGTTATCAACCTATAGATTCAAGATCCAAGTTGATTTTAATTTCCAGTTATCAACCTCTGGATTCAAGATCATAGTTAATTTTAATTTTCAGTATTTTTATTTCCTATTTTCAACCTATAGATTCAAGATCCAAGTTGATTTTAAATTTTTAATTATCAACCACTTGATTCAAGATCCTAGTTTATTTTAATTTTCAGCATTTTTATTTCTTGTTATTAACCTCTGAATTCAAGATCCAAGTTTATTTTAATTTCCAGTTATCTACCTCTGGATTCAAGATCCAAGTTGATTTTAATTTTCAGCATTTTAATTTCCTGTTATCAACCTTTGGGTTCTAGATCCAAGTTGATTTTAATTTCCAGTTATCAACCTCTAGATTTACGAACAAAGTTGATTTTAACTTTCAGTATTTTTATTTCCTGTTATCAACCTATGGATTCAAGATCCAAGTTGATTTTAATTTCCAATTACCAACCTCTAGATTCAAATTCCAAGTTGATTTTAATTTTCAATATTTTTATTTCCTTTTTTCAACCTCTGGATTCAAGATGCAAGTTAAGTTTAAATTTCCAGTTATCAACCTTTGGATTCAAAATTCAAGTTGATTTTAATTTTTAGCACTTAAATTTCCTGTTATCAACCTCTGGATTTAATATCTAAGTTTACTTTAGATTTCTAGTTATCAACCTTTGGATTCAAGATCCAAGTTGATTTTAATTTTCAGCATTTTAATTTCCTGCTATGAACCCATGGATTCAAGATCCAAGTTGATTTTAATTTTTAGTTATCAAACTCTGGATTCACGATCCAAATAGATTTTAATTTTCAGCATTTTTATTTCCTATTATCAACCTTTGGATTCAAGATCCAAGTTGATTTTAATTTCCAGTTATCAACCTCTGGATTCAAGATCCAAGTTGATTTTAATTTTCAGCATTTTTATTTCCTATTTTTAACCTATAGATTCAAGATCCAAGTTGATTTTAAATTTCCAATTATCAACCTCTTGATTCAAGATCCTAGTTGATTTTAATTTTTCAGCATTTTAATTTCTTGTTATTAACCTCTGAATTCAATATCCAAGTTTATTTTAATTTGCAGTTATCAACCATTGGATTCAAGATCCAAGTTGATTTTAATTTTTAGCATTTTAATTTCCTGTTATCAACCTTTGGATTCAAGATCCAAGTTGATTTTAATTTCCAATTATCATCCTCTAGATTTACGAACCAAGTTGATTTTAACTTTAAGTATTTTTTTTTCCTGTTATCAATCGATGGATTCAAGATCCAAGTTGATTTTAATTTCCAGTTATCAACCTCTGGATTCAAGATCCAAGTTGATTTTAATTTTCAGTATTTTTATTTCCTTTTTTCAACCTCTGGATTCAAGATCCAAGTTGATGTTAAATTTCCAGTTATCAACCTTTGGATTCAAGATCCAAGTTGATTTTAATTTTTAGCATTTAAATTTCCTGTTATCAACCTCTAGATTTAATATCCATGTTTACTTTAAATTTCCAGCTATCAACCTTTGGATTCAAGATCTAAGTTGATTTTAATTTTCAGCAATTTAATTTCCTGTTATCAACCTATGGATTAAAGATCCGTGTTGATTTTAATTTTTAGTTATCAAACTCTGGATTCACGATCCAAGTTGATTTTAATTTTCAGCATTTTTATTTCCTATTATCAACCTCTGGATTCAAGATCCAAGTTGATTTTAATTTCCAGTTATCAACCTCTGGATTCAAGATCTAAGTTGATTTTAATTTTCAGTATTTTTATTTCCTATTTTCAACCTATAGATTCAAGATCCAAGTTGATTTTAAATTTCCAATTATCAACCTCTTGATTCAAGATCTTAGTTTATTTTAATTTTTAGCATTTTAATTTCTTGTTATTTACCTCTGAATTCAAGATCCAAGTTTATTTTAATTTCTAGTTATCAACCTCTGGATTCAAGGTCCAAGTTGATTTTAATTTTCTGCACTTTAATTTTCTGTTATCAACCTATGGATTCTAGATCCATGTTGATTTTAATTTCCAGTTATCAACCTAGATTTATGAATGAAGTTGATTTTAACTTTCACTATTTTTATTTCCCGTTATCAACCTATGGATTCAAGATCCAAGTTAATTTTAATTTCCAGTTATCAACCTCTGGATTCAAGATCCAAGTTGATTTTAATTTTCAGTATTTTTATTTCCTATTTCAACCTATAGATTTAAGTTCCAAGTTGATTTTGAATTTCCAGTTATCAATCATTGGATTCAAGATCCAAATTGATTTTAAATTTCTAATTATGAACTTCTGGATTTAAGATCTAAGCTGATTTTAATTTTCAGCATTTTAGTTTCCTGCTATCAACCTCTGAATTCAAATTCAAGTTGATTTTATTTTCCAGTTATCAATCTCTGGATTCAAGATCCAAGTTGATTTTAATTTTCAGCATTTTAATTTCCTGTTATCAATCTCTGGATTCAAGATCTAAATTGATTTTAAATTTTCAGTTATTAACCTTTGGATTCACGATCCATGTTGATTTTAATTTTCAGTAGTAAAATTTTCTATTATCAACCTCTGGATTCAAGATCCAAGTTGAATTTAAATTTTTAGTTATCAACCTTAAGATTCAAGAACCAAGTTGATTTTAATTTTCAGCATTTTAATTTCCTGTTATCAACCTATGGATTCAAGATCCAAGTTGATTTTAATTTCCAGTTATCAACCTCTAGATTTACGAACCAAGTTGATTTTAACTTTCAGTATTTTTATTTCCTGTTATCAACCTATAGATTCAAGATCCAAGTTGATTTTAATTTCCAGTTATCAACCTCTAGATTCAAGATCATAGTTGATTTTAGTTTTCAGCATTTTAATTTCTTATTATTAACCTCTGAATTCAAGATCTAAGTTTATTTTAATTTCCAGTTATCCACCTTTAGATTCAAGATCCAAGTTGATTTTAATTTTCAGCATTTTAATTTCCTGTTATCAACCTTTGGGTTCTAGATCCAAGTTGATTTTAATTTCCAGTTATCAGCCTCTAGATTTACGAACAAAGCTGATTTTAACTTTCAGTATTTTTATTTCCTGTTATCAACCTATGGATTCAAGATCCAAGTTGATTTTAATTTCCAGTTACCAACCTCTGGATTAAAATTCCAAGTTGATTTTATTTTTCAATATTTTTATTTTCTTTTTTCGACCTCTGGATTCAAGATCCAAGTTAAGTTTAAATTTCCAATTATCAACCTTTGGATTCAAGATTCAAGTTGATTTTAATTTTTAGCACTTAAATTTCCTGTTATCAACCTCTGGATTTAATATCTAAGTTTACTTTAGATTTCTAGTTATCAACCTTTGGATTCAAGATCCAAGTTGATTTTAATTTTCAGTATTTTAATTTCCTGCTATGAACCCATGGATTCAAGATCCAAATTGATTGTAATTTTTAGTTTTCAACATCTGGATTCACGATCCAAGTTGATTTTAATTTTCAGCATTTTTATTTCCTATTATCAACCTCTGGATTCAAGATCCAAGTTGATTTTAATTTCTAGTTATCAACCTCTGGATTCAAGATCCAAGTTTATTTTAATTTTTAGTATTCTTATTTCCTATTTTCAACCTATAGATTCAAGATCCAAGTTGATTTTAAATTTCCAGTTATTAATCTCTTGATTCAATATCCAAGTTGATTTTAATTTTAAGTATTTTAATTTCCTATTATCAACCTCTGGATTCAAGATCCAAATTAATTTTAAATTTCCAGTTATCAACCTTTGGATTCAAGCTCCAAGTTGATTTTAATTTTTAGCATTTTTATTTCATTTTTTTAACCTCTGGATTTAAGATCCATGTTGATTTTAATTTCCAGTTATCAACCTCTGGATTCAAGATCCAAGTTGATTTCAATATCCTATTATTAACCTCAGGATTCAAGATCCAAGTTGATTTTAAATTTCTTGTTATCAATCTCAGGATTCAAGATCCAAATTGATTTTAATTTTCTGCATTTTAATTTCCTATTATCAACCTCTAGATTTAAGATCCACGTTGATTTTAAATTTCCAGTTATCAATCTCTGGATTTAATATCTAAGTTGATTTTAATTTTTAGCGTTTTAATTTCCTGTTATCAACCTCTGGATTCAAGATCCAAGTTGATTTTCAATTTCCAGTTATCAATCCCTGGATTCAAGATCCAAGTTGATTTCAATTTTCAGAATTTTAATTTCCTGTTATCAACCTCTAGATTCAAGATCCAAGTTTATTTTAAATTTCCAGTTATCAATCGTTGTATTCATGATCCAAATTGATTTTAAATTTCTAATTATCAACTTATGGATTCAAGATCTAAGTTGATTTTAATTTTCAACATATTAGTTTCCTGTTATCAACCTCTGGATTCAAGATTCAAGTTGATTATATATTCCAGTTATCAATCTCTGGATTCAAGATCCAAGTTGATTTTAACTTTTAGCATTTTAATTTCCTATTACCAATCTCTGGATTCAAGATCTAAGTTGATTTTAAATTTTTAGTTATCAACCTTTGGATTCAAGATCCATGTTGATTTTAATTTTCAGTATTAAAATTTTCTGTTATCAATCTATGTATTCAAGATCCAAGTTGACTTTAAATTTTCAGTTATCAACCCTTGGATTCAAGATCCAAGTTGATTTTAATTTTCAGCATTTGAATTTCCTGTTATCAACCTATGGATTCAAGATCCAAGTTGATTTTAATTTTCAGTTATCAACCTCTAGATTTACGAACCAAGTTGATTTTAACTTTTAGTATTTTTAATTCTTGTTATCAACCTATTGATTCAAGATCCAAGTTGATTTTAATTTTCAGTTATCAACCTCTGGCTTCAAGATCCAATTTGATTTTAATTTTCAGCATTTTGATTTCCTTTTTTCAACCTCTGTATTCAAGATCCAAGTTGATTTTAAATTTCCAGTTATCAACCTTTGGCTTCAAGATCCAAGTTGATTTTAATTTTTAGTATTTTAATTTCCTGTTATCAACCCCTAGATTTAATATCCAAGTTTACTTTAAATTTATAGTTATCAACCTTCGGATTCAAGATCTAAGTTGATTTTAATTTCCTGTTCTCAACACATGGATTCAAGATCCAAGTTGATTTTAATTTTTAGTTATCAACCTCTGGATTCACGATCTAAGTTGATTTTAATTTTCAGCATTTTTATTTCCTGTTATCAACCTCTGGATTCAAGATCCAAATTGATTTTAATTTCCAGTTATCATCCACTGGATTCAAGATCCAAGTTGATTTTAATTTTCAGTATTTTTATTTCCTATTTTCAACCTATAGATTCAAGAACCAAGTTGATTTTAAATTTCCAGTTATCAATCTCTGGATTCAAGATCCAAGTTGATTTTAATTTCAAGTATTTTAATTTTTTGCTATCAACCTCTGGATTCAAGATCCAAATTGATTTTAAATTTCCAGTTATCAACCGCTGGATTCAAGATCCAAGTTGATTTTAATTTTCAGCATTTTTATTTCATTTTATTAAACTCTGGATTTAAGATCGAAGTTGATTTTAATTTCCAGTTATCAACCTCTGGATTCAAGATCCAAATTGGTTTCAATTTCCTATTATCAACCTCAGGATTCAATATCCAAGTTGATTTTAAATTTCTTGTTATCAATCTCAGGATTCAAGATCCAAGTTGATTTTAATTTTTTGCATTTTAATTTCCTGTTATCAACATCTGGATTTAAGATCCACTTTGATTTTAAATTTTCAGTTATCAATCTCTGGATTCAAGATCAAAGTTGATTTTAATTTTTAGTATTTTTATTTCCTATTTTCTACCTATAGATTCAAGATCCAAGTTGATTTTAAATTTCCAGTTATCAATCTCTGGATTCAAGATCCAAGTTGATTTTAATTTCAAGTATTTTAATTTTCTGTTATCAACCTCTGGATTCAATATCCAAATTGATTTTAAATTTCCAGTTATCAACCTCTGGATTCAAGATCCAAGTTGATTTTAATTTTCAGCATTTTTATTTCATTTTATTAACCTCTGGATTTAAGATCCAAGTTGATTTTAATTTCCAGTTATCAACCTCTAGATTCAAGATCCAAATTGGTTTCAATTTCCTATTATCAACCTCAGGATTCAAGATCCAAGTTGATTTTAAATTTCTTGTTATCAATCTCTGGATTCAAGATCCATATTTATTTTAATTTTCTGCATTTTAATTTCCTGTTATCAACCTCCGGATTTAAGATCCACTTTGATTTTAAATTTCCAGTTATCAATCTCTGGATTCAAGATCCAAGTTGATTTTAATATTTAGCATTTGAATTTCCTGTTATCAACCACTCGATTCAAGATCCAAGTTGATTTTAAATTTCTAGTTATCAATATCCGGATTCAAGATCCAAGTTGATTTCAATTTTCAGAATTTTAATTTCCTGTTATTAACCTCTAGATTCAAGATCCAAGTTTATTTTAAATTTCCAGTTATCAATCATTGGATTCAAGATCCAAATTGATTTTAAATTTCTAATTATCAACTTCTGGATTCAAGATCTAAGTTGATTTTAATTTCCAGCATTTTAGTTTCCTGCTATCAATCTCTGGATTCAAATTCAAGTTGATTTTATTTTCCAGTTATCAATCTCTAGATTCAAGATCCAAGTTGATTTTAATTTTTCAGTATTTTAATTTCCTGTTATCAATCTCTAGATTCAAGATCTAAGTTGATTTTAAATTTTCAGTTATTAACCTTTGGATTCAAGATCCATGTTGATTTTAATTTTTAGTATTAAAATTTTCTGTTATCAACCTCTGGATTCAAGATCCAAGTTGACTTTAAATTTTCAGTTATCAACCTTTGGATTCAAGAAACAAGTTGATTTTCGTTTTCAGCATTTTAATTTTCTGTTATCAACCTATGGATTCAAGAACCAAGTTGATTTTAATTTCCAGTTATCAACCTCCAGATTTACGTACCAAGTTGATTTTAACTTTCAGTATTTTTATTTCCTGTTATCAACCTATGGATTCAAGATCCAAGTTGATTTTAATTTCCAGTTATCAACCTCTGGATTCAAGATCCTAGTTGATTTTAATTTTCAGCATTTTAATTTCTTGTTATTAACCTCTGAATTTTAGATCCAAGTTTATTTTAATTTCCAGTTATCAACCTCTAGATTCAAGATCCAAGTTGATTTTAATTTTTAGCATTTTAATTTCCCGTTATCAACCTATAGATTCAAGATCCAAGTTGATTTTAATTTTCAGTTATCAACCTCTAGATTTACGAACCAAGTTCATTTTAACTTTCAGTATTTTTATTTCCTGTTATCAACCTATGGATTCAAGATCCAAGTTGATTTTAATTTCAAGTTATCAACCTCTGGATTCAAGATCCAAGTTGATTTTAATTTTCAGCATTTTTATTTCCTTTTTTCAACCTCTGGATTCAAGATCCAAGTTGATTTTAAATTTCCACTTATCAACCTTTGGATTCAAGATCCAAGTTGATTTTAATTTTTAGCATTTAAATTTCCTGTTATCAACCTCTAGATTTAATATCCAAGTTTACTTTAAATTTCCAGTTATCAACTTTTGGATTCAGGATCCAAGTTGATTTTAATTTTCAGCATTTTAATTTCCTATTATCAACCCATGGATTCAAGATGCAAGTTGATTTTAATTTTTAGTTATCAAACTCGAGATTCACGATCCAAGTTGATTTTAATTTTCAGCATTTTTATTTCCTATTATCAACCTCTGAATTCAAGATTCAAGTTGATTTTAATTTCCAGTTATCAACCTCTGGATTCAAGATCCAAGTTGATTTTAATTTTCAGCATTTTTATTTCCTGTTTTCAACCTATAGATTCAAGATCCAAGTTGATTTTAAATTTTCAATTATCAAACTCTTGATTCAAGATCCTGGTTTATTTTAATTTTCAGCATTTTAATTTCTTGTTATTAACCTCTGAATTCAAGATCCAAGTTTATTTTAATTTCCAGTTATCAACCCATGGATTCAAGATCCAAGTTGATTTCAATTTTTTGTTATCAAACTCTGGATTCACGATCCAAGTTGATTTTAATTTTCAGCATTTTTATTTCCTATTATCAACCTCTGGATTCAAGATCTAAGTTGATTTTAATTTCCAGTTATCAACCTCTGGATTCAAGATCCAAGTTGATTTTAATTTTTAGTATTTTTATTTCCTATTTTCAACCTATAAATTCAAGATCCAAGTTGATTTTAAATTTCCAATTATCAACCTCTTGATTCAAGATCCTTGTTTATTTTAATTTTAAGCATTTTAATTTCTTGTTATTAACCTCTGAATTCAAGATCCAAGTTTATTTTAATTTCCAGTTATCAACCTTTGGATTCAAGATCCAAGTTGATTTTAATTTTCAGCATTTTAATTTCCTGCTATCAACCCATGGATTCAAGATCCAAGTTGATTTTAATTTTTAGTTATCAAACTCTGGATTCACGATCCAAATAGATTTTAATTTTCAGCATTTTTATTTCCTATTATCAACCTTTGGATTCAAGATCCAAGTTGATTTTAATTTCCAGTTATCAACCTCTGGATTCAAGATCCAAGTTGATTTTAATTTTCAGCATTTTTATTTCCTATTTTCAACCTATAGATTCAAGATCCAAGTTGATTTTAAATTTCCAATTATCAACCTCTTGATTCAAGATCCTAGTTGATTTTAATTTTTCAGCATTTTAATTTCTTGTTATTAACCTCTAAATTCAATATCCAAGTTTATTTTAATTTGCAGTTATCAACCTTTGGATTCAAGATCCAAGTTGATTTTAATTTTCAGCTATGAACCCATGGATTCAAGATCCAAATTGATTGTAATTTTTAGTTTTCAACATCTGGATTCACGATCCAAGTTGATTTTAATTTTCAGCATTTTTATTTCCTATTATCAACCTCTGGATTCAAGATACAAGTTGATTTTAATTTCTAGTTATCAACCTCTGGATTCAAGATCCAAGTTTATTTTAATTTTTAGTATTCTTATTTCCTATTTTCAACCTATAGATTCAAGATCCAAGTTGATTTTAAATTTCCAGTTATCAATCTCTGGATTCAATATCCAAGTTGATTTTAATTTTAAGTATTTTAATTTCCTATTATCAACCTCTGGATTCAAGATCCAAATTAATTTTAAATTTCCAGTTATCAACCTTTGGATTCAAGCTCCAAGTTGATTTTAATTTTTAGCATTTTTATTTCATTTTTTTAACCTCTGGATTTAAGATCCATGTTGATTTTAATTTCCAGTTATCAACCTCTGGATTCAAGATCCAAGTTGATTTCAATATCCTATTAATAACCTCAGGATTCAAGATCCAAGTTGATTTTAAATTTCTTGTTATCAATCTCAGGATTCAAGATCCAAATTGATTTTAATTTTCTGCATTTTAATTTCCTATTATCAACCTCTAGATTTAAGATCCACGTTGATTTTAAATTTCCAATTATCAATCTCTGGATTTAATATCTAAGTTGATTTTAATTTTTAGCGTTTTAATTTCCTGTTATCAACCTCTGGATTCAAGATCCAAGTTGATTTTTAATTTCCAGTTATCAATCCCTGGATTCAAGATCCAAGTTGATTTCAATTTTCAGAATTTTAATTTCCTGTTATCAACCTCTAGATTCAAGATCCAAGTTTATTTTAAATTTCCAGTTATCAATCGTTGTATTCATGATCCAAATTGATTTTAAATTTCTAATTATCAACTTATGGATTCAAGATCTAAGTTGATTTTAATTTTCAGCCTATTAGTTTCCTGTTATCAACCTCTGGATTCAAGATTCAAGTTGATTATATATTCCAGTTATCAATCTCTGGATTCAAGATCCAAGTTGATTTTAACTTTCAGCATTTTAATTTCCTATTACCAATCTCTGGATTCAAGATCTAAGTTGATTTTAAATTTTTAGTTATCAACCTTTGGATTCAAGATCCATGTTGATTTTAATTTTCAGTATTAAAATTTTCTGTTATCAATCTATGTATTCAAGATCCAAGTTGACTTTAAATTTTCAGTTATCAACCCTTGGATTCAAGATCCAAGTTGATTTTAATTTTCAGCATTTGAATTTCCTGTTATCAACCTATGGATTCAAGATCCAAGTTGATTTTAATTTTCAGTTATCAACCTCTAGATTTACGAACCAAGTTGATTTTAACTTTTAGTATTTTTAATTCCTGTTATCAACCTATTGATTCAAGATCCAAGTTGATTTTAATTTTCAGTTATCAACCTCTGGCTTCAAGATCCAATTTGATTTTAATTTTCAGCATTTTGATTTCCTTTTTTCAACCTCTGAATTCAAGATCCAAGTTGATTTTAAATTTCCAGTTATCAACCTTTGGCTTCAAGATCCAAGTTGATTTTAATTTTTAGTATTTTAATTTCCTGTTATCAACCCCTAGATTTAATATCCAAGTATACTTTAAATTTATAGTTATCAACCTTCGGATTCAAGATCCAAGTTGATTTTAATTTTCAGCATTTTAATTTCCTGTTCTCAACACATGGATTCAAGATCCAAGTTGATTTTAATTTTTAGTTATCAACCTCTGGATTCACGATCTAAGTTGATTTTAATTTTCAGCATTTTTATTTCCTGTTATCAACCTCTGGATTCAAGATCCAAATTGATTTTAATTTCCAGTTATCATCCACTGGATTCAAGATCCAAGTTGATTTTAATTTTCAGTATTTTTATTTCCTATTTTCAACCTATAGATTCAAGAACCAAGTTGATTTTAAATTTCCAGTTATCAATCTCTGGATTCAAGATCCAAGTTGATTTTAATTTCAAGTATTTTAATTTTTTGCTATCAACCTCTGGATTCAAGATCAAAATTGATTTTAAATTTCCAGTTATCAACCGCTGGATTCAAGATCCAAGTTGATTTTAATTTTCAGCATTTTTATTTCATTTTATTAAACTCTGGATTTAAGATCGAAGTTGATTTTAATTTCCAGTTGTCAACCTCTGGATTCAAGATCCAAATTGGTTTCAATTTCCTATTATCAACCTCAGGATTCAATATCCAAGTTGATTTTAAATTTCTTGTTATCAATCTCAGGATTCAAGATCCAAGTTGATTTTAATTTTTTGCATTTTAATTTCCTGTTATCAACATCTGGATTTAAGATCCACTTTGATTTTAAATTTTCAGTTATCAATCTCTGGATTCAAGATCAAAGTTGATTTTAATTTTTAGTATTTTTATTTCCTATTTTCTACCTATAGATTCAAGATCCAAGTTGATTTTAAATTTCCAGTTATCAATCTCTGGATTTAAGATCCAAGTTGATTTTAATTTCAAGTATTTTAATTTTCTGTTATCAACCTCTGGATTCAATATCCAAATTGATTTTAAATTTCCAGTTATCAACCTCTGGATTCAAGATCCAAGTTGATTTTAATTTTCAGCATTTTTATTTCATTTTATTAACCTCTGGATTTAAGATCCAAGTTGATTTTAATTTCCAGTTATCAACCTCTAGATTCAAGATCCAAATTGGTTTCAATTTCCTATTATCAACCTCAGGATTCAAGATCCAAGTTGATTTTAAATTTCTTGTTATCAATCTCTGGATTCAAGATCCATATTTATTTTAATTTTCTGCATTTTAATTTCCTGTTATCAACCTCCGGATTTAAGATCCACTTTGATTTTAAATTTCCAGTTATCAATCTCTGGATTCAAGATCCAAGTTGATTTTAATATTTAGCATTTGAATTTCCTGTTATCAACCACTTGATTCAAGATCCAAGTTGATTTTAAATTTCTAGTTATCAATATCCGGATTCAAGATCCAAGTTGATTTCAATTTTCAGAATTTTAATTTCCTGTTATTAACCTCTAGATTCAAGATCCAAGTTTATTTTAAATTTTCAGTTATCAATCATTGGATTCAAGATCCAAATTGATTTTAAATTTCTAATTATCAACTTCTGGATTCAAGATCTAAGTTGATTTTAATTTCCAGCATTTTAGTTTCCTGCTATCAATCTCTGGATTCAAATTCAAGTTGATTTTATTTTCCAGTTATCAATCTCTAGATTCAAGATCCAAGTTGATTTTAATTTTTCAGTATTTTAATTTCCTGTTATCAATCTCTAGATTCAAGATCTAAGTTGATTTTAAATTTTCAGTTATTAACCTTTGGATTCAAGATCCATGTTGATTTTAATTTTTAGTATTAAAATTTTCTGTTATCAACCTCTGGATTCAAGATCCAAGTTGACTTTAAATTTTCAGTTATCAACCTTTGGATTCAAGAAACAAGTTGATTTTCGTTTTCAGCATTTTAATTTTCTGTTATCAACCTATGGATTCAAGAACAAAGTTTATTTTAATTTCCAGTTATCAACCTCCAGATTTACGTACCAAGAAGATTTTAACTTTCAGTATTTTTATTTCCTGTTATCAACCTATGGATTCAAGATCCAAGTTGATTTTAATTTCCAGTTATCAACCTCTGGATTCAAGATCCTAGTTGATTTTAATTTTCAGCATTTTAATTTCTTGTTATTAACCTCTGAATTTTAGATCCAAGTTTATTTTAATTTCCAGTTATCAACCTCTAGATTCAAGATCCAAGTTGATTTTAATTTTTAGCATTTTAATTTCCCGTTATCAACCTATAGATTCAAGATCCAAGTTGATTTTAATTTTCAGTTATCAACCTCTAGATTTACGAACCAAGTTCATTTTAACTTTCAATATTTTTATTTCCTGTTATCAACCTATGGATTCAAGATCCAAGTTTATTTTAATTTCAAGTTATCAACCTCTGGATTCAAGATCCAAGTTGATTTTAATTTTCAGCATTTTTATTTCCTTTTTTCAACCTCTGGATTCAAGATCCAAGTTGATTTTAAATTTCCACTTATCAACCTTTGGATTCAAGATCCAAGTTGATTTTAATTTTTAGCATTTAAATTTCCTGTTATCAACCTCTAGATTTAATATCCAAGTTTACTTTAAATTTCCAGTTATCAACTTTTGGATTCAGGATCCAAGTTGATTTTAATTTTCAGCATTTTAATTTCCTATTATCAACCCATGGATTCAAGATGCAAGTTCATTTTAATTTTTAGTTATCAAACTCGGGATTCACGATCCAAGTTGATTTTAATTTTCAGCATTTTTATTTCCTATTATCAACCTCTGAATTCAAGATCCAAGTTGATTTTAATTTCCAGTTATCAACCTCTGGATTCAAGATCCAAGTTAATTTTAATTTTCAGCATTTTTATTTCCTGTTTTCAACCTATAGATTCAAGATCCAAGTTGATTTTCAATTTTCAATTATCAACCTCTTGATTCAAGATCCTGGTTTATTTTAATTTTCAGCATTTTAATTTCTTGTTATTAACCTCTGAATTCAAGATCCAAGTTTATTTTAATTTCCAGTTATCAACCCATGGATTCAAGATCCAAGTTGATTTCAATTTTTTGTTATCAAACTCTGGATTCACGATCCAAGTTGATTTTAATTTTCAGCATTTTTATTTCCTATTATCAACCTCTGGATTCAAGATCTAAGTTGATTTTAATTTCCAGTTATCAACCTCTGGATTCAAGATCCAAGTTGATTTTAATTTTCAGTATTTTTATTTCCTATTTTCAACCTATAAATTCAAGATCCAAGTTGATTTTAAATTTCCAATTATCAACCTCTTAATTCAAGATCCTAGTTTATTTTAATTTTAAGCATTTTAATTTCTTGTTATTAACCTCTGAATTCAAGATCCAAGTTAATTTTAATTTCCAGTTATCAACCTTTGGATTCAAGATCCAAGTTGATTTTAATTTTCAGCATTTTAATTTCCTGCTATCAACCCATGGATTCAAGATCCAAGTTGATTTTAATTTTTAGTTATCAAACTCTGGATTCATGATCCAAATAGATTTTAATTTTCAGCATTTTTATTTCCTTTTATCAACCTTTGGATTCAAGATCCAAGTTGATTTTAATTTCCAGTTATCAACCTCTGGATTCAAGATCCAAGTTGATTTTAATTTTCAGCATTTTTATTTCCTATTTTCAACCTATAGATTCAAGATCCATGTTGATTTTAAATTTCCAATTATCAACCTCTTGATTCAAGATCCTAGTTGATTTTAATTTTTCAGCATTTTAATTTCTTGTTATTAACCTCTGAATTCAATATCCAAGTTTATTTTAATTTGCAGTTATCAACCTTTAGATTCAAGATCCAAGTTGATTTTAATTTTTAGCATTTTAATTTCCTATTATCAACCTTTGGATTCAAGATCCAAGTTGATTTTAATTTCCAATTATCATCCTCTAGATTTACGAACCAAGTTGATTTTAACTTTAAGTATTTTTTTTTCCTGTTATCAATCGATGGATTCAAGATCCAAGTTGATTTTAATTTCCAGTTATCAACCTCTGGATTCAAGATCCAAGTTGAATTTAATTTTCAATATTTTTATTTCTTTTTTTCAGCCTCTGGGTTCAAGATCCAAGTTGATGTTAAATTTCCAGTTATCAACCTTTGGATTCAAGATCCAAGTTGATTTTAATTTTTAGCATTTAAATTTCCTGTTATCAACCTCTAGATTTAATATCCATGTTTACTTTAAATTTCCAGCTATCAACCTTTGGATTCAAGATCCAAGTTGATTTTAATTTTCAGCATTTTAATTTCCTGTTATCAACCCATGGATTCAAGATCCGTGTTGATTTTAATTTTTAGTTATCAAACTCTGGATTCACGATCCAAGTTGATTTTAATTTTCAGCATTTTTATTTCCTATTATCAACCTCTGGATTCAAGATCCAAGTTGATTTTAATTTCCAGTTATCAACCTCTGGATTCAAGATCTAAGTTGATTTTAATTTTCAGTATTTTTATTTCCTATTTTCAACCTATAGATTCAAGATCCAAGTTGATTTTAAATTTCCAATTATCAACCTCTTGATTCAAGATCTTAGTTTATTTTAATTTTTAGCATTTTAATTTCTTGTTATTTACCTCTGAATTCAAGATCCAAGTTTATTTTAATTTCCAGTTATCAACCTCTGGATTCAAGATCCAAGTTGATTTTAATTTTCTGCATTTTAATTTCCAGTTATCAACCTCTGGATTCAAGATCCAAGTTGATTTTAATTTTCAGTATTTTTATTTCCTATTTCAACCTATAGATTTAAGTTCCAAGTTGATTTTGAATTTCCAGTTATCAATCATTGGATTCAAGATCCAAATTGATTTTAAATTTCTAATTATCAACTTCTGGATTTAAGATCTAAGCTGATTTTAATTTTCAGCATTTTAGTTTCCTGCTATCAACCTCTTAATTCAAATTCAAGTTGATTTTATTTTCCAGTTATCAATCTCTGGATTCAAGATCCAAGTTGATTTTAAATTTCCAATTATCAACCTCTTGATTCAAGATCTTAGTTTATTTTAATTTTTAGCATTTTAATTTCTTGTTATTTACCTCTGAATTCATGATCCAAGTTTATTTTAATTTCCAGTTATCAACATATGGATTCTAGATCCAAGTTGATTTTAATTTCCAGTTATCAACCTAGATTTATGAATGAAGTTGATTTTAACTTTCACTATTTTTATTTCCTGTCATCAATCTCCGGATTCAAGATCCAAGTTGACTTTAAATTTTTAGTTATCAACCTTTGGATTCAAGAACTAAGTTGATTTTAATTTTCAGCATTTTAATTTCCTGTTATCAACCTATGGATTCAAGATCCAAGTTGATTTTAATTTCCAGTTATCAACCTCTAGATTTATGAACCAAGTTGATTTTAACTTTCAGTATTTTTATTTCTTGTTATCAACCTATAGATTCAAGATCCAAGTTGATTTTAATTTCCGGTTATCAACCTATGGATTCAAGATACAAGTTGATTTTAATTTCCAGTTATCAACCTCTGGATTCAAGATCCAAGTTGATTTTAATTTTCAGTATTTTTAATTCCTATTTCAACCTATAGATTTAAGTTCCAAGTTGATTTTGAATATCTAGTTATCAATCATTGGATTCAAGATCCAAATTGATTTTAAATTTCTAATTATCAACTTCTGGATTTAAGATCTAAACTGATTTTAATTTTCAGCATTTTAGTTTCCTGCTATCAACCTCTGAATTCAAATTCAAGTTGATTTTATTTTCCAGTTATCAATATCTGGATTCAAGATCCAAGTTGATTTTAATTTTCAGCATTTTAATTTCCTGTTATCAATATCTGGATTCAAGATCTAAGTTGATTTTAAATTTTCAGTTATTAACCTTTGGATTCAAGATCCATGTTGATTTTAATTTTCAGTAGTAAAATTTTCTATTATCAACCTCTGGATTCAAGATCCAAGTTGACTTTAAATTTTTAGTTATCAACCTTTAGATTCAAGAACCAAGTTGATTTTAATTTTCAGAATTTTAATTTCCTGTTATCAACCTATGGATTCAAGATCCAAGTTGATTTTAATTTCCAGTTATCAACCTCTAGATTTACGAACCAAGTTGATTTTAACTTTCAGTATTTTTATTTCCTGTTATCAACCTATAGATTCAAGATCCAAGTTGATTTTAATTTCCAGTTATCAACCTATGGATTCAAGATCATAGTTGATTTTAATTTTCAGTATTTTTATTTCCTATTTTCAACCTATAGATTCAAGATCCAAGTTGATTTTAAATTTTTAATTATCAACCACTTGATTCAAGATCCTTGTTTATTTTAATTTTCAGCATTTTTATTTCTTGTTATTAACCTCTGAATTCAAGATCCAAGTTTATTTTAATTTCCAGTTATCTACCTCTGGATTCAAGATCCAAGTTGATTTTAATTTTCAGCATTTTAATTTCCTGTTATCAACCTTTGGGTTCTAGATCCAAGTTGATTTTAATTTCTAGTTATCAACCTCTAGATTTACGAACCAAGTTGATTTTAACTTTCAGTATTTTTATTTCTTGTTATCAACCTATAGATTCAAGATCCAAGTTGATTTTAGTTTCCGGTTATCAACCTATGGATTCAAGATACAAGTTGATTTTAATTTCCAGTTATCAACCTCTGGATTCAAGATCCAAGTTGATTTTAATTTTTAGTATTTTTATTTCCTATTTCAACCTATAGATTTAAGTTCCAAGTTGATTTTGAATTTCCAGTTATCAATCATTGGATTCAAGATCCAAATTGATTTTAAATTTCTAATTATCAACTTCTGGATTTAAGATCTAAGCTGATTTAAATTTTTAGCATTTTAGTTTCCTGCTATCAACCTCTGAATTCAAATTCAAGTTGATTTTATTTTCCAGTTATCAATCTCTGGATTCAAGATCCAAGTTGATTTTAATTTTCAGCATTTTAATTTCCTGTTATCAATCTCTGGATTCAAGATCTAAGTTGATTTTAAATTTTCAGTTATTAACCTTTGGATTCAAGATCAATGTTGATTTTAATTTTCAGTAGTAAAATTTTCTATTATCAACCTCTGGATTCAAGATCCAAGTTGACTTTAAATTTTTAGTTATCAACCTTTAGATTCAAGAACCAAGTTTATTTTAATTTTCAGCATTTTAATTTCCTGTTATCAACCTATGGATTCAAGATCCAAGTTGATTTTAATTTCCAGTTATCAACCTCTAGATTTACGAACCAAGTTGATTTTAACTTTCAGTATTTTTATTTCCTGTTATCAACCTATAGATTCAGGATCCAAGTTGATTTTAATTTCCAGTTATCAACCTCTGGATTCAAGATCATAGTTGATTTTAATTTTCAGTATTTTTATTTCCTATTTTCAACCTATAGATTCAAGATCCAAGTTGATTTTAAATTTTTAATTATCAACCACTTGATTCAAGATCCTAGTTTATTTTAATTTTCAGCATTTTTATTTCTTGTTATTAACCTCTGAATTCAAGATCCAAGTTTATTTTAATTTCCAGTTATCTACCTCTGGATTCAAGATCCAAGTTGATTTTAATTTTCAGCATTTTAATTTTCTGTTATCAACCTTTGGGTTTTAGATCCAAGTTGATTTTAATTTCCAGTTATCAACCTCTAGATTTACGAACAAAGTTGATTTTAACTTTCAGTATTTTTATTTCCTGTTATCAACCTATGGATTCAAGATCCAAGTTGATTTTAATTTCCAGTTACCAACCTCTGGATTCAAATTCCAAGTTGATTTTAATTTTCAATATTTTTATTTCCTTTTTTCAACCTCTGGATTCAAGATGCAAGTTAAGTTTAAATTTCCAGTTATCAACCTTTGGATTCAAAATTCAAGTTGATTTTAATTTTTAGCACTTAAATTTCCTGTTATCAACCTCTGAATTTAATATCTAAGTTTACTTTAGATTTCTAGTTATCAACCTTTCGATTCAAGATCCAAGTTGATTTTAATTTTCAGCATTTTAATTTCCTGCTATGAACCCATGGATTCAAGATCCAAGTTGATTTTAATTTTTAGTTATCAAACTCTGGATTCACGATCCAAATAGATTTTAATTTTCAGCATTTTTATTTCCTATTATCAACCTTTGGATTCAAGATCCAAGTTGATTTTAATTTCCAGTTATCAACCTCTGGATTCAAGATCCAAGTTGATTTTAATTTTCAGCATTTTTATTTCCTATTTTCAACCTATAGATTCAAGATCCAAGTTGATTTTAAATTTCCAATTATCAACCTCTTGATTCAAGATCCTAGTTGATTTTAATTTTTCTGCATTTTAATTTCTTGTTATTAACCTCTGAATTCAATATCAAAGTTTATTTTAATTTGCAGTTATCAACCTTTGGATTCAAGATCCAAGTTGATTTTAATTTTTAGCATTTTAATTTCCTGTTATCAACCTTTGGATTCAAGATCCAAGTTGATTTTAATTTCCAATTATCATCCTCTAGATTTACAAACCAAGTTGATTTTAACTTTAAGTATTTTTTTTTTCCTGTTATCAATCGATGGATTCAAGATCCAAGTTGATTTTAATTTCCAGTTATCAACCTCTGGATTCAAGATCCAAGTTGATGTTAAATTTCCAGTTATCAACCTTTGGATTCAAGACCCAAGTTGATTTTAATTTTTAGCATTTAAATTTCATGTTATCAACCTCTAGATTTAATATCCATGTTTACTTTAAATTTCCAGCTATCAACCTTTGGATTCAAGATCCAAGTTGATTTTAATTTTCAGCATTTTAATTTCCTGTTATCAACCCATGGATTCAAGATCCGTGTTGATTTTAATTTTTAGTTATCAAACTCTGGATTCACGATCCAAGTTGATTTTAATTTTCAGCATTTTTATTTCCTATTATCAACCTCTGGATTCAAGATCCAAGTTGATTTTAATTTCCAGTTATCAACCTCTGGATTCAAGATCTAAGTTGATTTTAATTTTCAGTATTTTTATTTCCTATTTTCAACCTATAGATTCAAGATCCAAGTTGATTTTAAATTTCCAATTATCAACCTCTTGATTCAAGATCCAAGTTGAATTTAATTTTCAGTATTTTTATTTCTTTTTTTCAACCTCTGGATTCAAGATCCAAGTTGATGTTAAATTTCCAGTTATCAACCTTTGGATTCAAGATCCAAGTTGATTTTAATTTTTAGCATTTAAATTTCCTGTTATCAACCTCTAGATTTAATATCCATGTTTGCTTTAAATTTCCAGCTATCAACCTTTGGATTCAAGATCCAAGTTGATTTTAATTTTCAGCATTTTAATTTCCTGTTATCAACCCATGGATTCAAGATCCGTGTTGATTTTAATTTTTAGTTATCAAACTCTGGATTCACGATCCAAGTTGATTTTAATTTTCAGCATTTTTATTTCCTATTATCAACCTCTGGATTCAAGATCCAAGTTGATTTTAATTTCTAGTTATCAACCTCTGGATTCAAGATCAAAGTTGATTTTAATTTTCTGTATTTTTATTTCCTATTTTCAACCTATAGATTCAAGATCCAAGTTGATTTTAAATTTCCAATTATCAACCTCTTGATTCAAGATCTTAGTTTATTTTAATTTTTAGCATTTTAATTTCTTGTTATTTACCTCTGAATTCAAGATCCAAGTTTATTTTAATTTCCAGTTATCAACCTCTGGATTCAAGATCCAAGTTGATTTTAATTTTCTGCATTTTAATTTCCAGTTATCAACCCATGGATTCAAGATGCAAGTTGTTTTTAATTTTTAGTTATCAAACTCGGGATTCACGATCCAAGTTGATTTTAATTTTCAGCATTTTTATTTCCTATTATCAACCTCTGAATTCAAGATCCAAGTTGATTTTAATTTCCAGTTATCAACCTCTGGATTCAAGATCCAAGTTGATTTTAATTTTCAGCATTTTTATTTCCTGTTTTCAACCTATAGATTCAAGATCCAAGTTGATTTTAAATTTTCAATTATCAACCTCTTGATTCAAGATCCTGGTTTATTTTAATTTTCAGAATTTTAATTTCTTGTTATTAACCTCTGAATTCAAGATCCAAGTTTATTTTAATTTCCAGTTATCAACCCATGGATTCAAGATCCAAGTTGATTTCAATTTTTTGTTATCAAACTCTGGATTCACGATCCAAGTTGATTTTAATTTTCAGCATTTTTATTTCCTATTATCAACCTCTGGATTCAAGATCTAAGTTGATTTTAATTTCCAGTTATCAACCTCTGGATTCAAGATCCAAGTTGATTTTAATTTTCAGTATTTTTATTTCCTATTTTCAACCTATAAATTCAAGATCCAAGTTGATTTTAAATTTCCAATTATCAACCTCTTGATTCAAGATCCTAGTTTACTTTAATTTTAAGCATTTTAATTTCTTGTTATTAACCTCTGAATTCAAGATCCAAGTTAATTTTAATTTCCAGTTATCAACCTTTGGATTCAAGATCCAAGTTGATTTTAATTTTTAGCATTTTAATTTCCTGCTATCAACCCATGGATTCAAGATCCAAGTTGATTTTAATTTTTAGTTATCAAACTCTGGATTCATGATCCAAATAGATTTTAATTTTCAGCATTTTTATTTCCTATTATCAACCTTTGGATTCAAGATCCAAGTTGATTTTAATTTCCAGTTATCAACCTCTGGATTCAAGATCCAAGTTGATTTTAATTTTCAGCATTTTTATTTCCTATTTTCAACCTATAGATTCAAGATCCAAGTTGATTTTAAATTTCCAATTATCAACCTCTTGATTCAAGATCCTAGTTGATTTTAATTTTTCAGCATTTTAATTTCTTGTTATTAACCTCTGAATTCAATATCCAAGTTTATTTTAATTTGCAGTTATCAACCTTTGGATTCAAGATCCAAGTTGATTTTAATTTTTAGCATTTTAATTTCCTATTATCAACCTTTGGATTCAAGATCCAAGTTGATTTTAATTTCCAATGTCATCCTCTAGATTTACGAACCAAGTTGATTTTAACTTTAAGTTTTTTTTTTCCTGTTATCAATCGATGGATTCAAGATCCAAGTTGATTTTAATTTCCAGTTATCAACCTCTAGATTCAAGATCCAAGTTGAATTTAATTTTCAGTATTTTTATTTCTTTTTTTCACCCTCTGGATTCAAGATCCAAGTTGATGTTAAATTTCCAGTTATCAACCTTTGGATTCAAGATCCAAGTTGATTTTAATTTTTAACATTTAAATTTCTTGTTATCAACCTCTAGATTTAATATCCATGTTTACTTTAAATTTCCAGCTATCAACCTTTGGATTCAAGATCCAAGTTGATTTTAATTTTCAGCATTTTAATTTCCTGTTATCAACCCATGGATTCAAGATCCGTGTTGATTTTAATTTTTAGTTATCAAACTCTGGATTCACGATCCAAGTTGATTTTAATTTTCAGCATTTTTATTTCCTATTATCAACCTCTGGATTCAAGATCCAAGTTGATTTTAATTTCTAGTTATCAACCTCTGGATTCAAGATCTAAGTTGATTTTAATTTTCAGTATTTTTATTTCCTATTTTCAACCTATAGATTCAAGATCCAAGTTGATTTTAAATTTCCAATTATCAACCTCTTGATTCAAGATCTTAGTTTATTTTAATTTTTAGCATTTTAATTTCTTGTTATTTACCTCTGAATTCAAGATCCAAGTTTATTTTAATTTTCAGTTATCAACCTCTGGATTCAAGATTCAAGTTGATTTTAATTTTCTGCATTTTAATTTCCAGTTATCAACCTCTGGATTCAAGATCCAAGTTGATTTTAATTTTCAGTATTTTTATTTCCTATTTCAACCTATATATTTAAGTTCCAAGTTGATTTTGAATTTCCAGTTATCAATCATTGGATTCAAGATCCAAATTGATTTTAAATTTCTAATTATCAACTTCTGGATTTAAGATCTAAGCTGATTTTAATTTTCAGCATTTTAGTTTCCTGCTATCAACCTCTTAATTCAAATTCAAGTTGATTTTATTTTCCAGTTATCAATCTCTGGATTCAAGATCCAAGTTGATTTTAAATTTCCAATTATCAACCTCTTGATTCAAGATCTTAGTTTATTTTAATTTTTAGCATTTTAATTTCTTGTTATTTACCTCTGAATTCATGATCCAAGTTTATTTTAATTTCCAGTTATCAACATATGGATTCTAGATCCAAGTTGATTTTAATTTCCAGTTATCAACCTAGATTTATGAATGAAGTTGATTTTAACTTTCACTATTTTTATTTCCTGTCATCAATCTCTGGATTCAAGATCCAAGTTGACTTTAAATTTTTAGTTATCAACCTTTGGATTCAAGAACTAAGTTGATTTTAATTTTCAGCATTTTAATTTCCTGTTATCAACCTATGGATTCAAGATCCAAGTTGATTTTAATTTCCAGTTATCAACCTCTAGATTTATGAACCAAGTTGATTTTAACTTTCAGTATTTTTATTTCTTGTTATCAACCTATAGATTCAAGATCCAAGTTGATTTTAATTTCCGGTTATCAACCTATGGATTCAAGATACAAGTTGATTTTAATTTCCAGTTATCAACCTCTGGATTCAAGATCCAAGTTGATTTTAATTTTCATTATTTTTATTTCCTATTTCAACCTATAGATTTAAGTTCCAAGTTGATTTTGAATTTCTAGTTATCAATCATTGGATTCAAGATCCAAATTGATTTTAAATTTCTAATTATCAACTTCTGGATTTAAGATCTAAGCTGATTTTAATTTTCAGCATTTTAGTTTCCTGCTATCAACCTCTGAATTCAAATTCAAGTTGATTTTATTTTCCAGTTATCAATCTCTGGATTCAAGATCCAAGTTGATTTTAATTTTCAGCATTTTAATTTCCTGTTATCAATCTCTGGATTCAAGATCTAAGTTGATTTTAAATTTCCAGTTATTAACCTTTGGATTCAAGATCCATGTTGATTTTAAATTTTCAGTAGTAAAATTTTCTATTATCAACCTCTGGATTCAAGATCCAAGTTGACTTTAAATTTTTAGTTATCAACCTTTAGATTCAAGAACCAAGTTGATTTTAATTTTCAGCATTTTAATTTCCTGTTATCCACCTATGGATTCAAGATCCAAGTTGATTTTAATTTCCAGTTATCAACCTCTAGATTTACGAACCAAGTTGATTTTAACTTTCAGTATTTTTATTTCCTGTTATCAACCTATAGATTCAAGATCCAAGTTGATTTTAATTTCCAGTTATCAACCTATGGATTCAAGATCATAGTTGATTTTAATTTTCAGTATTTTTATTTCCTATTTTCAACCTATAGATTCAAGATCCAAGTTGATTTTAAATTTTTAATTATCAACCACTTGATTCAAGATCCTTGTTTATTTTAATTTTCAGCATTTTTATTTCTTGTTATTAACCTCTGAATTCAAGATCCAAGTTTATTTTAATTTCCAGTTATCTACCTCTGGATTCAAGATCCAAGTTGATTTTAATTTCCAGTTATCAACCTCTGGATTCAAGATCCAAGTTGATTTTAATTTTCATTATTTTTATTTCCTATTTCAACCTATAGATTTAAGTTCCAAGTTGATTTTGAATTTCTAGTTATCAATCATTGGATTCAAGATCCAAATTGATTTTAAATTTCTAATTATCAACTTCTGGATTTAAGATCTAAGCTGATTTTAATTTTCAGCATTTTAGTTTCCTGCTATCAACCTCTGAATTCAAATTCAAGTTGATTTTATTTTCCAGTTATCAATCTCTGGATTCAAGATCCAAGTTGATTTTAATTTTCAGCTTTTTAATTTCCTGTTATCAATCTCTGGATTCAAGATCTAAGTTGATTTTAAATTTCCAGTTATTAACCTTTGGATTCAAGATCCATGTTGATTTTAATTTTCAGTAGTAAAATTTTCTATTATCAACCTCTGGATTCAAGATCCAAGTTGACTTTAAATTTTTAGTTATCAACCTTTAGATTCAAGAACCAAGTTGATTTTAATTTTCAGCATTTTAATTTCCTGTTATCCACCTATGGATTCAAGATCCAAGTTGATTTTAATTTCCAGTTATCAACCTCTAGATTTACGAACCAAGTTGATTTTAACTTTCAGTATTTTTATTTCCTGTTATCAACCTATAGATTCAAGATCCAAGTTGATTTTAATTTCCAGTTATCAACCTATGGATTCAAGATCATAGTTGATTTTAATTTTCAGTATTTTTATTTCCTATTTTCAACCTATAGATTCAAGATCCAAGTTGATTTTAAATTTTTAATTATCAACCACTTGATTCAAGATCCTAGTTTATTTTAATTTTCAGCATTTTTATTTCTTGTTATTAACCTCTGAATTCAAGATCCAAGTTTATTTTAATTTCCAGTTATCTACCTCTGGATTCAAGATCCAAGTTGATTTTAATTTTCAGCATTTTAATTTCCTGTTATCAACCTTTGGGTTCTAGATCCAAGTTGATTTTAATTTCTAGTTATCAACCTCTAGATTTACGAACCAAGTTGATTTTAACTTTCAGTATTTTTATTTCTTGTTATCAACCTAAAGATTCAAGATCCAAGTTGATTTTAATTTCCGGTTATCAACCTATGGATTCAAGATACAAGTTGATTATAATTTCCAGTTATCAACCTCTGGATTCAAGATCCAAGTTGATTTTAATTTTCAGTATTTTTATTTCCTATTTCAACCTATAGATTTAAGTTCCAAGTTGATTTTGAATTTTCAGTTATCAATCATTGGATTCAAGATCCAAATTGATTTTAAATTTCTAATTATCAACTTCTGGATTTAAGATCTAAGCTGATTTAAATTTTCAGCATTTTAGTTTCCTGCTATCAACCTCTGAATTCAAATTCAAGTTGATTTTATTTTCCAGTTATCAATCTCTGGATTCAAGATCCAAGTTGATTTTAATTTTCAGCATTTTAATTTCCTGTTATCAATCTCTGGATTCAAGATCTAAGTTGATTTTAAATTTTCAGTTATTAACCTTTGGATTCAAGATCAATGTTGATTTTAATTTTCAGTAGTAAAATTTTCTATTATCAACCTCTGGATTCAAGATCCAAGTTGACTTTAAATTTTTAGTTATCAACCTTTAGATTCAAGTACCAAGTTTATTTTAATTTTCAGCATTTTAATTTCCTGTTATCAACCTATGGATTCAAGATCCAAGTTGATTTTAATTTCCAGTTATCAACCTCTAGATTTACGAACCAAGTTGATTTTAACTTTCAGTATTTTTATTTCCTGTTATCAACCTATAGATTCAAGATCCAAGTTAATTTTAATTTCCAGTTATCAACCTCTGGATTCAAGATCATAGTTGATTTTAATTTTCAGTATTTTTATTTCCTATTTTCAACCTATAGATTCAAGATCCAAGTTGATTTTAAATTTTTAATTATCAACCACTTGATTCAAGATCCTAGTTTATTTTAATTTTCAGCATTTTTATTTCTTGTTATTAACCTCTGAATTCAAGATCCAAGTTTATTTTAATTTCCAGTTATCTACCTCTGGATTCAAGATCCAAGTTGATTTTAATTTTCAGCATTTTAATTTCCTGTTATCAACCTTTGGGTTTTAGATCCAAGTTGATTTTAATTTCCAGTTATCAACCTCTAGATTTACGAACAAAGTTGATTTTAACTTTCAGTATTTTTATTTCCTGTTATCAACCTATGGATTCAAGATCCAAGTTGATTTTAATTTCTAGTTACCAACCTCTGGATTCAAATTCCAAGTTGATTTTAATTTTCAATATTTTTATTTCCTTTTTTCAACCTCTGGATTCAAGATGCAAGTTAAGTTTAAATTTCCAGTTATCAACCTTTGGATTCAAAATTCAAGTTGATTTTAATTTTTAGCACTTAAATTTCCTGTTATCAACCTCTGGATTTAATATCTAAGTTTACGTTAGATTTCTAGTTATCAACCTTTCGATTCAAGATCCAAGTTGATTTTAATTTTCAGCATTTTAATTTCCTGCTATGAACCCATGGATTCAAGATCCAAGTTGATTTTAATTTTTAGTTATCAAACTCTGGATTCACGATCCAAATAGATTTTAATTTTCAGCATTTTTATTTCCTATTATCAACCTTTGGATTCAAGATCCAAGTTGATTTTAATTTCCAGTTATCAACCTCTGGATTCAAGATCCAAGTTGATTTTAATTTTCAGCATTTTTATTTCCTATTTTCAACCTATAGATTCAAGATCCAAGTTGATTTTAAATTTCCAATTATCAACCTCTTGATTCAAGATCCTAGTTGATTTTAATTTTTCTGCATTTTAATTTCTTGTTATTAACCTCTGAATTCAATATCCAAGTTTATTTTAATTTGCAGTTATCAACCTTTGGATTCAAGATCCAAGTTGATTTTAATTTTTAGCATTTTAATTTCCTGTTATCAACCTTTGGATTCAAGATCCAAGTTGATTTTAATTTCCAATTATCATCCTCTAGATATACAAACCAAGTTGATTTTAACTTTAAGTATTTTTTTTTCCTGTTATCAATCGATGGATTCAAGATCCAAGTTGATTTTAATTTCCAGTTATCAACCTCTGGATTCAAGATCCAAGTTGATGTTAAATTTCCAGTTATCAACCTTTGGATTAAAGATCCAAGTTGATTTTAATTTTTAGCATTTAAATTTCATGTTATCAACCTCTAGATTTAATATCCATGTTTACTTTAAATTTCCAGCTATCAACCTTTGGATTCAAGATCCAAGTTGATTTTAATTTTTTGCATTTTAATTTCCTGTTATCAACCCATGGATTCAAGATCCGTGTTCATTTTAATTTTTAGTTATCAAACTCTGGATTCACGATCCAAGTTGATTTTAATTTTCAGCATTTTTATTTCCTATTATCAACCTCTGGATTCAAGATCCAAGTTGATTTTAATTTCCAGTTATCAACCTCTGGATTCAAGATCTAAGTTGATTTTAATTTTCAGCATTTTAATTTCCTGTTATCAACCTATGGATTCAAGATCCAAGTTGATTTTAATTTCCAGTTATCAACCTCTAGATTTACGAACCAAGTTGATTTTAACTTTCAGTATTTTTATTTCCTGTTATCAACCTATAGATTCAAGATCCAAGTTAATTTTAATTTCCAGTTATCAACCTCTGGATTCAAGATCATAGTTGATTTTAATTTTCAGTATTTTTATTTCCTATTTTCAACCTATAGATTCAAGATCCAAGTTGATTTTAAATTTTTAATTATCAACCACTTGATTCAAGATCCTAGTTTATTTTAATTTTCAGCATTTTTATTTCTTGTTATTAACCTCTGAATTCAAGATCCAAGTTTATTTTAATTTCCAGTTATCTACCTCTGGATTCAAGATCCAAGTTGATTTTAATTTTCAGCATTTTAATTTCCTGTTATCAACCTTTGGGTTTTAGATCCAAGTTGATTTTAATTTCCAGTTATCAACCTCTAGATTTACGAACAAAGTTGATTTTAACTTTCAGTATTTTTATTTCCTGTTATCAACCTATGGATTCAAGATCCAAGTTGATTTTAATTTCCAGTTACCAACCTCTGGATTCAAATTCCAAGTTGATTTTAATTTTCAATATTTTTATTTCCTTTTTTCAACCTCTGGATTCAAGATGCAAGTTAAGTTTAAATTTCCAGTTATCAACCTTTGGATTCAAAATTCAAGTTGATTTTAATTTTTAGCACTTAAATTTCCTGTTATCAACCTCTGGATTTAATATCTAAGTTTACGTTAGATTTCTAGTTATCAACCTTTCGATTCAAGATCCAAGTTGATTTTAATTTTCAGCATTTTAATTTCCTGCTATGAACCCATGGATTCAAGATCCAAGTTGATTTTAATTTTTAGTTATCAAACTCTGGATTCACGATCCAAATAGATTTTAATTTTCAGCATTTTTATTTCCTCTTATCAACCTTTGATTCAAGATCCAAGTTGATTTTAATTTCGATTATCAACCTCGGATTCAAGATCCAATTTGTTTTTAATTTTCAGCATTTTTATTTCCTATTTTCAACCTATAGATTCAAGATCCAAGTTGATTTTAAATTTCCAATTATCAACCTCTTGATTCAAGATCCTAGTTGATTTTAATTTTTCTGCATTTTAATTTCTTGTTATTAACCTCTGAATTCAATATCCAAGTTTATTTTAATTTGCAGTTATCAACCTTTGGATTCAAGATCCAAGTTGATTTTAATTTTTAGCATTTTAATTTCCTGTTATCAACCTTTGGATTCAAGATCCAAGTTGATTTTAATTTCCAATTATCATCCTCTAGATATACAAACCAAGTTGATTTTAACTTTAAGTATTTTTTTTTCCTGTTATCAATCGATGGATTCAAGATCCAAGTTGATTTTAATTTCCAGTTATCAACCTCTGGATTCAAGATCCAAGTTGATGTTAAATTTCCAGTTATCAACCTTTGGATTAAAGATCCAAGTTGATTTTAATTTTTAGCATTTAAATTTCATGTTATCAACCTCTAGATTTAATATCCATGTTTACTTTAAATTTCCAGCTATCAACCTTTGGATTCAAGATCCAAGTTGATTTTAATTTTTTGCATTTTAATTTCCTGTTATCAACCCATGGATTCAAGATCCGTGTTCATTTTAATTTTTAGTTATCAAACTCTGGATTCACGATCCAAGTTGATTTTAATTTTCAGCATTTTTATTTCCTATTATCAACCTCTGGATTCAAGATCCAAGTTGATTTTAATTTCCAGTTATCAACCTCTGGATTCAAGATCTAAGTTGATTTTAATTTTCAGTATTTTTATTTCCTATTTTCAACCTATAGATTCAAGATCCAAGTTGATTTTAAATTTCCAATTATCAACCTCTTGATTCAAGATCTTAGTTTATTTTAATTTTTAGCATTTTAATTTCTTGTTATTTACCTCTAAATTCAAGATCCAAGTTTATTTTAATTTCCAGTTATCAACCTCTGGATACATCATCCAAGTTGATTTTAATTTTCAGCATTTTAATTTCCTGTTATCAACCCGTGGATTCAAGATCCGTGTTGATTTTAATTTTTAGTTATCAAACTCTGGATTCACGATCCAAGTTGATTTTAATTTTCAGTATTTTTATTTCCTGTTATCAACCTATGGATTCAAGATCCAAGTTGATTTTAATTTCCAGTTATCAACCTCTGGATTCAAGATCCAAGTTGATTTTAATTTTCAGCATTTTTATTTCCTTTTTTCAACCTCTGGATTCAAGATCCAAGTTGATTTTAAATTTCCACTTATCAACCTTTGGATTCAAGATTCAAGTTGATTTTAATTTTTAGCATTTAAATTTCCTGTTATCAACCTCTAGATTTAAAATCCAAGTTTACTTTAAATTTCCAGTTATCAACCTTTGGATTCAGGATCCAAGTTGATTTTAATTTTCAGCATTTTAATTTCCTATTATCAACCCATGGATTCAAGATGCAAGTTATTTTTAATTTTTAGTTATCAAACTCGGGATTCACGATCCAAGTTGATTTTAATTTTCAGCATTTTTATTTCCTATTATCAACCTCTGAATTCAAGATCCAAGTTGATTTTAATTTCCAGTTATCAACCTCTGGATTCAAGATCCAAGTTGATTTTAATTTTCAGCATTTTTATTTCCTGTTTTCAACCTATAGATTTAAGATCCAAGTTGATTTTAAATTTTCAATTATCAACCTCTTGATTCAAGATCCTGGTTTATTTTAATTTTCAACATTTTAATTTCTTGTTATTAACCTCTGAATTCAAGATCCAAGTTTATTTTAATTTCCAGTTATCAACCCATGGATTCAAGATCCAAGTTGATTTCAATTTTTTGTTATCAAACTCTGGATTTACGATCCAAGTTGATTTTAATTTTCAGCATTTTTATTTCCTATTTTCAACCTCTGGATTCAAGATCTAAGTTGATTTTAATTTCCAGTTATCAATCGATGGATTCAAGATCCAAGTTGATTTTAATTTCCAGTTATCATTCTCTGGATTCAAGATCCAAGTTGATGTTAAATTTCCAGTTATCAACCTTTGGATTCAAGATCCAAGTTGATTTTAATTTTTAGCATTTAAATTTCATGTTATCAACCTCTAGATTTAATATCCATGTTTACTTTAAATTTCCAGCTATCAACCTTTGGATTCAAGATCCAAGTTGATTTTAATTTTCAGCATTTTAATTTCCTGTTATCAACCCATGGATTCAAGATCCGTGTTGATTTTAATTTTTAGTTATCAAACTCTGGATTCACGATCCAAGTTGATTTTAATTTTCAGCATTTTTATTTCCTATTATCAACCTCTGGATTCAAGATCCAAGTTGATTTTAATTTCCAGTTATCAACCTCTGGATTCAAGATCTAAGTTGATTTTAATTTTCAGTATTTTTATTTCCTATTTTCAACCTATAGATTCAAGATCCAAGTTGATTTTAAATTTCCAATTATCAACCTCTTGATTCAAGATCTTAGTTTATTTTAATTTTTAGCATTTTAATTTCTTGTTATTTACCTCTAAATTCAAGATCCAAGTTTATTTTAATTTCAAGTTATCAACCTCTGGATTCATCATCCAAGTTGATTTTAATTTTCAGCATTTTAATTTCCTGTTATCAACCCGTGGATTCAAGATCCGTGTTGATTTTAATTTTTAGTTATCAAACTCTGGATTCACGATCCAAGTTGATTTTTTTCAGTATTTTTATTTCCTGTTATCAACCTATGGATTCAAGATCCAAGTTGATTTTAATTTCCAGTTATCAACCTCTGGATTCAAGATCCAAGTTGATTTTAATTTTCAGCATTTTTGTTTCCTTTTTTCAACCTCTGGATTCAAGATCCAAGTTGATTTTAAATTTCCACTTATCAACCTTTGGATTCAAGATTCAAGTTGATTTTAATTTTTAGCATTTAAATTTCCTGTTATCAACCTCTAGATTTAAAATCCAAGTTTACTTTAAATTTCCAGTTATCAACCTTTGGATTCAGGATCCAAGTTGATTTTAATTTTCAGCATTTTAATTTCCTATTATCAACCCATGGATTCAAGATGCAAGTTGTTTTTAATTTTTAGTTATCAAACTCGGGATTCACGATCCAAGTTGATTTTAATTTTCAGCATTTTTATTTCCTATTATCAACCTCTGAATTCAAGATCCAAGTTGATTTTAATTTCCAGTTATCAACCTCTGGATTCAAGATCCAAGTTGATTTTAATTTTCAGCATTTTTATTTCCTGTTTTCAACCTATAGATTTAAGATCCAAGTTGATTTTAAATTTTCAATTATCAACCTCTTGATTCAAGATCCTGGTTTATTTTAATTTTCAACATTTTAATTTCTTGTTATTAACCTCTGAATTCAAGATCCAAGTTTATTTTAATTTCCAGTTATCAACCCATGGATTCAAGATCCAAGTTGATTTCAATTTTTTGTTATCAAACTCTGGATTTACGATCCAAGTTGATTTTAATTTTCAGCATTTTTATTTCCTATTTTCAACCTCTGGATTCAAGATCTAAGTTGATTTTAATTTCCAGTTATCAATCGATGGATTCAAGATCCAAGTTGATTTTAATTTCCAGTTATCAACCTCTGGATTCAAGATCCAAGTTGATGTTAAATTTCCAGTTATCAACCTTTGGATTCAAGATCCAAGTTGATTTTAATTTTTAGCATTTAAATTTCATGTTATCAACCTCTAGATTTAATATCCATGTTTACTTTAAATTTCCAGCTATCAACCTTTGGATTCAAGATCCAAGTTGATTTTAATTTTCAGCATTTTAATTTCCTGTTATCAACCCATGGATTCAAGATCCGTGTTGATTTTAATTTTTAGTTATTAAACTCTGGATTCACGATCCAAGTTGATTTTAATTTTCAGCATTTTTATTTCCTATTATCAACCTCTGATTCAAGATCCAAGTTGATTTTAATTTCGATTATCAACCTCTGGATTCAAGATCTAAGTTGATTTTAATTTTCAGTATTTTTATTTCCTATTTTCAACCTATAGATTCAAGATCCAAGTTGATTTTAAATTTCCAATTATCAACCTCTTGATTCAAGATCTTAGTTTATTTTAATTTTTAGCATTTTAATTTCTTGTTATTTACCTCTAAATTCAAGATCCAAGTTTATTTTAATTTCCAGTTATCAACCTCTGGATACATCATCCAAGTTGATTTTAATTTTCAGCATTTTAATTTCCTGTTATCAACCCGTGGATTCAAGATCCGTGTTGATTTTAATTTTTAGTTATCAAAATCTTGATTCACGATCCAAGTTGATTTTAATTTTCAGTATTTTTATTTCCTGTTATCAACCTATGGATTCAAGATCCAAGTTGATTTTAATTTCCAGTTATCAACCTCTGGATTCAAGATCCAAGTTGATTTTAATTTTCAGCATTTTTATTTCCTTTTTTCAACCTCTGGATTCAAGATCCAAGTTGATTTTAAATTTCCACTTATCAACCTTTGGATTCAAGATTCAAGTTGATTTTAATTTTTAGCATTTAAATTTCCTGTTATCAACCTCTAGATTTAAAATCCAAGTTTACTTTAAATTTCCAGTTATCAACCTTTGGATTCAGGATCCAAGTTGATTTTAATTTTCAGCATTTTAATTTCCTATTATCAACCCATGGATTCAAGATGCAAGTTGTTTTTAATTTTTAGTTATCAAACTCGGGATTCACGATCCAAGTTGATTTTAATTTTCAGCATTTTTATTTCCTATTATCAACCTCTGAATTCAAGATCCAAGTTGATTTTAATTTCCAGTTATCAACCTCTGGATTCAAGATCCAAGTTGATTTTAATTTTCAGCATTTTTATTTCCTGTTTTCAACCTATAGATTTAAGATCCAAGTTGATTTTAAATTTTCAATTATCAACCTCTTGATTCAAGATCCTAGTTTATTTTAATTTTCAATATTTTAATTTCTTGTTATTAACCTCTGAATTCAAGATCCAAGTTTATTTTAATTTCCAGTTATCAACCCATGGATTCAAGATCCAAGTTGATTTCAATTTTTTGTTATCAAACTCTGGATTTACGAACCAAGTTGATTTTAATTTTCAGCATTTTTATTTCCTATTTTCAACCTCTGGATTCAAGATCTAAGTTGATTTTAATTTCCAGTTATCAATCGATGGATTCAAGATCCAAGTTGATTTTAATTTCCAGTTATCATTCTCTGGATTCAAGATCCAAGTTGATGTTAAATTTCCAGTTATCAACCTTTGGATTCAAGATCCAAGTTGATTTTAATTTTTAGCATTTAAATTTCATGTTATCAACCTCTAGATTTAATATCCATGTTTACTTTAAATTTCCAAATTATCAACCTTTGGATTCAAGATCCAAGTTGATTTTAATTTTCAGCATTTTAATTTCCTGTTATCAACCCATGGATTCAAGATCCGTGTTGATTTTAATTTTTAGTTATCAAACTCTGGATTCACGATCCAAGTTGATTTTAATTTTCAGCATTTTTATTTCCTATTATCAACCTCTGGATTCAAGATCCAAGTTGATTTTAATTTCCAGTTATCAACCTCTGGATTCAAGATCTAAGTTGATTTTAATTTTCAGTATTTTTATTTCCTATTTTCAACCTATAGATTCAAGATCCAAGTTGATTTTAAATTTCCAATTATCAACCTCTTGATTCAAGATCTTAGTTTATTTTAATTTTTAGCATTTTAATTTCTTGTTATTTACCTCTAAATTCAAGATCCAAGTTTATTTTAATTTCAAGTTATCAACCTCTGGATTCATCATCCAAGTTGATTTTAATTTTCAGCATTTTAATTTCCTGTTATCAACCCGTGGATTCAAGATCCGTGTTGATTTTAATTTTTAGTTATCAAACTCTGGATTCACGATCCAAGTTGATTTTAATTTTCAGTATTTTTATTTCCTGTTATCAACCTATGGATTCAAGATCCAAGTTGATTTTAATTTCCAGTTATCAACCTCTGGATTCAAGATCCAAGTTGATTTTAATTTTCAGCATTTTTGTTTCCTTTTTTCAACCTCTGGATTCAAGATCCAAGTTGATTTTAAATTTCCACTTATCAACCTTTGGATTCAAGATTCAAGTTGATTTTAATTTTTAGCATTTAAATTTCCTGTTATCAACCTCTAGATTTAAAATCCAAGTTTACTTTAAATTTCCAGTTATCAACCTTTGGATTCAGGATCCAAGTTGATTTTAATTTTCAGCATTTTAATTTCCTATTATCAACCCATGGATTCAAGATGCAAGTTGTTTTTAATTTTTAGTTATCAAACTCGGGATTCACGATCCAAGTTGATTTTAATTTTCAGCATTTTTATTTCCTATTATCAACCTCTGAATTCAAGATCCAAGTTGATTTTAATTTCCAGTTATCAACCTCTGGATTCAAGATCCAAGTTGATTTTAATTTTCAGCATTTTTATTTCCTGTTTTCAACCTATAGATTTAAGATCCAAGTTGATTTTAAATTTTCAATTATCAACCTCTTGATTCAAGATCCTGGTTTATTTTAATTTTCAACATTTTAATTTCTTGTTATTAACCTCTGAATACAAGATCCAAGTTTATTTTAATTTCCAGTTATCAACCCATGGATTCAAGATCCAAGTTGATTTCAATTTTTTGTTATCAAACTCTGGATTTACGATCCAAGTTGATTTTAATTTTCAGCATTTTTATTTCCTATTTTCAACCTCTGGATTCAAGATCTAAGTTGATTTTAATTTCCAGTTATCAATCGATGGATTCAAGATCCAAGTTGATTTTAATTTCCAGTTATCAACCTCTGGATTCAAGATCCAAGTTGATGTTAAATTTCCAATTATCAACCTTTGGATTCAAGATCCAAGTTGATTTTAATTTTTAGCATTTAAATTTCATGTTATCAACCTCTAGATTTAATATCCATGTTTACTTTAAATTTCCAGCTATCAACCTTTGGATTCAAGATCCAAGTTGATTTTAATTTTCAGCATTTTAATTTCCTGTTATCAACCCATGGATTCAAGATCCGTGTTGATTTTAATTTTTAGTTATCAAACTCTGGATTCACGATCCAAGTTGATTTTAATTTTCAGCATTTTTATTTCCTATTATCAACCTCTGGATTCAAGATCCAAGTTGATTTTAATTTCCAGTTATCAACCTCTGGATTCAAGATCTAAGTTGATTTTAATTTTCAGTATTTTTATTTCCTATTTTCAACCTATAGATTCAAGATCCAAGTTGATTTTAAATTTCCAATTATCAACCTCTTGATTCAAGATCTTAGTTTATTTTAATTTTTAGCATTTTAATTTCTTGTTATTTACCTCTAAATTCAAGATCCAAGTTTATTTTAATTTCAAGTTATCAACCTCTGGATTCATCATCCAAGTTGATTTTAATTTTCAGCATTTTAATTTCCTGTTATCAACCCGTGGATTCAAGATCCGTGTTGATTTTAATTTTTAGTTATCAAACTCTGGATTCACGATCCAAGTTGATTTTAATTTTCAGTATTTTTATTTCCTGTTATCAACCTATGGATTCAAGATCCAAGTTGATTTTAATTTCCAGTTATCAACCTCTGGATTCAAGATCCAAGTTGATTTTAATTTTCAGCATTTTTATTTCCTTTTTTCAACCTCTGGATTCAAGATCCAAGTTGATTTTAAATTTCCACTTATCAACCTTTGGATTCAAGATCCAAGTTGATTTTAATTTTTAGAATTTAAATTTCCTGTTATCAACCTCTAGATTTAAAATCCAAGTTTACTTTAAATTTCCAGTTATCAACCTTTGGATTCAGGATCCAAGTTGATTTTAATTTTCAGCATTTTAATTTCCTATTATCAACCCAAGGATTCAAGATGCAAGTTGTTTTTAATTTTTAGTTATCAAACTCGGGATTCACGATCCAAGTTGATTTTAATTTTCAGCATTTTTATTTCCTATTATCAACCTCTGAATTCAAGATCCAAGTTGATTTTAATTTCCAGTTATCAACCTCTGGATTCAAGATCCAAGTTGATTTTAATTTTCAGCATTTTTATTTCCTGTTTTCAACCTATAGATTCAAGATCCAAGTTGATTTTAAATTTTCAATTATCAAACTCTTGATTCAAGATCCTGGTTTATTTTAATTTTCAACATTTTAATTTCTTGCTATTAACCTCTGAATTCAAGATCCAAGTTTATTTTAATTTCCAGTTATCAACCCATGGATTCAAGATCCAAGTTGATTTCAATTTTTTGTTATCAAACTCTGGATTCACGATCCAAGTTGATTTTAATTTTCAGCATTTTTATTTCCTATTATCAACCTCTGGATTCAAGATCTAAGTTGATTTTAATTTCCAGTTATCAACCTCTGGATTCAAGATCCATGTTGATTTTAATTTTCAGTATTTTTATTTCCTATTTTCAACCTATAAATTCAAGATCCAAGTTGATTTTAAATTTCCAATTATCAACCTCTTGATTCAAGATCCTAGTTTATTTTAATTTTAAGCATTTTAATTTCTTGTTATTAACCTCTGAATTCAAGATCCAAGTTTATTTTAATTTCCAGTTATCAACCTTTGGATTCAAGATCCAAGTTGATTTTAATTTTCAGCATTTTAATTTCCTGCTATCAACCCATGGATTCAAGATCCAAGTTGATTTTAATTTTTAGTTATCAAACTCTGGACTCACGATCCAAATAGATTTTAATTTTCAGCATTTTTATTTCCTATTATCAACCTTTGGATTCAAGATCCAAGTTGATTTTAATTTCCAGTTATCAACCTCTGGATTCAAGATCCAAGTTGATTTTAATTTTCAGCATTTTTATTTCCTATTTTCAACCTATAGATTCAAGATCCAAGTTGTTTTTAAATTTCCAATTATCAACCTCTTGATTCAAGATCCTAGTTGATTTTAATTTTTCAGCATTTTAATTTCTTGTTATTAACCTCTGAATTCAATATCCAAGTTTATTTTAATTTGCAGTTATCAACCTTTGGATTCAAGATCCAAGTTGATTTTAATTTTTAGCATTTTAATTTCCTATTATCAACCTTTGGATTCAAGATCCAAGTTGATTTTAATTTCCAATTATCATCCTCTAGATTTACGAACCAAGTTGATTTTAACTTTAAGTATTTTTTTTTCCTGTTATCAATCGATGGATTCAAGATCCAAGTTGATTTTAATTTCCAGTTATCAACCTCTGGATTCAAGATCCAAGTTGATTTTAATTTTCAGTATTTTTATTTCTTTTTTTCAACATCTGGATTCAAGATCCAAGTTGATGTTAAATTTCCAGTTATCAACCTTTGGATTCAAGATCCAAGTTGATTTTAATTTTTAGCATTTAAATTTCCTATTATCAACCTCTAGATTTAATATCCATGTTTACTTTAAATTTCCAGCTATCAACCTTTGGATTCAGGATCCAAGTTGATTTTAATTTTCAGCATTTTAATTTCCTGTTATCAACCCATGGATTCAAGATCCGTGTTGATTTTAATTTTTAGTTATCAAACTCTGGATTCACGATCCAAGTTGATTTTAATTTTCAGCATTTTTATTTCCTATTATCAACCTCTGGATTCAAGATCCAAGTTGATTTTAATTTCCAGTTATCAACCTCTGGATTCAAGATCTAAGTTGATTTTAATTTTCAGTATTTTTATTTCCTATTTTCAACCTATAGATTCAAGATCCAAGTTGATTTCAAATTTCCAATTATCAACCTCTTGATTCAAGATCTTAGTTTATTTTAATTTTTAGCATTTTAATTTCTTGTTATTTACCTCTGTATTCAAGATCCAAGTTTATTTTAATTTCCAGTTATCAACCTCTGGATTCAAGATCCAAGTTGATTTTAATTTTTTGCATTTTAATTTTCAGTTATCAACCTCTGGATTCAAGATCCAAGTTGATTTTAATTTTCAGTATTTTTATTTCCTATTTCAACCTATAGATTTAAGTTCCATGCTGATTTTGAATTTCCAGTTATCAATCATTGGATTCAAGATCCAAATTGATTTTAAATTTCTAATTATCTACTTCTGGATTTAAGATCTAAGCTGATTTTAATTTTCAGCATTTTAGTTTCCTGCTCTCAACCTCTGAATTCAAATTCAAGTTGATTTTATTTTCCAGTTATCAATCTCTGGATTCAAGATCCAAGTTGATTTTAAATTTCCAATTATCAACCTCTTGATTCAAGATCTTAGTTTATTTTAATTTTTAGCATTTTAATTTCTTGTTATTTACCTCTGAATTCATGATCCAAGTTTATTTTAATTTCCAGTTATCAACATATGGATTCTAGATCCAAGTTGATTTTAATTTCCAGTTATCAACCTAGATTTATGAATGAAGTTGATTTTAACTTTCACTATTTTTATTTCCTGTCATCAATCTCTGGATTCAAGATCCAAGTTGACTTTAAATTTTTAGTTATCAACCTTTGGATTCAAGAACTAAGTTGATTTTAATTTTCAGCATTTTAATTTCCTGTTATCAACCTATGGATTCAAGATCCAAGTTGATTTTAATTTCCAGTTATCAACCTCTGGATTCAAGATCCAAGTTGATTTTAATTTTCAGTATTTTTATTTCCTATTTTCAACCTATAAATTCAAGATCCAAGTTGATTTTAAATTTCCAATTATCAACCTCTTGATTCAAGATCCTAGTTTATTTTAATTTTAAGCATTTTAATTTCTTGTTATTAACCTCTGAATTCAAGATCCAAGTTTATTTTAATTTCCAGTTATCAACCTTTGGATTCAAGATCCAAGTTGATTTTAATTTTCAGCATTTTAATTTCCTGCTATCAACCCATGGATTCAAGATCCAAGTTGATTTTAATTTTTAGTTATCAAACTCTGGACTCACGATCCAAATAGATTTTAATTTTCAGCATTTTTATTTCCTATTATCAACCTTTGGATTCAAGATCCAAGTTGATTTTAATTTCCAGTTATCAACCTCTGGATTCAAGATCCAAGTTGATTTTAATTTTCAGCATTTTTATTTCCTATTTTCAACCTATAGATTCAAGATCCAAGTTGTTTTTAAATTTCCAATTATCAACCTCTTGATTCAAGATCCTAGTTGATTTTAATTTTTCAGCATTTTAATTTCTTGTTATTAACCTCTGAATTCAATATCCAAGTTTATTTTAATTTGCAGTTATCAACCTTTGGATTCAAGATCCAAGTTGATTTTAATTTTTAGCATTTTAATTTCCTATTATCAACCTTTGGATTCAAGATCCAAGTTGATTTTAATTTCCAATTATCATCCTCTAGATTTACGAACCAAGTTGATTTTAACTTTAAGTATTTTTTTTTCCTGTTATCAATCGATGGATTCAAGATCCAAGTTGATTTTAATTTCCAGTTATCAACCTCTGGATTCAAGATCCAAGTTGATTTTAATTTTCAGTATTTTTATTTCTTTTTTTCAACATCTGGATTCAAGATCCAAGTTGATGTTAAATTTCCAGTTATCAACCTTTGGATTCAAGATCCAAGTTGATTTTAATTTTTAGCATTTTTATTTCCTATTATCAACCTCTGGATTCAAGATCTAAGTTGATTTTAATTTCCAGTTATCAACCTTTGGATTCAGGATCCAAGTTGATTTTAATTTTCAGCATTTTAATTTCCTGTTATCAACCCATGGATTCAAGATCCGTGTTGATTTTAATTTTTAGTTATCAAACTCTGGATTCACGATCCAAGTTGATTTTAATTTTCAGCATTTTTATTTCCTATTATCAACCTCTGGATTCAAGATCCAAGTTGATTTTAATTTCCAGTTATCAACCTCTGGATTCAAGATCTAAGTTGATTTTAATTTTCAGTATTTTTATTTCCTATTTCAACCTATAGATTTAAGTTCCATGTTGATTTTGAATTTCCAGTTATCAATCATTGGATTCAAGATCCAAATTGATTTTAAATTTCTAATTATCAACTTCTGGATTTAAGATCTAAGCTGATTTTAATTTTCAGCATTTTAGTTTCCTGCTATCAACCTCTGAATTCAAATTCAAGTTGATTTTATTTTCCAGTTATCAATCTCTGGATTCAAGATCCAAGTTGATTTTAAATTTCCAATTATCAACCTCTTGATTCAAGATCTTAGTTTATTTTAATTTTTAGCATTTTAATTTCTTGTTATTTACCTCTGAATTCATGATCCAAGTTTATTTTAATTTCCAGTTATCAACATATGGATTCTAGATCCAAGTTGATTTTAATTTCCAGTTATCAACCTAGATTTATGAATGAAGTTGATTTTAACTTTCACTATTTTTATTTCCTGTCATCAATCTCTGGATTCAAGATCCAAGTTGACTTTAAATTTTTAGTTATCAACCTTTGGATTCAAGAAGTAAGTTGATTTTAATTTTCAGCATTTCAATTTCCTGTTATCAACCTATGGATTCAAGATCCAAGTTGATTTTAATTTCCAGTTATCAACCTCTAGATTTACGAACCAAGTTGATTTTAACTTTCAGTATTTTTATTTCTTGTTATCAACCTATAGATTCAAGATACAAGTTGATTTTAATTTCCAGTTATCAATCTCTGGATTCAAGATCCAAGTTGATTTTAATTTTCAGTATTTTTATTTCCTATTTCAACCTATAGATTTAAGTTCCAAGTTGATTTTGAATTTCCAGTTATCAATCATTGGATTCAAGATCCAAATTGATTTTAAATTTCTAATTATCAACTTCTGGATTTAAGATCTAAGCTGATTTTAATTTTCAGCATTTTAGATTCCTGCTATCAACCTCTGAATTCAAATTCAAGTTGATTTTATTTTCCAGTTATCAATCTCTGGATTCAAGATCCAAGTTGATTTTAATTTTCAGCATTTTAATTTCCTGTTATCAATCTCTGGATTCAAGATCTAATTTGATTTTAAATTTTCAGTTATTAACCTTTGGATTCAAGATCCATGTTGATTTTAATTTTCAGTAGTAAAATTTTCTATTATCAACCTCTGGATTCAAGATCCAAGTTGACTTTAAATTTTTAGTTATCAACCTTTAGATTCAAGAACCAAGTTGATTTTAATTTTCAGCATTTTAATTTCCTGTTATCAACCTATGGATTCAAGATCCAAGTTGATTTTAATTTCCAGTTATCAACCTCTAGATTTACGAACCAAGTTGATTTTAACTTTCAGTATTTTTATTTCCTGTTATCAACCTATAGATTCAAGATCCAAGTTGATTTTAATTTCCAGTTATCAACCTATGAATTCAAGATCATAGTTGATTTTAATTTTCAGTATTTTTATTTCCTATTTTCAACCTATAGATTCAAGATCCAAGTTGATTTTAAATTTTTAATTATCAACCACTTGATTCAAGATCCTAGTTTATTTTAATTTTCAGCATTTTTATTTCTTGTTATTAACCTCTGAATTCAAGATCCAAGTTTATTTTAATTTCCAGTTATCTTCCTCTGGATTCAAGATCCAAGTTGATCTTAATTTTCAGCATTTTAATTTCCTGTTATCAACCTTTGGGTTCTAGATCCAAGTTGATTTTAATTTCTAGTTATCAACCTCTAGATTTACGAACAAAGTTGATTTTAACTTTCAGTATTTTTATTTCCTGTTATCAACCTATGGATTCAAGATCCAAGTTGATTTTAATTTCCAGTTACCAACCTCTGGATTCAAATTCCAAGTTGATTTTAATTTTCAATATTTTTATTTCCTTTTTTCAACCTCTGGATTCAAGATGCAAGTTAAATTTAAATTTCCAGTTATCAACCTTTGGATTCAAAATTCAAGTTGATTTTAATTTTTAGCACTTAAATTTCCTGTTATCAACCTCTGGATTTAATATCTAAGTTTACTTTAGATTTCTAGTTATCAACCTTTCGATTCAAGATCCAAGTTGATTTTAATTTTCAGCATTTTAATTTCCTGCTATGAACCCATGGATTCAAGATCCAAGTTGATTTTAATTTTTAGTTATCAAACTCTGGATTCACGATCCAAATAGATTTTAATTTTCAGCATTTTTATTTCCTATTATCAACCTTTGGATTCAAGATCCAAGTTGATTTTAATTTCCAGTTATCAACCTCTAGATTCAAGATCCAAGTTGATTTTAATTTTCATCATTTTTATTTCCTATTTTCAACCTATAGATTCAAGATCCAAGTTGATTTTAAATTTCCAATTATCAACCTCTTGATTCAAGATCCTAGTTGATTTTAATTTTTCTGCATTCTAATTTCTTGTTATTAACCTCTAAATTCAATATCCAAGTTTATTTTAATTTGCAGTTATCAACCTTTGGATTCAAGATCCA
This sequence comes from Hevea brasiliensis, assembly GCF_030052815.1. Lineage (NCBI taxonomy): Eukaryota > Viridiplantae > Streptophyta > Magnoliopsida > Malpighiales > Euphorbiaceae > Hevea > Hevea brasiliensis. The sequence continues at coordinate 53,759,947 of NC_079500.1, read as the reverse complement.
AGTTGATTTTAATTTTTAGCATTTTAATTTCCTGTTATCAACCTTTGGATTCAAGATCCAAGTTGATTTTAATTTCCAATTATCATCCTCTAGATTTACGAACCAAGTTGATTTTAACTTTAAGTATTTTTTTTTCCTGTTATCAATCGATGGATTCAAGATCCAAGTTGATTTTAATTTCCAGTTATCAACCTCTGGATTCAAGATCCAAGTTGATTTTAATTTTCAGTATTTTTATTTCTTTTTTTCAACCTCTGGATTCAAGATCCAAGTTGATGTTAAATTTCCAGTTATCAACCTTTGGATTCAAGATCCAAGTTGATTTTAATTTTTAGCATTTAAATTTCCTGTTATCAACCTCTAGATTTAATATCCATGTTTACTTTAAATTTCCAGCTATCAACCTTTGGATTCATGATCCAAGTTGATTTTAATTTTCAGCATTTTAATTTCCTGTTATCAACCCATGGATTCAAGATCCGTGTTGATTTTAATTTTTAGTTATCAAACTCTGGATTCACGATCCAAGTTGATTTTAATTTTCAGCATTTTTATTTCCTATTATCAACCTCTGGATTCAAGATCCAAGTTGATTTTAATTTCCAGTTATCAACCTCTGGATTCAAGATCTAAGTTGATTTTAATTTTCAGTATTTTTATTTCCTATTTTCAACCTATAGATTCAAGATCCAAGTTGATTTTAAATTTCCAATTATCAACCTCTTGATTCAAGATCTTAGTTTATTTTAATTTTTAGCATTTTAATTTCTTGTTATTTACCTCTAAATTCAAGATCCAAGTTTATTTTAATTTCCAGTTATCAACCTCTGGATTCATGATCCAAGTTGATTTTAATTTTCTGCATTTTAATTTCCAGTTATCAACCTCTGGATTCAAGATCCAAGTTGATTTTAATTTTCAGTATTTTTATTTCCTATTTCAACCTATAGATTTAAGTTCCAAGTTGATTTTGAATTTCCAGTTATCAATCATTGGATTCAAGATCCAAATTGATTTTAAATTTCTAATTATCAACTTCTGGATTTAAGATCTAAGCTGATTTTAATTTTCAGCATTTTAGTTTCCTGCTATCAACCTCTGAATTCAAATTCAAGTTGATTTTATTTTCCAGTTATCAATCTCTGGATTCAAGATCCAAGTTTATTTTAAATTTCCAATTATCAACCTCTTGATTCAAGGTCTTAGTTTATTTTAATTTTTAGCATTTTAATTTCTTGTTATTTACCTCTGAATTCAAGATCCAAGTTTATTTTAATTTCCAGTTATCAACCTATGGATTCTAGATCCAAGTTGATTTTAATTTCCAGTTATCAACCTAGATTTATGAATGAAGTTGATTTTAACTTTCGCTATTTTTATTTCCTGTTATCAACCTATGGATTCAAGATCTAAGTTGATTTTAATTTCCAGTTATCAACCTCTGGATTTAAGATCCAAGTTGATTTTAATTTTCAGTATTTTTATTTCCTATTTCAACCTATAGATTTAAGTTCCAAGTTGATTTTGAATTTCCAGTTATCAATCATTGGATTCATGATCCAAATTGATTTTAAATTTCTAATTATCAACTTCTGGATTTAAGATCTAAGCTGGTTTTAATTTTCAGCATTTTAGTTTCCTGCTATCAACCTCTGAATTCAAATTCAAGTTGATTTTATTTTCCAGTTATCAATCTCTGGATTCAAGATCCAAGTTGACTTTAAATTTTTAGTTATCAACCTTTGGATTCAAGAACCAAGTTGATTTTAATTTTCAGCATTTTAATTTCCTGTTATCAACCTATGGATTCAAGATCCAAGTTGATTTTAATTTCCAGTTATCAACCTCTAGATTTACGAACCAAGTTGATTTTAACTTTCAGTATTTTTATTTCTTGTTATCAACCCATAGATTCAAGATCCAAGTTGATTTTAATTTCCAGTTATCAACCTCTGGATTCATGATCACAGTTTATTTTAGTTTTCAGCATTTTAATTTCTTATTATTAACCTCTGAATTCAAGATGTAAGTTTATTTTAATTTCCAGTTATCAACCTCTGGATTCAAGATCCAAGTTGATTTTAATTTTCAGCATTTTAATTTCCTGTTATCAACCTATAGATTCAAGATCCAAATTGATTTTGATTTCCAGTTATCAACCTCTTGATTTACAAACCAAGTTCATTTTAACTTTCAGTATTTTTATTTCCTATTATCAACATATGGATTCAAGATCCAAGTTGATTTTAATTTCCAGTTATCAACTTCTGGATTCAAGATCCAAGTTGATTTTAATTTTCAGCATTTTTATTTCCTTTTTTCCACCTCTGGATTCAAGATCCGAGTTGATGTTAAATTTCCAGTTATTAACCTTTGGATTCAAGATCCAAGTTGATTTTACTTTTTAGCATTCAAATTTCCTGTTATCAACCTCTAGATTTAGTATCCAAGTTTACTTAAATTTCCAGTTATCAACCTTTGGATTCAAGATCCAAGTTGATTTTAATTTTCAGCATTTTAATTTCCTGTTATCAACCCATGGATTCAAGATCCAAGTTGATTTTAATTTTTAGTTATGAAACTCTGGATTCACGATCCAAGATGATTTTAATTTTCAGCAATTTTATTTCCTATTATCAACCTTTGGATTCGAGATCCAAGTTGATTTTAATTTCCAGCTATCAACCTCTAGATTCAAGATCCAAGTTGATTTTAATTTTCAGTATTTTTATTTCCTATTTTCAACCTATAGATTCAAGATCCAAGTTGATTTTAAATTTTCAATTATCAACCTTTTGTTTCAAGATCCTAGTTTATTTTAATTTTCAGCATTTTAATTTCTTGTTATTAACCTCTGAATTCAAGATCCAAGTTTATTTTGATTTCCAGTTATCAACCTTTGGATCCAAGATCCAAGTTGATTTTAATTTTTAGTATTTTAATTTCCTATTATCAACCTCTGGATTTAATATCCAAGTTTACTTTAAATTTCCAGTTATCAAACTTTGGATTCAAGATTCAAGTTGATTTTAATTTTCAGCATTTTAATTTCCTGTTATCAACACATGGATTCGAGATCCAAGTTGATTTTAATTTTTAGTTATCAACCTCTGGATTCACGATCCAAGTTGATTTTAATTTTTAGCATTTTTATTTCCTATTATCAACCTCTGGATTCAAGATCCTAGTTGATTTTAATTTTCAGTTATCAATCTTTGGATTCATGATCCAAGTTGATTTTAATTTTTAGTATTTTTATTTCCTATTTTCAACCTATAGATTCAAGATCCAAGTTGATTTTAAATTTTCAATTATCAACCTCTTGATTCAAGATCCTAGTTTATTTTAATTTTCAGCATTTTAATTTCTTATTATTAACCTCTGAATTCAAGATCCAAGTTTATTTTAATTTCCAGTTATCAACCTCTGGATTCATGATCCAAGTTGATTTTAATTTTCACCAATTTAATTTCCTGTTATCAACCTTTGGATTCAAGATCCAAGTTGATTTTAATTTCCAGTTATCAACCTCTAGATTTACGAACGAAGTTGATTTTAACTTTCAGTATTTTTATTTCCTGTTATCAACCTATGGATTCAAGATCCAAGTTGATTTTAATTTCCAGTTACCAACCTCTGGATTCAAGATCCAAGTTGATTTTAATTTTCAGTATTTTTATTTCCTTTTTTCAACCTTTGGATTCAAGATCCAAGTTGATTTTAAATTTCCAGTTATCAACCTTTGCATTCAAGATCCAAGTTGATTTTAATTTTTAACATTTAAATTTCCTGTTATCAACCTCTGGATTTAATATCCATGTTTAATTTAAATTTCTAGTTGTCAACCTTTGGATTCAAGATCCAAGTTGATTTTAATTTTCAGCATTTTAATTTCCTGTTATCAACCCATGCTTTTAAGATCCAAGTTGATTTTAATTTTTAGTTATCAATCTCTGGATTCACGATCCAAGTTGATTTTAATTTTCAGCATTTTTATTTCCTATTATCAACCACTGAATTCAAGATCCAAGTAGATTTTAATTTTTAGTATTTTTATTTCCTATTTTCAACCTATAGATTCAAGATTCAAGTTGATTTTAAATTTCCAGTTATCAATCTCTGGATTCAATATCCAAGTTGATTTTAATTTCCTGTTATCAACCTCTGGATTCAAGATCCAAATTGATTTTAAATATCCATTTATCAACCTCTGCGTTAAAGATCCAAGTTGATTTTAATTTTCAGCATTTTTATTTCATTTTATTAACATCTGGATTTAAGATCCAAGTTGATTTTAATTTCCAGTTATCAACCTCTGGATTCAAGATCTAAGTTGATTTCAATATCCTATTATCAACCTCAGGATTCAAGATCCAAGTTGATTTTAAATTTCTTGTTATCAATATCAGGATTCAAGATCCAAGTTGATTTTAATTGTCTGCATTTTAATTTCCTATTATCAACCTCCGAATTTAAGATCCACGTTAATTTTAAATTTTCAGTTATCAATGTGACACCCCTTACCCGTCAACAGTGTAGCCGAGCAAGTTATGCCACTCAGTGTGTCGGAACACCAATTCATATTTCAATTTCAATTAATCTCTTTTAATTCATTTATTTATAATTTTTGATAAATCTAAATTTTTTCGCAAATTTTATAGAAAATCCGGCAGAGTGCCTGCTATAAATTGGAAAAACAGTTCTTCTGAACCTATTAAAAACACTCCCAAAAATATCATCACCTTATTCTCAATCAACCTCCAATATATTCTCAACAATTTCTCAATTCACTTCAATATCTCAAAATTCAATTGAATTCAAACCACAGTCAACTCAATTAAAAAAAAAAAAAAGCTCAATTTATTACTGAACATGTTTCATAGATATTTATATCAAAAGCATTATTACATGAATTTATAATATACATTACAGAAGGTTACAAAATACAAAATATCAAAATATCAAAATGGCCTAATGTCCTACCAAATGCACTGCAATGTGAGGTGACTCACGAACTCGAGTGCGGATATGAAGGCTCACCTGTGTGAGGTCTGCTGGACTTCGGCTATGTCTCGATACTGCGGCGTGGCAAAAGCGACGCGCTAAGCAATTCTGCTTAGTGGTGACAATATAAAATAAAATAAAATAATATAATATAAAATAAAATAAAACATGTGTGCAAAATGTATATTTACATTTTTGGGGTGGACTAAATTTCAAATATTTATTGCAATATTATTCGATTAAAGTTTGGTAAAATTTATTAATACTGCCTGAGTAACCTACACTAGTTGGTCGGATGGATAAGCAGTGGCAGTGCTGGGTACTAAGTACCTCGGACCATCACACCATCGGTCACATTGTGTCTCCGGTGTGTGAGCGACTAATAATTGTGATAATTATCGAGGATTAAACCGGTATAATAACTCATTATCATAGCCAAAGGCTATTATGTCCTGAATGGCATGGGAAGCCATGAAATACATAATGGCATAAAGCCATATGCGATCGCTATGAGAACCCTATTGGCATGCCAACCTATCCAAACCAATCACATTAGGCCTACTAGGGCATTTAACACTTTTAATTTGTGTAATTCTTTGAAATTGAAATTTTTATGACCACTATTCATTTCATTAGTCAACCAAAATGTTGACTTTTACATTGACAATAGGTAATTTAGTTTAAATATCATCAACATGCCACATTTTGCATTTTAAACTTGTTGGTATTGGACAGAATTTTCAATTTTCAAGCCTTGGGTTTACTGTTCCATTAGTTACTGTTGCAGTGAGAATTTGGAAAAATGGTAAACATGAAAGTTGTTCCTCATTTTGTCTAGTTGAATTTCCTTTTTTGAATCACTCCATTTGGAGTTTTGTAGCTCAAGTTATGGCCTAAAAACCATAACTGGCCGGGTTGGGTAGATTCCAAAAATCTGGGCAAAACTGGTTCTGCCAGATTTGGTAATCTAAGTTTGGTTGGCAATTTGACTAAGTTATGGTCATAATTTGGGTAAAGTTTCTTCATGAAAGTTGTTGGTCTATATGTCACCTTGTTGCTGGTAAAATTTCAGGTTAATTGGACCTTTCTAGATTGAGTTATGGCCAAATGAACAAATACTGTTCATTTGGTCATTTTGCCCAGGCAGATTGCAGGTCACCCGAATTGGAGCAAGATTTTGGTCCACTTAGTTTGGTCTTATGGGCATGGTTTCTTCACCAAAGTTGTGCCATTTTGTGTCCAGTTTCATGTCCAATTGGCCAAACATCAAATGAACCTCTACAATTTAAGTTATGGCTGTCCAAACAGGCTAGACTCACATCCAAACCTGCAGGTCACACAAGGCAGCCACTCCAACCTCAAATCCCACAACCCAATTCACTTCATTTTTTATTCAAACCAAACCAAATGGTCACTAATTGACCATTAAAACTTAATTTCACCATTACATGATCAACATCTCAATTTTGGGTCCAAACCCTAGCTCTACCATTTCAACTTTTCAAACACATAAAATCAATGGATCAATTCACACTCCTAATGATGCATATATAAGTTTAAAGAATTAATTGTCACTAATCTTTAATGGAGCTAATCTCAAGCTTGTAAGAACTCTTCCTTTTGATTTCTTTTTGCTCCCAAAAGCTTTACTAAGAGGAAAGAACAAGAATTTATGTTGGGAACTTAGGCTTTAGTTGGGTAAAAACCAAGAAAATCAAGCTTGGTAAAGCTTGGCTATGGTGGACAATGGGAGAGCATGGGTGACGTTTTTGAAGAGAGAAAGGGCTGTTGAAATTTTCTAAAATTCTGCCTCATTTATCCCTTTTTATTGAATTTTAATTGTCTTGCTTTAATGTGATTGGCCATAGCATTTTTAATTACCTCATGCTTACATAAGCATGAGGTAATAAATCCCATTATTTCCATTTACTTTTCTTTCATTGCTTATTCATTTTTTAAATAAATTTTCATTAATATTTTTTCATATTTTATGTCATATAATTCACTTGCATAAATGGACAAGTTGGTCAAAAATAATCTCTGAAGATGAAATGACCAAAATGCCCTCCATTTGGCTTACCGGGCCAAAATTGTTTGTACTGATTGAAAAATTTTTCTAAGCATTTCCTTGGCATTCTAATGCCATAAAAACCTCAATGACCCTTTTCTGGAGTCCCAAAAATTATTTTATAATTTTTTCACTGGGTCTAGGGCTCCTAGTTGCGAGAATCGCAACTTCTCATTAGGTTACCCATCGCTAGGGCACCGGCGCATTTAACTTGGTTGTATATTATTTCTAAAATTTTTCCTAAATTTTTCTGATTAATATTTGAGTTAATTATGGTTGCTCTCTTTAGTTTAAATATTTTTTCGGACGTTCTAGCTGTCCGGATTGACCCTGGTCACCGGAATAGTAGAATGTACGGAGTTGCTACCGGGAGGGTGTAACAATCAATCTCTGGATTCAAGATCTAAGTTGATTTTAATTTTTAGCGTTTTAATTTCCTGCTATCAACCTCTGAATTCAAGATCCAAGTTAATTTTAAATTTTCAGTTATCAATCTCTGGATTCAATATCTAAGTTGATTTCAATTTTCAGAATTTTAATTTCCTGTTATTAACCTCTAGATTCAAGATCCAAGTTTATTTTAAATTTCCAGTTATCAATCCTTGGATTTAAGATCCAAATTGATTTTAAATTTCTAATTATCAACTTCTGGATTCAAGATCTAAGTTGATTTTAATTTTTAGCATTTTAGTTTCCTGTTATCGACCTCTGGATTCAAGATTCAAGTTGATTTTATTTTTCAGTTATCAATCTCTAGATTCAAAATCCAAGTTGATTTTAATTTTTAGCATTTTAATTTCCTATTATCAATCTCTGGATTCAAGATAAAAGTTGATTTTAAATTTTCAGTTATCGACCTTTGGATTCAAGATCCATGTTGATTTTAATTTTCAGTATTAAAATTTTCTGCTATCAACCTCTGTATTCAAGATCCAAGTTGACTTTAAATTTTTAGTTATCAACCTTTGGATTCAAGATCCAAGTTGATATTTTCAGCATTTTAATTTCTTGTTATCAACCTATGGATTCAAGATCTAAGTTGATTTTAATTTCCAGTTATCAACCTCTAGATTTACGAACCAAGTTGATTTTAACTTTTAGTATTTTTATTTCCTGTTATCAACCTATTGATTCAAGATCCAAGTTGATTTTAATTTCCAGTTATCAACCTCTGGATTCAAGAACCAAGTTGATTTTAATTTTCAGCTTTTTTATTTCCTTTTTTCAACCTCTGGATTCAAGATCCAAGTTGATTTTAAATTACCAGTTATCAACCTTTGGATTCAAGATCCAAGTTGATTTTAATTTTTAGCAATCAAATTTCCTATTATCAACCTCTAGACGTAATATCCAAGTTTACTTTAAATTTCTAGTTATCAACCTTTGGATTCAAGATCCAAGTTGATTTTAATTTTCAGCATTTTAATTTTCTGTTATCAACCCATGGATTCAAGATCCAAGTTGATTTTAATTTTTAGTTATCAAAGTATGGATTCACGATCCAAGTTGATTTTAATTTTCAACATTTTTATTTCCTATTATTAACCTCTGGATTCAAGATCTAAGTTGATTTTAATTTCCAGTTATCAACCTCTGCATTCAAGATCCAAGTTGATTTTAATTTTCAATATTTTTATTTCCTATTTTGAACCTATAGATTCAAGATCCAAGTTGATTATAAATTTTCAGTTATCAATCTCTGGATTCAAGATCCAAGTTGATTTTAATTTTAAGTATTTTAATTTTCTGTTATCAGCCTCTGGATTCAAGATCCAAGTTGATTTTAATTTTCAGCATTTTTATTTGATTTTATTAACCTCTGGATTTAAGATCCAAGTTGATTTTAATTTCCTGCTATCAACCTCTGGATTCAAGATCCAAATTGATTTCAATTTCCTATTATCAACCTCAGGATTCAAGATCCAAGTTGATTTTAAATTTCTTGTTATCAATCTCAGGATTCAAGATCCAAGTTGATTTTAATTTTCTGCATTTCAATTTCTTGTTATTAACCTCCGGATTTAAGGTACACGTTGATTTTAAATTTCCAGTTATCAATCTCTGGATTCAAGATCCAAGTTGATTTTAATTTTTAGCATTTTAATTTCCTGTTATCAACCTCTGGATTCAAGATCAAAGTTGATTTCAATTTTCAGAATTTTAATTCCCTGTTATCAACCTCCGGATTCAAGATCCAAATTGATTTTAAATTTCTAATTATCAACTTCTGGATTCAAGATCTAAGTTGATTTTAATTTTCTGCATTTTAGTTTCCTGCTATCAACCTCTGGATTCAAATTCAAGTTGATTTTATTTTCCAGTTATCAATCTCTGGATTCAAGATCCAAGTTGATTTCAACTTTCAGCATTTTAATTTCCTATTACCAATCTCTGGATTCAAGATCTAAGTTGATTTTAAATTTTTAGTTATTAACCTTTGGATTCAAGATCAACGTTGATTTTAATTTTCAGCATTTTAATTACCTGTTATCAACCTATGGATTCAAGATCCAAGTTGATTTTAATTTCCAGTTATCAACCTCTAGATTTACGAACCAAGTTGATTTTAATTTTCAGCATTTTAATTACTTGTTATCAACCTATGGATTCAAGATCCAAGTTGATTTTAATTTCCAGTTATCAACCTCTAGATTTACGAACCAAGTTGATTTTAACTTTCAGTATTTTTATTTCCTGTTATCAACCTATAGATTCAAGATCCAAGTTGATTTTAATTTCCAGTTATCAACCTCTGGATTCAAGATCCTAGTTGATTTTAATTTTCAGCATTTTAATTTCATGTTATTAACCTCTGAATACATGATCCAAGTTTATTTTAATTTCCAGTTATCAACCTCTGGATTCAAGATCCAATTTGATTTTAATTTTCAGCAATTTAATTTCCTGTTATCAACCTCTGGATTCAAGATCCAAGTTGACTTTAAATTTTCAGTTATCAACCTTTGGATTCAAGAACCAAGTTGATTTTAATTTTCAGCATTTTAATTACCTGTTATCAACCTATGGATTCAAGATCCAAGTTGATTTTAATTTCCAGTTATCAACCTCAACATTTACGAACCAAGTTGATTTTAAATTTCAGTATTTTTATTTCTTGTTATCAACCTATAGATTCAAGATCCAAGTTGATTTTAATTTCCAGTTATCAACCTCTGGATTCGAGATCCTAGTTGATTTTAATTTTCAGCATTTTAATTTCATGTTATTAACCTCTGAATTCATGATCCAAGTTTATTTTAATTTCCAGTTATCAACCTCTGGATTCAAGATCCAATTTGATTTTAATTTTCAGCAATTTAATTTCCTGTTATCAACCTCTGGATTCAAGATCCAAGTTGACTTTAAATTTTCAGTTATCAACCTTTGGATTCAAGAACCAAGTTGATTTTAATTTTCAGCATTTTAATTACCTGTTCTCAACCTATGGATTCAAGATCCAAGTTGATTTTAATTTCCAGTTATCAACCTCAACATTTACGAACCAAGTTGATTTTAATTTTCAGTATTTTTATTTCTTGTTATCAACCTATAGATTCAAGATCCAAGTTGATTTTAATTTCCAGTTATCAACCTCTAGATTCAAGATCCTAGTTGATTTTAATTTTCAGCATTTTAATTTCATGTTATTAACCTCTGAATTCATGATCCAAGTTTATTTTAATTTCCAGTTATCAACCTCTGGATTCAAGATCCAATTTGATTTTAATTTTCAGCATTTTAATTTCCTGTTATCAACCTATGGATTCAAGATCCAAGTTGATTTTAATTTCCAGTTATCAACCTCTAGATTTACAAACCAAGTTAATTTTAAATTTCAGTATTTTTATTTCCAGTTATCAACCTATGGATTGATGATCCAAGTTGATTTTAATTTCCAGTTATCAACGTCTGGATTCAAGATCCAAGTCGATTTTAATTTTCAGTATTTTTATTTCGTTTTTTCAATCTCTGGATTCAAGATCCAAGTTGATTTTAAATTTCCAGTTATCAACCTTTGGATTCAAGATACAAGTTGATTTTAATTTTTAGCAATCAAATTTCCTATTATCAACCTCTAGATTTAATATCCAAGTTTGCTTTAAATTTGTAGTTATCAACCTTTGGATTCAAGATCCAAGTTGATTTTAATTTTCAGTTATCAACCTCTGGATTCAAGATCCAAGTCGATTTTAATTTTCAGTATTTTTATTTCGTTTTTTCAACCTCTGGATTCAAGATCCAAGTTGATTTTAAATTTCCAGTTATCAACCTTTGGATTCAAGATCCAAGTTGATTTTAATTTTTAGCAATCAAATTTCCTATTATCAACCTCTAGATTTAATATCCAAGTTTACTTTAAATTTCTAGTTATCAACCATTGGATTCAAGATCCAAGTTAATTTTAATTTTCAGCATTTTAATTTTCTGTTATCAACGCATGGATTCAAGATCCAAGTTGATTTTAACTTTTAGTTATCAAACTCTGAATTCACGATCCAAGTTGATTTTAATTTTTAGCATTTTTATTTCCTATTATTAACCTCTGGATTCGAGATTCAAGTTGATTTTAATTTCCAGTTATCAACCTCTGGATTCAAGATCCAAGTTGATTTTAATTTTCAGTATTTTTACTTCCTATTTTCAACCTATAGATTCAACATCCAAGTTGATTTTAAATTTTCAATTATCAACCTCTTGATTCAAAATTCTAGTTTATTTTAATTTTCAGCATTTTAATTTCTTGTTATTAACCTCTGAATTCAAGATCAAAGTTTATTTTAATTTCCAGTTATCAACCTTTGGATTCAAGATCCAATTTGATTTTAACTTTTAGCATTTAAATTTCTTGTTATCAGCCTCTAGATTTAATATCCAAGTTTACTTTTAATTTTCTGTTATCAACCTTTGGATTCAAGATCCAAGTTGATTTTAATTTCTAGTTATCAACCTCTGGATTCAAGATCCAAGTTGATTTTAATTTTCAGTATTTTTATTTCCTATTTTCAACCTATAGATTCAAGATCCAAGTTGATTTTAAATTTCCAATTATCAACCTCTTGATTCAAGATCCTAGTCTATTTTAATTTTTAGCATTTTAATTTCTTGTTATTAACCTCTGAATTCAAGATCCAAGTTTATTTTAATTTCCAGTTATCAACCTTTGGATTCAAGATCCAACTTGATTTTAATTTTTAGCATTTAAATTTCCTGTTATCAACCCATGGATTGAAGATCCAAGTTGATTTTAATTTTCAGTATTTTTATTTCCTTTTTTCAACCTATAGATTCAAGATCCAAGTTGATTTTAAATTTCCAATTATCAACCTCTTGATTCAAGATCCTAGTTTATTTTAATTTTTAGCATTTTAATTTCTTGTTATTAACCTCTTAATTCAAGATCCAAGTTTATTTTAATTTCCAGTTATCAACCTTTAGATTCAAGATCCAAGTTGATTTTAATTTTCAGCATTTTAATTTCCTGTTATCAACCCATGGATTCAAGATCCAAGTTGATTTTAATTTTTAGTTATCAAACTCTGGATTCACGATCCAAGTTGATTTTAATTTTCAGCATTTTTATTTCCTATTATCAACCTCTGGATTTAAGATCCAAGTTGATTTTAATTTCCAGTTATCAACCTCTGGATTCAAGATCCAAGTTGAATTTAATTTTCAGTATTTTTATTTCCTATTTTCAACCTATAGATTCAAGATCCAAGTTGAATTTAAATTTCAAATTATCAACCTCTTTATTCAAGATCCTAGTTGATTTTAATTTTCAGCATTTTAATTTCTTATTATTAACCTCTGAATTCAAGATCCAAGTTTATTTTAATTTCCAGTTATCAACCTCTGGATTCAAGATCCAAGTTGACTTTAATTTTCAGCATTTTAATTTCCTATTATGAACCAATGGATTCAAGATCCAAGTTGATTTTAATTTCCAGTTATCAACCTCTAGATTTACGTCCCAAGTTGATTTTAACTTTCAGTATTTTTATTTCCTGTTATCAACCTATGGATTCAAGATCCATGTTGATTTTCAGTTATCAACCTTTGGATTTGGATTCAAGATCCAAGTTGATTTTAATTTTCAGTATTTTTATTTCCTTTTTTCAACCTTTGGATTCAAGAACCAAGTTAATTTTAAATTTCCAGTTATCAACCTTTGGATTCAAGATCAAAGTTGATTTTAATTTTTAGAATTTTAAATTTCCAATTATCAACCTCTTGATTCAAGATCCAAGTTTATTTTAATTTTCAGCATTTTAATTTCCTGTTATCAACCTATGGATTCAAGATCCAAGTTGATTTTAATTTCCAGTTATGAACCTCTAGATTTACGAACCATGTTGATTTTAACTTTCAGTATTTTTATTTTCTGTTATCAACCTATGGATTCAAGATCCAAGTTGATTTTAATTTCCAGTTATCAACCTCTAGATTCAAGATCTAAGTTGATTTTAATTTTCAGCATTTTTATTTGTTTTTTTCAACCTCAGGATTCAAGATCCAAGTTGATTTTAATTTTCAGCATTTTAATTTCCTGTTATCAACCCATGGATTCAAGATCCAAGTTGATTTTAATTTTTAGTTATCAACCTCTGGATTCAAGATCCAAGTTGATTTTAATTTTCAGTATTTTAATTTCCTGTCATCAACCTATGGATTCAAGATCCAAGTTGATTTTAATTTCCAGTTATCAACCTCTAGATTTACGAACCAAGTTGATTTTAAGTTTCAGTATTTTTATTTCCTGTTATCATCCTATGGATTCAAGATCCAAGTTGATTTTAATTTTTAGTTATCAACCTCTGGATTCACGATCCAAGTTGATTTGAATTTTTAGCATTTTTATTTCCTATTATCAACCTTTGGATTCAAGATCCAAGTTGATTTTAATTTTCAGTTATCAACCTTTGGATTCAAGATCCAAGTTGATTTTAATTTTCAGCATTTTAATTTCCTGTTATCAACCCATGGATTCAAGATCCAAGTTAATTTTAATTTTCAGTACTTTTATTTCCTATTTTCAACCTATGGAATCAAGATCCAAGTTGATTTTAAATTTCCAGTTATCAATCTTGGGATTCAAGATCCAAGTTGACTTTAATTTCCAGCATTTTAATTTCCTGTTATCAACCAATGGATTCAAGATCCAAGTTGATTTTAATTTCCAGTTATCAACCTCTAGATTTACAAACGAAGTTGATTTTAACTTTCAGTATTTTTATTTTCTGTTATCAACCTATGGATTCAAGATCCAAGTTGATTTTAATTTCCAGTTATCAATCATTGGATTCAAGATCCAAGTTGATTTTAATTTCCAGATATCAACCTCTGGATTCAAGATTCAAGTTGATTTTAATTTTCAGTATTTTAATTTCCTATTTTCCACCTATAGATTCAAGATCAAAGTTGATTTTAAATTTCCAATTATCAACCTCTTGACTCAAGATCCTAGTTGATTTTAATTTTCAGCATTTTAATTTCTTGTTATTAACCTCTGAATTCAAGATCCAAGTTTATTTTAATTTCCAGTTATCAACCTCTGGATTTAAGATCCAAGTTGACTTTAATTTTCAGCATTTTAATTTCCTATTATCAACCAATGGATTCAAGATCCAAGTTGATTTTAATTTCCAGTTATCAACCTCTAGATTTACGTCCCAAGTTGATTTTAACTTTCAGTATTTTTATTTCCTGTTATCAACCTATGGATTCAAGATCCATGTTGATTTTCAGTTATCAACCTTTGGATTTGGATTCAAGATCAAGGTTGATTTTAATTTTCAGTATTTTTATTTCCTTTTTTCAACCTTTGGATTCAAGAACCAAGTTAATTTTAAATTTCCAGTTATCAACCTTTGGATTCAAGATCAAAGTTGATTTTAATTTTTAGAATTTAAATTTCCTGTTATCAACCTCTAGATTTAATGTCCATGTTTGCTTTAAATTTTCAGTTATCAACCTTTGGATTCAAGATCCAAGTTGATTTTAATATTTAGCATTTTAATTTCCTGTTATCAACCCATGGATTCAAGATCCAAGTTGATTTTAATTTTTAGTTATCAAACTCTTGATTCACGATCCAAGTTGATTTTAATTTTCAGCATTTTTATTTCCTATTATCAACCTCTAGATTCAAGATCCAAGTTGATTTTAATTTCAAGTTATCAACCCCTAGATTTAAGATCCAAGTTGATTTTAATTTTCATTATTTTTATTTCCTATTTTAAACCTATAGATTCAAGATCCAAGTTGATTTTAAATTTCCAATTATCAACCTCTTGATTCAAGATCTTAGTTTATTTTAATTTTCAGCATTTTAATTTCTTGTTATTAACCTCTGAATTCAAGATCCAAGTTTATTTTAATTTCCAGTCATCAACCTCTGGATTCAAGATCCAAGTTGATTTTAATTTTCTGCATTTTAATTTCCTGTTATCAACCCATGGATTCAAGATCCAAGTTGATTTTAATTTCTGGTTGTCAACCTCTAGATTTATGAACGAAGTTGATTTTAACTTTCAGTATTTTTATTTCTTGTTATCAACCTATGTATTCAAGATCCAAGTTGATTTTAATTTCCAGTTATCAATATCTGGATTTAAGATCCAAGTTGATTTTAATTTTCAGTATTTTTATTTCCTATTATCAACCTATAGATTCAAGATCAAAGTTGTAACAGCCCGATCCTTCTCCAGTTAGTATTGTCCGCTTTGGCCCATGGGCCTCACGGATTTGTCCCTTGGGAGGTTTCATTCCCAAAAGCACGCTGACCAGGTGAGGAAGGCTCCCACATATATGGCCCAAATCTTTTCTTCCCGTTTCCGATGTGGGACACGAAGTTTCCACCCCAGTGCGTAGCTGGTTGAACAAGCACGTCCCAACCCCATCCCTGGGTCGTGACAAGCCCACCAGCTTCCGCCTGGTGCGTCCTCGCACCACACACCGTACTAGAGGGAGTCCAGCTCTGATACCAAATTATAACAGCCCGATCCTTCTCCAATTAGTATTGTCCGCTTTGGCCCATGGGCCAAAGCGGACAATACTAACTGGAGAAGGATCGGGCTGTTACATCAACCATTAGATTCAAGATCCAATTGATTTTAATTTTCAGCATTTTAATTTCCTGTTACCAACCCATGGATTCAAGATCAAAGTTGATTTTAAATTTCCAATTATCAACCTCTTGATTCAAGATCCAAGTTTATTTTAATTTTCAGCATTTTAATTTCCTGTTATCAACCCATGGATTCAAGATCCAAGTTGATTTTAATTTCCAGTTATGAACCTCCAGATTTACGAACCATGTTGATTTTAACTTTCAGTATTTTTATTTTCTGTTATCAACCTATGGATTCAGATCCAAGTTGATTTTAATTTCCAGTTATCAACCTCTAGATTCAAGATGTAAGTTGATTTTAATTTTCAGCATTTTTATTTGTTTTTTTCAACCTCTGGATTCAAGATCCAAGTTGATTTTAAATTTCCAGTTATCAACCTTTGGATTCAAGATCGAAGTTGATTTTAATTTTTAGCATTTAAATTTCCTATTATCAACCTCTGGATTTAATATCTAAGTTTACTTTAAATTTCTAGTTATCGACCTTTGGATTCAAGATCCAAGTTGATTTTAATTTTCAGCATTTTAATTTCCTGTTATCAACCCATGGATTCAAGATCCAAGTTTATTTTAATTTTTAGTTATCAACCTCTGGATTCAAGATCCAAGTTGATTTTAATTTTCAGTATTTTAATTTCCTGTTACCAACCTATGGATTCAAGATCCAAGTTAATTTTAATTTTCAGTTATCAACCTCTAGATTTACGAACCAAGTTGATTTTAACTTTCAATATTTTTATTTCCTGTTATCAACCTATGGATTCAAGATCCAAGTTGATTTTAATTTTTAGTTATCAACCTCTGGATTCACGATCCAAGTTGATTTGAATTTTTAGCATTTTTATTTCCTATTATCAACCTTTGGATTTAAGATCCAAGTTGATTTTAATTTTCAGTTATCAACCTTTGGATTCAAGATCCAAGTTGATTTTAATTTTCAGCATTTTAATTTCCTGTTATCAACCCATGGATTCAAGATCCAAGTTGATTTTAATTTTTAGTTATCAACCTCTGGATTCAAGATCCAAGTTGATTTTAATTTTTAGTATTTTAATTTCCTATTATCAACCTATGGATTCAAGATTCAAGTTGATTTTAATTTCCAGTTATCAACCTCTAGATTTACGAACCAAGTTGATTTTAACTTTCAGTATTTTTATTTCCTGTTATCAACCTATGGATTCAAGATCCAAGTTGATTTTAATTTTTAGTTATCAACCTCTGGATTCACGATCCAAGTTGATTTGAATTTTTAGCATTTTTATTTCCTATTACCAACCTTTGGATTCAAGATCCAAGTTGATTTTAATTTTCAGTTATCAACCTTTGGATTCAAGATCCAAGTTGATTTTAATTTTCAGCATTTTAATTTCCTGTTATCAACCCATGGATTCAAGATCCAAGTTAATTTTAATTTTCAGTACTTTTATTTCCTATTTTCAACCTATGGAATCAAGATCCAAGTTGATTTTAAATTTCCAGTTATCAATCTTGGGATTCAATATCTAAGTTGATTTTAATTTTAAGCATTTTAATTTCCTGTTATCAACCTCTAGATTCAAGATCCAAGTTGATTTTAAATTTCCAGTTATCAACCTCTGGATTCAAGATCTAAGTCGATTTTAAATTTCCAGTTATCAACTTTTGGATTCAATATCCAAGTTGATTTTAATTTTTAGCATTTAAATTTCCTGTTATCCACCTCTGCATTTAATATCCAAGTTTACTTTAAATTTCTAGTTATCAACCATTAGATTCAAGATGCAAGTTGATTTTAATTTTCAGCATTTTAATTTCCTGTTATCAACCCATGGATTCAAGATCAAAGTTGATTTTAAATTTCCAATTATCAACCTCTTGATTCAAGATCCAAGTTTATTTTAATTTTCAGCATTTTAATTTCCTGTTATCAACCTATGGATTCAAGATCCAAGTTGATTTTAATTTTCAGTTATGAACCTCTAGATTTACGAACCATGTTGATTTTAACTTTCAGTATTTTTATTTTCTGTTATCAACCTATGGATTCAAGATCCAAGTTGATTTTAATTTCCAGTTATCAACCTCTAGATTCAAGATCTAAGTTGATTTTAATTTTCAGCATTTTTATTTGTTTTTTTCAACCTCAGGATTCAAGATCCAAGTTGATTTTAAATTTCAAGTTATCAACCTTTGGATTCAAGATCGAAGTTGATTTTAATTTTTAGCATTTAAATTTCCTATTATCAACCTCTGGATTTAATATCTAAGTTTACATTAAATTTCTAGTTATCAACCTTTGGATTCAAGATCCAAGTTGATTTTAATTTTCAGCATTTTAATTTCCTGTTATCAACCCATGGATTCAAGATCCAAGTTGATTTTAATTTTTAGTTATCAACCTCTGGATTCAAGATCCAAGTTGATTTTAATTTTCAGTATTTTAATTTCCTGTCATCAACCTATGGATTCAAGATCCAACTTGATTTTAATTTCCAGTTATCAACCTCTAGATTTATGAACCAAGTTGATTTTAACTTTCAGTATTTTTATTTCCTGTTATCATCCTATGGATTCAAGATCCAAGTTGATTTTAATTTTTAGTTATCAACCTCTGGATTCACGATCCAAGTTGATTTGAATTTTTAGCATTTTTATTTCCTATTATCAACCTTTGGATTCAAGATCCAAGTTGATTTTAATTTTCAGTTATCAACCTTTGGATTCAAGATCCAAGTTGATTTTAATTTTCAGCATTTTAATTTCCTGTTATCAACCCATGGATTCAAGATCCAAGTTAATTTTAATTTTCAGTACTTTTATTTCCTATTTTCAACCTATGGAATCAAGATCCAAGTTGATTTTAAATTTCCAGTTATCAATCTTGGGATTCAAGATCCAAGTTGATTTTAATTTTAAGTATTTTAATTTCCTGTTATCAACCTATGGATTCAAGATCCAAGTTGATTTTAATTTCCAGTTATCAACCTCTAGATTTACGAACCAAGTTGATTTTAACTTTCAGTATTTTTATTTCCTGTTATCAACCTATGGATTCAAGATCCAAGTTGATTTTAATTTTTAGTTATCAACCTCTGGATTCACGATCCAAGTTGATTTGAATTTTTAGCATTTTTATTTCCTATTATCAACCTTTGGATTTAAGATCCAAGTTGATTTTAATTTTCAGTTATCAACCTTTGGATTCAAGATCCAAGTTGATTTTAATTTTCAGCATTTTAATTTCCTGTTATCAACCCATGGATTCAAGATCCAAGTTGATTTTAATTTTTAGTTATCAACCTCTGGATTCAAGATCCAAGTTGATTTTAATTTTTAGTATTTTAATTTCCTATTATCAACCTATGGATTCAAGATCCAAGTTGATTTTAATTTCCAGTTATCAACCTCTAGATTTACGAACCAAGTTGATTTTAACTTTCAGTATTTTTATTTCCTGTTATCAACCTATGGATTCAAGATCCAAGTTGATTTTAATTTTTAGTTATCAACCTCTGGATTCACGATCCAAGTTGATTTGAATTTTTAGCATTTTTATTTCCTATTATCAACCTTTGGATTCAAGATCCAAGTTGATTTTAATTTTCAGTTATCAACCTTTGGATTCAAGATCCAAGTTGATTTTAATTTTCAGCATTTTAATTTCCTGTTATCAACCCATGGATTCAAGATCCAAGTTAATTTTAATTTTCAGTACTTTTATTTCCTATTTTCAACCTATGGAATCAAGATCCAAGTTGATTTTAAATTTTCAGTTATCAATCTTGGGATTCAAGATCTAAGTTGATTTTAATTTTAAGCATTTTAATTTCCTGTTATCAACCTCTAGATTCAAGATCCAAGTTGATTTTAAATTTCCAGTTATCAACCTCTGGATTCAAGATCTAAGTTGATTTTAAATTTCCAGTTATCAACTTTTGGATTCAATATCCAAGTTGATTTTAATTTTTAGCATTTAAATTTCCTGTTATCCACCTCTGCATTTAATATCCAAGTTTACTTTAAATTTCTAGTTTTCAACCATTAGATTCAAGATCCAAGTTGATTTTAATTTTCAGCATTTTAATTTCATGTTATCAACCCATGGATTCAAGATCAAAGTTGATTTTAAATTTCCAATTATCAACCTCTTGATTCAAGATCCAAGTTTATTTTAATTTTCAGCATTTTAATTTCCTGTTATCAACCTATGGATTCAAGATCCAAGTTGATTTTAATTTTCAGTTATGAACCTCTAGATTTACGAACCATGTTGATTTTAACTTTCAGTATTTTTATTTTCTGTTATCAACCTATGGATTCAAGATCCAAGTTGATTTTAATTTCCAGTTATCAACCTCTAGATTCAAGATCTAAGTTGATTTTAATTTTCAGCATTTTTATTTGTTTTTTTCAACCTCAGGATTCAAGATCCAAGTTGATTTTAAATTTCAAGTTATCAACCTTTGGATTCAAGATCGAAGTTGATTTTAATTTTTAGCATTTAAATTTCCTATTATCAACCTCTGGATTTAATATCTAAGTTTACATTAAATTTCTAGTTATCAACCTTTGGATTCAAGATCCAAGTTGATTTTAATTTTCAGCATTTTAATTTCCTGTTATCAACCCATGGATTCAAGATCCAAGTTGATTTTAATTTTTAGTTATCAACCTCTGGATTCAAGATCCAAGTTGATTTTAATTTTCAGTATTTTAATTTCCTGTCATCAACCTATGGATTCAAGATCCAAGTTGATTTTAATTTCCAGTTATCAACCTCTAGATTTACGAACCAAGTTGATTTTAACTTTCAGTATTTTTATTTCCTGTTATCATCCTATGGATTCAAGATCCAAGTTGATTTTAATTTTTAGTTATCAACCTCTGGATTCACGATCCATGTTGATTTGAATTTTTAGCATTTTTATTTCCTATTATCAACCTTTGGATTCAAGATCCAAGTTGATTTTAATTTTCAGTTATCAACCTTTGGATTCAAGATCCAAGTTGATTTTAATTTTCAGCATTTTAATTTCCTGTTATCAACCCATGGATTCAAGATCCAAGTTAATTTTAATTTTCAGTACTTTTATTTCCTATTTTCAACCTATGGAATCAAGATCCAAGTTGATTTTAAATTTCCAGTTATCAATCTTGGGATTCAAGATCCAAGTTGATTTTAATTTTAAGTATTTTAATTTCCTGTTATCAACCTCTGGATTCAAGATCCAAGTTGATTTTAAATTTCCAGTTATCAACCTCTGGATTCAAGATCCAAGTTGATTTTAAATTTCCAGTTATCAACATTTGGATTCAATATCCAAGTTGATTTTAATTTTTAGCATTTAAATTTCCTGTTATCAACCTCTGCATTTAATATCCAAGTTTACTTTAAATTTCTAGTTATCAACCATTAGTTTCAAGATCCAAGTTGATTTTAATTTTCAGCATTTTAATTTCCTGTTATCAACCCATGGATTCAAGATCAAAGTTGATTTTAAATTTCCAATTATCAACCTCTTGATTCAAGATCCAAGTTTATTTTAATTTTCAGCATTTTAATTTCCTGTTATCAACCTATGGACTCAAGATCCAAGTTGATTTTAATTTTTAGTTATCAACCTCTGGATTCATGATCCAAGTTGATTTGAATTTTTAGCATTTTTATTTCCTATTATCAACCTTTGGATTGAAGATCCAAGTTGATTTTAATTTTCAGTTATCAACCTTTGGATTCAAGATCCAAGTTGATTTTAATTTTCAGTATTTTAATTTCCTGTTATTAACTCATGGATTCAAGATCCAAGTTAATTTTAATTTTCAGTACGTTTATTTCATATTTTCAACCTATGGAATCAAGATCCAAGTTGATTTTAAAATTCCAGTTATCAATCTTGGGATTCAAGATCCAAGTTGATTTTAATTTTAAGTATTTTAATTTCCGTTTATCAACCTATGGATTCAAGATCCAAGTTGATTTTAATTTCCAGTTATCAACCTCTAGATTTACGAACCAAGTTGATTTTAACTTTCAGTATTTTTATTTCCTGTTATCAACCTATGGATTCAAGATCCAAGTTGATTTTAATTTTTAGTTATCAACCTATGGATTCACGATCCAAGTTGATTTGAATTTTTAGCATTTTTATTTTCTATTATCAACCTTTGGATTCAAGATCTAAGTTGATTTTAATTTTCAGTTATCAAGCTTTGGATTCAAGATCCAAGCTGATTTTAATTTTCAGCATTTTGATTTCCTGTTATCAACCCATGGATTCAAGATCCAAGTTAATTTTAATTTTCAGTACTTTTATTTCCTATTTTCAACCTATGGAATCAAGATCCAAGTTGATTTTAAATTTCCAGTTATCAATCTTGGGATTCAAGATCCAAGTTGATTTTAATTTTAAGTATTTTAATTTCCTGTTATCAACCTCTAGATTCAAGATCCAAGTTGATTTTAAATTTCCAGTTATCAACCTCTGGATTCAAGATCCAAGTTGATTTTAAATTTCCAGTTATCAACCTTTGGATTCAATATCCAAGTTGATTTTAATTTTTAGCATTAAAATTTCCTATTATCAACCTCTGCATTTAATATCCAAGTTTACTTTAAATTTCTAGTTATCAACCATTAGATTCAAGATCCAAGTTGATTTTAATTTTCAGCATTTTAATTTCCTGTTATCAACCCATGGATTCAAGATGAAAGTTGATTTTAAATTTCCAATTATCAACCTCTTGATTCAAGATCCAAGTTTATTTTAATTTTCAGCATTTTAATTTCCTGTTATCAACCTATGGATTCAAGATCTAAGTTGATTTTAATTTCCAGTTATAAACCTCAAGATTTACAAACCATGTTGATTTTAACTTTCAGTATTTTTATTTTCTGTTATCAACCTATAGATTCAAGATCCTAGTTGATTTTAATTTCCAGTTATCAACCTCTAGATTCAAGATCTAAGTTGATTTTAATTTTCAGCATTTTTATTTTTTTTTTCAACCTCTGGATTCAAGATCCAAGTTGATTTTAAATTTTCAGTTATCAACCTTTGGATTCAAGATCGAAGTTGATTTTAATTTTTAGCATTTAAATTTCCTATTATCAACCTCTGGATTTAATATCTAAGTTTACTTTAAATTTCTAGTTGTCAACCTTTGGATTCAAGATCCAAGTTGATTTTAATTTTCAGCATTTTAATTTCCTGTTATCAACCCATGGATTCAAGATCCAAGTTGATTTTTGTGACACCCCTTTACCCATGTATAGTACATCCGAGTAAGCAATGTCACACGGTGTATCGGCACACTCTAATCTTACCTTAATCAATTTTGTTTTGTCATATTTATGAATATAATTTATGAAATATAATTTATTTAAGCCTTTTTTTGAAATTATAATTTATTTGAGGTTCCGAAAATTTTATAGAAAATCCGGCAAAGTACCCGCTAAAAATGGAGAAAACCGTTCTTCGGAACCTGTGAAAAACACTTCCTATATTCTTATTCATTCATCTCAACTCCATTTATCAAAATCTCAATATTTTTCAGTTCACATTCATTTCTCAATCATTCATCTCATTTGTTAATCATGTACAAGTCATAAATAGACATTCACTCTTCCATTCACAAATACAATTTTCATTATTTACATGAACATCAAAATATATTACATACGTTCAATTACATATGGGAAAATAAACATTAGTTACAAAATACCAAAATGAAACCTAGTGTCCTACCAATGCACTGTAGCCTGTGAGGTGACACGGACACTATGCGTAATCGTGAACGGCCTTACTCAACTGTGGTCTACTGGGCCCTCTGTCCAAATCTTCGCACTACGCTGCGTAAAGCGATGCGCTAAGCATAAAGCTTAGTGGTGCAATAATAAAATAAAAGAAAATAGCAGAAAATAAATGTGTATTTAATGTATATACCTTATTTGTTTTGCATTTGTATATCCCCTTTTTTTTTTTTCTTTTCGTTAACTTTGTCCACTTTCATTCATTTGGTTGCCCAAGTAACCTATATTGGACGACTAGACTGGATAACGGGTCAATGGCACTGGACACCGTGGAGCCTCGGGCCGTCATACCATGGGACGCAGAACGTCAACCACGTATGCAGTCAGTATGGCTAAAAGCCATGATATCACATAATCGGGCATAAAAGCCATGAATACGGGCATAAAAACCATGAATACAGGCACAAAGCCTTTCGCAGTACTGCTAAAACAATACCCTATTGGCATGCCAAACTATCCAAACCAATCTTGTTAGGTATACTAGGGCATTTGATACTTTAAAATTCTTCAATTTTTAAATTTCAACTTTTGATGTCACTATTCACTTCATTGGTCAACAAAAAGTTGACTTTTGCATAGAAAATAGGTGCATTGGTTTTAACACTCTCAATGTACCACATTTTGCATTTAAAACTTGTTGGAATAAGTCACCAAATCCATTTCCAAGTTTAAACCAAGGGAAGCAGAATTTTCAGTTTGTGAAGCTTAACTTTACTGTTCCATTAAGCACTGTTGCAGTGGGAATTTGAAGAAATGGAAAACATGAAAGTTGTTCCTTATTTTGTCTAGTTGAATTTCCTTTTTCGAATCACTCCATTTGGAGTTTTTTAGCTCCATATATGGTCCAAAAACCACAGCTGGCCGGATTTCCATTCTGCAGAAATTACCATATCTACAGTAACATGAACAGTGACTGCCACTGCCATTTGGGTTAGGTTCTGGTCATAATTTGGGGTAGGTTTCTTCATGAAAGTTGTTTGTCTATGTCTTAACTTGTTTCTGTAAAAATTTCAGGTCAATTGACCTTATCTACAGTGAGTTATGGCCAAATGAACAGTTACTATTCATTTGGTCATTTCGCAGTGCTGCATGTGGTATCCGGATTGGGGCCAACTTTTGATCCACTTGCTTTGGTCTTTTGGGAATGGTTTCTTCAGCAAAAATGTGCCATTATAAGCCTAGTTTCATGTCCAATTGGCCAAACACCAATTGGACCAACACAGCCAAAGATATGGCAGTCCAAGTGGATTGAAATTTGATCACACCGCTTTGTCTTTAGGCAGCCTACACATTCACTTTGCCATGCATTAACTCACTTCAAATTATGATTAACTTGCCTTAAATGGTCACTAATTGACCACTAGAATGTCCATTAATCAATTCAAATGCCAAGTCCAATTTTCACCCTTAAAACCCTAATTCCCATTATGAATTTTCACAACTTACCTTAATTAACTACTAGTTCATTATCCTTATATTTATACACTTTAAACATGGTTTCTAGTTCACTCCAAGTCCATCACAAACACTCAATCCTATTCCTTCCTTAGGGCAGCCGAAATCCATGGCATACATACCCATAAGTTTCATTCATTTAATCCACAATTTCACACTCATTTTTAAGTCCTTAACATGGAATAAGAGATATACATGCATAATTAAGCACTAACCTCTTTGCTCAACTTATTGAGCTTGTGAAAACTCTAGAATTTCTCCTCTTTGTGGCTGCCTAGAGTTTCCTTGTGATGTGGGGACAAGTTTTAGTGAAGGTGACTTAGGGTTTAGTAGTGGAATTTCATGGGAAATGGAAGAAATTAAAGGAAACTTTCATGGAGGGTTATGGAAAAGGGGAGGTCACGTTTTGGCTGAAGAAGAAGAAGAAGATGACCAGAATTTTTGGTCTCCTTTGGTCTCTTTTATTAGTTAATTAAAGGGTTGTTTAATTGTGATTGGAGGAAGCTTTTTAAATGACATCACAATATGTCATATTTGGCATTTTATTGCATTTTCTTTTCTACTAACTTTCAATTAATTTTTCATCAATATTAATTCATATTTTATGTCATAATAATTATTTACTCAACTGGACAAGTCGGCCAAAAATCGTCTCTGAAGGCGAAATGACCAAAATGCCCTCCGTTTGGCTTAACGGGTTAAAATTATCTGTACCGATTGTAAAATTTTTCTAAATATTTTCTTGGTATTCTAATGCCATAGGAACCTCAATGACCCTTCTCTGGAATCCCAAAAATTATTTTATGAATTTTTTCCCGGGTCTAGGGCTCCTCGTTGCGAGAACCGTAACTTCCCTCTGGGTTACCCATCGCTTGGGCACCGGCTCATTTGACTTGGTTGTATTTTATTTCTAAAATTTTTCCTAAATTTTTCTTATTAATATTTGAGTTAATTTTGGTTCTTGACTTTAGTTTAAATATTTTTCCGGACGTTCTAGTTGTCCGGACCGACACCTGGCCACCGAATAAGAGAATGTACGGAGTTGCTACCGGGAGGGTGTTACAACTCTTCCCCTCTAATTTAAATTTCATCCTCGAAATTTACCTGACTTAAGTAATCGGGGAGTTGCTACCTTCTTGTTTCTTCACTTCCTTGTATCGCCTCATCAGTGTCTGGGTTTGGCTCTTCCTGAGCTTCCATAGCATATACTTGTGGTGCCACCCTGACTTCGGGCTTTTCAACTGTCTCAGAAACAATCTTCTGTGAAATGTCAGCCATTTCTGCTCTACCCAATCTTTTACCCCTTTGAACTATAGGGAAAGGTCTATCAACTTGTACCGGAGCTATTGAACCACTCCTCTGAGGGCAATCTCTTATGAAATGATCCGTAGCCCCACACTTGAAACACTCTCCAGTTAACAATCGACACTCCCCTCTGTGTCTTCTACCACAATGCATACATTCAGGCACTGGGGTTGATCCCCTTGTTATTGTGCCCGGGGAACTAGCTATATATATTCCAATCTGGCCTCTGTGGCCCTGTGTCTGATCTTGTGAACTAGAACCCTTAAACTTCTTACTATCAGTTGGTATACTTGACTGTCCTGGTCCAAATTCCCTCTTACGCTGCCTATCTTTCCTATTTTGTTCATTTATTCTCACTTTCTCCACTTTTAATGCATCTTCCACTAACTTGGCGAAGTCTGTGATCCCCAAGGCAGTGATCATGATCTTTATATTATCATTTAATCCTTCTTCAAATCTCTTACATCTTTCAGCTTCATTAGGGACTATCTCCCTTCCATAGCGGCTCAATCTTACGAATTCTTTCTCATACTCGGCTACTGACAACTGTCTCTGCCTCAGGTTAATAAACTCTCTTCTTCTCTCTTCCAGGTATACAGTACCCACATATTTCTTCTTGAATTCGGAGAGGAAGAAGTCCCAAGTTACAGCTTCTGGCTGCACTTCACTGGATACCGTGTCCCACCACTCATATGCATCATCTTGCAACAAGGATACTGCAGCTTCTAGATTTTGCTCTGAGGTGCAGTGGAGTTGTTTTAAGACTCTGCCCGTTCTGTTCAACCAATTCTCGACTGCAACAGAGTCATCTTCTCTCTTACCGAAAAAGTCCACTGCTCCAAATTTTCTTAGCCTTTCCAGGTGTGATTTCTGCTGTGGAGCTGGTGGTGGTGGTGGTGGTGCTGGCATTACTCCAGCCATTTGTCTAAAGAAATCGGCCATTTGCTGGAACATGGCTCGTGGAGGCCGAGGTGCTCGCTTGAGCCGGTGGAGTAGGTTCTCCCCTACCCCAGCCTCAATCACAGGTGGAGCATGACTCTCCACTTCCTCCTCGACTGCTCTCTGTGATGAAGGGTCCATATCCTATTCAAAATAAGAAAGTCAAACAGATCTGCATTAGTGTCACCTCGACTCTTACAAATGCAATGCATGGTATGGACTCAATCTAGGACCAGAAATGCCTAAACCGTGCTCTGATACCACTAAATGTGACACCCCTTTACCCGTGTACAATACATCCAAGTAAGTAATGTCACACGGTGTATCGGCACACTCTAATCTTACCTTAATCAATTTTTTTGTCATATTTATGACTATAATTTATGAAATATAATTTATTTAAGCCTTTTTTCGAAATTATAATTTATTTGAGGTTCCGAAAATTTTATAGAAAATCCGGCAAAGTACCCGCTAAAAATGGAGAAAACTGTTCTTCGGAACTTGTGAAAAACACTTCCTATATTCTTATTCATTCATCTCAACTCCATTTATCAAAATCTCAATATTTTTCAGTTCACATTCATTTCTCAATCATTCATCTCATTTGTTAATCATGTACAAGTCATAAATAGACATTCACTCTTCCATTCACAAATATAATTTTCATTATTCACATGAACATCAAAATATGTTACATACGTTCAATTACATATGAGAAAATAAACATTAGTTACAAAATACCAAAATGAAACCTAGTGTCCTACCAATGCACTGTAGCCTGTGAGGTGACACGAACACTATGCAGAACTGTGAATGGCCTTACTCAATCTGTGGTCTACTGGGCCTTCTGTCCAAATCTTCAGTACCTACGCGTTGCAAAAGCGACGCGCTAAGCATAAAGCTTAGTGGTGCAATAATAAATTAAAAGAAAATAGCAGAAAATAAATGTGTATTTAATGTATATTCCTTATTTGTTTTGCATTTGTATATCCCCTTTTTTTTTTTTTTCTTTTCGTTAACTTTGTCCACTTTCATTCATTTGGTTGCCCAAGTAACCTATACTGGACAACTAGACTGGATAACGGGTCGTTGGCACTGGACACCGCGGTGCCTCGGGCCATCATACCATGGGACGGAGAACGTCAACCACGTATGCAGTCAGTATGGCTAAAAGCCATTATATCACATAATCGGGCATAAAAGCCATGAATACAGGCACAAAACCTTTTGCAGTACTGCTAAAACAATACCCTATTGGCATGCCAAACTATCCAAACCAATCTTGTTAGGTATACTAGGGCATTTGATACTTTAAAATTCTTCAATTTTTAAATTTCAACTTTTGATGTCACTATTCACTTCATTGGTCAACAAAAAGTTGACTTTTGCATAGAAAATAGGTGCATTGGTTTTAACACTCTCAATGTACCACATTTTGCATTTAAAACTTGTTGGAATAAGTCACCAAATCCATTTCCAAGTTTAAACCAAGGGAAGCAGAATTTTCAGTTTGTGAAGCTTAACTTTACTGTTCCATTAAGCACTGTTGCAGTGGGAATTTGAAGAAATGGAAAACATGAAAGTTGTTCCTTATTTTGTCTAGTTGAATTTCCTTTT
This sequence comes from Hevea brasiliensis, assembly GCF_030052815.1. NCBI lineage: Eukaryota > Viridiplantae > Streptophyta > Magnoliopsida > Malpighiales > Euphorbiaceae > Hevea > Hevea brasiliensis. Next base: position 53,730,637 of record NC_079500.1, on the reverse strand, counting down.
TCGAATCACTCCATTTGGAGTTTTGTAGCTCCATATATGGTCCAAAAACCACAGCTGGCCGGATTTCCATTCTACAGAAATTACCATATCTACAGTAACATGAACAGTGACTGCCACTGCCATTTGGGTTAGGTTCTTGTCATAATTTGGGGTAGGTTTCTTCATGAAAGTTGTTTGTCTATGTCTTAACTTGTTGCTGTAAAAATTTCAGGTCAATTGACCTTATCTACAGTGAGTTATGGCCAAATGAACTGTTACTGTTCATTTGGTCATTTCTGCAGGTGCTGTTGCAGGGTATCCGGATTGGGGCCAACTTTTGGTCCACTTGCTTTGGTCTTTTGGGAATGGTTTCTTCAGCAAAAATGTGCCATTATAAGCCTAGTTTCATGTCCAATTGGCCAAACACCAATTGGACCAACACAGCCAAAGATATGGCAGTCCAAGTGGACTGAAATTTCAGTCACCCTGCTGCTGTCTTTAGGCAGCCTACACATTCACTTTGCCATGCATTAACTCACTTAAAATTATGATTAACTTGCCTTAAATGGTCACTAATTGACCACTAGAATGTCCATTAATCAATTCAAATGCCAAGTCCAATTTTCACCCTTAAAACCTTAATTCCCATTATGAATTTTCACAACTTACCTTAATTAACTACTAGTTCATTATCCTTATATTTATACACTTTAAACATGGTTTCTAGTTCACTCCAAGTCCATCACAAACACTCAATCCTATTCCTTCCTTAGGGCAGCCGAAATCCATGGCATACATACCCATAAGTTTCATTCATTTAATCCACAATTTCATACTCATTTTTAAGTCCTTAACATGGAACAAGAGATATACATGCATAATTAAGCACTAACCTCTTTGCTCAACTTATTGAGCTTGTGAAAACTCTAGAATTTCTCCTCTTTGTGGCTGCCTAGAGTTGCCTTGTGATGTGGGGACAAGTTTTAGTGAAGGTGACTTAGGGTTTAGTAGTGGAATTTCATGGGAAATGGAAGAAATTAAAGGAAACTTTCATGGAGGGTTATGGAAAAGGGGAGGTCAAGTTTTGGCTGAAGAAGAAGAAGAAGATGACCAGAATTTTTGGTCTCCTTTGGTCTCTTTTATTAGTTAATTAAAGGGTTGTTTAATTGTGATTGGAGGAAGCTTTTTAAATGACATCACAATATGTCATATTTGGCATTTTATTGCATTTTCTTTTCTACTAACTTTCAATTAATTTTTCATCAATATTAATTCATATTTTATGTCATAATAATTATTTACTCAACTGGACAAGTCGGCCAAAAATCGTCTCTGAAGGCGAAATGACCAAAATGCCCTCCGTTTGGCTTAACGGGTCAAAATTGTCTGTACCGATTGTAAAATTTTTCTAAATATTTTCTTGGCATTCTAATACCATAGGAACCTCAATGACCCTTCTCTGGAATCCCAAAAATTATTTTATGAATTTTTTCCCGGGTCTAGGGCTCCTCGTTGCGAGAACCGCAACTTCCCTCTGGGTTACCCATCGCTTGGGCACCGGCTCATTTGACTTGGTTGTATTTTATTTCTAAAATTTTTCCTAAATTTTTCTTATTAATATTTGAGTTAATTTTGGTTCTTGACTTTAGTTTAAATATTTTTCCGGACGTTCTAGCTGTCCGGACCGACACCGGTCACCGGAACAGTAGAATGTACGGAGTTGCTACCGGGAGGGTTTTACAATTTTAATTTTTAGTTATCAACCTCCGGATTCAAGATCCAAGTTGATTTTAATTTTCAGTATTTTAATTTCCTGTTATCAACCTATGGATTGAAGATCCAAGTTGATTTTAATTTCCAGTTATCAACCTCTAGATTTACGAACCAAGTTGATTTTAACTTTCAGTATTTTTATTTCCTGTTATCAACCTATGGATTCAAGATCCAAGTTGATTTTAATTTTTTGTTATCAACCTCTCGATTCACAATCCAAGTTGATTTGAATTTTTAGCATTTTTATTTCCTATTATCAACCTTTGGATTCAAGATCCACGTTGATTTTAATTTCCAGTTATCAACCCCTGGATTTAATATCCAAGTTGATTTTAATTTTCAGCATTTTTATTTCCTTTTTTTAACCTCTGGATTCAAGATCCAAGTTAATTTTAAATTTCTAGTTATCAATCTCTGGATTCAAAATGCAAGTTGACTTCAATTTTCAGAATTTTAATTTCCTATTATCATCATCTAGATTCAAGATCCAAGTTTATTTTAAATTTTCAGTTATCAATCCTTGGATTCAAGATCCAAATTGATTTTAAAGTCCTAATTATCAACTTCTGGATTCAAGATCTAAGTTGATTTTAATTTTTAGCGTTTTAGTTTCCTGTTATCATCCTCTGGATTCAGGATTCAAGTTGATTTTATTTTCCAGATATCAATCTCTGGATTCAAGATCCGAGTTGATTTCAACTTTCAGCATTTTAATTTCCTGTTATCAATCTCTGGATTCAAGATCTAAGTCGATTTTAAATTTTTAGTTATCAACCTTTGGATTCAAGATCCATGTTGATTTTAATTTTCAGTATTAAAATTTTATGTTATCAACCTTTGGATTCAAGATCCAAGTTGACTTTAAATTTTCAGTTATCAACCTTTGGATTCAAGATCGAAGTTGATTTTAATTTTTAGCATTTAAATTTCCTGTTATCAACATCTGGATTTAATATCTAAGTTTACATTAAATTTCTAGTTATCAACCTTTGGATTCAAGATCCAAGTTGATTTTAATTTTCAGCATTTTAATTTCCTGTTATCAACCCATGGATTCAAGATCCAAGTTGATTTTAATTTTTAGTTATCAACCTCTAAATTCAAGATCCAAGTTGATTTCAATTTTCAGGATTTTAATTTCCTGTTATCAACCTATGGATTCAAGATCCAAGTTGATTTTAATTTTCAGTTATCAACCTCTAGATTTACGAACCAAGTTGATTTTAACTTTCAGTATTTTTATTTCCTATTATCAACCTATGGATTCAAGATCGAAGTTAATTTTAATTTTTAGTTATCAACCTCTGGATTCAGGATCCAAGTTGATTTGAATTTTTAGCATTTTTATTTCCTATTATCAACCTTTGGATTCAAGATCCAAGTTGATTTTAATTTCCAGTTATCAACTCCTGGATTTAATATCCAAGTTGATTTTAATTTTCAGCATTTTTATTTCCTTTTTTCAACCTCTGGATTCAAGATCCAAGTTGATTTTAAATTTCCAGTTATCAACCTTTGGATTCAGGATCCAAGTTAATTTTAATTTTTAGCATTTAAATTTCCTATTATCAACCTCTGGATTTAATATCCAAGTTTACTTTAAATTTCTAGTTATCAACTTTTGGATTCAAGATCCAAGTTAATTTTAATTTTCAGCATTTTAATTTTCTGTTATCAACCCATGGATTCAAGATCCAATTTGATTTTAATTTTTAGTTATCAACCTCTAGATTCACGATCCAAGTTGATTTGAATTTTCAGTATTTTCATTTCCTATTATCAACCTTTGGATTCAAGATCCAAATTGATTTTAATTTCTAGTTATCAACCTCCGGATTTAATATCCAAGTTGATTTTAATTTTCAGTATTTTTATTTCCTATTTTTAACCTTTAGAATCAAGATCCAAGTCGATTTTAGATTTCCAGTTATCAATCTCTGGATTCAAGATCCAAGTTGATTTTAATTTTAAGTATTTTAATTTCCTATTGTCAACCGCTAGATTCAAGATCCAAGTTGATTTTAAATTTTCAGTTATCAACCTCTGGATTCAAGATCCAAGTTGATTTTAATTTTCAGTATTTTTTTTTTCATTTTATTAACCTCTGGATTTAAGATCCAAGTTGATTTTAATTTCCAGTTATCAACATCTTGATTTAAGATCCAAGTTGATTTCAATTTCCTATTATCAACCTCAAGATTCAAGATCCAAGTTGATCTTAAATTTCTTGTTATCAATCTCAAGATTCAAAATCTAAGTTGATTTTAATTTTCTACATTTTAAATTCCCGTTATCAACCTCCGGATTTACGATCCACGTTGATTTTAAATTTTCAGTTATTGTAACACCCTCCCGGTAGCAATTCCGTACATTCTACTGTTCCGGTGACCAGTGTCGATCCGGAATGCTAGAATGTCCGGAAAAATATTTAAACTTAAGTGAGGGACCATAATCAATTCAAATATTAATAAGAAAAATTTAATAAAAATTTTAGAAATAAAATACAACCAAATTAAACGAGCAATGTTGCCTAGCGAGGGGTAACCAGAGGGAAGTTGCGGTTCTCGCAACGAGGAGCCCTAGACCCGGGGGAAAAATTATAAAATAATTTTTGGAACTCCAGAGAAGGGTCATTGAGGTTCCTATGGCATTAGAATGCCAAGAAAATGCCTAGAAAAAATTTTCAATCGGTACAGACAATTTTGACCCGTTAAGCCAAACGAAGGGCATTTTGGTCATTTCGCCTTCAGAGGTGATTTTTGGCCGACTTGTCCAGTTAAGTAAATAATTAATATGACATAAAATATGAAGAAACATTACTAAAAATTAAATTGAAATTGAGTAGTGATGAAAAGAAAAGAAAAATCCATAAAAATGCCAAATATGACATCATTATGATGTCATTTGAAAGTCTCCACCAATTATAATTAAACAACCATATTATTAACTAATAAAAGAGACTAAATGAAGACCAAATTAACCAAAAATACAGCAGCCACCTCCTTCAAACCAGCCAAAACGTAGAGAGAGAGAAGATAGGGTTTCCACCATAGCCATTCTTTGCAAGCTTTCATTCTCATGCTTCCTCACCATATTTCCTCAAGACCCCAACACTAAAATGAATCCTTGGACCTAGAGGAAGTGTTTGGCAGCCAAGAGAGTACAAGAAAAGTGAAGATTAAACTTGGGAAAAAAGTGCCACTTAAAGGTTAGTGCACCTATCTACTTAAAACTTTTATTTTCTATGTTAGGGACTTGAAACCAACAAGTATTTGTGAATGAAATGAACCAAACTCATGTGTATGTCCATTAGAGAATTCGGCAGCCCTATTGAAGGTATAGGAATAAGTGTTTTGTTGGTCTTAGAGTGGACTAAAAATGATGTTTAGGATATATATATATATATATATGGATGATGAATTGGTATGCTAACTAAGGCATCTTGTAGAAATTATAATGTGAAGCTAGGGTTTTGGGGAGTGAAAATTGGGTTGACTTATGAAATTGTTAAAGAACATCCTAATGGTCAATTAGTGACCATTTGAAGGAATTTAACCTTAATTGGGACTGAAATAAAGCATGGCAAAGGGAATGAGTGTGCTGCCTAGAGGGTGCAGAATGATGACTGAAATTTCAGTCCACTTAGACAGCCATAACTTTGGCTGTGTAGGTCCAATTGGACATGAAACTAGGCTTATAATGGCACATTTTTGCTGAAGAAACCATTCCCAAAAGACCAAAGCAAGAGGACCAAAAGTTGGCCCCAATCCGAATACCTTGCAATCGATTTCAGAGAATGACCAAATGAACAAGAATCTGTTCATTTGGCCATAACTCACTGTAGATGTGGTCAATTGACCTGAAATTTTTACAGCAACAAGTTAAGACATAGAAAAACAACTTTCATGAAGGAACCTACCCCAAATTATGGCCAGAACCCATCCAACCAAGTGATTCCAGTTACTGTTCATGTTACTGTAGATATGGTCAATTCTGCAGATTGGCAATCCGGCCAGCTGTGGTTTTTGGACCATATCTAGAGCTAAAAAACTCCAAATGGAGTGATTCAAAAAAGGAAATTCAACTAGACAAAATAAGGAACAACTTTCATGTTTGTCATTTCTTCAAATTCCCACTGCAACAGTGCTTAATGGAACAGTAAACTTATACTTCAAAAACTAAAATTTTCTGCCCTCTTGGTTTTAAGTTAGAAATGGTAATGGTGACCAATTCTAACAAGTTTTAAATGTAAAATGTGGTGTATTGGGAGTGCCAAAGTCAATGTACATATTGTCTATCCAAAAGTCAACATTTTTGTTGAGCAATGAGGTGAATAGTAACACCAAAGCTTGAAATTCACAAATTGAAGAATTTAAAAGTTTCAAATGCCCTAGTATACCTAACAAGATTGGTTTGGATAGTTTGGCATGCCAATAGGGTTCAGTTAGCAGTACTGCACATGGCAATTTGCCATTCTGTGATTTTATGGCTTTTAGCCATTCTGACCTTGTATTGAGCTTTGGCCTTGTGCCTGATGTTATCACAGCTTGTTAGCTGTTCTGTTGCACACCGGGAGATGCATATGTGACCGATGGTGTGACGGCCCGAGGTACTTGATACCCAGTGCCAGTTTACCCGTTATCCAGTCCAGTCATCTAGTGTAGGTTACTTGGGCAACCAAATGAATGAAAGTGGACAAAGATAATGAAATAATGGATACACCAATACCAAACAAAGAAATCATACACACTCTATACATACTTATTTTCTGCTATTTTCTTTTATTATTCTATTGCACCACTAAGCATTATTGCTTAGCGCGTTGCTTTTGCCACGCGTAGGTACTGGAGATACAGATCGTGAGCCCAGTAGACCGCAGACTGGGTGAGTCTGTCCGGCAGTTCTGCACAGTGTCCATGTCACCTCAACTTCTGCAGTGCATTGGTAGGACACTATGTGTCATTTTGATATTTTGTAGCTAATTTTTACTTTCTCATATGTATTTGAACTTATGTAATGTATTCTGATGTTCATGTAAATAATGAAAGTTATGGCTATGAATGCAAAATTTGAGCATTTATTTATTGTTTGTATATGAGAAATGGATGTTTGAGAAATGAAAAGGTTATTGAGAACTGAAATTGAGAAATGTTGTGGATATCTTGATATTGAGATTTTGTTAATGAATTGAAGTTGGGGATTGTTTAGAAATTATTTGGAAGTGTTTTTAACAGGTTCCGAAGAACTGTTTTCTCCATTTTTAGCCAGATCACTGTGGATTTTCTTTAAAATTTTCGGAACCTCAAATAAATTATAATTTCAATAAATGAACTATATTTCACAAACTATATTCAAAACTTTGACAAAAAAAATTAATTAAGGTAAAATAGAGTGTCTCAGATAATTGTGTGACATGACTTACTCGGATACACTGTAGCCGGGTAAGGGGTGTCACATTTAGTGGTATCAGAGCACGGTTTAGGCGTTTCTGGGCCTAGATTAAGTCCATACCATGCATTGCATTTGTAAGAGTCGAGGTGACACTAATGCAGATCTGTTTATCTTTCTTATTTTGAATAGGATATGGACCCTACATCACAGAGAGCAGTCGAGGAGGAAGTGGAGAGTCATGCTCCACCTGCAGCAGCTGAGACTGGGGGTAGGGGAGAACCTACTCCGCCAGCTCAAGCAGAGCCTGCTCAGCCTCCACAGGCCATGTTCCAGCAAATGGCCGATTTCTTTAGACAAATGGCCGGAGTAATGCCAGCACCACCACCACCTCCACCTCCACCTCCACAGCAGAAATCACACCTGGAAAGGCTAAGAAAGTTTGGAGCAGTGGACTTTTTCGGTAAGAGAGAAGATGACTCTGTTGCAGCCAAGAATTAGTTGAACAGAACGGGCAGAGTTCTAAAACAACTCCACTGCACCCCAGAGCAAAACCTAGAGGCTGCCATATCCCTGTTGCAAGATGATGCCTATGAATGGTGGGATACTATGTCCAGTGAAGTGCAGCCAGAAGCTATAACTTGGGACTTCTTTCTCTCCGAATTCAAGAAGAAATATGTGGGTACTGTATACCTGGAAGAGAGAAGAAGAGAGTTTATTAACCTGAGGCAGAGACAGCTATCAGTGGCCGAGTATGAGAAGGAATTCGTCCGATTAAGCCGCTATGGAAGGGAGATAGTCCCTAATGAAGCTGAAAGATGTAAGAGATTTGAAGAGGGACTAAATGACAACATAAAGATCCAGCTCACTGCCTTGGGAATCACAGAATTTAGTAAGTTAGTGGAAGCTGCAATAAGGGTTGAAAAAGTGAGAATCAGTGAGCAGACCAGAAGGGATAGACAGCAGAAGAGGGGCCCGGGTCAGTCTAGCTCATCTCCCGCACTGGAAGAAGTTCAGAGGTCCATCCGCATGCAGTTCGGCCGCCTACAAGGTCGTGGTCACCTTAGGGGCCTGTGCCACGCTCACCCCTAGGAGAGGTCAGTCCACACCATCAGTGGGCAGCTCTCCAGGGATGGGGTTCAGGGGACCAGCCCCAACATCTTCTGCATGTCCACACTGTCTGAAATGGCACAAGGGGGAATGTTGGAGAGTAACTGGTGCCTGCTTAAGATGTGGGTCGACAGAGCATCAGCTGAGGAACTGCCCACGTAGAACTACTACAGCTGCTCCAACACAAGCGCATGCACTGCCTCCCGCACTACGAGGGGTAGAAAATCTGCAAGTCCGAGGTCAGTAGGACCATCACAGAGGCTCGCATCCGAGCCACAGAGGCCGATAATGGACCACCTGCCAGCTTATGCCCCGAGAGCTCAGAGGAGCAAGATGCCCTGACGTCATCGTGGGTACGTTCTCCTCTACAATACACTGTGCATGCATTGGTCGATCCAGATCCACTCACTCATACATCCGCATCAACCTACTCAGAAAGGGGGATACTAGTAGGAGAGTGACCAAGACATTCTGGTCACTAATCCATTGGGCCACATGTAGTGGTGAACAAAGTATACAAGGGTTGCCTGTTAAGGATTCAGAGTATGAATTCTTGGCGCACTGATTGAGTTGCCCTTCCACGAGTTTGACGTGATTTGGGGAATGGTCTGGTTGTCACATCATCAGGCAATAGTTGATTGCAAATTGAATAGAATTTCTCTAAAACCTTCAGAGGGTAATGAGATCACAGTTGTGGGGAAAGGATGATTTCTTGTCCAATGTCATCTCACCACGATTGCAAGAAGAATGATGAGAAAGGTGTGAAGCCTACCTAGAACATGTGCTGGATACTATTCAGGCTAAGCCAAACCTGAGTGGTATACCCACAGTAAGAGACTTCCCAGAAGTATTTTCTGAAGAATTGCCTGGTTTGCCGCCAGAAAGGGAAGTTGAATTTGCTATTGAGACACTGCCGGGTACAGCACCCATTTTCATTGCTCCTTATAGGATGGCACCCACTGAATTGAGGGAGTTGAAAACTTCGGTTGCAAGAGTTGCTTGATAAGGGGTTCATACGCCCAAAGGCGTCACCATGGGGAGCTCCAGGTCTTGTGAAAAAGAAGGATGGGACTTTGAGGCTATGCATTGATTACGCAGCTTGAATAAAGTGACTGTGAAGAACAAATATCCGTTGCCTAGAATTGATGATCTGTTTGATCAGTTGAAGGGAGCAGGAGTATTTTCCAAGATTGATCTCAGATCAGGGTATCATCAGTTGAGGGTGAAGGATGTAGATGTGCCCAAGATCGCATTCAGACCCTGCAGACGGGCATTATGAGTTTCTGGTGATGCCCTTTGGCCTAACAAATGCACCAGCGGCATTCATGGACCTTATGAACCGTATCTTCCATCCATACTTAGATCGTTTCGTAGTGGTCTTTATTGATGATATTTAGGTGTATTCCAAGACTAGTGAAGAACATGATGAGCATTTGAGGATTGTTCTGTAAACCCTGAGAGAAAAGGAGCTGTATGCTAAGCTGTCCAAGTGTGACTTTTGGCTGAATGAGATTGCATTCCTTGGACACATAGTGTCAGCTGATGGGATTAGGGTGGATCCCAAGAAAATAGAAGCAGTGATGAAATGGAAGCCTCCCAGAAATACAACTGAGGTCAGAAGCTTCTTGGGGCTAGCTGGGTATTATAGAAGATTTGTGAAGGGATTTTCCTTAATAGCTGCTCCAATGACCAAGTTGTTACACAAGAATGTCAGATTTGACTGGAATGACAAGTGTCAGACCAGTTTTGAGAAGTTGAAGGCTATGTTGACAGAGGCACCAGTGTTAACACAGCCAGTGTCAGGAAAAGACTTCGTGGTCTACAATGATGCCTCTCATAATGGGCTAGGGTGTGTATTGATACAAGAGGGAAAGGTGGTCGCTTATGCTTCCAGGCAGCTAAGGCCACATGAACAGAATTACCCTACCCATGATCTAGAGCTTGCAGCAATTATCTTCACACTGAAGATATGGAGGCATTACTTGTATGGTGAAAAGTGCTACATTTACACAGACCACAAAAGCCTGAAATATTTGCCAACTCAAAGGGAGCTCAACCTTAGACAGAGGCGATGGATTGAGTTCCTGAAGGATTATGATTGTGTGATTGACTACCATCCTGGGAAGGCAAATGTAGTTGCTGATGCTTTGAGCAGAAAATCCATGACAGCCTTGAGATCATTGAATGCCCGTCTATCTTTGATTCGAGATGGAGCTATTTTGGCTGAGTTGCAAGTGAGGCCAAACCTGCTACAGCAGATTTTAGATGGGCAAAAGGCAGATGAAAAGTTAATGGCTATTATGAGCAAGATCCCAGAGGGAAAAGCAACTGACCATGAGGTGAAAGCAGATGGGTGTCTGTATTACAAAGGAAGACTGTGTGTACCAGATAATGGGGAATTGAAGGCCAGTATTCTAAAAGAGGCACACACCAGTGTATATGCTATGCACCTAGGAAGTAAAAAGATGTATCATGATCCAAGCTTCGTATTGGTGGCCTGGTATGAAGAAGGACATAGCTGACTATGTGACTAAATGCTTGACATGTCAGCAAGTCAAGGCAGAACATTAAGCTCCATCAGGATTGCTACAGCCTATACGCATACCTGAATGGAAATGGGATCGGGTCACCATGGATTTTATAAGTGGTCTACCTCTCACCCAGAAGAAACATGATGCAGTATGGGTGATAGTGGATAGATTGACAAAGTCAGCACACTTTCTGCCGCTAGACCGACTACTCACCGGAGAAGTTAGCGTAATTGTATATCGCTGAGATAGTTAGATCGCATGGAATTCCACTTTCCATCATATCTGATCGGGACCCAAGGTTTACATCGAGATTTTGGAAGAAGTTGCATGAATCCTTGGGTACACAACTCCACTTTAGCACAGCCTTCCATCCTCAGATGGATGGGCAATCTGAAAGAGTAATCCAGGTAAACAATTGAAACAAATTAAACAAATACACATATTGAATTGAAATGATAATAATAACATGAAATATATGTCAGGTCCTTGAGGATATGCTGAGGAGTTGTCTCATTGAGTTTGAGGGAAGCTGGGATAGATACCTCCCACTGGCAGAATTTGCATACAACAATAGCTACCAAGCTAGTATCCAAATGGCCCCGTATGAAACACTGTATGGGAGAAAATGTAGAACTCCAGTGTGCTGGACTGAATTGGGCGAAGACAAACTGGTAGGGCTGCACTGTGAAACAGACTGAGGAGAAAGTGAAACTAATCAAAGCCAATCTGAAGGTTGCCTCAGACAGATAGAAATCTTATGCCGACCTGAAGAGAAAAGAAATAGAATATGCGGTTGGCGACAAAGTGTTCCTCAAGGTGTCACCGTGGAAGAAGGTATTGAGGTTTGGAAGGAAAGGTAAGTTAAGCCCTAGGTTCATTGGCCCATATGAAGTCATTGAACGTGTGGGTCCAGTGGCCTATAGGCTAGCTTTACCTCCAGAGCTGGACAAGATCCACAATGTGTTTCACGTATCCATGCTCAGAAGATACCGCTCAGATCCTTCACATGTCATCTCCAGGGAAGAAATTGAAATACAACCGGATTTGACATATGAAGAAGAACCTCTACGGATCCTAGCTCGGGAAGTGAAAGAGTTGAGGAACAAGCAGATTCCACTGGTGAAAGTGCTTTGGAGGCACCACAACACCGAGGAGGCAACTTGGGAAAGTGAAGAGACGATGAGGCAACAGTTCCCTCAACTGTTTGCATCAGGTAAATTTCGAGGATGAAATTTAAATTAGAGGGGAAGAGTTGTAACACCCTCCCAGAGCAATCAGACATTCTACTGCTCCGGTGACTGGTCGATCCGGACAGCTAGAATGTTCGGAAAAATAGTTAAACTTAAGTGAGGGACCATAATCAATTCAAATATTAATAAGAAAAATTTAATAAAAATTTTAGAAATAAAATACAACCAAATTAAACGAGTAGGTTCTAGCGAGGGGTAACCAGAGGGAAGTTGCGGTTCTCGCAACGAGGAGCCCTAGACCCGGGGGAAAAATTATAAAATAATTTTTAGGACTCCAGAGAAGGGTCATTGAGGTTCCTATGGCATTAGAATACCAAGAAAATACCTAGAAAAATTTTTCAATCGGTACAGACAATTTTGACCCGTTAAGCCAAACGGAGGGCATTTTGGTCATTTCGCCTTCAGAGGTGATTTTTGGCCGACTTGTCCAGTTAAGTAAATAATTAATATGACATAAAATATGAAGAAACATTACTAAAAATTAAATTTAAATTGAGTAGTGATGAAAAGAAAAGAAAAATCCATAAAAATGCCAAATATGACATCATTATGATGTCATTTGAAAGTCTCCACCAATTATAATTAAACAACCATATTATTAACTAATAAAAGAGACTAAATGAAGACCAAATTAACCAAAAATACAGCAGCCACCTCCTTCAAACCAGCCAAAACGTAGAGAGAGAGAAGATAGGGTTTCCACCATAGCCATTCTTTGCAAGCTTTCATTCTCATGCTTCCTCACCATATTTCCTCAAGACCCCAACACTAAAATGAATCCTTGGACCTAGAGGAAGTGTTTGGCAGCCAAGAGAGTACAATAAAAGTGAAGATTAAACTTGGGAAAAAAGTGCCACTTAAAGGTTAGTGCACCTATCTACTTAAAACTTTTATTTTCTATGTTAGGGACTTGAAACCAACAAGTATTTGTGAATGAAATGAACCAAACTCATGTGTATGTCCATTAGAGAATTCGGCAGCCCTATTGAAGGTATAGGAATAAGTGTTTTGTTGGTCTTAGAGTGGACTAAAAATGATGTTTAGGATATATATATATATATATATGGATGATGAATTGGTATGCTAACTAAGGCATCATGTAGAAATTATAATGTGAAGCTAGGGTTTTGGAGAGTGAAAATTGGCTTGGCTTATGAAATTGTTAAAGAACATCCTAATGGTCAATTAGTGACCATTTGAAGGAATTTGACCTTAATTGGGACTGAAATAAAGCATGGCAAAGGGAATGAGTGTGCTGCCTAGAGGGTGCAGAATGATGACTGAAATTTCAGTCCACTTAGACAGCCATAACTTTGGCTGTGTAGGTCCAATTGGTATTTGGCCAATTGGACATGAAACTAGGCTTACAATGGCACATTTTTGCTGAAGAAACCATGCCCAAAAGACCAAAGCAAGAGGACCAAAAGTTGGCCCCAATCCGAATACCTTGCAACTGATTCTGCAGAATGACCAAATGAACAGTAACTGTTCATTTGGCCATAACTCACTGTAGATGTGGTCAATTGACCTGAAATTTTTACAGCAATAAGTTAAGACATAGGAAAACAACTTTCATGAAGGAATCTACCCCAAATTATGGCCAGAACCCATCCAACCAAGTGATTCCAGTTACTGTTCATGTTACTGTAGATATGGTCAATTCTACAGATTGGCAATCCGGCCAGCTGTGGTTTTTGGACCATATCTGGAGCTACAAAACTCCAAATGGAGTGATTCAAAAAAGGAAATTCAACAAGACAAAATAAGGAACAACTTTCATGTTTGTCATTTCTTCAAATTCCCACTGCAACAATGCTTAATGGAACAGTAAACTTATGCTTCAAAAACTGAAATTTTCTGCCCTCTTGGTTTTAAGTTAGAAATGGTAATGGTGACCAATTCTAACAAGTTTTAAATGTAAAATGTGGTGTATTGGGAGTGCCAAAGTCAATGTACATATTGTCTATCCAAAAGTCAACATTTTTGTTGACCAATGAGGTGAATAGTAACACCAAAACTTGAAATTCACAAATTGAAGAATTTAAAAGTTTCAAATGCCCTAGTATACCTAACAAGATTGGTTTGGATAGTTTGGCATGCCAATAGGGTTCAGTTAGCAGTACTGCACATGGCAATTTGCCATTCTGTGATTTTATGGCTTTTAGCCATTCTGACCTTGTAATGAGCTTTGGCCTTGTGCTCGATGTTATCACAGCTTGTTAGCCGCTACTGCACACCGAGATGCATATGTGACCGATGGTGTGACGCCCGAGGTACTTGATACCCAGTGCCAGTTTACCCGTTATCCAGTCCAGTCATCTAGTGTAGGTTACTTGGGCAACCAAATGAATGAAAGTGGACAAAGATAATGAAATAATGGATACACCAATACCAAACAAAGAAATCATACACACTCTATACATACTTATTTTCTGCTATTATTTTTATTATTATTAGGTGGCCTTCTGCCTTTGCCCCCTTTGCCCTTCTGCCACTGCTGCGACTCTGAAACTGTTGCTTTTGTTGGAAAATTAATCCCTTAAGCCGAGCTACTATGATTAGAACCTATCTCTCCACGTTTGCTTAGCCTCTCACCAATTGGTGCACCAATTGGTGAGAGGCGAAGCAAAACCCGTGAGTGATAAGGGTTCGAATCCTAGCTCTGCAGAAGCGAAGGGATTTAATTCCACAAAGCGGACAGTACCTTGTGAGTCGCAGGTCCGGCCTCTAGAAGGGTACGCTGGCAAGAAGGCCACCCATAGAGGGGCTTGAGCTGGGGCCCCCTAAGCCGGGGTGTGACAATTCTATTGCACCACTAAGCATTATTGCTTAGCGCGTTGCTTTTGCCACGCGTAGGTACTGGAGATACAGATCGTGAGCCCAGTAGACTGCAGACTGGGTGAGTCTGTCCGGCAGTTCTGCACAGTGTCCATGTCACCTCAACTTCTGCAGTGCATTGGTAGGACACTATGTGTCATTTTGATATTTTGTAGCTAATTTTTACTTTCTCATATGTATTTGAACTTATGTAATGTATTCTGATGTTCATGTAAATAATGAAAGTTATGGCTATGAATGCAAAATTTGAGCATTTATTTATTGTTTGTATATGAGAAATGGATGTTTGAGAAATGAAAAGGTTATTGAGAACTGAAATTGAGAAATGTTGTGGATATCTTGATATTGAGATTTTGTTAATGAATTGAAGTTGGGGATTGTTTAGAAATTATTTGGAAGTGTTTTTAACAGGTTCCGAAGAACTGTTTTCTCCATTTTTAGCCGGTACTCTGCCGGATTTTCTTTAAAATTTTCGGAACCTCAAATAAATTATAATTTCAATAAATGAACTATATTTCACAAACTATATTCAAAACTTTGACAAAAAAAATTAATTAAGGTAAAATAGAGTGTGCCGGTACACCGTGTGACATAGCTTACTCGGATACACTGTAGCCGGGTAAGGGGTGTCACAGTTATCAATCTCTGGATTCAAGAACCAAGTTGATTTTAATTTTTAGCATTTTAATTTCCTGTTATCAACCTCTAGATTCAATTTCCAAGTTGATTTTAAATTTCTAGTTATCAATCTCTGGATTCAAGATCCAAGTTTCAATTTTCAAAATTTTAATTTCCTGTTATCAACCTCTAGATTCAAGATCCAAGTTTATTTTAAATTTCCAGTTATCAATCCTTGGATTCAAGATCCAAATTGATTTTAAATTTCTAATTATCAAATTCTGGATTCAAGATCTAAGTTGATTTTAATTTTCAGCATTTTAGTTTTCTGTTATCAACCTCTGGATTCAAGATTCAAGTTAATTTTATTTTTCAGTTATCAATCTCGGGATTCAAGATCGAAGTTGAATTTAATTTTCAGCATTTTAATTTCCTGTTATCAATCTCTGGATTCAAGATCTAAGTTGATTTTAAATTTTCAGTTATCACCCTTTGGATACAAGATCCATGTTGATTTTAATTTTCAGTATTAAAATTTTCTGTTATCAACCTCTGGATTCAAGATCCAAGTTGACTTCAAATTTTCAGTTATCAACCTTTGGATTCAAGATCCAAGTTGATTTTAATTTTCAGCATTTTACTTTCCTGTTATCAAGCTATGGATTCAAGTATCCAAGTTGATTTTAATTTCTAGTTATCAACCTCTAGATTTACAAACCAAGTTGATTTTAACTTTCAATATTTTTATTTCCTGTTATCAACCGATGGATTCAAGATCCAAGTTGATTTTAAATTTTCAGTTATCAATCTCTGGATTCAAGATCCAAGTTGATTTTAATTTTAAGTATTTTAATTTCCTGTTATCAACCTCTAGATTCAAGATCCAAGTTGATTTTAAATTTTCAGTTATCAACCTTTGTATTTGCGATTCATGTTGATTTTAATTTTTAGTATTTTAATTTTCTATTATCAACTTCTGGATTCAAGATCTATGTTGATTTTAATTTTCAGCATTTTAATTTCCTGTTATCATCCTATGGATTCAAGATCCAAGTTGATTTTAATTACCAGTTATCAACCTCTAGATTTACGAACCAAGTTGATTTTAACTTTTCTGTATTTTTATTTCCTGTTATCAACCTATGGATTCAATATCCAAGTTGATTTTAATTTCCAGTTATCAACCTCTGGATTCAGGATCCAAGTTGATTTTAATTTTCAGCATTTTTATTTCCTTTCTTCAACCTATGGATTCAAGATCCAAGTTGATTTCAAATTTCCAGTTATTAACCTTTGGATTCAAGATCCAAGTTGATTTTCATTTTTAGCATTTAAATTTCATGTTATCAACCTCTGGATTTAATATACAACATTACTTTAAATTTCCAGTTATCAACCTTTGGATTCAAGATCCAAGTTGATTTTAATTTTCAGCATTTTAATTTTCTGTTATCAACCCATGGATTCAAGATCCAAGTTGATTTTAATTTTTAGTTCTCAACCTCTGGATTCACGATCCAAGTTGATTTTAATTTTCAGGATTTTTATTTCCTATTATTAACCTCTGGATTCAAGATCTTAGTTGATTTCAATTTCCAGTTATCAACCTCTGGATTCAAGATCTATGTTGATTTTAATTTTCAGTATTTTTATTTCTTATTTTCAACCTATAGATTCAAGATCCAAGTTGATTTTGAATTTTCAGATATCAATCTCTGGATTCAAGATCCAAGTTGATTTTAATTTTAAGTATTTTAATTTACTGTTATCAACCTCTGGATTCAAGATCCAAGTTGATTTTAAATATCCAGTTATCAACCTCTGCATTCAAGATCCAAGTTGATTTTAATTTTTAGCATTTAAATTTCCTGTTATCAACCTCTGGATTTAATATTTAAGTGTACTTTAAATTTCCAGTTATCAATCTTTGGATTCAAGATCCAAGTTGATTTTAATTTTCAGCAATTTAATTTCCTATTATCAACACATTGATTCAAGATCCAAGTTGATTTTAATTTTTAGTTATCAACCTCTAGATTCACGATCCAAGTTGATTTTAATTTTCAGCATTTTTATTTCCTTTTTTCAACATCTGGATTCAAGATCCAAGTTGATTTTAAATTTCCAGTTATCAACCTTTGGATTCAAGATCCAAGTTGATTTTAATTTTTAGCATTTAAATTTCCTGTTATCAATCTCTGGATTTAATATCCAAGTTTACTTTAAATTTCCAGCTATCAACCTTTGGATTCAAGATCCAAGTTGATTTTAATTTTCAACATTTTAATTTCCTGTTATCAACCTCTGGATTTAACATCCAAGTTGATTTTAAATTTTTAGTTATCAACCTTTGGATTTGCGATTCAAGTTGATTTTAATTTTTTGTATTTTAATTTTCTGTTATCAACTTCTGGATTCAAGATCCATATTGATTTTAAATTTCTAGTTATAAATCTCTGGATTTAAGATTCAAGTTGATTTCAATTTTCTGTATTTTAATTTCCTATTATCAACCTCTGGATTCATGATCCAAGTTGATTTTAAATTTCCATTTATCAACCTCTTGATTCAAGATCCTAGTTGATTTTAATTTTCAGCATTTTAATTTCTTATTATTAACCTCTGAATTCAAGATCCAAGTTTATTTTAATTTCCAGTTATGAACCTCTGGATTCAAGATCCAAGTTGATTTTAATTTTCAGCATTTTAATTTCCTGTTATCAACCTATGGATTCAAGATCCAAGTTCATTTTAATTTCCAGTTATCAACCTCTAGATTTATGAACCAAGTTGATTTTAACTTTCAGAATTTTTATTTCCTGTTATCAACCTATGGATTCAAGATCCAAGTTGATTTTAATTTCTAGTTATCAACCTCAGGATTCAAGATCCAAGTTGATTTTAATTTTCAGCATTTTTATTTCCTTTTTTCAACATCTGGATTCAAGATCCAAGTTGATTTTAAATTTCCAGTTATCAACCTTTGTATTCAATATCGAAGTTGATTTTAATTTTTAGCATTTAAATTTCTTATTATCAACCTCTGGATTTAATATCCAAGTTTACTTTAAATTTCTAGCTATCAATCTTTGGATTCAAGATCCAAGTTGATTTTAATTTTCAGCATTTTAATTTCCTGTTATCAACCCATGAATTCATGATCCAAGTTGATTTTAAATTTCCAGTTATCAACCTTTGGATTCAAGATCAAAGTTGATTTTAATTTTTACCAATTAAATTTCCTGTTTCAACCTCTGGATTTAATATTTAAGTGTACTTTAAATTTCCAGTTATCAATCTTTGGATTCAAGATCCAAGTTGATTTTAATTTTCAGCAATTTAATTTCCTGTTATCAACACATTGATTCAAGATTCAAGTTGATTTTAAATTTCTAGTTATCAACCTTTTGATTCAAGATCCAAGTTGATTTTAATTTTTAGTATTTAAATTTCCTGTTATCAACCTCTTTATTTAATATCCAAGTTTACTTTAAATTTCCAGTTATCATCCTTTGGATTAAAGATTCAAGTTGATTTTAATTTTCAGCATTTCAATTTCCTGTTATCAACCCATGGATTCAAGATCCAAGTTGATTTTAATTTTTAGTTATCAATCTCTGGATTCACGATCCAAGTTGATTTTAATTTTTAGGATTTTTATTTCCTATTATCAACCTCTGGATTCAAGATCCAAGTTGATTTTAATTTCCAGTTATCAACCTCTGGATTCAAGATTCAAGTTGATTTTAATTTCCAGTTATCAACCTCTGGATTCAAGATCCCTCTAGATTTAAGATCCAAGTTGATTTTAATTTCCAGTTATCAACCTCTGGATTCAAGATCCAAGTTGATTTCAATTTCCTATTATCAACCTCAGGATTCAAGATCCAAGTGGATTTTAAATTTCTTGTTATCAATCTCAGGATTCAAGATTTAAGTTGATTTTAATTTTTTGCATTTTAATTTCCTGTTATCAACCTCCGGATTTAAGATCCACGTTGATTTTAAATTTCCAGTTATCAATATCTGGATTCAAGATCCAAGTTGATTTTAATTTTTAGCATTTTAATTTCCTGTTATCAACCTCTGGATTCAAGATCCAAGTTGATTTTAAATTTTTAGTTATTAATCTCTAGATTCAAGATCCAAGTTTCAATTTTCAGAATTTTAATTTCCTGTTATTAACCTCTAGATTCAAGATCCAAGTTTATTTTAATTTCCAGTTATCAACCTCTAGATTTACGAACCATGTTGGTTTTAACTTTCAGTATTTTTATTTCCTGTTATCAACCTATGGATTCAACATCCAAGTTGATTTTAATTTTCAGTTATCAACCTCTGCATTCAAGATCCAAGTTGATTTTAATTTTCAGCATTTTTATTTCCTTTTTTAAACCTCTGGATTCAAGATCCAAGTTGATTTTAAATTTTTAGTTATCAACCTTTGGATTCAAGATCCAAGTTGATTTTAGTTTTTAGCATTTGAATTTCCTGTTATCAACGTCTGGATTTAATATCCAAGTTTACTTTAAATTTCTAGTTATCAACCTCTAGATTCAAGATCCAAGTTGATTTTAATTTTTAGCATTTTTATTTCCTTTTCTCAAACTCTGGATTCAAGATCCAAGTTGATTTTAAATTTCCAGTTATCAACCTTTGGATTCAATATCCAAGTTGATTTTAATTTTTAGCATTTAAATTTCTTGTTATCAATCTCTGCATTTAATATCCAAGTTTACTTTAAATTTCTAGTTATCAACCATTGGATTCAAGATCCAAGTTGATTTTGATTTTCAGCATTTTAATTTCCTGTTATCAACCCATGGATTCAAGATCAAAGTTGATTTTAATATTTAGTTATCAATCTCTGGATTCAAGATCCAAGTTGATTTTAATTTTTAGCATTTTAATTTCCTGTTATCAACCTATGGATTCAAGATCCAAGTTGATTTTAATTTCTAGTTATCAACATCCAGATTTACGAACCATGTTGATTTTAACTTTCAGTATTTTTATTTTCTGTTATCAACCTATGGATTCAAGATCCAAGTTGATTTTAATTTCCAATTATCAACCTCTAGATTCAAGATCCAAGTTGATTTTAATTTTCAGCATTTTTATTTGCTTTTTTCAACCTCTGGATTCAAGATCCAAGTTGATTTTAAATTTCCAGTTATCAACCTTTGGATTCAAGATTGAAGTTGATTTTAATTTTTAGCATTTAAATTTCCTGTTAACAACCTCTGGATTTAATATCCAAGTTTACTTTAAATTTCTAGTTATCAACATTTGGATTCAAGATCCAAGTTGATTTCAATTTTCAGCATCTTAATTTCCTGTTATCAACTCATGGATTCAAGATCCAAGTTAATTTTAATTTTTAGTTATCAACCTCTGGATTCACGATCCAAGTTGATTTTAATTTTCAGGATTATTATTTCTTATTATTAACCTCTGGATTTAAGATCCAAGTTGATTTTAATTTCCAGTTTTCAACCTTTGGATTCAAGATCCAGGTTGATTTTAATTTTCAGTATTTTTATTTCCTATTTTCAACCTATAGATTCAAGATCCAAGTTGATTTTAAATTTCCAGTTATCAATCCCTGGATTCAAGATCCAAGTTGATTTTAATTTTAAGTATTTTAATTTCCTGTTATCAACCTCTGGATTCAAGATCCAAGTTGATTTTAAATTTCCAGTTATCAACTTCTGGATTCAAGATCCAAGTTGATTTTAATTTTTAGCATTTTTATTTCATTTTATTAACCTCTAGATTTAATATCCAAGTTGGTTTCAATTTCCAGTTATCAACCTCTGGATTCAAGATCCAAGTTGATTTTAATTTTCAGCATTTTTATTTCCTTTTTCAACCTCTGGATTCAAGATCCAAGTTGATTTTAAATTTCCAGTTATCAACCTTTGGATTCAATATCCAAGTTGATTTTAATTTTTAGCATTTAAATTTCCTGTTATCAACCTCTGCATTTAATATCCAAGTTTACTTTAAATTTCTAGTTATCAACCATTGGATTCAAGATCCAAGTTGATTTTAATTTTCAGTATTTTAATTTCCTGTTATCAACCCATGGATTCAAGATCAAAGTTGATTTTAATTTTTAGTTATCAACATCTGGATTCAAGATCCAAGTTTATTTTAATTTTCAGTATTTTAATTTCCTGTTATCAACCTATGGATTCAAGATCCAAGTTGATTTTAATTTCCAGTTATCAACCTCCAGATTTACGAACCATGTTGATTTTGACTTTCAGTATTTTTATTTTCTGTTATCAACCTATAGATTCAAGACCCAAGTTGATTTTAATTTCCTGTTATCAACCTCTAGATTCAAGATCTAAGTTGATTTTAATTTTCAGCATTTTTATTTACTTTTTTCAACCTCTGGATTCAAGATCCAAGTTGATTTTAAATTTCCAGTTATCAACCTTTGGATTCAAGATCGAAGTTGATTTTAATTTTTAGCATTTAAATTTCCTATTATCAACCTCTGGATTTAATATCTAAGTTTACTTTAAATTTCTAGTTATCAACCTTTGGATTCAAGATCCAAGTTGATTTTAATTTTCAGCATTTTAATTTCCTGTTATCAACCTCTGGATTCAAGATCCAAGTTGATTTCAATTTTTAGTATTTTAATTTCCTGTTATCAACCTATGGATTCAAGATCCAAGTTGATTTTAATTTCCAGTTATCAACCTCTAGATTTACGAACCAAGTTGATTTTTACTTTCAGTATTTTTATTTCCTGTTATCAACCTATGGATTCAAGATCCAAGTTGATTTTAATTTTTAGTTATCAACCTCTGGATTCAAGATCCAAGTTAATTTTAATTTTCAGTACTTTTATTTCCTATTTTCAACCTATGGAATCAAGATCCAAGTTGATTTTAAATTTCCAGTTATCAATCTTGGGATTCAAGATCCAAGTTGATTTTAGTTTTAAGTATTTTAATTTCCTGTTATCAACCTCTAGATTCAAGATCCAAGTTGATTTTAAATTTCCAGTTATCAACCTCTGGATTCAAGATCCAAGTTGATTTTAATTTTTAGCATTTTTATTTCATTTTATTAACCTCTAGATTTAATATCCAAGTTGATTTTAATTTTCAGTTACCAACCTCTGGATTCAAGATCCAAGTTGATTTCAATTTCCTATTATCAACCTCAGGATTCAAGATCCAAGTTGATTTTAAATTTCTTGTTATCAATCACAGGATTCAAGATCCAAGTTGATTTTATTTTTCTGCATTTTAATTTCCTGTTATGAACCTCCGGATTTAGGATCCACGTCGTTTTTAAATTTCCAGTTGTCAATCTCTGGATTCAAGATCCAAGTTGATTTTAATTTTTAGCATTTTAATTTCCTGTTATCAACCTCTGGATTCAAGATCCAAGTTGATTTTAAATTTCTAGTTATCAATCTCTGGATTCAAGATCCAAGCTTCAATTTTCAGAATTTTAATTTTCTGTTATCAACCTCTAGATTCGAGATCCAAGTTTATTTTAAATTTCCAGTTATCAATCCTTGGATTCAAGATCCAAATTGATTTTAAATTTCTAATTATCAACTTTTGAATTCAAGATCTAAGTTGATTTTAATTTTCAGCATTTTAGTTTCCTGTTATCAACCTCTGGATTCAAGATTCAAGTTAATTTTATTTTTCAGTTGTCAATCTCGGGATTCAAGATCGAAGTTGAATTTAATTTTCAGCATTTTAATTTCTTGTTATCAATCTCTGGATTCAAGATCTAAGTTGATTTTAAATTTTCAATTATCACCCTTTGGATTCAAGATCCATGTTGATTTTAATTTTCAGTATTAAAATTTTCTGTTATCAACCTCTGGATTCAAGATCCAAGTTGACTTCAAATTTTCAGTTATCGACCTTTGGATTCAAGATCCAAGTTGATTTTAATTTTCAGCATTTTACTTTCCTGTTATCAACCTATGGATTCAAGTATCCAAGTTGATTTCAATTTCTAGTTACCAACCTCTAGATTTACGAACCAAGTTGATTTTAACTTTCAATATTTTTATTTCCTATTATCAACCTATGGATTCAAGATCCAAGTTGATTTTAAATTTCCAGTTATCAATCTCTGGTGTCGACACCATATTTTGGCCGATCCCCAGAATTAATAAGCTTTGAAACCGATCCCCAGTACTAAGTCTCCCTTTGACAGTAACCACATTTTCGATCTCTCTTTGCTAGATAACCACATTTCCGATCTCTCCCCACAATGAATTGAATCAATGCTAAGTCCTCACATCAGTCAAAGCCTTATCGGTCCATTAAATCACTCGCCGATCTCTCAAACCCATTGTCGAATCTCCTGACCAGTCAAATATATTCCTGATCTCTGTTGACAAATAAAATTGAACTGACACTAGATCTTTGTTACCATTTTTGTTGCCGATCTCCCTTTCAAAAGTTTAAGAATAATCAAAGGTTTCGTTCCGATTTACTGATGATCCCGATCTTAAATGTTCAAGCCAAATTTATAATTTTAATCAAGTCCCGTTCAGCGTTGGTTCCCTATCGATCTCGTGCTCATTGTGTTTTCCGATCTCTCACACTTAGGTTAATAATCACTTTCAGTTATACTCAGACAATCAAGTGTTTAAATAATTTAGAAATTTTCTGATCACAACCATTCATCGAACAAAAGAAGCATTCCATTTCATTTCATTTCAAGAATTTGTACAAGTTATTCAGCTGGAGGATCACCCCCAGCCTGATCTACATTTTGTCCGTCCCCTCTCTCACCCTCAACCTCCTCCTCACTCTCCTCACCTTCATCCTCGGGAGCCAGGTTGGCCATCCAGGAGAAGTCCTCCTCAGGGTAACGCTTCTTGAGCTCAGCCAGGAGATCTCTGTGAGCATTCACATAAGCGCCGGCCACTCCAGTCACTATCTCTTCTTCTTTCACCTTGAGCTCCTCAGCAAGGTGAGCGAGTTGAGCTGCTTCATCGGCCCGGAGTGCTTGCACTTCTTCAAAAGCGTGGGCCTGCTCGGCCAGCTTGTCCTCATAGAACTTCATTCGCCCCTCAATTTGAGATATGTAACCCTGAGCAAATGAAAGTTGAGATCGGAGGGAAGCTGCTTCATGACCCATCCTCTCGATCTCTTTACCCAGGCGATGCGCCTTCTCCTGTATGATGTGCTGGTTCACCAGGCACTCCACGTTCAGGCTCATGGATCGGGTCAATATATCATCAAGGTTATCCGGAGACAACCTATCCCGATCTTCTCGAAGACAGATAGAGGACGCCAAGACCTTGGCGAAACCAGGGTTTTCTCGAACCGTACGATTCTTCTCCAGTGAGTGGACTAAGACTTGGGCACCGCGGGAGATAGTCCTCACGTTAGGTTTAGAAAAACCCTCTTCTGCATTCGGAGCAACTGGGGGAGGTGGAGGCGGCTCTTCCCGGCGAGGAGGGGATCGGACCACTTCTGCGATCACTGGTCCCGAAGGTTGAGACGAGCCTTCTTGTATTTCCCTGCTCAGCCCGGTGTCTGCATTTCTCGACTGCTTCATCTCCCGTACCTTCCGGGAGATCTCCTCTTCGCTCCGCTCTCCTTGAGGCTTCGCCGCTTGCCATACCCGCACAAAGAAGAGGTCGAGATCGCTAAGGTCCCGAGATCGAGATGTAGAAAATACCGATGCCGAGGTCGAGAGTCAAGCCCGCGATCTTTGCCGGTGATCAATTCCATAGTCCAATGGTGCGATTCGGCGTCATCGCATCCAAGCAAGAGAACTTCTCCGACGCCGCTTCCTTCAACTCCATCACCATTGCGCCCTCTTCCCTATTCAACACGAGACGCTTCGGAATTAAGGGGCCTTGGTGTAGCCAGCTACGAGGGAAACCCTCAAAGCCGTTTGGAATTTTTCTCTTTAGAATGAAGAAGCGGTTCTTCCAGTTTTTCAGGGAGGAGGGCAGATCGACGAAGAGCCCACAATGTGGCTTCGCTGAAAACCAAGACTGCCGCCCTTTCGACGAGTTAACCTATGTAATTCGGCGAATACTTTAGGCGTAGGGCGGAATCCCTTAGCTCGGCAGAGGCCTCGGAAGGCTACTAAGATCCGCCATGAGTTCGGGTGAACTTGAGCTATGCACACTTGGAAAAATTTTAAGACTTCTTTAAAGAAGTCGTCAAGAGGGAACCGCAGCCCGGCTTTTAACTATTCTTCGTATACCATAATCATGTCGTTCTCTTCGAAGAAATGATCGGCCTGGAGATCGCCGTGACACCGGATAAGTTCATATGAATCGGGCTCAATGTTGTACTCCTGGTTGAATGACTGCAGATCAGTTTCTTGAAGGACCGATGGCAGTTCATCCATGGGAAGATTCTCTCTCCCTGAAGAAGGCGCATGCCTTGATGACGTCACTTGTTCCCGAGCTGGAACAGAGACTCTAGGAGGTTCAGGTCGCACCCTTGGCCCGACCACCTCTACTTCATCAGATGACCACGAGAACTGGATGGAAGGAGGGCTCGCCGCTCTCTGACCTTCGGTGCCGCTCATTTTCAAAGAAAATAAAGAATTTGAACTAAAAGAAGGATCAAAACCCTTACCGGAGCTTGATCGGAGTTGGAAGAGCTTGAGAAAATGAGAGAATTTTGAAGTTGTTTCACGAGAAACTGAAAATGACACAAGAGAGCAAATGGCTAACCCCCACCCCTATTTACACTCGTTCGAGCATTTAATGCTCACGGCATCCCAAGAGGTGCATCGGTCAGCGAGATCTGCCAGCTGTTTCTGACACGTCTCATGAATATTCCGGAAATTCCATAAAGAGATCGGCTAACTAGAGATCGGCAGATTAAGATAAATCTTTTGAATTGCGGATCGGTTTAGGGTCATTTAAATTAAAGGTCAGATCGGGTAAATACTTCAGAGATCGAAAAATAATTAATGCAATAATAATAAGATGATAATTGACAACATAAAATCTTTATTTCCAAAAGATCGGATTACATAATTTGGGTGTTCTTTAGAGATCGGATTGCATTAAAATTGGATTACATCATTTGGGCGATCCCTAGAGATCGAATTGCATTAAAATTGGACTACATCATTTCGGTGAGATCATATTACATTGAAAATAAAATATATCATTTGGGCGATCTCAGAGACCGGTGGAACAGCCCATCTAAAGGACCTATGTCAAAGTCAACATTGTGACTGATCCAAAGGATGTCATCGACCGGAACCGAGCCGCTGTCGGAACACCCAATGTGGAGGAAAGCCACTGTCGGAACACCCAATGTGGTGAGAAGCTGAATAAACTTGGAAGAGCAACCGCCAAGGGTCAGCGGAACATTAGTAGTCTCCTCGGCCGAAATCGGTTCGCCGATTATACTGGTCGAACTACTCGAGATCGGCACGATTAAGGTCCGCGATCCAGATCGGTTAATTGGTCCAGTTCTCTCACCATCATCAAATAAGGTTATCACGATTATTCGAGCACGGGGGTCATAAATTTTTAGTCGGGGAATAA
This sequence comes from Hevea brasiliensis, assembly GCF_030052815.1. Classification (NCBI taxonomy): domain Eukaryota; kingdom Viridiplantae; phylum Streptophyta; class Magnoliopsida; order Malpighiales; family Euphorbiaceae; genus Hevea; species Hevea brasiliensis. The sequence continues at coordinate 53,703,623 of NC_079500.1, read as the reverse complement.
AGAGGTCCATCGAAAAGGAATCAACAGCCACAATCATGGCCGGAACTTTTGCTGGAGTAGCTAGAACTGGAAAGTAAGAAGGAAGAGAGGAAAAACGAATGAAGAAAGTCTCTTCTGTTAGGGGTATATATAGGGGAAAATCGGGCATTTATTGCTAAGCAGAAAACGAAGTGGACGCTTCGGGAATCGAGGGGAATTAATGCTTTGACCGGACCCGGCCTGGTTAAGGGAAATATTGGAATAATAGAGATCGAAAGAGGGGAGATCGGTATGAAAGATCGGAAAAAGATCATGTTAAGAAGATCGGAAAGGAAGAGAGAGCAGAAAACAAAAGGAATAAGGCGCCTACCGCCGTCACCATAATCAGAGCCGAGGTAGTTAAAGCGCTGCAGGTAAAATCTTGACCGCATGCCCCAGAATCGCCCGCATTTCTGACATGCATACGTCAGGACAGCGCTGTACATCCTAATCTCCACCGTTGATCTTAGTTGTAAGGACGAGCTCGGAGCCCTCGGATCAAAGAAGAAAACGATCAGCGCCTTTCACTCCTAGCCTTCGGATCGCCCCGAACAAGAGAATTTGGGACCGTCAGATTAGAAGAAGAAAATGACAAATATTCTGAAGGGGATCTCAGCCGTCCGTTCTGATCCTCTTTAATTCCTGAGCCTCAGATCATGTCCTTCTAAATCCTGACCCTCCATCTCCCTCAAAATAGATCCTGACCCTTCATGGGGAGCACCCGGTTCCTATAAATACCTGCATGAAAACTGTTCAAGGGGACGGACGGACGGAGAAAAAAAAAGGAAGTTACTATAGCGGAAGAACTCTGAAATTTAATTCAGATCGTTACTCCGCTTTCATAAGAACTTTTGGAACCAGTTTTCTGAAGTGTTTTCTTAAAAGATTTGGAACACAGAAACTTTCCATTTTTAGCTCATTCATCATCCCGCAGCGTTCACATTTTGCAGTTCCTTGTTATCTTTATTTTCACTTCCATCGCCCATGCTCAAATCTCATTTAAACTCGGGTATAATTCTGACTCGATTGCATTTAGTGAGACGCTCTTTGTTCCAAGGCGAACCTTAGTTTCCCAGCTATCAACTTGCAATCTTATTGCGTTTTGTGATTCTCGGTTAGTTCACTAGAATCGACTCCTTACAGGTTAGTATTCATGTTGCCATTTTATTAAGTTTAGTTCTTGTTTTACGCATTTCCATTCTTCTTTCTTTATGTATGTTATTTTCTTTAAGTTCATATCACACTAGAAAGATACAGAAGAAGGTTGTGCTCTAGTTTATTTCCGTATCGATACCTTTGTTAACCTTTATTATTTCTGAGCGTAAGTCATCTAGTTCCAAGCGATACATAAGTAGTTGGATGAGATGTAGGTAACAGCAACTTAAGAGTCCTTTTAAAATGATGAAAGGTCTGAATAATAAGCCTGGAAAATGGTAAAGCTGAGTCACTAGAATAATTCAATAGGTCATAGGGCAAGACGTCATAAGACAGAGTAAAACCATACCCTGGATAACTAAATGGAATAGATCGGCTACCAAAAATGCTGGTGGAGCGACCATATAGGAAGGTCGGAGGATTCGGTTTGGCATCCCCTGCCCAGTCCTAAGGTACCAATAAGTTAAAAAGGTCTTGCGCAGACCCCCTGACACTTTTGAACGTCAGAACCCTTAGCCTTAGGTCCTCTCGATAGGTAAAATTTAGAGAGATCGGAAAGACCCTTATCCGACTACCGTTTAAATAGAAGAGAGCAGAAAGGGGTCTTTATTCGATCATCAACCAGAATTTCAGCAAATAATTTTAAAAGAGATCGGAGGAGGGTTTCTTATCCGATTCTCACCTAAAACTTTAACAAACAACTTAAAAGAGGTCGGAGGAGAGTTCTTAGCCGATCCTCGAGCTAAAATTTTAATAAATATTAAAAGAGATCGGATGAGAGTTCTTATCCGATTCTCAGCTAAAACTTTAATAAATATTAAAAGAGATCGGAGGAGAGTTCTTATCCGATCCTCAAGCTAAAATTTTAATAAACATTAAAAGAGATCGGAGGAGAGTCCTTATCCGATCTTCAAGCTAAAATATTAAAAGAGATCGGAAGAGAGTTCTTATCTGATTCTCAATTCAAAATTTTTAAAAGAGATCGGAGGAGAGTTCTTATCTGATTCTCAAATTGAATTTTAACCAAATAGCCCTTCAAACAAAACTAATATACAACAGTAACTCACTAAGATCATCTCATTTACTTATGTATCTGGGTAATCCAAACTTAGTGAAAAATTAAATATTCCTTTTTGTTAAAAGGATTAACATTTTCATTCAAGCCCTCCTAACTAATTTATAAAAAAATGCGAAGTTAAATCTACTTACCCTTATTAAGGGACGAGGTGGGGTGCCTAACACCTTCCCCACCCGTTTACGGACCCCGAACTTAGAATCTCTGTTTTGAAGTGGTTTTATTTCAATTTGTCTTCACAAATAGTTTTCTTTAGTTTCCCTCAAAACTAAGGTGGCGACTCCTCATTCTTTTCCACTTCGGTGAGGGTTCGTTCAGGCGACCGCAAAATCCCTTGCGACATCTGGATTCAAGACCAGGACTTTTAGCTTTTTTATGAAATTCTGAATTTATTAAAACCTTTTTTTTTTACTCCTTACAGAAAATCAACATTGCTTCAAACAAGGCAAGTCTGACCAAGCACACGGTTCAACCCAAGCGAGTGTACTTAACAAGATCTCGAACAAAGAAGATAATGGAAGATCAGGAACAAGTACAGAACCTACAAGGGCAGGTTTCCGAATTGAAGGATCAGGTCTCAGAACTTATGAGACTAATGAGGGAAATGTCCCAGAATAAACCTGCTTTAGAACCTAACTTACCACTACCTCCTCCACCTCCTACAACAATGGATCCTCACCAAGCTTCAACTTCTTTTACCTTTCAGTCGCCTATTCCGGACCCGACAATCACTGTCAATCCGGCTACCATGAATAATGACCTACCTTACTCTCATTACCCAACCGTTTTAAACACCGACCCATACCCTTCAATTCTAATCCCTCCAGTTCACTCTACCCCTCACCTCCCAACTGGGGGAGCATTTCATGCAGTGGGAGGAGAAAATAAGACGAGAGAAAATGAGAAACTATTTTCTCTAAAAGAGAGATTGAGAGCAATCGAAGGACTGAATATGTATGGTTCAGTCGATGTGGCATCGCTTAGATTGGTTCCTGATGTGGTAGTGCCACCCAAGTTTAAAGTCCCTGATTTCGACAAGTACACTGGGAATTCAGACCCTCGCATTCACTTGGCCACCTATATCGCCAAGATGTCCGCTCTGACAGATGATGACAGACTGCTAGTCCACTTCTTTCATGAGAGCCTCTCCGGGGCAGCCCTAAGGTGGTGCATCTGGGCTGGATGTATAAATCGCGCTCTGAAGGATTTAGCTGATGCCTTCCTAAGACAGTACAAATTTAATTGTGATGTGGCCCCTACAAGGAGGGACCTCCAGAACCTGGTGCAGAAAGACAGGGAAAGCTTCAAGGAGTATGCCCAGAGATGGAGAGAAAAGGCGGCAGAAGTACACCCCCCGGTGACCGACAATGAGCTATGCTCTCTGTTCATCGAGACTTTGAAAGCTCCTTACTTCAACTTGATGATTGGAAACACTTCTAACAGCTTCTCCGACATCATCCAGGCCGGTGAAAGAATAGAGGCCAATTTAAGAATGGGGCGACTGCAGGAGTTGGCTGAGAACCCTGCAAAGAAGACTGCTAATTTTGTCAAGAAAAAGGAGGGTGATGTGCATTCCATCACCCGGCAGAATAATTACTCCCCACTTCCCCAAAATAACTACCGGCCATATCCTTCTCCTCATGGCCAAACCATCGCAAACATTTCGCCGCCTTTCCCGAATTATCCACACCCGCGCCCACAGTATCCCCCACCTACAAATTACCAACCTAGACCACCTCCTCCTCCTGCTCAATCGAGGCCACCACAAAACAACCCAAGACCCCCAAGAAACCCTAATCCACCTCTTCCCCTCCCGCTCAGTGAAATATACCGATACCTTGTCGATATAAACCAAATTGTACCAGTTCCCCTAGACCCAATTCAGCCTCCATATCCCAAGTGGTATGATGCCACTACCCGTTGTGAGTATCATGGAGGGGCACAAGGGCATTCAACTGACAATTGCGGAGCACTCAGGGGGAGAGTGCACGCTTTAATCCGGAACAGATGGCTGAAAATTGAGGGAAATGGTTCCCTCCCTAATGTTACCTCAAACCCATTGCCTAACCATAATGCGGGCAATGGTGTAAATATGATAGAGTCTGACGGAGAGAGGTCGACACCGGAGGTAGACGAACTGATTCCTCACTTTGAGGATATTTTTGCCGTGGCAATAAGGGAAGGCTACGTTTGCCCTCAGGCATCAAAATCAGTAGAGGATACGGGATGTCCTTACCATGGGGGGGCAGCTGATCATGAGCTGCAAGACTGTGAGGAATTCAAGCAAGAGGTTCAGAACTTGTTATCCCTCAAAGTTCTGAGATGCCGGATAAGGTCTAAGACGGAAGGAGGAGTGAACACAACTAGATACAGCCAAAATGCCTTTACCTCCAAACCCAGAATCACCTTCTCACCCCCAGTAGCCTCACTGCCAGTAATGGTTATCCGAACTCCTCCTCAGCTCCCTGTCACCAATACTCACGCTGTCCCTTGGAACTATAATTTCCAAGTTTTCACTCAAGGAGCATCAAGCAGTACATCAGCTCCTAATCTTGCCTCACCTCCGGCACCACCAAAACCATGTTTTACTCCTCATGAGCATTTTAAAATGACTTATGCCGGACCTACCGCCAGTACTACTCCCCAGGTTAATCTTCAGCCCGTTACTGCCACAAAATCCTCCCCACCTGAGCAAGAAGTCGAGTTTATAACTCGAAGTGGGAGGTGTTACGGGAACGAAGAGAAAGAAAACAGAAAAGGGAAAGTAAAGATGGGAGAGTCACCGAAGAATACAGAAGAGGAGGTTGAGAAGACAGGGGAAGTAGAGCCTACCGGACATAAAGAAGAGGAGGAGCTGCTGCTTCAAATAATGAAACAAAGTGAGTATGATGTGGAGGAACAGTTGAGAAAGACACCTGCCAGAATTTCACTATTATCACTGATCTTGAGCTCAGAAGTGCACCGACAAGCCTTGCAGAGAATCCTGGATCAGGCCTTTGTAAACCCAGACATCACTCCGGGGCAATTTGAGAAGATAGTGGGACAAATCTAGGCATCCAGTTTTGTTACTTTCTCGGAAAACGAGATAGACCCAGCGGGTTTAAGGCACACTAAAGCTCTGCATGTAACAGTGAAATGTAAGGGTTGTATAGTAGCCAAGGTACTTATTGATAACGGATCAGCTCTCAATGTACTCCCTAGTGCTACCTTGGCTAGGTTGCTAGTTGATCAATTAGATATACGTCAAAGTGCTATGGTGGTAAGAGCCTTTGACGGTACCAGAAGAGAAGTGTTGGGAGATATTGATTTACCACTCCAAATTGGCGCATGTACCTTCAACGTCACATTCCAGGTGATGAATATTGAGCCGGCCTACACTATGTTGCTGGGGAGGCCTTGGATCCATTCTGCAAATGCCATTCCCTCAACTCTGCACCAGAAGATAAAATACATTATGGATGGCAAAATCATCACTGTAAGAGGAGAAGAAGCCATTTTGGTCACCAAGCCACAATCACTCCCTTATGTGGAAGCGGCCGAGGAGTCGTTGGAAAGCTCCTTCCAGGCCCTTGAGTTGCAAGAAACTAGAAATGAAGGGGCTATGGCTATGGTAGCCAAGATAATGTCAAGGAGTGGGTACAAAGAAGGCAAAGGCCTAGGCGCCACATTACAGGGAATCGTTGAACCCATACCGACTATCCAAAAGATAGGCCGCTACGGTTTGGGATATGAGGAAGATGCCCTTATGAATGGGCGAATCTGGATGAGGAAAATGCTTCGGGATCAAAGATTTGACCAAAAAATGGGAAAAGGGAAGGTAGTCCCGAGAATCGCGAAGATCTTCACCGAACCGGTCATTGAAAATCCGGCAGATGTGGAAGAATCACTTGATGAACCATCCATTGATGTCATCCACCTGGATTCCTTGTATGAGACTTTGGTCTCGCCGATAGCTGAGGGGCAAGAGTTGGACAACTGGACAGCATAGGACATCCCTGTACTTAATTTCGAGTAAAGTACCTTTGGTTATCTACACTTGATCATTTCGTCCATGATGACAAGTGTAACATTGTAAATGGACCCTTTTCTTATGTCATAAATTTTTAATGAATTAATAGCGCATTTATTTCCAATTCTTTTCTCCATTTGAATTCCATCCTCATAATACATTCTATTTTCGCTCATTCAGGAACATTCATCAATTAACACCTAATAATTCAATAGACTTGGAAATTCCTCTAGTTAATTTTGAAACCCCTCTAACTGCCATTACTTCAAGTGATTCTGATGTGGAGCTCACAGAAGAAAGCGATGAAAGGGATGAACCTTCCCTAGTGCCTTGTGGCGATGAAACACACACCATAAACCTAGGCACGGAAGAAGTGAAGAGGGAACTTAAGGTTGTGGAGAGCGAAGAATTGGGAGATATGATCAGTTTGCTTAGAGAATTTCTGGACGTATTTTCCTGGAGCTATGATGATATGGTTGGCTTGGACCCCCAGATAGTGGCACACAAAATTCCCCTTATTCCGGGGACAATCCCGGTGAAACAGAAACTAAGAAGAATGAATCCTGACACACTGCTCAAAGTTCAGGATGAAGTCAAGAAACATGATGATCTCGGATTCTCGAAGTAGTCAAATATCCCCAATGGATAGCTAACGTTGTCCCGGTAATGAAGAAGGACAGGAGAGTTAGGGTGTGCGTTGATTACAGGGATCTTAATAGAGCAAGCTTAAAGGATGATTTCCCTCTCCCCCACATTGATGTGTTAGTAGACAATGCTGCGGGATTGGGCATATGTTCATGCATTGATGGGGCATCTGGGTACAATCAAATCCCAATGGATGAGGAAGACAAAGAGAAAACCGCTTTTATCACTCAATGGGGAGTATTTTGCTATCGGGTCATGCCTTTCGGGTTGAAGAATGCCGGTGCTACCTATCAACGCGCTATGGTCACATTATTCCACGATATGATGCATAACGAAGTGGAGGTATACGTGGATGATATGATCATCAAATCTAGGGGAGAAGAGAGCCACGTGCAGATGGTGAGGAAAGTATTTGAGATACTCAGGAAATATCAGTTGAAACTGAATCCCGCCAAATGCATATTCGGAGCTAGGTCAGGGAAATTGTTGGGATTCATAGTGAGCGAGAAGGGAATAGAGGTAGATCCCGATAAAGTTTGAGCTATTCAAGAGATGCCATCCCCAAGAACAGAAAGGGAGGTGTGCAGTTTCCTGGGAAAATTGAACTATATATCAAGGTTTATTTCCAATCTCACCGCTAAGGCCGAGCTTATTTTTAGACTACTCCGAAAGAACAACACCACTCAATGGGATTCAGTTTGTCAAGAGGCTTTCGAGACAATCAAGCAAGATTCATAAGCCCACCAAGATTGGTTCCACCTGTATGGAAGGCCTCGATCTCAGATATGGCAGGCCAACAAAACTCGATGGGATGTGTTTTGGGACAACATGATGACACTGGCCGAAAAGAGAGGGCTATCTATTACCTGAGTAAAAAGTTCAATGATTGTGAGTCAAGGTACTCTTTCTTAGAGAAGACTTGCTGCGCGTTAGCCTGGACGGCAAACCGCCTCAAGCACTACATGTTGAATCACAAGACATGGCTCATCTCCAGGATGGATCCTATCAAATATGTATTCGAAAGCCCATTCGTACTAGGCAGGATAGCCAAGTGGCAGGTCATACTTTCCCAATATGACATAGTCTATATGACCCGGAAGGCGGTGAAAGGTAGCGTGATCGCTGACCTCCTAGCAGAAAATCCTATTCAGGATTATGAAGCCCTGGATTTCGAGTTCCCTGATGAGCATATTAATGAAGTAGACTGCGAAGAAGAGGGGCCAGCCGATGTATGGGAAATGTATTTCGACGGAGCTGTCTATTTGTCCGGTAATGGAATTGGAGCTGTGTTGATATCCTCGGATGGAAAACACTTTCCGATAGCTATCAAGTTGAGATTTGACTGCACCAACAACGTCGCGGAATACGAAGCTTGTGTGATGGGTTTACAGGCTGCCATTGAAATGAAATTCAGGAAGTTAAAGGTATATGGAGACTCAGCTATGATCATTTATCAAGTCAAGGGAGAATGGCAAACTAAGGATCCTAAGCTAATCCCATATCAGAAGTACTTACTGGAGCTGATTAAGAAATTCGAAGAAAACTCTTTCACTCATCTTAGCAGAGACAAGAATCAATTTGCTGATGCCTTAGCTACTCTAGCTGTTATGGCTCAAATCGAAGAAGGGCAGATGACTCAGATATTGAAGATTAAGACAAGGAATGAGCCAGCTTATTGCTTCGTGATTGAAGAAGAACCTGATAATGAACCTTGGTACCATGACATCCTGGTCTACTGCAAAACCCAAGAATTCCCTTCGGGGGCAAGCAAAAACGAAAAGAAGATGATTCAGAGATTAGCATTGGGATACTTCCCCAGTGGAAAGACCCTATACAAGAGGAGCTCTAACGGCGAATTGTTGAGATGTGTGGATGCAAAAGAGGCGAAGAGAATCCTTTTTGAGACTCATGAGGGAAATTGTGCCACCCATACTAATGGACATATGATGGCTAAGCAAATCATGCGACGAGGATATTTCTGGACCACCATGGAAAAAGACTGCATCGAATATTTCCGAAAATACCATAAGTGTCAGATCTACGCAGATCCGATAAATGTTCCACCTCACAAATTGTTCAACCTCGTCTCACCATGGCCTTTCGCAATGTGGGGCATCGACGTGATTGGTCCCATCAACCTTAAGGCATCCAATGGGCACAGATTTATCCTGGTAGCAATCGACTATTTTTCTAAATGGGTCGAAGCCACGTCATACGCCCATATTACACAGAATATGTTTCTCAAATTCCTCAGAAACAATATCATCTGCCGGTATGGCCTCCCCAATGAAATCGTCACTGATAATGCCAAAAATCTGAATGGTCCTAAGATTCAGAAATTATGTGATCAATACAAGATCTGACATCTCAATTCCTCCCCATACCGTCCCCAGATGAATGGAGCGGTGGAAGCCGCAAACAAAAATCTCAAAAGAATAATCCGGAAAATGACAGTCACATATAGGGATTGGCATGATATGCTTCCCTATGCTATTCACGCATACCGGACTTCTGTAAGAACCTCAACCGGGGCAACTCCATACTCACTGGTTTACGGGATGGAAGTAGTATTACCTATTGAAGTTGAAATTCCTTCCTTAAGGATTCTGAAGGAATCGGGGATTGATGAGTCAGAATGGATCCAGTCAAGTTTGGATCAGTTAAACTTGCTGGACGAGAAAAGATTAGCAGCAGCATGTCATGGGCAATTGTACCAGAAGAGAATGGCTAAGGCATTTGACAAAAGCGTTCGCCCACGCGAATTCCAACCCGGGGACCTAATTCTGAAGAAAGTGCTGTCGAATGAAAACGATCCCCGGGGTAAATGGTCACCAACCTACGAGGGACCCTATGTGGTTAAAAAGGTATTTTTTGGAGGAGCCTTGATCTTGACCCACATGGACGGTGAAGAATTGCCAAGACCTGTGAATGCTGACACCGTCAAGAGATACTATACCTAAAAAAAATATAAAAAAATAAAAAAATAAAAAAGGGGGGTAGGAGTGAAAACCCGAAAGGGCGCTCCCAGCAGAATGTGTGAAAGAAGGCGAAAACACCAAAGGGGCGCTTTTTGTAAAATGAGTGAAGGATGAAAACCCGAAAGGGCGTCCTGAAAGAGCGAGCTAAAAAAAAAAAAAAAAAAAGGAGGAAATCTAGGAGCGAAAACCCAAAAAGGGCGCCCCTGGAACCAGAAAATGGAGAAATAAGGGAGAAGCACGAAACCGAGAAGGGAAAATGAATCATCACGACATGAAACTTCAGAAATATTTGAAATAATGGCAGTTAAGGGATTTCAAAACCAGCCACAAGGAATATGTGAGATCTATCCTTGTACCCTTTTCCTTTGAAATTCTATCTTTGTTTTTATTAAAGCTATAATAAAGTCATATTTCATTCCCTATGCTTTTATCTTCCCTTTATACTCACTCTTTAACATTATCTTTCTGCAATCTCGTTATTTAATGCGCTATTAATCTGTTAAAATTTTTTGCCATAAGATTAGGATTTGACAATTGATAACCTCACGTACTTTACTATGAGATTTGCAAGGAATGACTTGGAGAAAAGGGGGTAGGGGTGAAAACCCAAAAGGGCGCTCCTAGCAAAATGTGTGAAAGAAGGCGAAAACCCCAAAGGGGCGCTTTCTGTAAAATGAGTGAAGGATGAAAACCCGAAAGGGCGTCCCAAAAAAAAAAAACAAAAAAAAAAACTAGAGGTGAAAACCCGGAAGGGCGCTTCTAAACGAAAGGGAAATGAAAATCCGCAAGGGCACTTTTTGGGAGAAAGTCAAAAAACTGAAGTGGGGCATTTGAAGAAGTGAGGCTATAGGTCAAGTCTTGCAACTCATCCTCCATTCATCATTGGCCTTCGGGATTCTGTTAAGTACACTTCATTGGGGAAGAATTTCTTGTGTCCGGATTAGGCTTGCTTTGTAAGTGCAATTTACATTTCCTGTTATCAACCTCTGATTCCTTGATCTAAGTTGATTTTAATTTCATGCATTTAAATTTCCTATTATCAACCTCTGGTTCCTTGATCTAAGTTGATTTTAATTCCCTGCAATTTACATTTCGTGTTATCAACCTCTGGTTCCTTGATCTAAGTTGATTTTAATTTCCTGCAATTTACATTTCCTGTTATCAACCTCTGGTTCCTTGATCTAAGTTGATTTTAATTTCATGCATTTAAATTTCCTGTTATCAACCTCTGATTCCTTGATCTAAGTTGATTTTAATTTCATGCATTTAAATTTCCTGTTATCAACCTCTGGTTCCTTGATCTAAGTTGATTTTAATTTCATGCATTTAAATTTCCCGTTATCAACCTCTGGTTCCTTGATCTAAGTTGATTTTAATTTCCCGCAATTTACATTTCCTGTTATCAACCTCTGGTTCCTTGATCTAAGTTGATTTTAATTTCCTGCAATTTACATTTCCTGTTATCAACCTCTGGTTCCTTGATCTAAGTTGATTTTAATTTCATGCAATTTACATTTCCTGTTATCAACCTCTGGTTCCTTGATCAAAGTTGATTTTAATTTCCTGCAATTTACATTTCCTGTTATCAACCTCTGGTTCCTTGATCCAAGTTGATTCTAATTTTCTAGTATTTTAACTTCTGTTACCGATCTCTAGGTCACTAACTTAGGTATGCTTTAGTTCCCTAACTTCGAACACCTAATCGTCCAAAATATGGGTCTGAATCTTTACATAATTCCTACATGGGAAAAATTTTCCCTTTAATAGAAATTATGTAAAGAGGGGCAGCTGTCGACACCATATTTTGGCCGATCCCCAAAATCAATAAGCTTTGAAACTGATCCCCAGTACTAAGTCTCCCTTTGACAGCTAACCACATTTCCGATCTCTCTTTGCTAGATAACCACATTTCCGATCTCTCCCCACAAGGAATTGAATCAATGCTAAGTCCTCACATCAGTCAAAGCCTTACCGGTCTATTAAATCACTCACTGATCTCTGAAACCCATTGTCGAATCTCCTGACTAGTCAAATATATTCCTGATCTCTGTTGACAAATGAAATTGAACTGACACTAGATCTTTGTTACCATTTTTATTGCCGATCTCCCTTTCAAAAGTTTAAGAATAATCAAAGGTTTCGTTCCGGTTTACTGATGATCCCGATCTTAAATGTTTAAGCCAAATTTCTAATTTTAATCAAGTCCCATTCAGCGTTGGTTCCCTACTGATCTCGTGCTCATTGTGTTTTTCGATCTCTCACACTTAGGTTAATAATCACTTTCAGTTATACTCAGAGAATCAACTGTTTAAATAATTTAGAAATTTTCCGATCACAACCATTCATCGAACAAAAGAGGCATTCCATTTCATTTCATTTCAAGAATTTGTACAAGTTATTCAGCTGGAGGATCACCCCCAGCCTGATCTACATTTTGTCCGTCCCCTCTCTCACCCTCAGCCTCCTCCTCACTCTCCTCACCTTCATCCTCGGGAGCCAGGTTGGCCATCCAGGAGAAGTCCTCCTCAGGGTAACGCTTCTTGAGCTCAGCCAAGAGATCTCTGTGAGCATTCACATAAGCGCCGGCTACTCCAGTCACTATCTCTTCTTCTTTCACCTTGAGCTCCTCAGCAAGGTGAGCGAGTTGAGCAGCTTCATCGGCCCGGAGTGCTTACACTTCTTCAAAAGCATGGGCCTGCTCGGGCAGCTTGTCCTCATAGAACTTCATTCGCCCCTCAATTTGAGATATGTAACCCTGAGCGGATGAAAGTTGAGATCGGAGGGAAGCTGCTTCATGACCCATCCTCTCGACCTCTTTACCCAAGCGATGTGCCTTCTCCCGTATGATGTGCTGGTTCACCAGGCACTCCACGTTCAGGCTCATGGATCGGGTCAAGATATCATCAAGGTTATCCGGAGACAGCCTATCCCGATCTTCTCGAAGACAGATAGAGGACACCAAGACCTTGGCGAAACCAGGGTTTTCTCGAACCGTACGATTCTTCTCCAGTGAGTGGACTAAGACTTGGGCACCGCGGGAGATAGTCCTCACGTTAGGTTGAGAAGAACCCTCTTACGCATCGAACAGCGGGGAGGTGGAGGCGGCTCTTCCCGGCGAGGAAGGGATCGGACCACTTCTGCGATCACCGGTCCCGAAGGTTGAGACAAGCCTTCTTGTATTTCCTCGGGCTCAGGCCTGGGTGTCTGCATTTCCTCGACTCGTTTCATCTCCCGTACCTTCCGGGAGATCTCCCTCTTTCGCTTTCGGCTCTCCTTGGAGGCTTCGCCGCTTGCCATACCTGCACAAAGAAGAGGTCAGTGAGATCACTAAGGTCCTGAGATCTGAGATGTAGAAAATACCGATGCCGAGGTCAGAGAGCTGAAGCCCGCGATCTTTGTCGGTGATCAATTCCACAGTCCAATAGTGCAGTTCGGCGGTCATTGCATCCAAGCAAGAGAACTTCTCTCTGGACGCCTGCTCCTTCAACTCCATCACCATTGCGCCCTCTTCCCTATTCAACACGAGACGCTTCGAAATTTAGGGGCCTTGGTGTAGCCAGCTACGAGGGAAACCCTCAAAGCCGTTCGGAATTTTGCTCCTTAGAATGAAGAAGTGGTTCTTCCAGTTTTTCACGGAGGAGGGCAGATCGACGAAGAGCCAGCAATGTGGCTTTGCCTGGAAAAACCAATACTAGTCGTCCTTTCGACGAGTTAACCTATGTAATTCGGCGAATATTTTAGGCGTAGGGCAGAATCCCTTAGCTCGGCAGAGGCCTCGGAAGGCTACTAAGATCCGCCACGAGTTCGGGTGAATTTGAGCTATGCACACTTGGAAAAATTTTAAGACTTTTTTAAAGAAGTCGTCAAGAGGGAACCGTAGCCCGGCTTTCAACTATTCTTCGTATACCATAATCATGTTGTTCTCTTCGAAGAAATGATCGGCCCGGAGATCGCCGTGACACCGGATAAGTTCATATGAATCGGGCTCAATGTTGTACTCCTGGCTGAATGACTGCAGATCGATTTCTTGAAGGACCGATGGTAGTTCGTCCATGGGAAGATTCTCTCTCCCTGAAGAAGGCGCATGCCTTGATGACGTCACTTGTTCTCGAGCTGGAACGGAGACTCTAGGAGGTTCAGGTAGCACCCTTGGCTCGACCACCTCTACTTCATCAGATGACCACGAGAACTGGATGGAAGGAGGGCTCGCCTCTCTCTGACCTTCGGCGCCGCTCATTTTCAAAGAAAATAAAGAATTTGAACTAAAAGAAGGATCAAAACCCTTACCGGAGCTTGATCGGAGTCGGAAGAGCTTGAGAAAACGAGAGAATTTTGAAGTTGTTCACGAGAAACTGAAAATGACACAAGAGAGCAAATGGCTAACCCCCACCCCTATTTACACTCGTCCGAGCATTTAATGCTCATGGCATCCCAGGCGGTGCATCGGTCAGCGAGATCTGCTAGCTGTTTCTGACACGTCTCATGAATATTCCGGAAATTCCATAAAGAGATCGGCTAACTAGAGATCGGCAGATTAAGATAAATCTTTTGAATTGCGGATCGGTTTAGGGTCATTTAAATTAAAGGTCAGATCGGGTAAATACTTCAGAGATCGGAAAATAATTAATGCAATAATAATAAGATGATAATTGACAAAATAAAATCTTTATTTCCAAAAGATCGGATTACATCATTTGGGCGATCTCTAGAGATCGGATTGCATTAAAATTGGATTACATCATTTGGGCGATCCCTAGAGATCGGATTGCATTAAAATTGGACTACATCATTTCGGTGAGATCAGATTACATTGAAAATAAAATATATCATTTGGGCGATCTCAGAGACCGGTGGAACATCCCATCTAAAGGACCTATGTCAAAGTCAACATTGTGACTGATCCAAAGGATGTCATTGACCGGAACCGAGCCGCTGTCGGAACACCCAATGTGGAGGAAAGCCGCTGTCGGAACACCCAATGTGGTGAGAAGCTGAATAAACTTGGAAAAGCAACCGCCAAGGGTCGACGGAACATTAGTAGTCTCCTCGGCCGAAATCGGTTCGCCGATTATACCGGTCGAACTACTCGAGATCGGCACGATTAAGGTCCGCGATCCAGATCGGTTAATTGGTCCAGTTCTCTCACCATCATCAGATAAGGTTATCACGATTATTCGAGCACCGAGGTCGTAAATTTTCAGTCGGGGAATAAAGAGGTCCATCGGAAAGGAATCAACAGCCACAATCATGGCCGGAACTTCTGCTGGAGCAGCTAGAACTGGAAAGTAAGAAGGAAGAGAGGAAAATCGAATGAAGAAAGTCTCTTTTGTCAGGGGTATATATAGGGGAAAATCGGGCATTTATTGCTAGCGAAAGCGGGACGCTTCGGGAATCGAGGGGAATTAATGCTTTGACCGGACCGGGCCTGGTTGAGGGAAATATTGGAATAATAGAGATCGGAAGAGGGGAGATCGGTATGAAAGATCGGAGAAGGATCATGTTAAGAAGATCGGAAAGGAAGAGAGAGCAGAAAACAAAAGGAATAAGGCACCTACCGTCGTCACCATAATCAGAGCCGAGGTAGTTAAAGCGCTGCAGGTAAAATCTCGACCGCACGCCCCAGAATCGCCCGCATTTCTGACATGCGTACGTCAGGACAGCGCTGTACATCCTAATCTCCACCGTTGATCTTACTTGTAAGGACGAGCTCGGAGCCCTCGGATCGAAGAAGAAAACGACAAGATCAGCGCCTTTCACTCCCAGCCCTCGGATCGCCCCGGACAAGAGAATTTGGGACCGTCAGATTAGAAGAAGAAAATGACAAATATTACGAAGGATCTCGGTAGTCCGTTCTGATCCTCTTTAATTCCTGAGCCTCAGATCATGTCCTTCGAAATCCTGACCCTCCATCTCCCTCAAAATAGATCCTGACCCTTCATGGGGAGCACCCGGTTCCTATAAATACCTGTATAAAAACTATTCAAGGGGACGGACGGACGGACGGAGAAAAAAAAAGGAAGTTACTATAGCGAAAGAACTCTGAAATTTAATTCAGATCGTTACTCCGCTTTCATAAGAAGAACTTTTGGAACCAGTTTTCTGAAGTGTTTTCTTAAAAGATTTGGAACACAGAAACTTTCCATTTTTAGCTCGTTCATCATCCCGCAGCGTTCACATTTTGCAGTTCCTTGTTATCTTTATTTTCACTTCCATCGCCCATGCTCAAATCTCATTCAAACTCAGGTATAATTCTGACTCGATTGCATTTAGTGAGATGCACTTTGTTCCAAGGCGAACCTTAGTTTCCCGGCTATCAACTTGCAATCTTATTGCGTTTTGTGATTCTTGGTTAGTTCACTAGAATCGACTCCTTACAGGTCAGTATTCATGTTGCCATTTTATTAAGTTTAGTTCTTGTTTTGCGCATTTCCATTATTCTTTCTTTATGTATGTTATTTTCTTTAAGTTCATATCATGCTAGAAAGATACAGAAGAAGGTTGTGCTCTAGTTTATTTCCGTATCGATACCTTTGTTAACCTTTATTATTTCTGAGCGTAAGTTATCTAGTTCCAAGCGATACATAAGTAGTTGGATGAGATGTAGGTAACGGCAACTTAAGAGTCCTTTTAAAATGATGAAAGGTCTGAATAATAAGCCTGGAAAATGGTAAAGCTGAGTCACTAGAATAATTCAATAGGTCATAGGGCAAGACGTCATAAGACAGAGTAAAACCATACCCTGGATAACTAAATGGAATAGATCGGCTACCAAAAATGCTGGTGGAGCGACCATATAGGAAGGTCAGAGGATTCGGTTTGGCATCCCCTGCCCAGTCCTAAGGTACCAATAAGTTAAAAAGGTCTTGTGCAGACCCCCTGACACTTTTGAACGTCAGAACCCTTAGCCTTAGGTCCTCTCGATAGGTAAAATTTAGAGAGATCGGAAAGACCCTTATCCGACTACCGTTTAAATAGAAGAGAGCAGAAAGGGGTCTTTATTCGATCATCAACCAGAATTTCAGCAAATAATTTTAAAAGAGATCGGAGGAGGGTTTCTTATCCGATTCTCACCTAAAACTTTAACAGACAACTTAAAAGAGGTCGGAGGAGAGTTCTTATCCGATCCTCGAGCTAAAATTTTAATAAATATTAAAAGAGATCGGAGGAGAGTTCTTATCCGATTCTCAGCTAAAACTTTAATAAATAATAAAAGAGATCGGAGGAGAGTTCTTATCCGATCCTCAAGCTAAAATTTTAATAAACATTAAAAGAGATCGGAGGAGAGTCCTTATCCGATCTTCAAGCTAAAATATTAAAAGAGATCGGAAGAGAGTTCTTATCCGATTCTTAATTCAAATTTTTAAAAGAGATCGGAGGAGAGTTCTTATCCGATTCTCAAATTGAATTTTAACCAAATAGCCCTTCAAACAAAACTAATATACAACAGTAACTCACTAAGGTTATCTCATTTACTTATGTATCTGGGTAATCCAAACTTAGTGAAAAATTAAATATTCCTTTTTGTTAAAAGGATTAACATTTCCATTCAAGCCCTCCTAACTAATTTATAAAAAAATGCGAAGTTAAATCTACTTACCCTTATTAAGGGACGAGGTGGGGTGCCTAACACCTTCCCCACCCGTTTACGGACCCCGAACTTAGAATCTCTATTTTGAAGTGGTTTTATTTCAATTTGTCTTCACAAATGGTTTTCTTTAGTTTTCCTCAAAACTAAGGTGGCGACTCCTCATTCTTTTCCACTTCGGTGAGGGTTCGTTCAGGCGACCGCAAAATCCCTTGAGACATCTGGATTCAAGATCCAAGTTGATTTTAATTTTAAGTATTTTAATTTCCTGTTATCAACCTCTAGATTCAAAGTCCAAGTTGATTTTAAATTTTCAGTTATCAACCTTTGTATTTGCGATTCATGTTGATTTTAATTTTTAGTATTTTAATTTTCTATTATCAACTTCTGGATTCAAGATCCATGTTGTTTTTAATTTTCAGCATTTTAATTTCCTGTTATCATCCTATGGATTCAAGATCCAAGTTGATTTTAATTACCAGTTATCAACCTCTAGATTTACGAACCAAGTTGATTTTAACTTTTCTGTATTTTTATTTCCTGTTTTCAACCTATGGTTTCAATATCCAAGTTGATTTTAATTTCCAGTTATCAAACTCTGGATTCAGGATCCAAGTTGATTTTAATTTTCAGCATTTTTATTTCCTTTCTTCAACCTCTGGATTCAAGATCCAAGTTGATTTCAAATTTCCAGTTATTAACCTTTGGATTCAAGATCCAAGTTGATTTTCATTTTTAGCATTTAAATTTCCTGTTAACAACCTCTGGATTTAATATCCAAGTTTACTTTAAATTTCTAGTTATCAACATTTGGATTCAAGATCCAAGTTGATTTTAATTTTCAGCATTTTAATTTCCTGTTATCAACCCATGGATTCAAGATCCAAGTTGATTTTAATTTTTAGTTATCAACCTCTGGATTCACGATCCAAGTTGATTTTAATTTTCAGGATTATTATTTCTTATTATTAACCTCTGGATTCAAGATCCAAGTTGATTTTAATTTCTAGTTTTCAACCTTTGGATTCAAGATCCAGGTTGATTTTAATTTTCAGTATTTTTATTTCCTATTTTCAACCTATAGATTCAAGATCCAAGTTGATTTTGAATTTCCAGTTATCAATCTCTATATTCAAGATCCAAGTTGATTTTAATTTTAAGTATTTTAATTTACTGTTATCAACCTCTGGATTCAAGATCCAAGTTGATTTTAAATATCCAGTTATCAACCTCTGGATTCAAGATCCAAGTTGATTTTCATTTTTAGCATTTAAATTTCCTGTTAACAACCTCTGGATTTAATATTTAAGTGTACTTTAAATTTCGAGTCATCAATCTTTGGATTCAAGATCCAAGTTGATTTTAATTTTCAGCATTTTAATTTCCTGTTATCAACCCATGGATTCAAGATCCAAGTTGATTTTAATTTTTAGTTATCAACCTCTGGATTCACGATCCAAGTTGATTTTAATTTTCAGGATTATTATTTCTTATTATTAACCTCTGGATTCAAGATCCAAGTTGATTTTAATTTCTAGTTTTCAACCTTTGGATTCAAGATCCAGGTTGATTTTAATTTTCAGTATTTTTATTTCCTATTTTCAACCTATAGATTCAAGATCCAAGTTGATTTTGAATTTCCAGTTATCAATCTCTATATTCAAGATCCAAGTTGATTTTAATTTTAAGTATTTTAATTTACTGTTATCAACCTCTGGATTCAAGATCCAAGTTGATTTTAAATATCCAGTTATCAACCTCTGGATTCAAGATCCAAGTTGATTTTAATTTTTAGCATTTAAATTTCCTGTTATCAACCTCTGGATTTAATATTTAAGTGTACTTTAAATTTCGAGTCATCAATCTTTGGATTCAAGATCCAAGTTGATTTTAATTTTCAGCAATTTAATTTCCTGTTATCAACACATTGATTCAAGATCCAAGTTGATTTTAATTTTTAGTTATCAACCTCTGGATTCACGATCCAAGTTGATTTTAATTTTTAGCATTTTTATTTCTTATTATCAACCTCTGGAGTCAAGATCCAAATTGATTTTAATTTCCAATTTTCAACCTCTGGATTCAAGATCCAAATTGATTTTAATTTTCAGTATTTTTATTTCCTATTTTCAACCTATAGATTCAAGATCCAAGTTGATTTTAAATTTCCAGTTATCAATCTTTGGATTCAAGATCAAAGTTGATTTTAATTTTAAGTATTTTAATTTCCTATTATCAACCTCTGGATTCAACATCGAAGTTGATTTTAAATTTTCAGTTATCAACATTTGGATTTGCGATTCAAGTTGATTTTAATTTTTTGTATTTTAATTTTCCGTTATCAACTTCTGGATTCAAGATCCATGTTGATTTTAAATTTCTAGTTATAAATCTCTGGATTCAAGATTCAAGTTGATTTTAATTTTCTGCATTTTAATTTCCTGTTATCAACCTCTGGATTCATGATCCAAGTTGATTTTAAATTTCCAATTATCAACCTCTTGATTCAAGATCCTAGTTGATTTTAATTTTCAGCATTTTAATTTCTTGTTATTAACCTCTAAATTCAAGATCCAAGTTTATTTCAATTTCCAGTTATCAACCTCTGGATTTAAGATCCAAGTTGATTTTAATTTTCAGCATTTTAACTTCCTGTTATCAACCTATGGATTCAAGATCCAAGTTCATTTTAATTTCCAGTTATCAACCTCTAGATTTATGAACCAAGTTGATTTTAACTTTCAGAATTTTTATTTCCTGTTATCAACCTATGGATTCAAGATCCAAGTTGATTTTAATTTCCAATTATCAACCTATAGATTCAAGATCCAAGTTGATTTTAATTTTCAGAATTTTTATTTCCTTTTTTCAACATCTGGATTCAAGATCCAAGTTGATTTTAAATTTCCAGTTATCAACCTTTGGATTCAAGATCCAAGTTGATTTTAATTTTTAGCATTTAAATTTCCTGTTATCAACCTCTGGATTTAATATCCAAGTTTACTTTAAATTTCCAGCTATCAACCTTTGGATTCAAGATCCAAGTTGATTTTAATTTTCAGCATTTTAATTTCCTGTTATCAACCCATGGATTCATGATCCAAGTTGATTTTAAATTTCCAGTTATCAACCTTTGGATTCAAGATCAAAGTTGATTTTAATTTTTAGCATTTATATTTCTTGTTTTCAACCTCTGGATTTAATATTTAAGTGTGCTTTAAATTTCCAGTTATCAATCTTTGGATTCAAGATCCAAGTTGATTTTAATTTTCAGCAATTTAATTTCCTGTTATCAACACATTGATTCAAGATCCAAGTTGATTTTAAATTTCTAGTTATCAACCTTTGGATTCAAGATCCAAGTTGATTTTAATTTTTAGCATTTAAATTTCCTGTTATCAACCTCTGGATTTAATATCCAAGTTTACTTTAAATTTCCAGTTGTCATCCTTTGGATTCAAGATTCAAGTTGATTTTATTTTTCAGCATTTTAATTTCCTGTTATCAACCCATGGATTCAAGATCCAAGTTGATTTTAATTTTTAGTTATCAACCTCTGGATTCACGATCCAAGTTGATTTTAATTTTCAGGATTTTTATTTCCTATTATCAACCTCTAGATTCAAGATCCAAGTTGATTTTAATTTCCAGTTATCAACCTCTGGATTCAAGATCCAAGTTGATTTTAATTTCCAGTTATCAACCTCTGGATTCAAGATCCAAGTTGATTTTAATTTTCAGCCTTTTTATTTCATTTTATTAACCTCTAGATTTAAGATCCAAGTTTATTTTAATTTCCAGTTATCAACCTCTGGATTCAAGATCCAAGTTGATTTCAATTTCCTATTATCAACCTCAGGATTCAAGATCCAAGTTGATTTTAAATTTCTTGTTATCAATCTCAGGATTCAAGATCTAAGTTGATTTTAATTTTTTGCATTTTAATTTCCTGTTATCAACCTCCGGATTTAAGATCCACTTTGATTTTAAATTTCTAGATATCAATGTCTGGATTCAAGATCCAAGTTGATTTTAATTTTTAGCATTTTAATTTCCTGTATCAACCTTTGGATTCAAGATCCAAGTTGATTTTAAATTTCTAATTATCAATCTCTGGATTCAAGATCCAAGTTGATATTAATTTTCAGGATTTTTATTTCCGATTATCAACCTCTGGATTCAAGATCCAAGTTGATTTTAATTTCTCGTTATCAACCTCTGGATTTAAGATCCAAGTTGATTTTAATTTCCAGTTATCAATCTCTAGATTCAAGATCCAAGTTGATTTTAATTTTTAGCATTTTTATTTCTTTTTCTCAAACTCTGGATTCAAGATCCAAGTTGATTTTAAATTTCCAGTTATCAACATTTGGATTCAATATCCAAGTTGATTTTAATTTCCAGCATTTTAATTTCCTGTTATCAACCCATGGATTCAAGATCCAAGTTGATTTTAATTTTTAGTTATCAACCTCTGGATTCACGATCCAAGTTGATTTTAATTTTCAGGATTATATTTTCTTATTATTAACCTCTGGATTCAAGATCCAAGTTGATTTTAATTTCCATTTTTCAACCTTTGGATTCAAGATCCAGGTTGATTTTAATTTTCAGTATTTTTATTTCCTATTTTCAACCTATAGATTCAAGATCCAAGTTGATTTTAAATTTCCAGTTATCAATCCCTGGATTCATGATCCAAGTTGATTTTAATTTTAAGTATTTTAATTTCCTGTTATCAACCTCTGGATTCAAGATCCAAGTTGATTTTAAATTTCCAGTTATCAACCTCTGGAATCAAGATCCAAGTTGATTTTAATTTTTAGCATTTTTATTTATTTTATTAACCTCTAGATTTAAGATCCAAGTTGGTTTTAATTTCCAGTTATCAACCTCTGGATTCAAGATACAAGTTGATTTTAATTTTCAGCATTTTTATTTCCTTTTTCAACCTCTGGATTCAAGATCCAAGTTTATTTTAAATTTCCAGTTATCAACCTTTGGATTTAATATCCAAGTTGATTTTAATTTTTAGCGTTTAAATTTCCTGTTATCAACCTCTGCATTTAATATCCAAGTTTACTTTTGTGACGAGCACTCTATTTTATCTTAATTTATTTTTATTCTTCCTTTTGAATATAACTTGTGAAATATAATTTATTTAAGCCATTTATCGAAATTATAATTTATTTGAGGTTCCGAGAATTTTATAGAAAATCCAAAGTCTAACTAAAAATGGAGAAAGCAGTTCTTTGGAACGAATGAAAACACTTCCTATGATCATATTCAATCATCTCATCACTCTCAAACTTCAATATCAAAATCTCAACATTTTTCACCATTCATTTCTCAATCATTCATCTCATGTGATATCATGTATAAATCACAGATAAACATTCACTTTTACATTCATTAATACGATTTTTCATTATTTACATGAACCTCAAAATACATTCCATAAGTTCAAATACATATGAGAAAATAGAAATTAGTTACAAAATGTCAAAATGAAACATAGTGTCCTAACAATGCCTGTGGATGGTGAGGTGACACGGACACTAATTGCCTTAATCTGTCCAAATCTTGATGCCTCTACGTTGCAAAAGCGACGCGCTAAGCATAAAGCTTAGTGGTGCAAATACTACAAGAAAATATAATATGCAAATAAAAATAATAATTTCCTTGCTATTGTGTTCATAAGAAATGAATAATTACTAACTTATTTTTTAGTCGAGGGCTAATCATGTTTTATGATATTAACTTCTTCATGCATTTCGTTAATTATTTTCTTCATGATCTTGAGCTTCTTTGTATTTTTGTAATCATTCCTGATTCTTAATTTTCGTATTTTCTTTAATAATCAGTTCAATCACAGTTATACTTTTACATGACCAAGTAACCTATCTTTGGACGATCGGATGGATAACGGTCGTTGGTCTGGACACCGCGATTGCCTCGGGCGTCATACCATGGGGCATGAACGCCAACCACGTATGCGATCGGTATGGCTAAAAAGCCATGATATCACATAATCGGGCATAAAAGCCATGAATACGGGCATAAAAGCCATGAATACTGGCATAAAGCCTTTCGCAGTACTGCTAACACAATACCCTATTGGCATGCCAATCTATCCAAACCAATCACATTAGGCCTACTAGGGCATTTTGCACTTTTAAGTTTCACAATTTTTGAATTTCAAGTCTTGGTGTCACTATTCACTTCATTGGTCAACAAAAAGTTGACTTTTGCATAGAAAATAGTTGCATTGGTTTTAACACTTCCAATGTACCACATTTTGCGTTTAAAACTTGTTGGCATTAAGCATTAATACCATTTCTAAGCTTAAACCAAGAGAAGCAAAATTTTCAATTTTTGTAACTCAACTTTACTATTCCATTAGGCACTGTTGCAGTAAGAATTTGAGGAAATGGTAAACATGAAAGTTGTTCCTTATTTTGTCTAGTTGAATTTCCTTTTTTGAATCACTCCATTTGGAGTTTTGTAGCTCAAGTTATGGCCAAAATAAGTTTACTGTTCACGTGCAATCGTTCATCTTTGAGATTTTGGTCCGCAGATTTTTGGTCCAACTTTGGTCAGTAATTTGATTAAGTTAAGTTCATAATTTGGTCTAACTTTCTTCTTATGAAATGTTCTACCATACCTTAGGTTTCCATCGGTTCAAGAATCGCCTAAATCCGAGTTTTCTAGAGAGAGTTATAGCCATCCAAACATTACTGCTCAAGTGAAAATCTGCAGAGTTGCAGGTTTGATAACTTAACTTTGCCCAATAATTTGAATGGGTTAATGGCATAATTTGGGGTAATGTTCTTCATGAAAGTTGTTTTTCTATATCCTATCTTGTTGCTGTAAAACTTTCAGGTCAATTTGACCATTCTACAGTGAGTTATGACCAAATGAACAGTTACTGTTCATTTGGTCATTTCTGCAGGTGCTGTTGCACGGTATCCGGATTGGGGCCAACTTTTGGTCCTCTTGCTTTAGTCTTTTGGGCATGGTTTCTTCAGAAAAAATGTGCCATTATAAGCCTAGTTTCATGTCCAATTGTCCAAACACCAATTGGACCAACACAGCCAAAGATATGGCAGTCCAAGTGGGCTGGAATCACAGCCTCCCTACTGGTTACCCTAGGCAGCCTACCAATTCAGTTTGCATCACTCTAAATCTCTTCAAATTATGGTGAACTTCCCTCAAATGGTCACTAATTGACCCTTATAAGGTTCACTTACCACTTCATAAGCCAAAACCAAATTTCACTCTCCAAAACCCTAGTTTCCCATTGTGATTCACACTAGTTACCCTAGTTAATACACTAACTCATTATCCATGTATATAAATACCTTAAACATCATATTTAGTCCACTCTAAGTCCATCAAAACAATCAATCCTATTCCTTCCTTATGGCAGCCGAAATTCATGGTATAGATACACATGAGTTTAGTCCATTTAATTTACAATTTCATACTAAGTTCAAGTCCCTAACATAGAAATAAAGAAATATTTGTAAAAGTAAGCACTAACCTCTTGTAGGCAGATTTTTCCCAACTCAAAACTTCACTTTCCTTCACTTTCTAGGCTGCCAAACACTTCCCAAGAGGTAGAGACAAGCTTTTAGTGAAGGGACTTAGGGTTTTATAGTGCAAATTCATGGGAAAATGGAAGTAATTAAAGAAAACTTCCATGGAGGGTTATGGAGGAGAGGATCACGTTTTGAAGAAGAAGATGGCTGCTTGTTTTTGGTCTTCCTTGGTCTTTATTTATCTCTTTTATTAATTAGTCAAATGGTTACTTAATTGTGATTGGTGGACAATTTTAAATGACCTCATAATATGTCATAATTGGCATTTTATTGTATTTTCTTTTCTTTTCTCTTCTACTAACTTCAAATTAATTTTTCATCAATATTAATTCATATTTTATGTCATAATAATTATTTACTCAACTGGACAAGTCGGCCAAAAATCGTCTCTGAAGGCGAAATGACCAAAATGCCCTCCGTTTGGCTTAACGGGTCAAAATTGTCTGTACCGATTGAAAAATTTTTCTAAATATTTTCTTGGCATTCTAATGCCATAGGAACCTCAATGACCCTTCTCTGGTGTCCCAAAAATTATTTTATGAATTTTTCTCCTGGTCTAGGGCTCCTCGTTGCGAGAACCGCAACTTACCTCTGATTACCCATCGCTTGGGCACCGGCTCGTTTGACTTGGTTGTATTTTATTTCTAAAATTTTTACTAAATTTTTCTTAGTAATATTTGAGTTAATTATGGTTCCTCACTTTAGTTTAAATATTTTTCCAGAAGTTCTAGTTGTCCGGACCGACACCGGTCACCGGAACAGTAGAATGTACGGAGTTGCTACCGAGAGGGTGTTACAACTTTAAATTTCTAGTTATCAACCAATGGATTCCAGATCCAAGCTGATTTTAATTTTCAGCATTTTAATTTCCTGTTATCAACCCATGGATTCAAGATCAAAGTTTATTTCAATTTTTAGTTATCAACCTCTGGATTCAAGATCCAAGTTTATTTTAATTTTCAGCATTTTAATTTCCTGTTATCAACCTATGGATTCAAGATCCAAGTTGATTTTAATTTCCAGTTATCAACCTCCAGATTTACGAACCATGTTGATTTTGAATTTCAGTATTTTTATTTTCTGTTATCAACCTATGGATTCAAGATCCAAGTTGATTTTAATTTCCAGTTATCAACCTCTAGATTCAAGATCTAAGTTGATTTTAATTTTCAGCATTTTTATTTGCTTTTTTCAACCTCTGGATTCAAGATCCAAGTTGATTTTAAATTTCCAGTTATCAACCTATGGATTCAAGATCGAAGTTGATTTTAATTTTCAGCATTTTTTTTTCATTTTATTAACCTCTGGATTTAAGATCCAAGTTGATTTTAATTTCCAGTTATCAACCTCTTGATTTAAGATCCAAGTTGATTGCAATTTCCTATTATCAACCTCAGAATTCAAGATCCAAGTTGATTTTAAATTTCTTGTTATCAATCTCAAGATTCAAGATCTAAGTTGATTTTAATTTTCTACATTTTAATTTCCCGTTATCAACCTCCGGATTTAAGATCCACGTTGATTTTAAATTTTTAGTTATCAATCTCTGGATTCAAGATCCAAGTTGATTTTAATTTTTAGCATTTTAATTTCCTGTTATCAACCTCTGGATTCAAGTTCTAAGTTGATTTTAAATTTCTAGTTATCAATCTCTGGATTCAAGATCCAAGTTTCAATTTTCAAAATTTTAATTTCCTGTTATCAACCTCTAGATTCATGATCCAAGTTTATTTTAAATTTCCAGTTATCAATCCTTGGATTCAAGATCCAAATTGATTTTAAATTTCTAATTATCAACTTCTGGATTCAAGATCTAAGTTGATTTTAATTTTTAGCATTTTAGTTTCCTGTTATCATCCTCTGGATTGAAGATTCAAGTTGATTTTATTTTCCAGATATCAATCTCTGGATTCAAGATCCAAGTTGATTTCAATTTTCAGCATTTTAATTTCCTGTTATCAATCTCTGGATTCAAGATCTAAGTTGATTTTAAATTTTCAGTTATCAACCTTTGGATTCAAGATCCATGTTGATTTTAATTTTCAGTATTAAAATTTTCTGTTATCAACCTTTGGATTCAAAATCCAAGTTGACTTTAAATTTTCAGTTATCAACCTTTGGATTCAAGATCGAAGTTGATTTTAATTTTTAGCATTTAAATTTCCTGTTATCAACCTCTGGATTTAATATCTAAGTTTACATTAAATTTCTAGTTATCAACCTTTGGATTCAAGATCCAAGTTGATTTTAATTTTCAGTATTTTAATTTCCTGTTATCAACCCATGGATTCAAGATCCAAGTTGAATTTAATTTTTAGTTATCAACCTCTAGATTCAAGATCCAAGTTGATTTCAATTTTCAGGATTTTAATTTCCTGTTATCAACCTATGGATTCAAGATCCAAGTTGATTTTAATTTCCAGTTATCAACCTCTAGATTTATGAACCAAGTTGATTTTAACTTTCAGTATTTTTATTTCCTATTATCAACCTATGGATTCAAGATCCAAGTTGATTTTAATTTTTAGTTATCAACCTCTGGATTCACGATCCAAGTTGATTTGAATTTTTAGCATTTTTATTTCCTATTATCAACCTTTGGATTCAAGATCCAAGTTGATTTTAATTTCCAGTTATCAACCCCTGGATTTAATATCCAAGTTGATTTTAATTTTCAGCATTTTTATTTCCTTTTTTCAACCTCTGGATTCAAGATCCAAGTTGATTTTAAATTTCCAGTTATCAACCTTTGGATTCAAGATCCTAGTTAATTTTAATTTTTAGCATTTAAATTTGCTGTTATCAACCTCTGGATTTAATATCCAAGTTTACTTTAAATTTCTAGTTATCAACTTTTGGATTCAAGATCCAAGTTAAATTTATTTTTCAGCATTTTAATTTCCTGTTATCAACCCATGGATTCAAGATCCAATTTGATTTTAATTTTTAGTTATCAACCTCTAGATTCACGATCCAAGTTGATTTGAATTTTCAGTATTTTCATTTCCTATTATCAACCTTTGGATTCAAGATCCAAGTTGATTTTAATTTCCAGTTATCAACCTCTGGATTTAAGATCCAAGTTGATTTTAATTTTCAGTATTTTTATTTCCTATTTTTAACCTATAGAATCAAGATCCAAGTCGATTTTAGATTTCCAGTTATCAATCTCTGGATTCAAGATCCAAGTTGATTTTAATTTTAAGTATTTTAATTTCCTATTGTCAACCTCTAGATTCAAGATCCAAGTTGATTTTAAATTTCCAGTTATCAACCTCTGGATTCAAGATCCAAGTTGATTTTAATTTTCAGCATTTTTTTTTTCATTTTATTAACCTCTGGATTTAAGATCCAAGTTGATTTTAATTTCCAGTTATCAACATCTTGATTTAAGATCCAAGTTGATTTCAATTTCCTATTATCAACCTCAGGATTCAAGATCCAAGTTGATTTTAAATTTCTTGTTATCAATCTCAAGATTCAAAATCTAAGTTGATTTTAATTTTCTACATTTTAAATTCCCGTTATCAACCTTCAGATTTAAGATCCACGTTGATTTTAAATTTCCAGTTATCAATCTCTGGATTCAAGAACCAAGTTGATTTTAATTTTTAGCATTTTAATTTCCTATTATCAACCTCTGGATTCAAGTTCCAAGTTGATTTTAAATTTCTAGTTATCAATCTCTGGATTCAAGATCCAAGTTTTAATTTTCAAAATTTTAATTTCCTGTTATCAACCTCTAGATTCAAGATCCAAGTTTATTTTAAATTTCCAGTTAACAATCATTGGATTCAAGATCCAAATTGATTTTAAATTTCTAATTATCAACTTCTGGATTCAAGATCTAAGTTGATTTTAATTTTTAGCATTTTATTTTTCTGTTATCAACCTCTGGATTCAATATTCAAGTTAATTTTATTTTTCAGTTATCAATCTTAGGATTCAAGATCGAAGTTGAATTTAATTTTCAGCATTTTAATTTCCTGTTATCAATCTCTGGATTCAAGATCTAAGTTGATTTCAAATTTTCAGTTATCACCCTTTGGATTCAAGATCCATGTTGATTTTAATTTTCAGTATTAAAATTTTCTGTTGTCAGCCTCTGGATTCAAGATCCAAGTTGACTTCAAATTTTCAGTTATCAACCTTTGGATTGAAGATCCAAGTTAATTTTAATTTTCAGCATTTTACTTTCCTGTTATCAACCTATGGATTCAAGTATCTAAGTTGATTTTAATTTCCAGTTATCAACCTCTAGATTTACGAACCAAGTTGATATTAACTTTCAATATTTTTATTTCCTGTTATCAACCTATGGATTCAAGATCCAAGTTGATTTTAAATTTCCAGTTATCTATCTCTGGATTCAAGATCCAAGTTGATTTTAATTTTAAGTATTTTAATTTCCTGTTATCAACCTCTAGATTCAAGATCCAAGTTGATTTTAAATTTTCAGTTATCAACCTTTGTATTTTCGATTCATGTTGATTTTAATTTTTAGTATTTTAATTTTCTATTATCAACTTCTGGATTCAAGATCCATGTTCATTTTAATTTTCAGCATTTTAATTTCCTGTTATCATCCTGTGGATTCAAGATTCAAGTTGATTTTAATTACCAGTTATCAACCTCTAGATTTACGAACCAAGTTGATTTTAACTTTTCTGTATTTTTATTTCCTGTTATCAACCTATGGATTCAATATCCAAGTTGATTTTAATTTCCAGTTATCAACCTCTGGATTCAGGATCCAAGTTGATTTTAATTTTCAGTATTTTTATTTCCTTTTTTCAACCTCTGGATTCAAGATCCAAGTTGATTTCAAATTTTCAGTTATTAACCTTTGAATTCAAGATCCAAGTTGATTTTCATTTTTAGCATTTAAATTTCATGTTATCAACCTCTGGATTTAATATCCAACATTACTTTAAATTTCCAGTTATCAACCTTTGGATTCAAGATCCAAGTTGATTTTAATTTTCAGCATTTTAATTTTCTGTTATCAACCCATGGATTCAAGATCCAAGTTGATTTTAATTTTTAGTTATCAACCTCTGGATTCACGATCCAAGTTGATTTTAATTTTCAGGATTTTTATTTCCTATTATTAACCTCTAGATTCAAGATCTTAGTTGATTTCAATTTCCAGTTATCGACCTCTGGATTCAAGATCTAAATTGATTTTAATTTTCAGTATTTTTATTTCCTATTTTCAACCTATAAATTCAAGATCCAAGTTGATTTTGAATTTCCAGTTATCAATCTCTGGATTCAAGATCCAAGTTTATTTTAATTTTATGTATTTTAATTTACTGTTATCAACCTTTGGATTCAAGATCCAAGTTGATTTTAAATATCTAGTTATCAGCCTCTGGATTCAAAATCCAAGTTGATTTTAATTTTTAGCATTTAAATTTCCTGTTATCAACCTCTGGATTTAATATTTAAGTGTACTTTAAATTTCCAGTTATCAATCTTTGGATTCAAGATCCAAGTTGATTTTAATTTTCAGCAATTTAATTTCCTGTTATCAACACATTGATTCAAGATCCAAGTTGATTTTAAATTTTAGTTATCAACCTCTGGATTCACGATCCAAGTTGATTTTAATTTTCAGCATTTTTATTTCCTTTTTTCAACATCTGGATTCAAGATCCAAGTTGATTTTAAATTTCCAGTTATCAATCTTTGGATTCAAGATCCAAGTTGATTTTAATTTTTAGCATTTAAATTTCCTGTTATCAACCTCTAGATTTAATATCCAAGTTTACTTTAAATTTCTAGCTATCAACCTTTAGATTCAAGATCCAAGTTGATTTTAATTTTCATCATTTTAATTTCCTGTTATCAACCTCTAGATTAAACATCCAAGTTGATTTTAAATTTTCAGTTATCAACCTTCGGATTTGCGATTTAAGTTGATTTTAATTTTTTGTATTTTAATTTTCTGTTATCAACTTCTGGATTCAAGAGCCACATTGATTTTAAATTTCTAGTTATAAATCTCTGGATTCAAGATTCAAGTTGATTTCAATTTTTTGTATTTTAATTTCTTGTTATCAACCTCTGGATTCATGATCCAAGTTGATTTTAAATTTCCAATTATCAACCTCTGTATTCAAGATCCTAGTTGATTTTAATTTTCAGCATTTTAATTTCTTATTATTAACCTCTGAATTCAAGATCCAAGTTTATTTTAATTTCCAGTTATCAACCTCTGGATTCAAGATCCAAGTTGATTTTAATTTTCAGCATTTTAATTTCCTGTTATCAACCTATGGATTCAAGATCCAAATTCATTTTAATTTCCAGTTATCAACCTCCAGATTTATGAACCAAGTTGATTTTAACTTTCAGAATTTTTATTTCCTGTTATCAACCTAAGGATTCAAGATCCAAGTTAATTTTAATTTCCAGTTATCAACCTCTGGATTCAAGATCCAAGTTGATTTTAATTTTCAGCATTTTTATTTCCTTTTTTCAACATCTGAATTCAAGATCCAAGTTGATTTTAAATTTCCCGTTATCAACCTTTGGATTCAAGATCGAAGTTGATTTTAATTTTTAGCATTTAAATTTCTTGTTATCAACCTCTGGATTTAATATCCAAGTTTACTTTAAATTTCTAGCTATCAAGCTTTGGATTCAAGATCCAAGTTGATTTTAATGTTCAGCATTTTAATTTCCTGTTATCAACCCATGGATTCATGATCCAAGTTGATTTTAAATTTCCAGTTATCAACCTTTGGATTCAAGATCAAAGTTGATTTTAATTTTTACCATTTAAATTTCCTGTTTTCAACCTCTGGATTTAATATTTAAGTGTGCTTTAAATTTCCAGTTATCAATCTTTGGATTCAAGATCCAAGTTGATTTTAATTTTCAGCAATTTAATTTCCTGTTATCAACACATTGATTCAAGATCCAAGTTGATTTTAAATTTCTAGTTATCAACCTTTTGATTCAAGATCCAAGTTGATTTTAATTTTTAGCATTTAAATTTCCTGTTATCAACCTCTGGATTTAATATCCAAGTTTACTTTTAATTTCCAGTTATCATCCTTTGGATTCAAGATTCAAGTTGATTTTAATTTTCAGTTATCAACCTCTGCATTCAAGATCCAAGTTGATTTTAATTTTCAGCATTTTTATTTCCTTTTTTCAACCTCTGGATTCAAGATCCAAGTTGATTTTAAATTTTCAGTTATCAACCTTTGGATTCAAGATCCAAGTTGATTTTAGTTTTTAGCATTTAAATTTCCTGTTATCAACGTCTGGATTTAATATCCAAGTTTACTTTAAATTTCCAGTTATCAACCTCTAGATTCAAGATCCAAGTTGATTTTAATTTTTAGCATTTTTATTTCCTTTTCTCAAACTCTGGATTCAAGATCCAAGTTGATTTTAAATTTCCAGTTATCAACCTTTGGATTCAATATCCAAGTTGATTTTAATTTTAACATTTAAATTTCTTGTTATCAATCTCTGTATTTAATATCCAAGTTTACTTTAAATTTCTAGTTATCAACCATTGGATTCAAGATCCAAGTTAATTTTGATTTTCAGCATTTTAATTTCCTGTTATCAACCCATGGATTCAAGATCAAAGTTGATTTTAATTTTTAGTTATCAATCACTGGATTCAAGATCCAAGTTGATTTTAATTTTCAGCCTTTTATCTTCCTGTTATCAACCAATGGATTCAAGATCCAAGTTGATTTTAATTTCTAGTTATCAACATCCAGATTTACGAACCATGTTGATTTTAACTTTCAGTATTTTTATTTTCTGTTATCAACCTATGGATTCAAGATCCAAGTTGATTTTAATTTCCAATTATCAACCTCTAGATTCAAGATCCAAGTTGATTTTAATTTTCAGCATTTTTATTTGCTTTTTTCAACTTCTGGATTCAAGATCCAAGTTGATTTTAAATTTCCAGTTATCAACCTTTGGATTCAAGATTGAAGTTGATTTTAATTTTTAGCATTTAAATTTCATGTTAACAACCTCTGGATTTAATATCCAAGTTTACTTTAAATTTCTAGTTATCAACATTTGGATTCAAGATCCAAGTTGATTTTAATTTTCAGCATTTCAATTTCCAGTTATCAACCCATGGATTCAAGATCCAAGTTGATTTTAATTTTTAGTTATCAACCTCTGGATTCACGATCCAAGTTGATTTTAATTTTCAGGGTTATTATTTCTTATTATTAACCTCTGGATTCAAGATCCAAGTTGATTTTAATTTCCAGTTTTCAACCTTTGGATTCAAGATCCAGGTTGATTTTAATTTTCAGTATTTTTATTTCCTATTTTCAACCTATAGATTCAAGATCCAAGGTGATTTTAAATTTCCAGTTATGAATCCCTGGATTCAAGATCCAAGTTGATTTTAATTTTAAGTATTTTAATTTCCTGTTATCAACCTCTGGATTCAAGATCCAAGTTGATTTTAAATTTCCAGTTATCAACCTCTGGATTCAAGATCCAAGTTGATTTTAATTTTTAGCATTTTTATTTCATTTTATTAACCTCTGGATTAAAGATCCAAGTTGCTTTTAATTTCCAGTTATCAACCTCTGGATTCAAGATCCAAGTTGATTTTAATTTTCAGCATTTTTATTTCCTTTTTCAACCTCTGGATTCAAGATCCAAGTTGATTTTAAATTTCCAGTTATCAACCTTTGGATTCAATATCCAAGTTGATTTTAATTTTTAGCATTTAAATTTCCTGTTATCAACCTCTGCATTTAATATCCAAGTTTACTTTAAATTTCTAGTTATCAACCATTGGATTCAAGATCCAAGTTGATTTTAATTTTCAGCATTTTAATTTCCTGTTATCAACCCATGGATTCAAGATCAAAGATGATTTTAATTTTTAGTTATCAACCTCTGGATTCAAGATCCAAGTTTATTTAAATTTTCAGCATTTTAATTTCCTGTTATCAACCTATGGATTCAAGATCCAAGTTCATTTTAATTTCCAGTTATCAACGCCCAGATTTACGTAACATGTTGATTTTGACTTTCAGTATTTTTATTTTCTGTTATCAACCTATGGATTCAAGATCCAAGTTGATTTTAATTTCCAGTTTTCAACCTTTGGATTCAAGATCCAGGTTGATTTTAATTTTCAGTATTTTTATTTCCTATTTTCAACCTATAGATTCAAGATCCAAGGTGATTTTAAATTTCCAGTTATGAATCCCTGGATTCAAGATCCAAGTTGATTTTAATTTTAAGTATTTTAATTTCCTGTTATCAACCTCTGGATTCAAGATCCAAGTTGATTTTAAATTTCCAGTTATCAACCTCTGGATTCAAGATCCAAGTTGATTTTAATTTTTAGCATTTTTATTTCATTTTATTAACCTCTGGATTAAAGATCCAATTTGCTTTTAATTTCCAGTTATCAACCTCTGGATTCAAGATCCAAGTTGATTTTAATTTTCAGCATTTTTATTTCCTTTTTCAACCTCTGGATTCAAGATCCAAGTTGATTTTAAATTTCCAGTTATCAACCTTTGGATTCAATATCCAAGTTGATTTTAATTTTTAGCATTTAAATTTCCTGTTATCAACCTCTGCATTTAATATCCAAGTTTACTTTAAATTTCTAGTTATCAACCATTGGATTCAAGATCCAAGTTGATTTTAATTTTCAGCATTTTAATTTCCTGTTATCAACCCATGGATTCAAGATCAAAGATGATTTTAATTTTTAGTTATCAACCTCTGGATTCAAGATCCAAGTTTATTTTAATTTTCAGCATTTTAATTTCCTGTTATCAACCTATGGATTCAAGATCCAAGTTCATTTTAATTTCCAGTTATCAACGCCCAGATTTACGAAACATGTTGATTTTGACTTTCAGTATTTTTATTTTCTGTTATCAACCTATGGATTCAAGATCCAAGTTGATTTTAATTTCCAGTTATCAACCTCTAGATTCAATATCTAAGTTGATTTTAATTTTCAGCATTTTTATTTGCTTTTTTATTCCTCTGGATTCAAGATCTAAGTTGATTTTAAATTTCAGTTATCAACCTTTGGATTCAAAATCGAAGTTGATTTTAATTTTTAGCATTTAAATTTCCTGTTATCAACATCTGGATTTAATATCTAAGTTTACTTTAAATTTCTAGTTATCAACCTTTGGATTCAAGATCCAAGTTGATTTCAATTTTCAGCATTTTAATTTCCTGTTATCAACCCATGGATTCAAGATCCAAGTTGATTTTAATTTTTAGTTATCAACCTACGGATTCAAGATCCAAGTTGATTTCAATTTTTAGTATTTTAATTTCCTGTTATCAACCTATGGATTCAAGATCCAAGTTGATTTTAATTTCCAGTTATCAACCTCTAGATTTACGAACCAAGTTGATTTTAACTTTCAGTATTTTTATTTCCTGTTATCAACCTATGGATTCAAGATCCAAGTTGATTTTAATTTTTAGTTATCAACCTCTGGATTCAAGATCCAAGTTAATTTTAATTTTCAGTACTTTTATTTCCTATTTTCAACCTATGGAATCAAGATCCAAGTTGATTTTAAATTTCCAGTTATCAATCTTGGGATTCAAGATCCAAGTTGATTTTAATTTTAAGTATTTTAATTTCCTGTTATCAACCTCTGGATTCAAGATCCAAGTTGATTTTAATTTTCAGCATTTTTATTTCATTTTATTAACATCTGGATTTAAGATCCAAGTTGATTTTAATTTCCAGTTACCAACCTCTGGATTCAAGATCCAAGTTGAATTCAATTTCCTATTATCAACCTCAGGATTCAAGATCCAAGTTGATTTTAAATTTCTTGTTATCAATCACAGGATTCAATATCCAAGTTGATTTTATTTTTCTGCATTTTAATTTCTTGTTATCAACCTCCGGATTTAGGATCTACGTTGATTTTAAAATTTCAGTTATCAATCTCTGGATTCAAGATCCAAGTTGATTTTAATTTTTAGCATTTTAATTTCCTGTTTTCAACCTCTGGATTCAAGATCCAAGTTTATTTTAAATTTCTAGTTATCAATCTCGGGATTCAAGATCCAAACTTCAATTTTCAGAATTTTAATTTCCTGTTATCAACCTCTAGATTCGAGATCCAAGTTTATTTTAAATTTCCAGTTATGAATCCTTGGATTCAAGATCCAAATTGATTTTAAATTTCTAATTATCAACTTCTGGATTCAAGATATAAGTTGATTTTAATTTTTAGCATTTTAGTTTCCTGTTATCAACCTCTGGATTCAAGATTCAAGTTAATTTTATTTTTCAGTTATCAATCTCGGGATTCAAGATCGAAGTTGAATTTAATTTTCAGCATTTTAATTTCCTGTTATCAATCTCTGGATTCAAGATCTAAGTTGATTTTAAATTTTCAGCTATCACCCTTTGGATTCAAGATCCATGTTGATTTTAATTTTCAGTATTAAAATTTTCTCTTATCAACCTCTGGATTCAAGATCCAAGTTGACTTCAAATTTTCAGTTATCAACCTTTGGATTCAAGATCCAAGTTGTTTTTAATTTTTAGCATTTTACTTTCCTGTTATCAACCTATGGATTCAAGTATACAAGTTGATTTTAATTTCCAGTTACCAACCTCTAGATTTACGAACCAAGTTGATTTTAACTTTCAATATTTTTATTTCCTGTTATCAACCTATGGATCCAAGATCCAAGTTGATTTTAAATTTCCAGTTATCAATCTCTGGATTCAAGATCCAAGTTGATTTTAATTTTAAGTATTTTAATTTCCTGTTATCAACCTCTAGATTCAAGATCCAAGTTGATTTTAAATTTTCAGTTATCTACCTTTGTATTTGCGATTCATGTTGATTTTAATTTTTAGTATTTTAATTTTCTATTATCAACTTCTGGATTCAAGATACATGTTGTTTTTAATTTTCAGCATTTTAATTTCCTGTTATCATCCTATGGATTCAAGATCCAAGTTGATTTTAATTACCAGTTATCAACCTCTAGATTTACGAACCAAGTTGATTTTAACTTTTCTGTATTTTTATTTCCTGTTTTCAACCTATGGTTTCAATATCCAAGTTGATTTTAATTTCCAGTTATCAACCTCTGGATTCAGGATCCAAGTTGATTTTAATTTTCAGCATTTTTATTTCCTTTCTTCAACCTCTGGATTCAAGATCCAAGTCGATTTCAAATTTCCAGTTATTAACCTTTGGATTCAAGATCTAAGTTGATTTTCATTTTTAGCATTTAAATTTCCTGTTAACAACCTCTGGATTTAATATCCAAGTTTACTTTAAATTTCTAGTTATCAACATTTGGATTCAAGATCCAAGTTGATTTTAATTTTCAGCATTTTAATTTCCTGTTATCAACCCATGGATTCAAGATCCAAGTTGATTTTAATTTTTAGTTTTCAACCTCTGGATTCACGATCCAAGTTGATTTTAATTTCAGGATTATTATTTCTTATTATTAACCTCTGGATTCAAGATCCAAGTTGATTTTAATTTCCAGTTTTCAACCTTTGGATTCAAGATCCAGGTTGATTTTAATTTTCAATATTTTTATTTCCTATTTTCAACCTATATATTCATGATCCAAGTTGATTTTGAATTTCCAGTTATCAATCTTTGGATTCAAGATCCAAGTTGATTTTAATTTTAAGTATTTTAATTTACTGTTATCAACCTCTGGATTCAAGATCCAAGTAGATTTTAAATGTAATGGCCCGGCCCACTAGTGATATTGTCCGCTCTGGGCCGAAGCCCTCATGGTTTTAAAACGCGTCAATAGGGGTTAGGAACCTCCATCTTATAAACCCAGCATCTCTCCCGTGTTTTGTCGATGTGGGATTTGCCTAGGGTGTTGCATTAAATATCCAGTTATCAACCTCTAGATTCAAGATCCAAGTTGATTTTAATTTTTAGCATTTAAATTTCCTGTTATCAACCTTTGGATTTAATATTTAAGTGTACTTTAAATTTCCAGTCATCAATCTTTGGATTCAAGATCCAAGTTGATTTTAATTTTCAGCAATTTAATTTCCTGTTATCAACACATTGATTCAAGATCCAAGTTGATTTTAATTTTTAGATATCAACCTCTGGATTCACGATCCAAGTTGATTTTAATTTTCAGCATTTTTATTTTCTATTATCAACCTCTAGAGTCAAGATCCAAATTGATTTTAATTTCCAATTATCAACCTCTGGATTCAAGATCCAAATTGATTTTAATTTTCAGTATTTTTATTTCCTATTTTCAACCTATAGATTCAAGATCCAAGTTGATTTTAAATTTCCAATTATCAGTCTTTGGATTCAAGATCAAAGTTGATTTTAATTTTAAGTATCTTAATTTCCTATTATCAACCTCTGGATTCAACATCGAAGTTGATTTTAAATTTTCAGTTATCAACCTTTGGATTTGCGATTCAAGTTGATTTTAATTTTTTGTATTTTAATTTTCTGTTATCAACTTCTGGATTCAAGATCCATGTTGATTTTAAATTTCTAGTTATAAATCTCTGGATTCAAGATTCAAGTTGATTTTAATTTTTTGCATTTTAATTTCCTGTTATCAACCTCTGGATTCAAGATCCAAGTTGATTTTAAATTTCCAATTATCAACCTCTTGATTCAAGATCCTAGTTGATTTTAATTTTCAGCATTTTAATTTCTTATTATTAACCTCTGAATTGAAGATCCAAGTTGATTTTAATTTCCAGTTATCAACCTCTAGATTCAATATCTAAGTTGATTTCAATTTTCAGCATTTTTATTTGCTTTTTTCAACCTCTGGATTCAAGATCCAAGTTGATTTTAAATTTCAGTTATCAACCTTTAGATTCAAGATCGAAGTTGATTTTAATTTTTAGCATTTAAATTTCCTGTTATCAACCTCTGGATTTAATATCTAAGTTTACTTCAAATTTCTAGTTATCAACCTTTGGATTCAAGATCCAAGTTGATTTCAATTTTCAGCATTTTAATTTCCTGTTATCAACCCATGGATTCAAGATCCAAGTTGATTTTAATTTTTAGTTATCAACCTCCGGATTCAAGATCCAATTTGATTTCAATTTTTAGTATTTTAATTTCCTGTTATCAACCTATGGATTCAAGATCCAAGTTGATTTTAATTTCCAGTTATCAACCTCTAGATTTACGAACCAAGTTGATTTTAACTTTCAGTATTTTTATTTCCTGTTATCAACCTATGGATTCAAGATCCAAGTTGATTTTAATTTTTAGTTATCGATCTCTGGATTCAAGATCCAAGTTAGTTTTAATTTTCAGTACTTTTATTTCCAATTTTCAACCTATGGAATCAAGATCCAAGTTAATTTTAAATTTCCAGTTATCAATCTTGGGATTCAAGATCCAAGTTGATTTTAATTTTAAGTATTTTAATTTCCTGTTATCAACCTCTGGATTCAAGATCCAAGTTGATTTTAAATTTCCAGTTATCAACCTCTGGATTCAAGATCCAAGTTGATTTTAATTTTCAGCATTTTTATTTCAATTTATTAACCTCTGGATTTAAGATCCAAGTTGATTTTAATTTCCTGTTACCAACCTCTGGATTCAAGATCCAAGTTGAATTCAATTTCCTATTATCAACCTCAGGATTCAAGATCCAAGTTGATTTTAAATTTCTAGTTATCAATCTCGGGATTCAAGATCCAAGCTTCAATTTTCAGAATTTTAATTTCCTGTTATCAACCTCTAGATTCGAGATCCAAGTTTATTTTAAATTTCCAGTTATCAATCCTTGGATTCAAGATCCAAATTGATTTTAAATTTCTAATTATCAACTTCTTGATTCAAGATATAAGTTGATTTTAATTTTTAGCATTTTAGTTTTCTGTTATGAACCTCTGGATTCAAGATTCAAGTTAATTTTATTTTTCAGTTATCAATCTCGGGATTCAAGATCGAAGTTGAATTTAATTTTCAGCATTCTAATTTCCTGTTATCAATCTCTGGATTCAAGATCTAAGTTGATTTTAAATTTTCAGTTATCACCCTTTGGATTCAAGATCCATGTTGATTTTAATTTTCAGTATTAAAATTTTCTGTTATCAACCTCTGGATTCAAGATCCAAGTTGACTTCAAATTTTCAGTTATCAACCTTTGGATTCAAGATCTAAGTTGTTTTTAATTTTCAGCATTTTACTTTCCTGTTATCAACCTATGGATTCAAGTATCCAAGTTGATTTTAATTTCCAGTTACCAACCTCTAGATTTACGAACCAAGTTGATTTTAACTTTCAATATTTTTATTTCCTGTTATCAACCTATGGATTCAAGATCCAAGTTGATTTTAAATTTCCAGTTATCAATCTCTGGATTCAAGATCCAAGTTGATTTTAATTTTAAGTATTTTAATTTCCTGTTATCAACCTCTAGATTCAATATCTAAGTTGATTTTAAATTTTCAGTTATCTACCTTTATATTTGCGATTCATGTTGATTTTAATTTTTAGTATTTTAATTTTCTATTATCAACTTCTGGATTCAAGATCCATGTTATTTTTAATTTTCAGTATTTTAATTTCCTGTTATCATCCTATGGATTCAAGATCCAAGTTGATTTTAATTACCAGTTATCAACCTCTAGATTTACGAACCAAGTTGATTTTAACTTTTCTGTATTTTTTTTTCCTGTTTTCAACCTATGGTTTCAATATCCAAGTTGATTTTAATTTCCAGTTATCAACTTCTGGATTCAGGATCCAAGTTGATTTTAATTTTCAGCATTTTTATTTCCTTTCTTCAACCTCTAGATTCAAGATCCAAGTCGATTTCAAATTTCCAGTTATTAACCTTTGGATTCAAGATCCAAGTTGATTTTCATTTTTAGCATTTAAATTTCCTGTTAACAACCTCTGGATTTAATATCCAAGTTTACTTTAAATTTCTAGTTATCAACATTTGGATTCAAGATCCAAGTTGATTTTAATTTTCAGCATTTTAATTTCCAGTTATCAACCCATGGATTCAAGATCCAAGTTGATTTTAATTTTTAGTTTTCAACCTCTGGATTCACGATCCAAGTTGATTTTAATTTTCAGGATTATTATTTCTTATTATTAACCTCTGGATTCAAGATCCAAGTTGATTTTAATTTATAGTTTTCAACATTTGGATTCAAGATCCAGGTTGATTTTAATTTTCAGTATTTTTATTTCCTATTTTCAACCTATAGATTCAAGATCCAAGTTGATTTTGAATTTCCAGTTATCAATCTCTGGATTCAAGATCCAAGTTGATTTTAATTTTAAGTATTTTAATTTACTGTTATCAACCTCTGGATTCAAGATCCAAGTAGATTTTAAATGTAACGGCCAGGCCCACTAGTGATATTGTCCGCTCTGGGCCGAAGCTCTCACGGTTTTAAAACGCGTCAATAGGGGTTAGGAACCTCCATCTTATAAACCCAGCATCTCTCCCGTGTTTTGTCGATATGGGATTTGCCTAGGGTGTTACATTAAATATCCAGTTATCAACCTCTGGATTCAAGATCCAAGTTGATTTTAATTTTTAGCATTTAAATTTCCTGTTATCAACCTCTGGATTTAATATTTAAGTGTACTTTAAATTTCCAGTCATCGATCTTTGGATTCAAGATCCAAGTTGATTTTAATTTTCAGCAATTTAATTTCCTGTTATCAACACATTGATTCAAGATCCAAGTAGATTTTAATTTTTAGTTATCAACCTCTGGATTCACGATCCAAGTTGATTTTAATTTTCAGCATTTTTATTTCCTATTATCAACCTCTGGAGTCAAGATCCAAATTGATTTTAATTTCCAATTAACAACCTCTGGATTCAAGATCCAAATTGATTTTAAATTTCCAGTTATCAGTCTTTGGATTCAAGATCAAAGTTGATTTTAATTTTAAGTATCTTAATTTCCTATTATCAACCTCTGGATTCAACATCGAAGTTGATTTTAAATTTTCAGTTATCAATGTAACACCCTAGGCAAATCCCACATCGACAAAACACGGGAGAGATGCTGGGTTCATAAGATGGAGGTTCCTAACCCCTATTGACGCGTTTTAAAACCGTGAGGGCTTCGGCCCAGAGCGGACAATATCACTAGTGGGCCGGGCCGTTACATTTGTGGTATCAGAGCTGCTCCGCGTGCAACCTTGAACGATGGTGGGGCAAACCTCAGCGAGGACGTTGAGTCCCATAAGGGGGGTGGATTGTAACACCCTAGGCAAATCCCACATCGACAAAACACGGAGAGATCTTTGGGTTCATAAGATGGAGGTTCTAACCCTATTGGCGTTTTAAAACCGTGAGGGCTTGACGAGGCGGACAATATCACTAGTGGGCGGACCGTTACATTTGTTCAAATGTAACAAATGTGATAAAAGCCCTCACGGTTTTAAAACGCGTCAATAGGGGTTAGGAACCTCCATCTTATGAACCCAGCATCTCTCCCGTGTTTTGTCGATGTGGGATTTGCCTAGGGTGTTACAATCAACCTTTGGATTTGCGATTCAAGTTGATTTTAATTTTTGGTATTTTAATTTTCTGTTATCAACTTCTGGATTCAAGATCCATGTTGATTTTAAATTTCTAGTTATAAATCTCTGGATTCAAGATTCAAGTTGATTTTAATTTTCT
Organism: Hevea brasiliensis; assembly: GCF_030052815.1. Lineage (NCBI taxonomy): Eukaryota > Viridiplantae > Streptophyta > Magnoliopsida > Malpighiales > Euphorbiaceae > Hevea > Hevea brasiliensis. Next base: position 53,660,902 of record NC_079500.1, on the reverse strand, counting down.
GCATTTTAATTTCCTGTTATCAACCTCTGGATTCATGATCCAAGTTGATTTTAAATTTCCAATTATCAACCTCTTGATTCAAGATCCTAGTTGATTTTAATTTTCAGCATTTTAATTTCTTATTATTAACCTCTGAATTCAAGATCCAAGTTGATTTTAATTTCCAGTTATCAACCTCTAGATTCAATATCTAAGTTGATTTTAAATTTTCAGTTATCAACCTTTGGATTCAAGATCCAAGTTGATTTTAGTTTTTAGCATTTAAATTTCCTGTTATCAATGTCTGGATTTAATATTCAAGTTTACTTTAAATTTTTAGTTATCAACCTTTGGATTCAAGATCCAAGTTGATTTTAATTTTCAGTATTTTAATTTCCTATTATCAACCCATGGATTCAAGATCCAAGTTGATTTTATTTTTCAGTTATCAACCTCTGGATTCACGATCCAAGTTGATATTAATTTTCAGGATTTTTATTTCCGATTATCAACCTCTGGATTCAAGATCCAAGTTGATTTTAATTTCCCGTTATCAACCTCTGGATTTAAGATCCAAGTTGATTTTAATTTTCAGTATTTTTATTTCCTATTTTCAACCTATAGATTCAAGATCCAAGTTGATTTTAAATTTCTAGTTATCAATCTATGGATTCAAGATCCAAGTTGATTTTAATTTTAAGTATTTTAATTTCTTGTTATCAACCTCTGGATTCAAGATCCAAGTTGACTTTAAATTTCCAGTTATCAACCTCTAGATTCAAGATCCAAGTTGATTTTAATTTTCAGTATTTTTAATTCATTTTATTAACCTCTAGATTTAAGATCCAATTTGATTTTAATTTCCAGTTATCAACCTCTGGATTCAAGATTCAAGTTGATTTCAATTTCCTATTATCAACCTCAGGATTCAAGATCCAAGTTGATTTTAAATTTCTTTTTATCAATCTCAGGATTCAAGATCCAAGTTGATTTTAATTTTCAGCATTTTAGTTTCCTGTTATCAACCTCTAGATTCAAGATTCAAGTTGATTTTATTTTCCAGTTATCAATATCTGAATTCAAGATCCAAGTTGATTTTAATTTTCAGCATTCTAATTTCCTGTTATCAATCTCTGGATTCAAGATCTAAGTTGATTTTAAATTTTCAGTTATCAACCTTTGGATTCAAGATCCATGTTGATTTTAATTTTCAGTATTAAAATTTTCTATTATCAACCTCTGGATTCAAGATCCAAGTTGACTTCAAATTTTCAGTTATCAACCTTTGGATTCAAGATCCAAGTTGATTTTAATTTTCAATATTTTAATTTCCTGCTATCAACCTATAGACTCAAGATCCAAGTTGATTTTAATTTCCAGTTATCAACCTCTAGATTTATGAACCAAGTTGATTTTAACTTACAGTATTTTTATTTCCTGTTATCAACCTATGGATTCAAGATCCAAGTTGATTTTAATTTCCAGTTATCAACCTCTGGACTCAAGATCCAAGTTAATTTTAATTTTCAGCATTTTTATTTCCTTTTTTCAACCTCTGGATTCAAGATCCAAGTTGATTTTAAAATTCCAGTTATCAACCTTTGGATTCAAGATCAAAGTTGATTTTAATTTTTAGCTTTAAATTTCCTGTTATCAACCTCTGGATTTAATATCCAAGTTTACTTTAAATTTCCAGTTATCAACCTTTGGATTCAAGATCCATGTTGGTTTTAATTTTCAGCATTTTAATTTCCTGTTATCAACCCGTGGATTCAAGATCCAAGTTGATTTTAATTTTTAGTTATCAGCCTCTGGATTCACAATCCAAGTTGATTTTAATTTTCAACATTTTTATTTCCTATTATGAACCTCTGGATTCAAGATCCAAGTTGATTTTAATTTCCAGTTATCAACCTCTGGATTCAATATCCAAGTTAATTTTAATTTTCAGTATTTTTATTTCCCATTTTCAACCTATAGATTCAAGATCCAAGTTGATTTTAATTTCCAGTTATCAACCTCTAGATTTATGAACCAAGTTGATTTTAACTTTCAGTATTTTTATTTCCTGTTATAAACCTATGGATTCAAGATCCAAGTCGATTTTACTTTCCAGTTATCAACCTCTAGACTCAAGATCCAAGTTATTTTAATTTTCAGCTTTTTTATTTCCTTTTTTCAACCTCTGGCTTCAAGATCCAAGTTGATTTCAAATTTCCAGTTATCAACCTTTGGATTCAAGATCAAAGTTGATTTTAATTTTTAGCATTTAAATTTCCTGTTATCAACCTCTGGATTTAATATCCAAGTTTACTTTAAATTTCCAGTTATCAACCTTTGGCTTCAAGATCTAAGTTAATTTTAATTTTCAGCATTTTAATTTCCTCTTATCAACCCGCGGATTCAAGATCCAAGTTGATTTTAATTTTTAGTTATCAGCCTCTGGATTCACGATCCAAGTTGATTTTAATTTTCAGCAATTTTATTTCCTATTATGAACCTCTGGATTCAAGATCCAAGTTGATTTTAATTTCCAGTTATCAACCTCTGGATTCAAGATCCAAGTTGATTTTAATTTTCAGCATTTTTATTTCCTATTTTCAACCTATAGATTCAAGATCCAAGTTGATTTTAATTTCTAGTTATCAACCTCTGGATTTATGAACCAAGTTGATTTTAACTTTCAATATTTTTATTTCCTTTTATCAACCTATGGATTCAAGATCCAAGTTGATTTTAATTTCCAGTTATCAACCTCTGGACTCAAGATCTAAGTTGATTTTAATTTTCAGCATTTTTATTTCCTTTTTTCAACCTTTTGATTCAAGATCCAAGTTGATTGTAAATTTCCAGTTATCAACCTTTGGATTCAAGATCAAAGTTGATTTTAATTTTTAGCATTTAAATTTCCTGTTATCAACCTCTGGATTTAATATCCAAGTTTATTTTAAATTTCCAGTTATCAACCTTTGGATTCAAGATCTAAGTTGATTTTAATTTTCAGCATTTTAATTTCCTGTTATCAACCCATGGATTCAAGATCCAAGTTGATTTTAATTTTTAGTTATCAGCCTCTGGATTCACGATCCAAGTTGGTTTTAATTTTTAGCATTTTTATTTCCTATTATGAACCTCTGGATTCAAGATCCAAGTTGATTTTAATTTCCAGTTATCAACCTCTGGATTCAAGATCCAAGTTGATTTTAATTTTCAGTATTTTTATTTCCTATTTTCAACCTATAGATTCAAGATCCATGTTGATTTTAATTTCCACTTATCAACCTCTAGATTTATGAACCAAGTTGATTTTAACTTTCAGCATTTTTATTTCCTGTTACAAACCTATGGATTCAAGATCCAAGTTGATTTTAATTTCTAGTTATCAACCTCTGGACTCAAGATCAAAGTTGATTTTAATTTTCAGCAATTTTATTTCCTTTTTTCAACCTCTGGATTCAAGATCCAAGTTGATTTTAAATTTCCAGTTATCAACTTTTGGATTCAAGATCAAAGTTGATTTTAATTTTTAGCATTTAAATTTCCTGTTATCAACCTCTGGATTTAATATCCAAGTTTACTTTAAATTTCCAGTTATCAACCTTTGGATTCAAGATCCAAGTTGATTTTAATTTTCAGCATTTTAATTTCCTGTTATCAATCTGTGGATTCAAGATCCAAGTTGAATTTAATTTTTAGTTATCAGCCTCTGGATTCACGATCCAAGTTGATTTTAATTTTCAGCATTTTTATTTCCTATTATGAACCTCTGGATTCAAGATCCAAGTTGATTTTAATTTCCAGTTATCAACCTCTGGATTCAAGATCCAAGTTGATTTTAATTTTCAGTATTTTTATTTCCTATTTTCAACCTATAGATTCAAGATCCAAGTTGATTTTAAATTTTCAGTTATCAATCTCTGGATTCAAGATCCAAGTTGTTTTTAAATTTTCAGTTATCAACCTTTGGATTTGCGATTCAAGTTGATTTTGATTTTTAGAATTTTAATTTTCTGTTATCAACTTCTGGATTCAAGATCCATGATGATTTTAAATTTCTAGTTATAAATCTCTAGATTCAAGATTAAAGTTGATTTTAATTTTAAGTATTTTAATTTCTTGTTATCAACCTCTGGATTCAAGATCCAAGTTGATTTTAATTTTTCAGTTATCAACATTTGGATTTTGCGATTCAAGTTGACTTTGATTTTTAGTATTTTAATTTTCTGTTATCAACTTCTGGATTCAAGATCCTTGTTGATTTTAAATTTCTATTTATAAATCTCTGGATTCAAGATTCAAGTTGATTTTAATTTTCTGCATTTTAATTTCCTATTATCAACCTCTATATTCAAGATCCAAGTTGATTTTAAATTTCCAATTATCAACCTTTTGATTCAAGATCCTAGTTGATTTTAATTTTCAGCATTTTAATTTCTTGTTATTTACCTCTGAATTCAAGATCCAAGTTGATTTTAATTTCCAGTTATCATCCTCTGGATTCAAGATCCAAGTTGATTTTAATTTTCAATATTTTTAATTCCTATTTTCAACCTGTAGATTCAAGATCCAAGTTGATTTTAAATTTTCAATTATCAATCTCTGGATTCAAGATCCAAGTTGATTTTAATTTCAAGTATTTTAATTTCCTGTTATCAACCTCTGGATTCAAGATCCAAGTTGATTTTAAATTTTCAGTTATCAACCTTTGGATTTGTGATTCAAGTTGATTTCAATTTTTAGATTTTTAATTTTCTGTTATCAACTTCTGAATTCAAGATCCATGATGATTTTAAATTTCTAGTTATAAATCTCTGGATTCAAGATTCAAGGTTATTTTAATTTTCTGTATTTTAATTTCCTGTTATCAACCTCTGGATTCAAGATTCAGGTTGATTTTAATTTTCAGCATTTAAATTTCCTGCTATCAACCATTGGATTCAGAATCGAAGTTGATTTTAAATTTCCAGTTATTAAACTTTGGATTCAAGATCCAAGTTGATTTTAATTTTCAGCATTTTAATTTCCTATTATCAACCTATGGATTCAAGATCCATGTTGATTTTCATTTCTAGTTATCAACCTCTGGATTCAAGATCCAAGTTGATTTTAATTTTTAGCATTTTTATTTCGTATTATCAACCTTTGGATTCCAGATCCAAGTTGATTTTAATTTCCAATTATCAGCCTCTGGATTCAAGATCTAAGTGGATTTTAAATTTCCAGTTATCAATCTCTGGATTCAAGATCTAAGTTGATTTTAAATTTTCAGTTATCAACCTTTAGATTCAAGATCCATGTTGACTTTAATTTTCAGTTTTAAAATTTTCTATTATCAACCTCTGGATTTAAGATCCAAGTTGACTTCAACTTTCAGTTATCAACCTTTGGATTCAAGATCCAAGTTGATTTTAATTTTCAACATTTTAATTTCTGGTTATCAACCTATGGATTCAAGATCCAAGTTGATTTTAATTTCCAGTTATCAACCTCTAGATTTGCGAACAAAGTTGATTTTAACTTTCAGTATTTTTGTTTCCTATTATCAACCTATGGATTCGAGATCCAAGTTGATATTAATTTCTAGTTATCAACCTCTGGATTCAAGATCCAAGTTGATTTTAAATTTTCAGTTATCAACCTTTGGATTTGTGATTCAAGTTGATTTCAATTTTTAGATTTTTAATTTTCTGTTATCAACTTCTGAATTCAAGATCCATGATGATTTTAAATTTCTAGTTATAAATCTCTGGATTCAAGATTCAAGGTTATTTTAATTTTCTGTATTTTAATTTCCTATTATCAACCTCTGGATTCAAGATTCAGGTTGATTTTAATTTTCAGCATTTAAATTTCCTGCTATCAACCATTGGATTCAAAATCGAAGTTGATTTTAAATTTCCAGTTATTAAACTTTGGATTCAAGATCCAAGTTGATTTTAATTTTCAGCATTTTAATTTCCTGTTATCAACCTATGGATTCAAGATCCATGTTGATTTTCATTTCTAGTTATCAACCTCTGGATTCAAGATCCAAGTTGATTTTAATTTTTAGCATTTTTATTTCGTATTATCAACCTCTGGATTCCAGATCCAAGTTGATTTTAATTTCCAATTATCAGCCTCTGGATTCAAGATCTAAGTGGATTTTAAATTTCCAGTTATCAATCTCTGCATTCAAGATCTAAGTTGATTTTAAATTTTCAGTTATCAACCTTTAGATTCAAGATCCATGTTGATTTTAATTTTCAGTATTAAAATTTTCTGTTATCAACCTCTGGATTCAAGATCCAAGTTGACTTCAACTTTCAGTTATCAACCTTTGGATTCAAGATCCAAGTTGATTTTAATTTTCAACATTTTAATTTCTGGTTATCAACCTATGGATTCAAGATCCAAGTTAATTTTAATTTCCAGTTATGAACCTCTAGATTTACGAACAAAGTTGATTTTAACTTTCAGTATTTTTGTTTCCTATTATCAACCTATGGATTCGAGATCCAAGTTGATATTAATTTCTAGTTATCAACCTCTGGATTCAAGATCCAAGTTGATTTTAATTTTTATAATTTTTATATCCTTTTTTCAACCTCTGGATTCAAGATCCAAGTTCATTTTAAATTTCCAGTTATCAACCTTTGGATTCAAGATCCAAGTTGATTTTAATTTTTAGCATTTAAATTTCTTGTTATCAACTTCTGGATTTAATATCCAAGTTTACTTTAAATTTCCAGTTAGCAACTTTTGGATTCAAGATCCAAGTTGATTTTAATTTTCAGTATTTTAATTTCCTGTTATCAACACTTGGATTCAAGATCCAACTTGATTTTAATTTTTAGTTATCAATCTCTTGATTCACGATCCAAGTTGATTTTAATTTTTAGCTTTTTTATTTCCTATTATCAACCTCTGGATTCAAGATCCAATTTGATTTTAATTTCCAGTTATCAACATCTAGATTCAAGATCCAAGTTGATTTTTATTTTCAGTATTTTTATTTCCTATTTTCAACCTATAGATTCAAGATCCAAGTTGATTTTAAATTTCCAGTTATCAATCTCTGGATTCAAGATCCATGTTGATTTTAATTTTAAGTATTTTAATTTCTTGTTATCAACCTCTGGATTCAAGATCCAAGTTGATGTTAATTTTTAGCATTTAAATTTCCTGTTATCAACCTCTGGATTTAATATCCAAGTTTACTTTAAATTTCTAGTTATCAACCTTTGGATTCAAGATCCAAGTTGATTTTAATTTTCTGCATTTTAATTTCCTGTTATCAACACATGGATTCAAGATCCAAGTTGATTCTAATTTTTAGTTATCAACCTCTGGATTCACGATCCAAGTTGATTTTAATTTTCAGCATTTTTCTTTCCTATTATCAACCTATGGATTCAAGATCCAAGTTGATTTTAATTTTCAATATTTTTAATTCCTATTTTCAACCTGTAGATTCAAGATCCAAGTTGATTTTAAATTTTCAGTTATCAATTTCTGGATTCAAGATCCAAGTTGATTTTAATTTTAAGTATTTTAATTTCCTGTTATCAACCTCTGGATTCAAGATCCAAGTTGATTTTAAATTTTCAGTTATCAACCTTTGGATTTGCGATTCAAGTTGATTTCAATTTTTAGATTTTTAATTTTCTGTTATCAACTTCTGAATTCAAGATCCATGATGATTTTAAATTTCTTGTTATAAATCTCTGGATTCAAGATTCAAGGTTATTTTAATTTTCTGTATTTTAATTTCCTGTTATCAACCTCTAGATTCAAGATCCAAGTTGATTTTAAATTTCCAATTATCAACGTCTTAATTCAAGATCCTAGTTGATTTTAATTTTTTGCATTTTAATTTCTTGTTATTGACCTCTGAATTCGAGATCCAAGTTTATTTTAATTTCTAGTTATCAACCTCTGAATTCAAGATCCATGTTTATTTTAATTTTCAGCATTTTAATTTCCTGTTATCAACCTCTGAATTCAAGATCCAAGTTGATTTAAATTTCCAGTTATTAACCTATAGATTAAAGATGCAAGTTGATTTTAAGTTTCAGTATTTTAATTTCCTGTTATCAATCTCTGAATTCAAGATCTAAATTGATTTTAAATTTTCAGTTATCAACCTTTGGATTCAAGATTCATGTTGATTTTAATTTTCAGCATTTAAATTTTCTGTGATCAACTCCGGATTCAAGACCCAAATTGACTTCAAATTTTTAGTTATCAACCTTTGGATTTAAGATCCAAGTTGATTTTAATTTTTAGCATTTTAATTTCCTGTTATCAACCTATGGATTCAAGATCTAAGTTGATTTTAATTTCCAGTTATCAACCTCTAGATTCACGAACCAAGTTGATATTAACTTTCGGTATTTTTATTTCCTGTTATCAACCTCTGGATTCAAGATCAAAGTTGATTTTAATTTCCAGTTATCAACATCTGGAGTCAAGGTCCAAGTTTATTTTAATTTTTAGCATTTTTATTTCCTATTTTCAACCACTGGTTTCAAGATCCAAGTTGATTTTTAAATTTCCAGTTATCAACTTTTGGATTCAAGATCCAAGTTGATTTTTAGTTTTCAGCATTTTAATTTCCTGTTTTCAACCTCTGGATTCAAGATTCACGTTGATTTTAAATTTCCAGTTATCAACCTCTGGATTCAAGATCCAAGTTGATTTTCATTTTTAGCATTTTAATTTTCCGTTATCGACATTTGATTTCAAGATCCAAGTTGATTTTAAATTTCTAGTTTTCAATCTCTAGATTCAAGATCCAAGTTGATTTTAATTTTCAGAATTTTAATTTCCTGTTATCAACCTTTAGATTCCAGATCCAAGTTGATTTTAAATTTCCAGTTGTGAACCCTTGGATTCAATATCCAAATTGAATTTAAATTTCTTGTTATCAACCTCTGGATTCAAGATCCAAGTTGATTTTATTTTCTAGTTATCAATCTTTGGATTCAAAATCTAAGTTGATTTTAAATTTCCAGTTATAAACCTTTGGATTCAAGATTCAAATTGATTTTAATTTTCAGCATTTAAATTTCCTGTTATCAACCTCAGGATTGAAGATCCAAGTTGATTTTAAATATCCAGTTATCAACCTTTGGATTTAAGATCCAAGTTGATTTTAATTTTCAGCATTTTTATTTCATTTTATTAACCTCTGGATTCAAAATCCTACTTGATTTTAATTTCCAGTTATCAACTTCTGGATTCAAGATCCAAGTTGATTTCAATTTCCTATTATCAACCTTAGGATTTAAAATCCAAGTTGATTTTAATTTTCTGCATTATCAATCTCTGGATTCAAGATCCAAGTTGATTTTAATTTTCTGTATTTTAATTTCCTATTATCAACCTTCGGATTTAAGATCCACATTGATTTTAAATTTCCAGTTATCAATCTCTGGATTCAAGATCCAAGTTGATTTTAATTTTTAGCATTTTAATTTTCTATTATCAACCTTTGGATTCAAGATCCAAGTTGATTTTAAATTTCTAGTTATCAATCTCTGGATTCAAGATCCAAGTTGATTTTAATTTTCAGAATTTGAATTTCCTATTAACAATATCTAGATTCAAGATCCAAGTTGATTTTAAATTTCCAGTTATCAATCCTTGGATTCAAGATCCAAATTGATTTTAAATTTCTAGTTATCAACCGCTGGATTCAAGATCTAAGTTGATTTTAATTTTTAGCATTTTAGTTTCCTATTATCAACCTCTGGATTCAAGATTAAAGTTGATATTTTTTTCCAGTCATCAATCTTTGAATTCAAGATCCAAGTTGATTTTAAGTTTCAGAATTTTCATTTTCTGTTATCAACCTATTGATTCAAGAACGAAGTTGATTTTAATTTTTTGTTATCAACCTCTGAATTCACGATCCAAGTTAATTTTAATTTTCAGTATTTTTATTTTCTATTTTCAACCTCTAAATTCAAGATCCAAGTTGATTTAAATTTTCAGTTATCAACCTTTGGATTCAAGATCCACGTTGATTTTAATTTTCAACATTTAAATGTCTTGTTATCAACCTCTGGATTTAATATCCAAGTTTACTTTAAATTTCTAGTTATCAACCTTTGGATTCAAGATCCAAGTTGATTTTAAGTTTCAGCATTTTAATTTTCTGTTATCAACCTATTGATTCAAGAGCGAAGTTGATTTTAATTTTCAGTTATCAACCTCTGGATTCACGATCTAAGTTAATTTTAATTTTAGCATTTTTATTTCCTATTATCAATCTCTGGATTCAAGATCCAAGTTGATTTTATTTTCTAGTTATCAATCTCTGGATTCATGATCCAAGTTGTAATGGCCCGGCGCACTAGTGATATTGTCCGCTCTGGGCTGAAGCCCTCACGGTTTTAAAACACGTCAATAGGGGTTATGAACTGTCAACTTATGGACCCAGCATCTCTCCCGTATTTTGTCGATGTGGGATTTGCCTAGGGTGTTACAATCCACCCCCCTTATGGGACTCAGCGTCCTCTCTGAGGTTTGCCCCACTATCGCTCAAGGTTGCATGCGGAGCAGCTCTGATACCACAAATGTAATGGCCTGGCCCACTAGTGATATTGTCCGCTCTGGGCTGAAGCCCTCACGGTTTTAAAACGCGTCAATAGGGGTTAGGAACCTCCATCTTATAAACCCAGCATCTCTCCCGTGTTTTGTCGATGTGGGATTTGCCTAGGGTGTTACAATCCACCCCCCTTATGGGACTCAACGTCCTCGCTGAGGTTTGCCCCACCATCGCTCAAGGTTGCACACGGAGCGGCTCTGATACCACAAATGTAATGGCTTGGCCCACTAGTGATATTGTCCGCTCTGAGCCGAAGCCCTCACGGTTTTAAAACGCGTTAATAGGGGTTACGAACTATCAACTTATGGACCCAGCATCTCTCCCGTATTTTGTAAATGTGGGATTTGCCTAGGGTGTTACAAAATTAAAATGCTGAAAATTAAAATCAACTTGGATCTTGAATCTAGAGGTTGATAACAGGAAATTAAAATAAACTTGGATCTTGAATTCAGAGGTTAATAACAAGAAATTAAAATGCTGAAAATTAAAATCAACTAGGATCTTGAATCAAGAGGTTGATAATAGGAAATTTAAAATCAACTTGAATCTTGAATCCAGAGGTTGATAATAGGAAATAAAAATGCTGAAAATTAAAATCAACTTGGATCGTGAATCCAGAGGTTGATAACTAAAAATTAAAATCAACTTGAATCTTGAATCCATGTGTTGATAACAGGAAATTAGAATGCTGAAAATTAAAATCAACTTGGATCTTGAGTCCAAAGGTTGATAACTAGAAATTTAAAGTAAACTTGGATATTAAATCCAGATGTTGATAACAGGAAATTTAAATGCTAAAAATTAAAATCAACTTGGATCTTGAATCCAGAGGTTGAAAAAAGGAAATAAAAATGCTAAAAATTAAAATCAACTTGGATCTTGAGTCCAAAGGTTGATAATTGGAAATTAAAATCAACTTGGATATGAATCCATAGGTTGATAACAGGAAATAAAAATATTGAAAGTTAAAATCAACTTGGTTCGTAAATCTAGAGGTTGATAACTGGAAATTAAAATCAACTTGAATCTTAAATCCATAGGTTGATAACAGGAAATTAAAATGCTGAAAATTAAAATCAACTTGGATCTTGAATCCAAAGGTTGATAACTGAAAATTTGAAGTCAACTTGGATCTTGAATCCAGAGGTTGATAACCGAAAATTTTAATGCTGAAAATTAAAATCAACATGGATCTTGAATCCAAAGGGTGATAACTGAAAATTTAAAATCAACTTAGATCTTGAATCCAGAGATTGATAACAGGAAATTAAAATGCTGAAAATTAAAATAAACTTCGATCTTGAATCCAGAGATTGATAACTGGAAAATAAAATCAACTTGAATCTTGAATCCAGAGATTGATAATAGTAAATTAAAATGCTGAAAATTAAAATCAACTTAGATCTTGAATCCAGAAGTTGATAATTAGAAATTTAAAATCAATTTGGATCTTGAATCCAATGATTGATAACTGGAAATTTAAAATAAACTTGGATCTTGAATCTAGAGGTTGATAACAGGAAATTAAAATTCTGAAAATTGAAACTTGGATCTTGAATCCAGAGATTGATAACTAGAAATTTAAAATGAACTTGGATCTCAAATCCAGAGGTTGATAATAGGAAATTAAAAAGCTAAAAATTAAAATCAACTTGGATCTTGAATCCAGAGATTGATAACTAGAAATTTAAAATCAACGTGGATCTTAAATTTGGAGGTTGATAACAAGAAATTAAAATGCAGAAAATTAAAATCAACATGGATCTTGAATCCTCAGATTGATGACAAGAAATTTAAAATCAACTTGGATCTTGAATCCTGAGGTTGATAATAGGAAATTGAAATCAACTTGGATCTTGAATCGAGAGGTTAATAACTGGAAATTAAAATAAACATGGATCTTGAATTCAGAGGTTAATAACAAGAAATTAAAATGCTGAAAATTAAAATCAAATAGGATCTTGAATCAGGAGGTTGATAATTGGAAATTTAAAATCAACTTGGATCTTGAATCCAGATGTTGATAACAGGAAATTAAAATGCAAAAAATTAAAATCAACTTGAATCTTGAATCCACAGATTTATAACTAGAAATTGAAAATCAACATGGATCTTGAATCCAAAGGTTGATAACTGGAAATTTAAAATCAACTTGGATCTTGAATCCAGAGGTTGAAAAGGGAAATAAAAATGCTGAAAATTAAAATCAACTTGGATCTTGAATCCAGAGGTTGATAACTGGAAATGAAAATCAACTTGGATCTTAAATCCAGAGGTTAATAAAATGAAATAAAAATGCTAAAAATTAAAATCAAGTTGGATCTTGAATCCCGAGGTTGATAACTGGAAATTTAAAATCAACTTGGATATTGAATCAGTAGCTTGAAGATAGGAAATAAAAATACTGAAAATTAAAATCAACATGGATCTTGAATCCAGAGGTTGATAACTGGAAATTAAAATCAACTTGGATCTTGAATCCAGAGGTTAATAATAGGAAATAAAAATCCTGAAAATTAAAATTAACTTGGATCGTGAATCTAGAGGTTGATAACTAAAAATTAAAATCAACTTGGATCTTGAATCCAAGGGTTGATAACAGGAAATTAAAATGCTGAAAATTAAAATCAACTTGGATCTTGAATCCAAAGGTTGATAACTTGAAATTTAAAATCAACTTGGATCTTGAATCTAGAGGTTGATAACTGGAAATTTAAAACCAACTTGGATCTTGAATCCAGGGGTTGATAACAGGAAATTAAAATACTTAAAATTAAAATCAACTTGGATCTTGAATCCAGTGATTGATAACTGGAAATTTAAAATCAACTTGGATCTTGAATCTATAGGTTCAAAATAGGAAATAAAAAGACTGAAAATTAAAATCAACCTGGATCTTGAATCCAGAGGTTGATAACTGGAAATTGAAATCAACTTAGATCTTGAATCCAGAGGTTGATAACTAGAAATTTAAAATCAACTTGGATCTTGAATCCAGAGGTTGAGAAAAGGAAATAAAAATGCTGAAAATTAAAATCACCTTGGATCTTGAATCTAGAGGTTGATAACTGGAAATTAAAATCAACTTGGATCCTGAATCCATAGGTTGATAACGGGAAATAAAAATACTGAAAGTTAAAATCAACTTGGTTCGTAAATCTAGAGGTTGATAACTGGAAATTAAAATCAACTTGGATCTTGAATCCATAGGTTGATAACCGAAAATTAAAATGCTGAAAATTAAAATCAACTTGGATCTTGAATCGAGAGGTTGATAATAGGAAATAAAAATGCTGAAAATTAAAATCAACTAGGATCGTGAATCCAGAGGTTGATAACTAAAAATTAAAATCAACTTGGATCTTGAATCCATGTGTTGATAACAGGAAATTAAATTGCTGAAAATTAAAATCAACTTGGATCTTGAATCCAAAGGTTGATAATAGAAAATAAAAATGCTGAAAATTCAAATCAACTTGGATCGTGAATCCAGAGGCTGATAACTAGAAATAAAAATCAACAAGGATCTTGAATCCATGGGTTGATAACAGGAAATTAAAATGCTGAAAATTAAAATCAACTTGAATCTTGAATCCAAAGGTTGATAACTAGAAATTTAAAGTAAACTTGGATATTAAATCTAGAGGTTGATAACAGGAAATTTAAATGCTAAAAATTAAAATCAACTTGGATCTTGAATCCAAAGGCTGATAACTGGAAATTTAAAATCAACTTGGATCTTAAATCCAGAGATTGAAAAAAGGAAATAAAAATGTTGAAAATTAAAATCAACTTGGATCTTGAATCCAAAGGTTGATAACAGGAAATTAAAAGTAAACTTGGATATTTAATCCAGAAGTTGATAACAGGAAATTTAAATGCTAAAAATTAAAATCAACTTGGATATTGAATCCAAAGGTTGATAACTGGAAATTTAAAATCAACTTGGATCTTGAATCCAGAGGATGAAAAAAGGAAATAAAAATGCTGAAAATTAAAATCAACTTGCATCCTGAATCCAGAGGTTGACAAGTGGAAATTAGAATCAACTTGGGTCTTGAATCCATAGGTTGATAATAGGAAATAAAAATATAGAAAAGTTAAAATCAACTTGGATCGTAAATCTAGAGGTTGATAACTGGTAATTAAAATCAACTTGGATCTTGAATCGATAGGTTGATAACAGGAAATTAAAATGCTGAAAATTAAAATCAACTTGGATATTGAATCGATAGGTTGATAACAGGAAATTAAAATGATGAAAATTAAAATCAACTTGGATCTTGAATCTAGAGGTTGATAACAGGAAATTAAAATAAACTTGGATCTTGAATTCAGAGGTTAATAACAAGAAATTAAAATGCTGAAAATTAAAATCAACTAGGATCTTGAATCAAGAGGTTGATAATAGGAAATTTAAAATCAACTTGAATCTTGAATCCAGAGGTTGATAATAGGAAATAAAAATGCTGAAAATAAAAATCAACTTGGATCGCGAATTCAGAGGTTGATAACTAAAAATTAAAATCAACTTGAATCTTGAATCCATGTGTTGATAACAGGAAATTAGAAAGCTGAAAATTAAAATCAACTTGGATCTTGAGTCCAAAGGTTGATAACTAGAAATTTAATGTAAACTTGGATATTAAATCCAGATGTTGATAACAGGAAATTTAAATGCTAAAAATTAAAATCAACTTGGATCTTGAATCCAGAGGTTGAAAAAAGGAAATAAAAATGCTAAAAATTAAAATCAACTTGGATCTTGAGTCCAGAGGTTGATAACTGGAAATTAAAATCAACTTGGATATGAAT